>NW_006399761.1:10856583-10878642 GCF_000299155.1 Elephantulus edwardii
GCAGGAAGGAATGGCTATCTTTCTCTCTGGGAGCAACTGGTGGATTCGATCCATCTATCTTTGGGTGGTGGCATAATTCTTTGGCCCACTAGGCCAGCAGGATCCCTCAGGAGAATTGGCTATTGATTTTATTTACAATAACAAAATAGATCTCCCTTAAACAAACACATTCAGACATAGACGCAGGTCAAAACTCTTTTTTCCCCCTTTTAATGTCTACGTCGTCTTTCAACAAAGAAGAACGCTTAATGAGGTTATAACCATGGTTCTGATACAGCCATAAAACCATGTTAAAGATGTGAGTTAACTCAGTAATTAAGGAGTCAACAAGTAAAGATAGTACAATCAGTTCAAAGAAGAACTCAGAGCACCTCACAGATATCTGCCGATTCAGTGTCCACGCCCATCCATGCAGGTTCAACTCATACCAAACTAGCTGGGCAGGGCAGAACCTTACCATATGGTTTTCCCAGGAAACCGACTGCCACGTCTGTGTCCCGCTGAGCGAGTTAGAATGCAAAAATGAAATTACAAAGATTAAAAAATGACTTCCCTCCTAATTAAAAAGGAACAACTTCAATTGTTTTTCCACCAACTGCACAAAACTTACTTGTCTATAAGTGAAGATTTATATGTACAGATACCAGTTGCTTACAACTTTAAAAAGTTGGTGAAGAGCACAGAGATAATGAAAGAGGCAGACATCCATAGACTCAGATATCCTACAAGGATACCCTTAGACAACATCTCCTTTGTAGAACAAAACTAGTAACCATTTTGGTACAAATTAAATGTTTTTTCCCCTTTAGATTATCCTGATGTTATTTGAAACAAGTGTTTCTTTCCATTTGTTTACAATGAAGCAGTTTGGATAAGCACTGTAGACACCACGGCAGCCTCCAACAGGAAAGGGTTATGCATAAGGTACAAGGCAAGAGTGATTTTTCATCTGGAACCTCTGAACGAATTTATGGTGTTGTCAATAACTTGTTCCCATTTGTTATTTAAGCACAAGGCAGACAAATGCTTTTCGTATTATACAATGCTGGATGAAGCCAAGGTTAAGAGCCACTGGTATTAATCACTTTGATCCATATCAAACATTTCTTTCCTAAAAGAATACCATTTGTACTATTCAAATTGCTTCTCGCTTTATCATATAGCGTTGCTTCTAGAGGGGGCACCACAAGATACACTTCTGATCAGTGAGATCTAAGAATAAGTTTTATAAAAGCATCCTCCAGGCAAGCGATTGCCTTCCTCAGAAAGGACATTTACACATGACTGGTACTGTTACATCGCCACCTAGTTCTACTTTAAGCCATATATAATATCTGAAGCTGTGGAAATCACTTTGCCACCTCAATGAGACAAACACAGGCATTATAACTAACATTCTAAGCACGAGAAGATAGAAAATACACGTAATGAGGGAGCAGGATAGCATTGTTCAGTGGCTGAATCAGGGCCAAAAACAATTACTGACCTTCTTAAATTTTTCCTTCAAACAAATGACTCTTTAGGAGACTTATATTGTGAATTCAAACTACATTACCTGAAGCTCAAAGCATTTTGATGACGCATCTTGTTATCTTGTTTTCCACAGCACAGGGCTTTCATTCTTGTCTATTTATACTAGAAAACAAACAGAAACAACAAAACCGTCAACCCAGTAATTACCACTTAGAATATTGTTGTAAATTTGTCTTTACCCCAGGTCTTTCTCTGTCTTGTGCTGAACTTCTTACTCTGAACTTCACTCTTTATATACAAAAATTTTCATTTAAAATCATACTGTAAATATTCCACTGGAACTAGTTTATTTACATTTTATATTTAGTGTTTTCTTTACATTCTAATTTTCACACGTAACATACCATGGACCGCCACGAAAACAAAGAGGTCTGTCTTGAGAGAGTGAAAACAAGTTTTTCCATGGAGGCTAGGATTTTGAAGCTCTGTCTCACATACTTTGGGCACATGGCCAGTAGGGACTGGTTCTTGGAGAAGGAAATCATGCTACGAGGGTGGAGAGAAAGCACAGGAGAGCAAGACCCCAGATTAGATGGATTGACACAGTAACTGAGGCAACGGCATTAGGTGTGTCAGAGACAATGGCTCAGGACAGGGCAGGCTTCAGAGCTGTTGGACATAGGGTCACTATGAGTTGCAGGCAACTGGATGGCACCTAACAACAACATAACAGCAGCATTCCATTGTTGTTGTTAGGTGCTATGGAGTATGACTCATGGCGACTTTTGAAATCTGCCCTAACCTATGCCATTCTAATCATCTCTATGACACTGGAGCCCACTGCTAAAGTTACCATGTCAGTCCATCTCATTGGGGGTTTTCCTCTCCTTCACTGACCCTCCATCTTTCCAAACATGATGTCCCTTTCTAAAGAATAGCCTCATTTAGCTACATGTCCAAAGTATGGAACATGAAGCCCGGTCAATTTTTACCATCAAGAAGCACTCAGGCTGCATTTTTTCCAAGACTTATCTATTTGTTCTTTTGGCAGTCCATGGGAATTGAGTCCTGTTCTCCAGCACTACAACTCAAAGGCATCAATTCATAAATATGGCCTTGAGTCTATATCAACTGAGTTTAAAAACCATCTCACGGACACATTGAACACTAATTACCAAAGACTATATGAGTTGTGGGACCACATCCAGACCATCATGCAGAAACACAGCTAAAGGTCATTACCAAATCAGGGAAGATAAAAAAAGATCACATTCCATAGTAACCAGAATGCGGGGGGAAAAATGAATAAAGATATTTGCAATGAGTAAATCATTGGTCTTTCAAAATTCTACCACGTAATCTCCAATATCTTTTCTATCATCAAGTGCATATTTTCCAATTACAAATATTTTGTTTCTAACTTTCACATTCCAGTCACCATTAGTTATTAATGCATCTCAATTCTTTCATCAAATTCAGACTGCAGAAGTTGGTGGAACTATTCAATTTCCTCAGCTTTGGCTTTAGTGGTTGCTGTATAAATTTGAATTGTAATTGTTTTAGCAGGATTTCTTCTTATGATAATATTGTACTTTAATGATACTATCCTCTCACTAGCAGCATTATACCTTGGAATATATCTTGAAAAGCACTTTTTGATGATAAATGTGACACTGTTTCTCCTCAAAAAATTTTCACTCCTAGCATAATATACTATATAATTGTGTCAAACTGAAAATGCCCAGTATTCTTAGTTTCATTTCTGCTCCCTAAACCAATGAAATAAATCTGTATGCATTCCATTTCATTTTTGACAACTTATAATTTTCCCAGATTCATATTTCACACATTCCCATATTCTTTTTTTATCATTTTAAATTAATTTTAATGAAAATTTACAGACTTTGGATTTCCATGCGTTCATTGTTGCACTTTTCTCCCTGCCACCCCTCCCCCACCCCCAGTACACTCTTCTCTTTAAAAAGTAAAAGTTCCCCTATTGTTTTACAATCCCTCTCCCCAGGTCCGCTCCACTATGCAGCCTTCTTTCTGGATTCCTGTCATGACAATAATACCTAATCACATATCCCTCTTAAACAGTTTTCTCCCTCATCTGTTTCAATGCAGTATACATTATTTATCCCCTCTTTCTCAGTCTCCCCCAACCCCGATGTCAGTCAGGTTTTACAACAGTGGCACTATACAGTATTTGTCCCTTGTGACTGAGATATTTCACTCAGCATCATGTCCTCCAGGGTCACTCATTTTGAATAATATTGCATGAGTTCCTTGTTTTTCAATGCAGCATAGTATTCCATTGTGTGAATATACCACAGCTTCTCTACCCATTCATTTGTTGATGGGCAATTAGGTTGTTTCCAACTCCTTGCTATTGTGAGCAAAACTGCGATAAACCTGGGTGTGCATATATCTGCTGGGGTGGCAGTTATGGTCTCTTTGGGGTGTATTCCCAGTAGTGGAACTGCTGGGTCAAATGGTATTTCTATTTACAACTTTTTGAGAAAGTGCCATACAGCCTTCCACAGTGGTTGTACCATTTTACACATTCCCATATTCTGAGACTTAATTTTTAAATTGCCTATTTTAACTAAAATAAAAAAAATTAACTAATTTTGTAACTGTTTCTTCTCATCATTGCTGGCACCATGCCAATAAATAAAGGTCTTGAAAACTATTCCAACCATACCAGTGAGATAGACTATACTTTGAGGAGACAACTCTTCCACAGTAATATTTTTAATGTCTTCTATCTTGAGGTGTTCAACTACTAACGTAATATAGCTCTGTTATTCATAAGATTTTTCCCTGGTCATTTTTTTCAAATGTGAACGGAAAATCTTTTTATTCTGTCTGTCTTTGTGAGTTCCACTGAAGCTTATTCATCCTAAGTGACCCGGTTGACATTTAAAATATCAGTGAGACCATTTTCAGCATCACAATCACACGCAAGCCACCACAGTGTAACAAAAGGGCAGAAGAAAGTGGGAATATTCACTAAATACTTATGTAACCACAAAGCAGATTTCTTTATAGAACCATTTTTTACTTGAAAATATAAAATTAGTAACATATTGATAAACAACTCATTAAAAATAAACTTCCAATTTTACCACAGTCCAGAGAAGAGTAGCTGCCTCATAGCTATATTAAACAGACATTTTCTGGGTTTTATTTCTTATTTACATAATCAAGTTTCCTTAAGAAATATTTTTACCTCTCAGTCATGATCTTTACTATTCCCAGTGCAGTTAAATAGAAATACTATTACTATAGAAAAGGTAGATCCAATTTCTTTCTTAATTGATGTCTGATTTTTATTTTGAGCTAGCGAAGAAACTGTCCACCTTCCAGTTTACATACTTATACCTAAGCAAATGGCAAATTGAGGCACAGATGTTAGAACAGAAGATTCTCTTCCTGAACTCAAGTATACCAAAGATCATGAAGATGGCATGGAACTGAGTACTGTTGCCTACTGCTAAATAGAAATTCTAATCCACCAGCTGCCCTGTAGAATGGACAGTCTCCTCCCAGGGGATTTCCTGCCTCAGAAATTCCCCTGGAGGGTCAGCCATGAGCTGGTTCTGACTTGGCTGCACACAAAAATAACAGCAAACATAAACTTACCATGAGTAAGCTCCAACTTAAATAGGAGTTCATAACAACTTCAAACCTTTCTAGAGTTCCTAGGTTCTTACAAGCAATTAATGTGCTTGGCTGCTAACCTAAATTCAGAGGTTCAAATTCAACCGGAAGTACTTGGATTAGCAGCACAGTGATCTCTACTTATGAAGTTTAGTTGGTGCAAACCTTGAGTTTCACACCTTTTCACATGGGGTCACCATGACTCGTAATCAACTTGATGCAACACTTTACTTTTCCATTCCAGTCCTTCCAAACAGTAAGATATTAACAAATTCCTTTTTCTCTGTGTATTGTAATCTAGGAATGAAAGAATATAGTAGTCTTGCTCACTTAGGAAGATCTGGTGAGACAGAACGGATTTGAAAGCAGAAAGCACTGTATCAAAGTGAGGCACCATCGTTATTACAGCAAAGAAAGAGCCTCTCTCTCCTGGGCTCTGTAAATACAGACACACGATAAAGAGTTGGTCTCCAGTTAAATATTAATCTTTTTTTTTATATTTTTTTTAATTTTGTGAGATACTGAAAACACATTCTGTCCTTTCCTTGAGAAGTCAAAGGGTGTACGCCTGGTGGGTCCGACAAGCCCTTCACTACCAATCTCATACTTCATGAATCAACGTTGGGCATTTTCAAAAGGCCACCTGTTTCCTCCTACTTGTTGCTTCAAGTGGAAAAAAGCGTCAACCACAGTGACTATTTTCTGATTAAGCTGACTATTTTGCAGCACTATGTCTCATATTGTAGTCACACGCCCATAAATGTATGAAGTCAGAGGAGACTTTGAAACACATTGCAGTTAGTAAAGTCAGCGAGAGGGAACTGAAAGGAGGAGATGACGACTCTGGAGGGGGAGGGGGCGCAAGGAGCGGGACACACACGCAGAGGAGGAGGGAGGGAGGGAAGACAAATAGAGCAATGTGAATTTCAAATGGGAGATTGTGGTCTCTATCGTGGGGGTAGCGGTTGGGGGGAGTCCAGAAGACGACCCTTTGTGGACTTTGCAGACTTCACAAGTTGTCTTTCAGTCTTTTTTTTTTCTTATCTCAGTTAATCATACTATTGTTTATTGGTCCTGTTTGAGTATTTTTTATTTTTTCCTCTTTTTTTAAAAATTAATTTTAATGAAAGTTTACAGAGACTTTGGATTTCCATTCATTGTTGCACTTTTCTCCCTGCCCGCCCCTCCCCTTCCAATTCACTCTTCTCTTTGAAAAGTTAAACTCTTTCATTGTTATGCAGTCCCTCCCCCCAAATCCACTCCACCGTGCAGTCTTAATTCTGGACTCCTGTCATGACAATAATACCTAATCACACATCCCTTTTAAACAGTTCTCTCCCTCATCTGTTTCAATGCAGTATACATTATTCATCCCATCTTTCTCAGTCTGCACTCAACCCTGATGTCTGTCCTCTTTGATAACAGTAGAATTATGCAGAATTTGTCTTTTTGTGCCTTTAATTTTTTGTCGTACCCACTTACTTGAGAATAATTTGCTGATGAGACTCGAGTTTGGAGTTCTAGGTGCACAATGATTATTCCCCCTCTAAAACCTGAGTGGAGGGGTGGCGAAGGAGAGGAAGACCTTTGATGAGATGGATCAATTCTGTGACTGGAGAGGTAGGAATAAGTGCATGTGAGATGGTTAGGTTGGCACAGTATAGAAGAACATATAGAACTCTGGTACATAGGGTCGCTATGAGTCACAAGCAACTCGATGGCACATAACAACAACAACAACAACGCGTGATTACACACTGAGCTCCTGGCACTAATGAGTTGTGATCAGAATGTGTGTAGATGGTCCCACAAGATCTGGGACAGAAGGAACAGTCACATGGACTGTGAGTACAGAGGGTGGTGATTTTTCTCTCCCTTTTTCTCCCACCCTGCTCACAAACTCTCTCAATTCCTTGATGCTTTTGATAGGGGCCAACCCTTTACCACCAGTGTGCACCAAAGTGAAAAATAACACCTTACTTAAAATATTGTTGTTGTGACCAGTTGAGTTGGAATCAACTCATAGCTGAGTTTCTGGCTGGCTTTCTGTGGCAGTAAATTGTACAGGAGGAGATAGTACATCTTCCTCCCAATGATCCACTGGTGGGTTTGAACCACCTACCTTAAGGCTGGTAGCACAACGTCTTCCACTAGATCAGCACAGCTCCCTACAGATCAAAATACTCCTTAGGAAAATTTACGAACATTCAAAGAGCCTGCTTAGCTGATTGCTAGTAAATTCTCTCTGTAAGTAGCTCTCATCGACTGAGTCATGAATGCCAGGAGACCTGAGGGTAAACTGAGTCAGTGATAATTATGGGAGGACAATAGTCCTGGTTTTGGTTGAAGTTATAACTTTTGCTTTATTTTTTTGTTTTGTTGTTGCTTTTTGGGTTTTTATAAATAAAATTTTTTCTTTTAATTGTCATTTTAACAAAAGTTTATAGAGAAGTTAGATTTTCATTCATGCACTGTTGCACATTTTACCCCTCTCTCTCTCCTTTCTCCCTCCCCAAGTTAACTCTTTTCATTACTCTAGTTACAAAATTCTACTACAAATTCAAACAAATTATTTCAATTTCCCTCACTACCCCCCCATCAAATTTACAACCTAATGATTAATCCCCTCTTCCCCCTGTACATCCACATCCCTCTGCTTCCAGCCTCTCCCACCCCTCCTGGATCCTTATACTCCTTCTACAATAATGGTCTCATACAATATTTTTCCTGATTTTTATTTCAAAAGTGAGATTAATGGACTTCACAATTTAGACAAAGAACACTACTGAATGGGAGAAAATCTGCAAGGATCAAAATAAGCCATCCATCATGAGAACGGTAACTCAAAGGGGTGTGTTCATAAGGGAGAACTAGTAAAGAGCTATTTTGGACAGAAAGCACAATACAGAACTTAGTATATTTTAGTACATGCTTGTCAGGCATTATGTGGACCAGAACTCGTTAGTCCTCAGCCTTTAAACTCAATATATTTAAAAGTTTGTCTTCAGTTACACTGAGCACTTTCACTTTATTTCATGAAGGAAGCAGAGCTGGAGAAAAGAAAAGTCAAATCATAAATTGGTCTCAAAGGTTAAATCACCAGCAAAGGATTAAAAGGCAATGGAAGATTCGGGCACTCTGAGGACATTTGGTGTGAGATGACGTGGAACAGATCCTCTTACTCCCAGTAACCAATTACAGTCCACACCGTATTCTGTTTTAGCAGCTCGTATCAGCAATCACTGTTACCATGGGATTCAGTCATTTCAGCACAGACACCCACAGATGTGAAGTGGGTACTGATCATGATTGCCATGTGAATGGATTTTTTTTTCTTCTCCTTCAATCTAGGACATTACAAAGAACATTTACAAGTACAAGGAGTAGAGTCTCAAGGAGAGAAATCAAATCAAACAAAATAATTAGAAAAACAACCTAACTTCCTTATCAAATCTGAACCAAGATTCAACAGGGTAATCACTCAAGCCTCGTAGTGAAAATTTAGTTAACAAGTATCTGCAGGACAAAATAATAATTAATAACAATAAAAATAATTTGCTTGTGGCAAAGTCTCAATATGAAATAATTCTAATAAAATGGAATATTACATTTTACATGCTTAAATTAATATATGTATTTGAAAATATAATTCTGCCTGAGAAAGAAATATGCCCTTCTCATTCACAACTTACAATGTTTTGGCATTTTAACATTCAATTCTACAACACAAAAACTTTTCAGTAATATATAGGCCAGGATTGCACCTCAAGAAAGAAATGATTAAAAAAGACCCTGATGCATTAATCTTCTTCTGCTTGTAATCATTAATCATCTTCTGCTTTTAATAAAGCCTCACATACAATTGTTGATGTGTACTGACACATCTTGAACCACATTCTAAAGCTGACTGGACTTAAAAGAAGCAATATTTCTTATTAAATCACTTCTTTAAAGATCTTTGCAATGAAAATGAGCTTATTTCACCTTCAATCATCTTTATGCTAGTACCAGTCCCTTCTTATAATTAATAAATATAAATGTGGCATGCCTTAAAACATAATCATGTTTGTCAGATACAGAGATGATCTCAGTATTCTAAAAGGTACACATTGGTTTGATGGAGAAAAAAGTAGAAATCTAAGAGTTAAACCTAGATGCTCAAATTGGGTGGTGTCAAAACAAAGTCATGGGATGTTATCATAGAAGCATGAGCTGTGGAGAATATATTGAAAGTCAGTGAAAACTCCATTTTCATCGCTTAATGAATACAGTACTCTTTGATGGAGGGATGTCAATCTATTGTGACACAGCCAGCTGTGAAGATTGTTCCTGTCTTGATGTTTACTTGCAATCTGCACTCAGGCCCGTAGTTTTTAAATCTTCATCAAAGAACACTCAAAGTTTTCAGTTTCAGTTTCTTCGTTCATGTTTAGATTATGCATGAACACAATTTAAAGCACAACGACTAATTGCTGTTGAATCAAAATCATCTCAAATCTGACCCATCAGCAGGTTCTCAGAACGTGTAAATAGTATGGGGAGAGATTATCCCCTTTTCACTCACGGAGCACAGTTAACTGTTCTGGACCTTTTTCCTCTGTGTTACCCATAATTCATTGTGATCTGCATAGCCAAATGCCTTTGCACAGTCAATAAAGCGTAGGTAAACATCTTTCTCATATTCTCTGTTTTTCAGCCAGCATCTATCTGCTGTCAACAATCAAGATAAAATGCAAAGGTGCCATTCTGAAAAATAAAATAGACATGAAGCATGATCTTGAAATTATTTTTATATCTGAACGATTTATTTTTGACAGACTAATCATGTCGTGAGCCCTCCAGTGTCTTTCAAAGACAAATGAAAAAAAAAGTGAATTCGTTTTTTGCAAGAGGGATAGATAAGCTCATATGAGATCACTCTATGAACACTTGACTTCTAAAGATATCAGGTAGTTCTGAAATACTGCATCAAAGCAATCTGTTGGGAAATGAACTTTCTGTGAACCATGCTTGTTTTTAGGAAACTCATGCAGTATGAGTTGGTTCTGCTGTAATTTTCATTTAAAGTTTTTAACTTAAACTTCTCTGCTCCCTTATGATTTACTCTTATAGTTATTATAATGGGTAAATACAGCAGAAAACATACCAATTCAACATGTCCAACTCAGTGACATGGATTACATTCATCAAGTTTTGAAACAAATCACTCTTCACATATGACATCCACTTTATTTTCTCTCCATTAATATAAATTCTTCCCCCAAATTTCTTAAACAAATGTTTAAGTTACTGTTGTCTATTTGATTCTACATAAAATGATCTTAAAAGAGCCACATGCTCACCGCAGGCACCCTTAACCAGTTCACCTCCACAAGAATTTCAGGAAACAGCCTATGAGCAAGAGCCTATGGTGATGAAGGAAGAAGTTCAAGCTGCTTTGAAGGAAATAGCAAAAAATAAGGCCCCAGGAATAAATGGTATCCCAACTGAAATATTTCAGATAACAGATGCTGCCCTGGATGTGCTCACCAAGTTGTGCCAAGAAATCTGGAGAACAACCACTTGGCCAACTGACTGGAAGAGATCTATATTTGTTCCCATCCCAAAGAAAGGTGACCCAACAGAGTGTGGAAACTATAGAACAATCTCATTAATTTCACATGCAAGCAAGATTCTACTGAAGATTATCCAAAAATGACTGGAACAGCACATCAGCAGAGAACTGCCAGAAGTCCAGGCTGAGTTTAGAAGGGGTCGTGGTACTAGGGATAGTGTAGCTAATGTTAGATGGATCTTGGCTGAAAGCAGGGAATACCAGAGGAATGCCTATCTGTGTTTCATTGACTATGCAAAGGCATTTGACTGTCAAACTATGGTTGAGTCTGAGAAGAATGGGAATCCCAGAACATTTAATCGTGCTAATGTGAAACCTATACTTGGACTAAGAGGCAGTTGTCAGAACAGAGCAAGGAAATACTGCATGGTTCAAAATTGGGAAGGTCGTATGCCAGCGATGTGTCCTATCTCCATACCTTTTCAAGTTGTACGCAGAGCAGATTATCTGGGAGGCTGGGCTCTATGAGGAGAAATGTGGGGTCAAGATTGGTAGAAGATTTATCAACAATCTGCGATATGCAGATGATACAACCCTGTTTGCTGAAACGGAGGAGGACCTGAAGCACTTGCTGCAGAGGGTCAAGGACTGCAGCCTCCAATATGGACTGAGGCTCAATGTCAAGAAGACAAAAGATTCTCACCACTGGCCAATTGGCAGCATCACGATGGATGGTGAAGAGATTGAGATTGTTCACAGCTTCAGTTTGCTTGGCTCACAGTCAACACTCTCGGCACCAGCAGCCAGGAAATTAGAAGACGTATTGCAATGGGAAAGTCTGCTGTAAGGGACTGCTCCAAAGTACTGAAGAGCAATGGTGTCTCTTTGGAGACTAAGGTGCATCCGATAGAGGCCATGGTCTTTGCTATCACTTGTTATGCAACAGAGAGTTGGACAATGACTAAGGAAGATAGAAGGAGAATTGTTGCCTTTGAGCTGTGGTGCTGGAGAAGAGTATTGAGAATACCATGGACTGCTAGGAAAACAAACAGATTCATCCTGGAAAGGGTCAAACCGGGCAGCTCCTTGGAGGCAAGGATTCTAAGGTTACGTCTAACATACTTTGGACATGTTGCAAGGAGGGACAGGTCCTTGGAGAGGGACATCATGCTTGATAGGGTAGAGGGACAGCACAGAAGAGGAAGGCCCCCTATGAGGTGGATTGATTCAGTGACTGGGGTAATTGGGATGGGTATGTCGGAGATGGTGCGATTGGTACAGGACAGAGCAGAGTTTAGGGACGTTGTACATAGGGTCGCTATGAGTTGCAAGTGACTCGATGGCACATAACAACAACAACAATGCTTGTTTTAAAGTCATCCGGGAATTATTTATTCCATAGAGATAAAATACTTCCCTTATTAATGCTATAAAACAGCAATATGGGAAAATAGTTCCTGATTCATAAATACATTTTCTCTTAATTGATAAGATGAAAAATGTATTCTAAATTTTTATTTAAAAATGCGGTGCACTTGATTGATTTATGATGCATAAGAGCTAACAATGACTAAGGGTGACAGAAGACCACTTGATGCCTTTGAGCTGTGGTACCAGAGAAGAGTACTGCACATCCCAGGGAATGCCACAAGAACAGACGGACATGTCTTGGAGAGGGTGTAGCCGGAGTGCTACTTAGAGACAAAGATGATACAGCTTCACCTCACATACTTTGGACATGTTGCTAGCAAAGACACATGTTCCTGGGAGAGGGACATCATGATTGGAAAGGTGATGGGAAGGTGAAAGAGAGGAAGAACTTCCAGTAGATGGAATGACACAGTGAGGGCAGCGGTGGGCTTAACTGTTGTGTTGGCAAAAGACAGGACAAGATTCAAGCTGTTGTTCATACAGTTGCTGCAAATGTACTTGTCTCGACAGCACTACATGACGACGACAACAACAACAGCAACATTTCATTCAAATTGTGTGTAACTGTTGGTTTGCTTTCATGTATGATTACAATATTCACTCACTAATTCACTTACTGCTGTTGCATCAGTCAAGGCCAGCTGATACTCCAGTATTTTTCCAAGGTTTTAAATTACATGAGAGAAGACTCTGTTTCTCTCTCTCTCTCTCTCTCTCTCTCTCAGTGTGTCTTTCTCTCTGTCTCTGCCAAATGTGAAATTGGACTTCAAGAGGGGCATGGCCTTTGGATTAGCCGTGGGAATCTACAGACTATGTGACTGGAACTAGCTTAACTCCAATACTGGAGACCTTCAATTTCAAGTGATCCTGAATTGATACTCATAGTTAAGAATCCAAGTTGAAAGTTGACTGTAAAGAAGGTCCGCTTCCATGAGGTCTTTCAACTGTAAGATTATTAATTAATGATTTGATGAGATATTTTCTTTTTTATGTAATATTAGAAAAACACTACTGTAGTGCTTTATAAACTATGCAAAGGCATTTGACTGTGTAGATCAGAACAAATTAGAGCTAACATTCAGCAGAATGGGAATCCCAGAATTCTTAGTTGTGTTCCCATACCTAAACCAAGAGGCTACTGTGTGAACCGAGCAAGGGAACATCATATGGTCTAAAGTTTAAAAAAGATGTGCATCAGGGTTGTAACCTTTCTCTGTACCTATTTAATCTGCATGCTGAGAAAATTATTCTAGAAGCTGGACTCTATGAAGAAGAATGTGGCATCAGGATTGGAAGAAGACTCATCAATAATGTTTATTATGCAGATGACACAACCTTGACTGCTTTGCTGGAAGTGAGGAGGGCTTAAAGTGCTTCCTGCAGAAGGTTAAACACTGCAGTCTTCAATAAAGATTGCAACCCAGCGTCAAGAAAGCATAAATCCTCACCACTGGACCAATAAGCAACATCTTGTTAGATAGCAAAAAGATTGCAACTTTCAACAACTTGATCTTACTTGGATCCAAAATCAAGACATTTGGTACTAGCAGTCAGGAGCTCAGGGCACATATTGCACTGAAAAAAATCTACCGTCAGGCACCTTTTCAAATTATTAAGGATCAATGATGTCAGTCTGAGGACTAAGGAGCGCCTGATTCAGGCCATTGTCTCTTTAGCTGTTTGCTCTGCACCAGAGAGCTGGACAATGAGTAAGCCTGACAGAAGAATTGATGTCTTTGAGTTGTGGTATTGGAGAAGAGTTATTAAAATTCAGTGGATTGTCAAAAGAATACAGGTATGTCTGAGAGCATGTACAGCCAGAATGAAAGAAACTTTCGTTTTCCTCTCACATACTTTGGGAATGTTTCCAGGAAAGGCGATTCCTTGGAGAAGGACATCATTCTTCAAAAGGAAGAAGAATAGCGAAGGAGAGAAAAACCCTCAATCAGGTGGATTGATACACTGACTGCAGCTATGGGTTTGAGGGTGTTGAGACTGTGATCATGGCAAAGGAGAGCACAGGCTTCAGATCCGTTGTTCATAGGGTCACTGTGAGTCGTACTCGATTAGGCCGTACCTAATAACAACAACATAGCTTAGAGCTTTCCTTTTGAGCTTTAGGATGATATTGCAGGCCATAATGATAATAATAAAAAATGTTTGTGTTGCTGTTGTTGTTGTTGTTAAGTGCCATCGAGTCATAGGTGACTCATAGCCACCCTATGAACAAAAGACCTGAACACTTGTATAACTTTCTTCATTTCTCCAAGTTCACAGGGTTGCCAGAGGCAAAAGTTTTTAAACTGAAAATCTTTTTAAATGCTGAAATGCTTGGCTTTGTCTTCAGGCTCAGGGCTAGTGTGTTGTGAGTCGGTTTTTATGCTGGAGGTTGTGATGGCCTCACGCATCTCCAGGAGGGACAGGTATGGAACACCAGGTGCTCTCATGCCTTTGTTTTCATCCCAAGCAGGTGTCAGCAGGTGGGACATGCCAGATGAACTGGGGTCTCTGGCTAAAGTCCACCAGCATGTGGGCGTGGCGGAATAATAAATGCTAACACATCAAATACACAAACTACAAACACGTTCACCATGACCCTGGAAGACAGAGCAGAACTGCATACTGACATGAGCAAGGCTGTGAATCTTTCTACCATGGAGCAGCCAGTTAGTTCAAAATGGCCAACCTTTGCTTAGCAACTGCAAGCCTTCACTACAGTGCTCCCAGAGTTACTTAAATACTTTCATAATGCTTATGAGATGTCATAAGAGTTTAGCATTTTTCGGTAGTAATTTATTTGATCTCCACAATTTTGTGAAGAAAGGGCGCATATTTATTTTTCTTTTCCTTTTATCCCAGCATTACAGAGGCAGACACAGATCTTAAAACTGAGTCCCACAAGGATAAATATTACATAAAACAATTATTGTAGAAGGAGTATAAGGATCCAAGAGAGGTGGGAGAGGGTGGAAGTAGAGAAATGAGGATGTGTGTGGCGGGGGGGGGGGGGGGGATTAATCATGGGGTTATACAATTTGATGGGGGCAGGGTGACAAAAATGGAAAGGATTTGTTCTTAAAAACAATGTATGCAATTTTGTAAATAACCTAATAGAAAATACAAAAAAACAAACCCCAAACCAAAAAAAACAACAACCAAGTAAAGGTTCTGAGAAAGTAGTCTGAGGTGATAGAGCTCAATAATGACAGGAAAGGGGCCTGCAAACACGCAGCCCAGCCATCAAGTCCACACATCCTATTGCCTCTTGAGTTCTCATCAGGAGAGTATAATAAGCTCAGCATTAAATAATTACAAAGAGCTGGAATTTCAGCATCCTCAGTGTCGATGGATTGCTCACTAATCTCCCGCCCGAAACACTGTTTGGTATCTCCACTTGCACTCACCAGGCCCATAGAGTTTATGTTTGACTCTCCGCAGAAAATAAACGGCTAGGATTCTGCAGAATAATGGATGAAAAACTATCTTACTGTTCACAAAGAGGGAAAGATCTAAAATCAAAAGGCATTTTAAACAGACATGTAACCAGTTCTTTTGTTATGAATCCTATCTTATCATCATTTCCAGAGGCACTTGGTGTCATGCATACAAGAGCCTCAGGAGAAAACTGTTGAAAAGCGATATATGATTAGGTGGTATTGTCATGAAAGGAGTCCAGAAAGAAGGCTGCATAGCGGAGTGGACTTGCGGGGAGGGATTGTATAACAATGAAAGAATTTTTCTTTTACTTTTCAAAGAGAAGAGACAATTGGGGGTGAGGGGATGGGAAGGGAGAAAAGTCAAACAATGAATGAAAACCACAAACAAATGGATTGAGAAATTATGGTACATTCATACAATGGAATACTATGTAGCATGCAGGAACAATAACTGTGTAAATTATTACCTAACTTGGGAGGGACTGGAGGGCATTCTGATGGGTAAACTAACTCAGTCCCACAAGGATAAATTTTGTATAAAATCATTCTTGTAGAATGAGTGTAAGGATCCAGGAGGGGTGGAAGAGGCTGGAAGCAGAGGGATGTGGATGTACAGGGGAAGGAAAGACTTAATCATTGGGTTGTACAATTTGATGGGGGAGGGAGCAAGGGAAATTGAAAGAATCTGTTTGAATTTGTATTCGAGTTTTGTAAATAAACTAGTAGAGAAAAAAGAATTAACAACTCAATCCAAAATAGGATGGTAAATTATAGAAAGAAGAAATAAAAAGGATCAATAAGTAAACGAAAAGATGATTAATGTCATCAGTTAACACTGAAATACCAGTTGACACCTCCTAGGATTGGCTATTATGAGTACTAATAAAAATAAAAAGCAACAGATGATAAAAATGTGGAGAAACTGGAATACTTGTATTATTTCTATGTGGAATTTAAATCAATAAATAACTATAAAAAACTATTTAGTAGTTCCTAAAACAACTTTAAAAATAGATTCCATCTCAACATCAAGAAAACAAAAATTCTTACCACTGGACCAATAGACACCATCATGATGAATGGAGAAAAGATTGAAACTGTCAACAATACCCCTGGTATCAGCAGTCAGGAAATCAGGAGATGCATTGTACTGGAGAAGTCTGGAGTTAGGGACCTCTCCAAATTAGTGAGCTTGAGGATTTAGGTGTGTCAGGTGCATGCCATAGTCTTTCCAATTATTTGTCATGAATTTAAGAGCTTGACAATGAATAAGGATGACAGAAGAATTGATGCCTTTGAGCTGTGGGGTTGGATAAGAGCACTGAACATCCATCGCATGGACAGCCAAGAGAACAAACAGAGATGTCTTGGAGAGAGTGCAGCCAGAAACCTACTCTAAGCTTCCTAGGAAGACTGGTCACCTATATACCAGGAAGAGATGGACAATGTAATCACTCATTTATTAATTCATTCCATAAAAATGGTTACATGGAAGGTGTAACGCATAGATTCCAGAAAACAATAATGACTTAACTAGAGGTAAAATTGATCTCAGGTGACATTTAGCAATTTCTGGAGACAGTTTCTCAGGCACTATGGAGTTAGAGGTGGAGGAACTATCCACATCTAGTGAGTCAAGGATAGAGAGGATGCTAGACAGCCTACAATGGCCAGAAAGTGCAAAACGCCAATGTAACATCTAGACGAAATGTCAGTAGCATCTCTCACCTGAGACAAGCTGTTATGAATATAATAGTGTGCTGAAATGATAAAGACTTGAATAATTGAAGCCCTACTTCAACTATTGTAATATTTGTATTACAGTCTTCTTTGGGTATTTAGGGGGGAAAAAGGAATGTATCAATGCTATGAGTCAATGAAATACAGACATACATTCCTCTGGTATTCCTTGCTTTCAGCTAAGATCCATCTAACATTAGCTATAATAGCCTTAGTACCACGATCCCTTCAAAACCCAGCCTGGACTTCTGGCAGTTCTCTGCTGATATGCTGTTCCAGTCATTTTTGGATAATCTTCAGCAGAATCTTGCTTGCATGTGAAATCAATGAGACTGTTCTATAGTTTCCACACTCTGTTGAGTCACCCTTCTTTGGGATGGGAACAAATATAGATCTCTTCCAGTCAGTTGGACAGGTGGTTGTTCTCTAGATTTCTTGGCACAACTTGGTGAGCACGTTCAGGGCAGCATCTGTTAGCTAAAAGCATCTGGTAGTCTTTGGAGACTAAGGTGCATCTGATACAGGCCATGGTCTTTGCTATCACTTGTTATGCATCAGAGAGTTGGAAAATGACTAAGGAGGATAGAAGGAGAATTGATGCCTTTGAGCTGTGGTGCTGGAGAAGAGTATTGAGGGTACCATGGACTGCCAGGAAAACAAACAGATTCATCCTCGAAAGGGTGAAACTGGGTGGCTCCTTGGAGGCAAGGATTCTAAGGCTCCATCTAACATACTTTGGACATGTTGCAAGGAGGGACAGGTCCTTGCAGAGGGACGTCATGCTTGGTAGGGTAGAGGGACAGTGCAGAAGGGAAAGGTCCTCTATGAGGTGGATTGATTCAGTGACTGGGGTAATCGGGATGGGTGTATCGGAGACGGTGCAGTTGGCACAGGATAGAGCAGAGTTTAGGGGCTGTTGTACATAGGGTCACTATGAGTCGCAAGCGACTCGACCGCACATAACAACAACAACACCACTATGATGGTTAGTCTCTTTGTCTGCAGGATGTTTTGGTCCAGATGAGTACAGGAAGATTTTCACATCTCCTTTTCACTGTTTCCTTTGTCAGTGTGAGGTGGTGAAGTGCTAAAGGTTTAGTACGATACCTGAATGTTGAGAGTGAAAACCTCCTCTAACCTTGAGAACACCAGGTAGCGTGTAGTCAACGAGTGACCGTGGCTGCATTTTAACTCACTAACATGGGAGAAGACATGCTTTAGTTTATAGTGTTTTATTTCTTTGGGGCTTTTCCTCCCAAAGAAAGTAAGCTATCTGTGGAAATGAGAATGCCCAAGTCCCTTTATAAAAGTTAAAAGATAGCTCTCATCATGCTAAACACTTAAAATAGATACTGCTGCTAAACTTGGTAGACTTTTTTGAAGAACATCTCCTAGGGAAAAAAAAAAGTTTATTTAGGGAAAAACATACAGTTTTCTTGAGTCATAAAAGATTTATTGTGTGAGGGATTTGTTATACCAGAGACTGAAGACACTGTAAGAGAATTCATCTGCCATAAAATTGTACAACTACTTTCAAATATAATGAAAAATTCATAGTTCATTTTTCCCCCCTTCAAAAGAGCTAGTATCATTTTCAAGTAGAGTAAAAAGTCATACACTCTACATTATCTTCAGTTTTAATGTAGAACAAAAAAGGAGGTTATTTTTCTATGAAATCAGATTGATAGTTTCATTTCTGTATAAGTATCTATTCTCTGCTTTGTCTTGACCCACATTTTTCTTTTTCGAATTTACTTCAGTTCTTAAGAGCTTCTGAGTTTTCCTATTATGAATGTCAAGATGTGTGTCTTCATCACAGAGAGAGAGAATATATAAGTGTGTATGTGAGACAGAGAGAGAGAGAGAGAGAGTGAGTGTGTGTGTGTGTGTTCGGGGCACGGACTCTTTCTAGAAAATGAAAAGAATCTAAGTGCATAAAATCCCATCTTCATTCACGCTGCCCTAATTGAGTTTTAAAATACAGGCTCCTTGGATGGCTAATTTTCCACAATATTACCGGCAATTTTGAAAATTCATTGGTCACTCTTTTTTTCAGGAGACTTCAATTAAACACTTCTATAATTATGTCATTCCCTGTTTTGGCCCATTTTCTAATAGGGCTCTAAAAATGAACATGAAATTACCTTCTAATACTTGTCTAAATCTTTATCTTTTCCTCCTGACTAGACCAGTCTATTCCTGAATACGGTGAGTGCTGTTGCCCATTTTAAGATGATAAGAGGTATTAGGTTTTCTCCCCACAGAAAAAGGTATTTAAAACACCACAAGGGGTCCTCAGGCAAAGCCTGTTGTTTCTGCAAACTGACTTAGGGAGTTGCCAGGCCAAGCAGGGAACAACAAAACAGATTGGTGCACCTTTGTGTTGACGTTCAAAAATAACGAAATAATCACTTTAAAAAAAATCCACTAATCTCTCTAAAAGAAAACAAATGGCCTAAGACTGTTTCTACCCCAAGGAATACAATCTTTCTTAAGACCTTTTGCTATTTAAGTGAGTGTGGGTATGTTCCTCGTCTGTCTTTAAATTTCATTAAAACAGTTACAATTTTCTATGAACTACAATTTTCAATGAATCTAACAAAAATTTTTTTTTTCAAGATCTTATTTTACATATAACAGAATTGTTTTTACTCTTTCTTCAGAGACAGGATATCTTGGTTTTGACCTTCTTTCAAAATTCTTACTATTTTCCATCCTTATTGGCGAGACTGGCATGCAAAATCCCCTTCAAAGCAGTGGAGTCGGCCCCATGAATTAATCTTGTGGCAGACATTGTGCCAATCCATCTCAATAAAGATCTTCCTCCTTTTCACTGTTCCTCTCCTTTCCCAAGCATGATGTCTTTTTCCAAGATCTAGCACCTCTTGCTATCATGCCCTCTTGATAAACGCTTGAAAGCATTTGAGACAAAGTCACCCTATACTTGCCTCTATGACACATCTGCGTTGCATGTCTTTTGAGATGTATTTGTTTGTTCTTTTGGTAGGCCATGGTGGAGTCAATACTTTTCTTCACACCACAATTAGAAAGTCATCAATTCTTCTTTGATCTTCCACACTCATTTTTGTCCAGCTTTCACATTCATATGTTGTTGTTGTTTAATGCCGTCGAGTCGTAGATGACTCATAGCGACCCTATGAACGAACAGCCTGAGCACTGTTTGTACATAGAGTTTCTAGAGGCAAGCCGTTTTGGAAGTGGATGCTGCTCCTGCTTCCAGGCTTGATTTAGTCGGGAAGCTCCAGCCAACACTGTCCACCATGGGTGCCCATTACCACAATTGGCACATCACCGTCACAGGCTTCAGCATCACAGCAACCACGAGTTACCTCATATGAGGCAACTGAAAATGCCATGGTTTGAATCAGTGCAGGGTGACATTCTTGCCCTTGAGCACCTTAAAGAGGTCGTTGACAGCAGATTTTCCCCAATGTACTATGCTGCTTGTTTCCTTGACTGCTGTGGTAACTGAAGCATGTGGTGATAGGTGAGTATGTTCTTGCCTGTATATAATTAGTGTATTAGACATTGATTATGAACATAGGTAGCTATTAATTCTCGTATTAATACCAGAAGTCACTGGTATTAACTGAATGACTAGTGTATACACCAGGTGCTACTGTAAGCCCGGACTGAGTAAACTACAGGAAAGTTAAAAATGATCATAATTGTTCTACATAAAGACACAGTGAAGAGAGTGTTTGAGTAATTTTACTGGAAAAGTGAACATTTCAATACAAAGAAATATTTTATACTTGTTGTTGATAGGTGGCATCAAGTCCAGTCCTGTGCTGTCCTCACACTTTCCTGACACAAGAGCCCATTGCAGCAATCACTGTGTCAATCCACCTGATTGATATTTTATACTAACAAGTATCTTTATAATAAAGCAGTCCCTCTAATAAACTGTAGGTCATTATGTACCATTGCTTTTGTGTGCCATTGAGTTGCCTGTGACTCATTGCGACCCTATGAACAATGGCTCTGAACCCTGCCCTATCCTGAGCCAACCTCACCGTCTTACACCTGCTCATTGTCACAATCACTGTCTCAGTCCCTCTCAGCCAGGTTCTTCCTCTCCTGTCCGGTCCCTCCACCTTTCCAAGCAGGACATTCTTTTCCAAGGACTTGCCCCTCCAGGCAACATGCTCAAAGTGTGTGAGATGGAACTTCAAAATCCCTGCCTCCAAAAGAACAATCTTGCTTCACCCCCTGCAGGACAGATCTGTTTGTCCTCATGTCAGCTCATGGTATGTTCAACACTCTTCTCCAGCACCATACAACCCAAAGGCATCAATTCTTCTCCTGTCATCCTTAGTCACTGTCCTGCTCTTTGGTGTATAACAAGCAACTGTGAAGACCATGGCCTGGACCAGGTGCACCTTGGTCTCTAGACTAACATCATTGCTCTTTAGCACTCTGGGGAGTGCAACTTGTCCTTTGATTTCCTGACAGTTAGTCCCAAGGATGCAGATTGAGGGTCTGAGCAAGATGAAATAATTAACAACTTCAATTTTTTCTCCCATCTATCATGATCCTGCCTATTGTCCCAGAAAATTCCTTATGTGCCATTATTAACTGTTCAAAAGATGTTAAATATAATTTTACAACATCTGCAGAATTAATGTTTTTCTCTATTCTTGTTTTCCTACCTATCTTTTATAGAAACTGTTGACCTAGACAAGCTCTTCAATAAAGTCACTGGAATGTTGTTACATACAATATGAGTATATAAAT
>NW_006399761.1:10878742-10879716 GCF_000299155.1 Elephantulus edwardii
ATATATATACATATGTGTATATGTATATATACATATGTGTGTATGTATGTATGTATGTGTATGTGTGTATATATGTTATATACACTATATCTAGATTGGCAAATGTCCAATAAATAAATTTTAAAATGAGATCTAGAGTGTGACCAAACAAATGTCTCCATTATCTATACTTGTCTAGCAAGCTGCTCCAAAACTTAAAAGGTGAAAATACTTTATTACTACAGTAATAAAAGTATTACCACATTTATAGCACGTTTTGGAATTGCCTAGGTTAGACTGGCCCAATCTTTCTTGGTTTCTGTCATGGAGATGCAGGTAGGTGAGTCCATTGAAAATGCAATGAGACTGTTATTATTGTTGGGTGTTTTTCCAGTGCACTACAACTCATCATTTCCTTAAGAACAACAGATCTGAGCCTTGCCCTGTTCTGTGCCAGTCTCATGCATGATCTAGCAGAGAGCTGGAACCCATTGGTACCTATCTCTTTGTCAACCCATCTTTTCTTTCTCTGATCCACGACTTTTCCAAGCATGGTCCTGACTGTTCCCTCCTGACAATATGGCCAAAGTATGTGAGTTGAAGTTTCACACTTCTTCCCTCTCAGGGGCACTAGGGTTTCATTTCCTCTCAGACAGACAGCTAAACTGGCTCACAACCTAACCGTGGATGCTGAACCTAACCTGTAAGCAGGGCTGCTGGACAGATTAGTGTTTGTGCCTAGCTTGGATGTACGGCAGCGTACAGCCTGAATTCTTAAGACAAAATGTGCCAAAAGCAATCTTGACTGTTAATAACCCCTCAGGACATTCTAAAAACCTACAAGGTGCCCTGAAGGGTTTTCTAGACTTACATATTTATGAGATCACCAGGTTTAACATGCGCCTGGTGCATGCCATGGTCTTTGCAATTACTTACTATGCATCAGAGAGTTGGACAATGACTAGGGATGACAGAAGGAGAGTTGATGCCTTTGA
>NW_006399761.1:10880303-10887121 GCF_000299155.1 Elephantulus edwardii
AAGTGACTTGAAGTGCCTAGCTTTCTGTTAGAAGCCTAGTGCTTAATTACTGCACCACCAAGGTTCCCTTGAAGATTCCTAATCAATGACAAACTAGCATTATCCACGTCCCTGCCATTCTCTATTGGCAAAAACAATAACCAGATGTTACAGGATGAAGAAATAAACTCCACTCTTTTTGGAGGGGAGTAAATACAAAGTGACATTGCAAAGGAGCCTGTCAAGAGAAGGAAATAGTACAATCGTTTCTGGAAAATAGAACTTGTCAAAATAAGCTTGCTTCTGAGAAGCATACACCTCTTGGCTTCCTTTCTTAGAATGTATGTCTTCAATGACTTTGTTATTGCATTCCATCAAATCGAAAATAACTCATAGTTAATCCTCCAGAGGGTTGTAAGAGGCGGCAAAGCACAAGGGAAATGACTGTCCTTCCTTTTCCCATGGAGCAGTTGATAGATTCAAACCATGCTCCTTTGGGTTGGAAGCGCAACCCCCTACCACTTTGCCACCACAGCTTCATATTCAATAACAGTAAGATTTTAGCCTCATAATTGTTGAGAAGGGATAAAGACCTATTTCTTAAAATATTCCCAAAAAAACCCAAATAAAGCAATACAAACAAAATGCTTTCACATTTATGACATAAAAATATAAATATATATTGTGTTGTTTGCTGTTGTCATTGTTGATTGCTGTTGAATTAAGCACGACCCTATGTGGAAAAGGCCTGAAGCCCTTCAGGAAATTGTGTTTTAAAACGATTAAAAACAAAAACAGAATACAAAACCCACTTGCAAGAAATATGAATGTGTAGCAAACATTGCCATTTTATAGCAAACAAAGAACACAATTCTTAGGAAATAGATATTATGCTAGATTGTTTCCATTTCAATACAAGGTAAAAAACTAATGGATTAAGGATATATCCACACCAGAACATCAATGAAGGGAGAGAGGGAACAAGGGAAGGAGGGAGGAAGGGAGGGAGGAAAGGAGGGAGAGAGGGAGTCACACACATATCCCCCCTTTTCAATTCATTTTGAACCTCAGAAACATATTCTAAATGACAGAAAGTAAAAATTCAATATTTTGAAGATTAACTAGGGTATTTTTCTCACTTCCACAGAATCACAAGGCCATTTTTATGTCTGGTTAATATACTAGACTGTGGCCTCCTAAGTCCACTCATTCAAGCCTATTTCAAAATACCAATTCTAGCAGCACAGGGCAAGCTTGGAAGGCTGGTCTGAGCAGATTGTCTGGTATGTGGAAGATTGATTTTACATGTATAAGACAAAAACTGTATGAGTCAAAAGAGAGAGTACAGTACTACGGTGTAAAAGAGCCACTGGTGAAGCAGAACCCATCAGAAAAATAGAGAGCCCTTCATGCAATTTTTAAAACATTACAAAAGATAAGCCAGTGTAGAAAATTGTAGCAGGAAGTTAGATACAATGTTGACATTCAAAATGTAGAAGCAATTAGTCTTCTCTCTCTAGCATCTTTTAGGAATAAGTTGTGAAACCGATCCATTACCTGAGCAGGATTCTAGCAGCCGCAAACCACAGAGGAAGAGATTTCCCATCCTTCTCTCTGAGAGAAGCTGGTGGATTCAGACCATGTGGCTTTGGGATTGCAGTACAGCTTTTTTACCACTAGACCACCATCAACCTTTTCCCTTAGTTGGGTAAAAACAGTTTTCTGGACACCTCACTATCCCAGAATAGAGTTCCAATTCAAGTGTCCATCATAGTATCTTAATTCTGCTGCCACAGAATAAATCTTGAATATGATTTTTTTCTCTCTATGGTACACAACAACAAAAAGAAGAGAGAAATTAGGGAGCTCTGGTGGTCTAGAGAGAAGAAACTGTGCTGCAATCCCAAGGGCACATGGTTTGAATCCACCAGCTGCTCCGTGAGAGAAGGACTGGCATTTCCCTCCTGTGCTGGAACCACCACTGAAAACCTGCTGGGGGGTTCATGTTTGGTCTGACTTGACTGTACTTAACAATAACAAAGGTAGAAATCAGTTTCTGGCAACTAATGATAAGAACATATACCAATCATTGTAGACAATACAATGCACATGTACAAAACCTGATGTATGTGAATGATTATATGCCAATCAATAAATCATTAGAAAAACAAACACTGCCCCCACCAAATGTAATTATAACAACACAATCCTCATTGTTCATTAATAGCAGATCCACACCTGTTTCTAGTCATCACTCGATGCCAAGATTTGGGAAACTAGCATATTCTATGTCCTCAAGCTTCTCTAGACAAAAAACCAAAATAAATAAACCATCATTCCTACAGGTGCTTCTCCAGAGTGGCCGGAGGTGCACACTTGTTCTGTCAATAAATCAAAACCTTCAGGCTTCCAGCTACCACATTTACTTACTTAGCTTCCAGTAGCTTTCTGTTTCCTAACTGCTACATTCATCCTGAAGGAGGAATCAATAGGTCAATCTTCAAAAGCTTCTGCAGCTATAAAGACCATTGTTTTTGTTAGTGCTCGACTGTGTGTTCCTCCCATGCTCTCTGGACACAAGTAACCAATGTGTGGGGTCAAGAGAGGATACAATGTCTAAAAGTCTATAAAAAGAAAGTTTCTTCCTTTCTTGAATTTTTTTTCTAAAAGTCAAGTTGTATAATCACCATGTAACTTAGTCTCTGTGCAATGAATACTCCAGCTTTGGTACCGCCTCTGATCCTCTAATTGCCTCACATTGCTCATATGCTACGTCTTGTCTCTCCTCTGACACTGAGGTTAAAGCTCAGTAAAAGTAATGACAAGGTGCGTTTTCTCCCGTGATTCCTCTACCCATGGAAGCAAACCAAGATCTTCCCTGATCATAATCTTGAAAAGGATGAAAAATATCAGTCTAAGAATTTTTTTTTGTCTACTTCTCTCATCTCTATGTTCCAGTTCTTGCCAGCTGTAAGATACAGAATTATTTCTTCACACGACCCATAGGAGAAGGTTCTGGTGGCACAGAGTGTAGTGTGTCAGCAAAAAGGTCAGTGATTCCAATCCATGGGCTGCTTGATGAGAAAGAGATGGACAATCCTTCCCACAAAGATTTAGAGCCGTGGAAACCTGAAGGGATACTGTACGTTGGATTAAACTCAGTGGTAGCGGTTTTGGTGTATTGTCACACATAGGTGGTGGTTGTGCATGTGGAGTCAGAATCAATGCATAGCTGACCCTCCAGTGGGCTTTCAGAGGCAGGAAGTTACGTGTGAGACTGTCCATCTTTCTCCGTGGTGGATTTGAACTGTGTGCCATTGCATTCGCGGTGCAATTCCTTCTCATTGAGCTACTGTCTGGTGGTCTGGTGGCAAGAAGTTGTGCTACAATCCTGAAGGTGTGCTGTTTGAATCCACCAGCTGCTCTGCAGTAGAAGGATGGTCAGTTTCCTCTGGTTAGATTAACTCCCTCTGAAAATCCTCTAGAGGGTGAGCTCTGGGTCTGACTCAATGGTTTACAACACACACAACAGCTATCATAGGAGGCATCTCTGTTACTCTAGAAATGAAGCTTCAAAGCACTAATACCCTCTACCAGTTCCTCAGCTAATTTTAACTGCTAACAGAACTATAGTTTTGTGCTAATAGTCCTCATTCTTGAGTTGTGTCTATCACTCTTCTATAAGTGTCATTATAAATCCTCGACCTTCTGTTAACATCCTTCTGTAAGCTCAAATTTCAGCCAATTTTAATTATTGCAATATGGGTGATTCATATCCATGGCAACCACGTTTCCCTTAAGTGCCCAAATATTATTTAAAGATAAATGCAGAGTTTACATTCATTGGACTAGTGACTATGACCACCCGGAGCCAATAATAACATATGATGGGTAATATGTACTATACTGGACATATACTCAAGTGGAAGAGACCCAGTCTTGTCTGAGCGGTTCCCATGGAAAGCATCTTGGAGAGATAAAATGATAAGTTTTGGATTGGAAGAAGTATACTTCAGATAAGGGAAATCAAGTGGAAGTACCAGAAACTCATGAGAGAATGTTTGTGTTGATGAACAGATGAGTTGGCATATATGACAATGGATGGAGAAGTGAGTATGGTACAGGAGGAACACAGAGTGTCTGGAAGGGTAGGAGAAAGTCATACCAGACTTTAGCCGCTTTAAAGATGTGAGAATCTGCTCTCCTAAAGATTTACAGCCATGAAAAACTATGAGATTGTCACTGGGAGCCAGAATCCACTCAACACCCAGGGCTCAGTAGTGGATTGGGACACTGACTTTTATATCCTGGGTGGGTGGGGGCAAGTCTTCTGAAGATCTAAAACCATTATTGCTGTGCTGTTGTTACTATCGTGTGCCATCAAGTCCAAACCAACTCACAGTTGGCCCTCCAGTGAGTTTTCAGAGGCTGTAAATCACATGGGAGGAGATTGCTCATTCTTCTCCCTTGGGGCAGTTGGGACATTTAACCGTGTGCCTTTGGAATTACAACACAGCTCCTTACCATGAGACTATGAGCGCTAGATACTCATTCTAACTCTAACTCTTAAACAATACACATTGGCATTAACGTTGCTTGAAGCAAGCAATAACACAAAATTATTGAGTAACTATTTTATCGCAGAAAGCACATAAAGCAGCCGTCAACTTTGCAGCTTTGCTGTTAGTAACAAAAGCTCTGGACAATGTTTCACAACTGATTGGGATGCAATTATTTTGGTAGGTGGTTAAGGAAGGAACATAATTTGAGTATGGAGAGACGCTGATGATGGAATACAAGCTTAAAATTGATTGAGCTTGCTCAGTTAAAATTGTAATACCTGGTCATTCCTTAGCGTATTGATATAGCTCTTCAATGCAACAGTATTATTTTACTGTTATAGTATACTCACTTGTCTTCCTGACTCCTCACTACCCCTTCCGTGACCATGGGGAACTGTGGTACAAAGACATTTCTTGGCTCTAGTCTTCCCAGAAGCAAGTCTCTGAGTTATTTTCAGTTGAGTAATTGGACAGGTCCATATTTCCAATATTTGAGTAGGCAGACATGTTTAAACATCTTGAACACTACAAGGTCATTCAAAGTAAAATTAAATATAAGAGAAAGACTAAATGTTAGTGAGAACAAATTTGTTATTCAGGTGGAAGGAAATGAATGAAACCATTGTGGTTAAAAAAGTGTACTTCAACAAGAAAAGACAAACAACTCAATTACAGAATGGGTAGAAGACATGAAGAGACTCTTCACCAAAGAGGACTTTAAGTTCACCAGAAGCCACATGAAGACATGCTTGAGATCACAACTACGACAGAAATGCAAATAGAAACAATCTGATATCTCACGCCAGCAATGGTATCACCTCACCCAGATATTATTTACTTTGGCAAAGTTCAACAGCATAGCAAGTAACAAGAGCTGGCAAGAATGGGGAGAGTTTGGGATCCTCGTGGATTGCTGGTGGGAGTGTAAAATAGCAAAACCACTAGGAAGGTGGAGGTTGTTGTTGTTAAGTTCCATAGAGTCATACAGGACCCAGAGCAAACTTAGGAATGAAAGTCTTGAACACAAAACTTTCATCTTTTCTCCAAGTTTATGGAGTTTCTGGAGGCAAACTTTTTTGGATGCCACTCTTGCTTCCAAGCAAGGAAGGTAGTCTGGTACTTTCTCAGAAGACTCGAAATAGAAATATCATATTACCCAGTTATCCTATTACTAGGAATATACCTCAAAGAAAACAATAATAAGACATAAACATATGTGTTCACACCCATTTTTTTTCCCTGTGCCATTATTTGCAATATCAGGAGACTGAAGCAGCTTAAGTGTCCAGGAAGCAACAGATGGAGGAATTGTGGTGCTTCCACACAACAGAGTATTACGCAGCACTGAAAAACAACTCAGATCTCAAGAAACACTACATAGCATGGAGTAGTCTGCAAGTCATTATGCTGAATAAATTCCCTGAGGCAAAAAGGGACAAGCCCTGTGTAAGACCACAATTATTAAACAAAGAAAAGAGGATGACAGGTTAGAGGAGAAGAGTGGGGGGAAGAGCAGGAAGCGAATGGACAGATGTGGACCATGGCATTGGGATAGGTGAAGGGAAGGTCATTCTGAAAAGAAATGGATGAGAAGACATTATGAGTAATGCAGCTAACAAACTGGAGAGGAGGAGGAGGGATAAAACTATAAATGAGTGAATTAAAAAGCAATTTCTCTGTGGACTTCCATTTAAATCACAATAAAATAATGGACACATTAAAATGAGTGAAAGAAAGGGCACACTGCAGTGAGAGGATGAATGTTGTACAACAAAATACATACAAATGATTGAATAAAAATCAACATGCTCTGTAAACTTTCACCCACATCACAATGAAATAAAAACCCAACCAACAACCAACAGCTCACATTTTATTGTAGCTGCTGAAGGTCCAAAAAATAGGTTATTTTCAAAGCTGGAAAAAGGCACAAAGGAGTTAGAAGTGAATACAAGAAAAATCAGCCTGAAACAATAAAACTTACAAAATAATCTGTCTCATATTACTCCTTGCAGCTATTTATGAAGCATCTGCCTGAATCATCCATGTCTCAGAATACAGTTCTAGGGTACCAAATAAAATTGGGGATTAAATTGATGGAAGAAGATGCAAACAAGTAAGAAAAGATAAAGAGAAACAATGAGAAAACAAAAGGATACATTAAAATATAGGACATATGTGCAGGGAAGGAACTTAGCATTGTTGTTGTTGTTGTTGTTATGTGCCGTCGAGTTGCCTGCGACTCATAGCGACCCTATGTACAACAGCCCTAAACTC
>NW_006399761.1:10889591-10907339 GCF_000299155.1 Elephantulus edwardii
CAAAGAAGCCAAAGCAGAGGGAAGAATTCAATTTAGCATTAGGAATTAGAAACCAACAGCATTGAAAGAAGAACGAGGAGATCGTAGTATCAATGATATAAAGGACATTTCTTTGAATTAAATGGTCAACAGAGGCGTAGACAAGGAGGTGGCAAAGTGGAAGACTGAACAAAAGACTATGTAGCAGGGAGGTTTATATTGATAATGTAGACATGGAGCTTCTGTTGAGGGTGAAGAGAATTTGTACTCAGTTGGATACTGAAACCTGCAATGGACCTGATCATTTAAAGACTGTGTAAACAGCAATCTCCAAATATTTGATGGTGAGGGGACAGGAGGAGAAATTGAAAATTAACATCAAAGAAGCGCAAATGGAAAGAAAACTCTATTGCTACAGTTGGCCGGAAACTTAAAAACAATCAGAGACTCAGGGGCTGGAGAAGAAAAAGAAAAAAAATGACAGGAAAATGAATTCTCTAAGTCGCAGAAGAATTGCCAACATTTGAGTTAAGAACATGGAGAGTCTCTAGTTTGAAGGGAAATTTTGTTTTCTTTTTTGAGTCATTATGTTCCTCCCACTGATCTTCTAATAGAAAAGAATGCATTTTTCCTGTTGAACTTGAAATCTGACAGAAGCGATGGAGAACACAATGCCTTGTGTATGTGCAGTGGGATCCTCCCTCTGCCCCAGAATTCAGAGGAACTAGTTCCGAAGGGTATATTCACTTAGATCCTTTTAGAACCAGGGAGAGGAAAATGTGAAATCACTTATTTGCTAAGATCGTTCTACTTTTCAGAATACTAGGCTTAAAATATAGCAACCTGAAGCAGTAATAAACTAATATATTGCCTGAACTATTTGTTGAGTGGCTATTAAGCTAATGTTTATGATTCATGGTTATGTAGCATAGAGTCAGAGCCAATTTACAGCTGTCCCTCCAGTGGTTTTCCAGTGGTCAGTCTTACAGGAGGAGATTGCCCGTCTTTCTCCTGGAGGGCAGCCGGTAAAGTTGAACCGCATACCTTTGACTTGACAACATAACTCCTTACCAGTAAGCCAACAGAGTTCCTATAATGTTGATTATGATTTTCAACTTGTCAAAGAACAACTCAGTTCACAAAGTCAAGTGTGATGAGGGACAATCTCCTCCTGTACCAGTTAGATCCAATTTGACAATAAAGACACACACAAAAATAAAATAAAATGAGAAAGTTGACCAGGAGTCATATGAGGTGACAGCAGCCAGGTAGAGTAGACTAGGGTGCCAGGGGCTAAGGTCAACAACTGGGGGCCCGAGCTGGGTGAGGACCTGTCCCAGGATAGTTCAGGGAGGTGCTGCCTTCCAAGGGTTGGGCCAGGGTCACCTGGTTTATTTTCAATCAATCTGGGTATGCCTGGATTTACTAGGGGAACCTCAAATTTGTATGTCTACTTTAAGAGACCCTCACAAACACACATAAAAAAATGTTAATTTATGCCTTCTGCTAAAACGAATAATAATGAAATGAAATAAAAAAAATTTTAAAAAGTCAAGTGTGACTATCTATGACCTAGCGTTTCCCAACATCCAAAAAGAAAAGCCATGTTCATCAGTAATTGAGCGAACTACTGAAGGCAGACATTTCCTTATTTATTGACATTTTCTTTTGTTTCATCCTCTAACAACAACAAGAACCAAAGTAATCACAAAACACAAAAATGCGTCTTGTGTCAGGAGATCAGCTCTCCTGGGAGTCTCGCAGAGACAGTATCTGTGGTGTAGATGCCGCAGAGGGAACGAATGATTCCCAAATTTGCTAACTCAAGCCTTATTAAATTCTAAAGGAAAACTGACACTAAAGATGCTAGGCTATAAAGAATGTTATCACACATGGAGTGCAAAATCCAATCCAGCCATTTCAAAACTCTTCAATAGCCTTCTATTCTATGTTATACTCTGGGCTCCAATTACCTGTTGATAACTGCTTGGGATAAGTGTCCATTTACTTGAGAGGTACGGACCTTTTTCATTACCCTCCTAATGCCATCCCTTCAGCGTGCCACACAATTGCTAGCTGGCAAAGCTCTCTTTTAAGAAAAAGAAGGGGATAGATTTTCTTTCATTTTTCCCACTATTAAATAGATCAGGGAGGAGATTCCAAGCTTTGTCTTTTCCATTTTACTATATTAAATCTTGAGAGTACCAGCCCTCTGTTGGCTGGGTGAAAAAAACCATCATTTATGACAGAGATCATTGCTTCTCCGAAGATGATATCTATTACATTCTGGACTAAAATATTCCATACCAGTCATATTTAACTAGTTTTAGATTTAAAAAATGAAATAAACTCTGTTACTAACTACAAATAACAATAATTAAGGAATATCACAAAATATTGTCAATTTTTTAACATAACCCTCTATGAGGTGGATTGATTCAGTGACTGGGATAATTGGGATGGGAGTGTCAGAGACAGTGCGATTGGCACAGGACAGAGCGGAGTTTAGGGCTGTTGTACATAGGGTCGCTATGAGTCTCAGGCGACTCGACGGCACATAACAACAACAACAAACAACATATAGAAGTTACAAAATGAGAATAATAACCTCATCTATGACATCTACTTCAGTGTTGTCCATTCAAAACCAACCAGGGAGTGGCAGCAGGCTTGAAATGACTACTTAAGAGACAGAACTCCAGAACACAGAGCCACCTTGAATAGTCATCTTCATGTATCTTTTCTAATTCAGTTGGAGAGAGGTAGAGGGAAAGGGAAAGGGAGGGGGAGAAGGGCAGAAGGAGAGATGGAGAGAAGGAGAGAGAGACAGAGGGACAGAGAAAAAGAGATAGAGAGAGAAAGACACACATAACCCAAAATACTAATGTCTTCATCTCAGCAATTTGTAAAGCATACTCTTAGGCTTTTTTTCTCAAATGCAAGCTGTATCTTGGAGTCTAAAAATAAGTATGCTTTAAGTAAAAATTATTGTAAATACATCAGAAAAAAAAGTATTTTTGCAGAAGAAAAAAATGTTTATAAATTAATAGATGAAATAAGAAATAGAACGATCAAAGTGCTAATTTTTGCAGAAGAAAAAAATGGGAATATGACCTTAGCACAAATTTATCTTGGAAGAGTGTCTCAAATCTTTTGAGTATCATTGCCCCACGAGGTAGTTTTAAATTCCAGTTTCAGATCTGTCTCTATGACTCAGTAGGTGGTTGTTGTTGGGTGTCATCAGGTTGACTCTGTGAACAACAGATCCAAACCCTACCCCACCCTGTGCCATACTCATCATCTCCACCACACACAAACACGTTGTTGGAGTCACTGTGTCAATCCAGCTTGTTAGGAGTCTTCCTTTTCACACTGATCTTCCCATATCCCCAGCCATGTCCCAGGTCTGGCCCCCTCTGAACACCCAAAGTATGTGGGATGAAGTTTCACTGGGACCACCAAAAAGAAAAAACAACACGTCTGTCCTGGAAAGAAATGCAACCTTTAAGTGCTCCTTGGGAATAAGATAATGAAACGTCATCTCTCCCCAGTTAGAAACTTTATAATTCTTCATCTCCCTTGATGTTTGGTGTAGCCATTTAGCCACTTTCAACCAAGCATATTCCTCTGTAAAAGACACAGCAGATGCAAACTCTCATTGTATAATGGAAGAATTACTAGAGTAAGCAAGGCTTTGTGCAATTCATGAGGTGCTGGTTTCAGGCTCCTCACTTCATGGAATTCCTTAAATATTAGAAATTGCAGTTTAGTGATTTGATGAGAATTTACCCTTCCCATTTCTATCTTTCCCCCCTACTAGTTTATTTACAAAATTCAAATACAAATTTGAACAAATTCTTTCCATTCCCCTCACCCCCCACACACAAAAGTGTACAACCCAATGATTAATCCCCTCTTCCCTCTGTTTATCTACATCTCTCTGCTTCCAGCCTCTCCCACCTCTTCTTGATCCTTATACTCATCCTACAATAACAGTTTTATAAAATATTTCTCCTTATAAGACTGAGTTCACTCAACATAATGCTCTCCAGTCTCTCCTTAAGTTTGGTAATAATTTACAAAGGTATTGCTCCTGAGTGCTGCATAATATTCCATTGTGTGAATGTACCATAATTTCTCAATCCATTCATTTGTGGTTGGACATCTGGGCTGTTTCCATGTTCTTGTTATGGAGAATAATGGGCCTCCACAAGAAAAAGACTGACAACCCAATTACAAAATGGGCAAAAGGCATGGAAAGAATTTTCACAGAGGAAGATATTTGGATGGCCAACTGACACATGAAGAAAAGCTCCAAATTGCTGACAATAAGAGAAATGCAAATAAAAACCACAATGAGGTAGCATCTCATTCCAGTAACAGTGGCAAAGTTTAACAGGGCAGCAAGTAATAGATGTTGGAGAGGATGTGGAAAGAAAGGAACTCTTATGCATTGTTGGTGGGATTGTAAAATGGTGCAACCATTCTGGAGGGCAGTTTGGTGCTTCCTCAAAAAAGCTGAACATAGAAATTCCCTATGACCCAGCTATTTCACTATTTGGAATATACCCTGAGAATATGAGAACTGAGGCACAAGCTGAAATTTGTATACCATTTCTATCTTTGTAGTATATAAACATGATATTTGGTCTTCCCAGATATGCTATAAAATATCAAATATCATGTAATAGTAGGTCTGTCATGGAGAGGGTGAAACCAAGTTTCTCTTCGGATGCTAGGATTTTGAAGCTGTCTCACATACTTTGAGCACGTGGCCAGGAGGGACCAGTCCTTGGAGAAGGACATCACGCTTGGAACGGCGGAGGGGCAGCGCAGGAGAAGACAACGCCAAGTGAGAGAGATTAATATGGTAACTGTAGCGATAAGATTAGGTGTGCCAGTCAGTGAGACTGGCTCAGAATGGCAGGGTTCACAGCTGTTGTACACAGGGTCACTTTGAGTCGCGGGTGATTTGATGGCACCTAACAACATCATCATCATCATGTGATACATGAATTTTCTACTTCAACTATCTAGAATGGATTCAGTTTTCTGAATAAAAACCACGGCTGATTAAATGATTGATTTAGAAAAGAATCTCTAGGATCCCCATATAAAAAAATCCAGACTAATCTGTAGAAGAACCTGAGTGATAGAAATCTCTCCACCCAGAGGTGCTTTCCTATTTCGGAAACTTTAACTCACTGAAGTAATTTTTTTCTGTGGCTGGTTATCTTAATTAGATTTCCCAACCTGGAAAAAAAAAATTCTCCATCACGTACTAGTGTGTGAAGATAAATATGATAAAAAAAGATTGCACAATTATACAAAGGTTAACCCATTTCCCCCAGACAAGTATTACCTCTAGATAAATGAAATATTGTTGCATCTAAAATAAATATTAAATATTGTTAATGTCCAAAAATTGTTTTCTGGTGGTGTTACTATGACTCATAGCAACCCTATGAATTTCTGAACCGTGGCCCATCCTATGCCATCCTATTTCTCAGATACCCAAGTCTGTTGTTCCAGTCACTGTATCAAATCCATCCTGTTGAAGTCTTCCTCTCTATTCTCTGACTTTCCACTTCTCCCAGCATAGTGCCTTTTTTCCAAGGCCTGATCTGTCCTGACAACATGCCCAAACAGTAAGATGTAATTTAATAGTTTTTGCCTCTAAGGAGGAACCTGGCTGCACTTTTTCCAAGATAGATGTGCCCAGTTTTGTTTTGTTTTTTTTGTTTGTTTTCTTTTGATTGCCCATGGTAGTCAGTACTTTTCTCCAATTTCACAATTTTAAGGCATCGGTTCTTCTTCCGCTATTCTTATTCACTGCTCGGCTTGCAGAAATAAGGGAAAACACTATGACTTGGATCTGATTCACCTTAGTCTTTAAACTGACATCCTTGCTCCTTGGGATATGGAGAGAACCTTGACAACACATTTAATGAGTGAAACAGGTCTTTTGATTTCTTGGCTTGTTCAACATTTACTACATCCTTTTCTATTGTGATTTTGTTATATGACTAAATTTTTCTATCTTGAATGTACGTGAAGTGTTCCACTTCACATTGCCATGCTGCCCCAGGTGAAATGAAAACAGCAGTGCTAAATGCTCCAAAGAAAAAATTCACAGGGAGAAAATTAGAAGTTCAAATGACCTATTATACTACTTCTAATACTGTTGTTCAGTGCCACAGAGTCAGAATTGACCCATCGCTGACCCTTGGTGGGTTTTCAGAGGCAGAAAATCACACAGGAGGAGACTGCCCATCCTTCTACAGAGCAGCTGGTGTATTCAAACCACATGCCTTAGGGATTGCAGCACAGCTTCTTACTTCTAGGCTAACAGAGCTCCCTGCTTCTAAAATAAAATTTTTTCATACTTGATGAGTCTAATACATGTCTTGTGTCAGTAGAATATAAAGATAGATGAAAGCAGAGGTCTTTCTTTTATTCCCAAACATTATTCAACATCTAGAACAGATCTGAAGGGATCTTTATTGGATGAAAATAGTTAGGTTCTTGCTGCCTTAGATCAGATGAATTCTACTATCACTACGAATTAGTTACAGGCCAAAATCTTCTCATTCATGATTCTTAGTCAAATTGACCATAAATATGTATTTTCTATTAGCAATGCATGCTTCCTATGCATCTGAAAGGTGGACAGTGTATAAGGATGACTGAAAAAGTATTGATGATTCTGAATGGTGATGTTTGTGCAAAGTATTAACTATTGCATGAAATGCCAAAAGAACAAACTAATCTGTCTTGGAGCAAGTGCAACCAGAATGCTCTTTAGAGGTAAGGATGGTAGAATTTTGTCTCACTTATTTGAAAGGCTAATTTTCAGGCAGAATCAATCCTGAAATAGAAATATTATGCTTGGGAAAGTTGGGGGGGGAGGGGAGAGAAAGACCTTATGTAAGATAGAGTGATATAGTGCCAGAGATTTGAAGATGGCTCAGGATAGAGCACTTTTCTGATCCGTGGTTCAGAGGATAGTTATGAGTCATAGTTAACTGGATGTCAACTGACAACCACAACACGGACAACACAGTGTACCCTTTCTACCATTCTCACAGAATAAACTGTGGCGTTCTGAAAGGTCAAAATAATCACCGAATAGAAGTTATCTCTTAACCTTCATTTTCTTTCCCCCCCCTTCTTGTTTTCAAAAGGAAACATAAAGTCAAAAGAAATGAATCTGCGAATCCGACAAGTACTTGTAGATACTTCATTCTTTTTATGGAAGCCTGACTTGAGAATATTTTCGGCCTCTGCCGTTTCTTTGGCTTTTCCCCTTCCCTCTCTACTATCCAGTGTTTTGTACTATAAATACCGCTTGGCTTGTTTTGCAGCCTGTCAAGGCAAACTGTAGAACAGACATGGAAACTGGGGTTGGTTTGTAAACACATAAATAATTGTGACTTCGGCTAAAATGTTGTTCTCAAAAACCCGAGCAAAAAAAACAAACAAAAGTAATAGTGTTCCAGCATGCACTTTTATATGTGTTTGCTTATTAAATGCTTACAACAACTCACTGGTGTATTAGAAAGCCAAGTTTTCGACTTGTGAACAGTGTGCCACCACTTCTGTTCATGTAGCTTTTTAACATGTGCTGTGAAATACTGTTGTTGGTGGTGGTGGTTCTGAGTCATCAAGTCGGAAAGAGTTTTCAGAGGCAGTAAATCACACAGGAGGAGATCACCCATCCTCCTCCCGTGGAGCAGCTGGTGGATTTGAACTGTGTGCTTTTGGGATTGCAGCGCAACTTCTTAGTAGTAAGTTATCAGAGCTCCCTAAGAGCTCTGAAAGATAAGAATCTAATATCCATACAAATATGTATTTGCTCTACGGTTAAGGTAATTGTATCATTTTAAGAAAACTGGACTTGTATTCATAAAACCAGTTTATGTGGTTAAATAGTAAATGCTGTATTTCCTATCCATGTCAACTAAAGACATTTAAAGACTCAACTGACCTATGTTAGTTGTCAAATTAATGAGAAATTATTTGCTGTTATATCCTTATTGATAGTAGACTAGGTACCTTTCAGTGCATAAGAAATTAAGGTCACATTTATACAACATGAATTTACTATTGTATGGGCTTTGTGAGTCAAGAATTCAAACATGACTTTAGATGGTCCTCTACTGGAGAATTTCTTACAAGGCTGAAATCCATAGATCAGTTAGGACTGTATTTATTTATTTTTTATTTTTTTTTTTTAGTCTTACGTGCAGGAATATCCACTTTCAATCTATCTCATGTGCTTGTTGCCAAAATTCAGTTCTTTTCAGATGTGGTCCTCTCTACTGTGCCTCTCATACTGTAAGAGTTATATTTACAATATTTACAAGAGTTTATTTACAGAGCAAATAAAACAAGAGCAAGAACAAGGGAAACTCTCTGCCAGATGGAAATGTTAGTTCCCTTGTAACAATTCCATCACCGTTGCCATATTCTAATCATGAGCAGAAAGACATTCGGTGTAGCTCACTCTCCAGAGGGAAGTATTGCACACAGGGCAACCACTAGGAAGCGTCGAGGCAGGCATCAAACTGAGGCTATTTTAGGAGCATCATAGAACTTTGGGGTCCTAGAGAGGGCGGAGGTAAGTGGCTTCTAGAAATGATTTCCAACCTTCATTCCGTAGACCTGCCTCAACTTCCTTCCTTTCAAGAGGAAATAAGAGAGATGCAAGGAGCACTCTGGCTGCATTTCCTTTAAGAGAGATTGGAATGGCCTTTTGGCAGGCGATGGGCCTTTCAACACTCTTTGCCAACATCACAATTCAAAGACATGGATTCTTCTTCTATCATCCTTATGCCTTGTCCAACTTTTAAATGCATATGAAGCAAATGAAAATATGATGGACTGAATGAGACACACCTTGGTCTTTAAACTGACATCCTTGCTTTCCTTTGAAGAGGTCTTCGAGAGCAAATTTTCCAGTGTAACACATCTTTCAATGTCTTGAGTGCTGCTACCATAGGTGTTGATGGTGGACTCAAGGAATGTGAAATCACTAGCAACTTCAAATGCTCTCCATTCATCATGATTAACTGTTGATTGATGTTGGTTCAATACACACTTTGCCCCACTCCCGACTCACCGCTGGCCATTTATTTTGCCTTCCATAGATGCATGTCAAAAAAGCAGATCACAGAAACACCATCTTTCCGCTACTTTTACTGAAGGTTTTCATATGCTGTGTGCCTTGGTGGCATTGTTGTTGTTATTGTTATGTGCAATCGAGTCACTTGCGACTCATAGCAACCCTATGTACAACAGCCCTAAACTCTGCTCTGTCCTGTGCCATTCAAACTGCCTCTGACAGAACCATCCCAATTATCCCAGTCACTGAATCAATCCACCTCATAGAAGGCCTTCCTCTCCTGCACCTGCCCTCCACCCTCCCAAGCATGATGTCCCTCTCCAAGGACCAGTCCCTCCTTACAACATGTCCAAAGTATGTTAGATGGGGCCTCAGAATCCTTGCCTCCAAGGAATCGCCTGGTTTAACCCTCTCCAGGATGAATCTGTTTGCTTTCTTGGCAGTCCATGGTACCCTCAATACTCTTCTCCAGCACCACAGCTCAAAGGCATCATCAGTTCTCCTTCTATCCTCCCTAGTCATTGTCCAACTCTCTGACGGATAGCAAGTGATTGCAAAGACCATGGCCTGTATCAGATGCACCTTAGTCAAGAGAGACACCATTGCTCATGGTATTATCTAGGTTAATATTTACAGGGACTGATGAAGTAGGAATAGTTTTTTATTTTGGAGACCCATAAACATAAGGCTTATATTAGCTATGTTAAGGCGTATATTAGCAAACCACACACCATGGAGTTAACAAAGACTGCTCCCTTCAGGAGCCACAGATCTGAACCTCTCCCGAGCCTGAACCATCATCACAATCCCCGTCATTCTCAAGCTAACTGTGGAAGCCACTTTGCCAATCTATCTTGTTGAGGTACTTCCTTAATTTAGCACTTACAATAGCATTGCCCTTACGCTATGAATGCAAAACATGGATTTCATCATAGGTCTATTGAGTATTCAGGGAGCTCTGGTGGCCTAGTGGCAAGAAGCAGTTCTGCAATCCTGAAGACACGCGGTTCGAGGCCACCAGCGGCTCTGTGGGAGAAGGATGGGCAATCTCCTTCCGTGCAATTAACCGCCTCTGAAAACCCAGTGGAGGGTCAGCTATGGGTCAGTTCTGACTCTGTGGTATACAACAACATTGGGTATTAAAATCCTTTTTCTTAGCCTCTGCCTTCTTCCCAATTAATCTTGCCTCTGACAGATTTTCCACGTCCTCTTAGTACGTTTCATATATTGACAATTATGATCTATTTCATTTGTGTTAAAAACAATTCCACCTTGGTACTCATTGTTCCTGCTTATAATTATTGTTGACTTGAAGAGGAGTTACAACCACGGTGTCTGTATAGCTTTCTGCTACGTCTGACACATTGCATTATAATTGGTGTCATAAAATCCTCCCCCACAAACAAGGAGCCTTAAACAAGTTTTCCATCTTCATGCAGTGATTTAGGGGTAAACCATCACCTGCCCGAATTGGATTCCTTTGTTCTTCGCACTCATAGATGCTGCCTCGCGGTTACATTTTCTTTTTGCTTGGAAAATGTTGGTTTGATTAAGTGGCATATGATCTCTCCTGGCAAGTGCAGCCTGTCACCTTCCGAGCCATCCTTCATTCATTATCTCTTTAATTTGCTAAGCAATCACATCTTTGCACTTACAATGTGGCAACATAATTCATGCCAACTCCCCTCCTTTGGGCTGGGGTGACCTCAGCGCCGATAGCAGCCTCCATCTGCTCCGTTTCCCTCTCTATTCTCCAGTGCAGAGGCTCCTCAGTTATTACTGACTGACCTCAAGGTCCCTTTCCCAGCCGTTTGCCACATGTAATGTTGTTCCGTCACCTACAAATTCAGAGTTTAAAATAGACGCCCATCGGTCACCTACTATCTCCCCCGACATCGCCTCCTGCTTGCTGCCCAGCAGTTCCTTTCTTGTATCTGAAATGTGAATATCCCGGGGAGAGGGCGAGCCAGGCCTCTCCATTCCAGCCAGCTCTCTGGGGCCCAATTGCAGCCGTTTAACTAACTCAGCTTCGTCTCTTGAATCTATGAGGCACAAGGTGCTATGGGAGTCTATAGAGAGCATCTCACATCGACTCACCTACTCTCCAGGCAGCCAAAGAATGAGGGCAAAGTTATATTTTCTCAAGGCATTTATGGACCCAGTTGCTGTCCTTGGCTTGCAGGAGAGTTTCATTTATGGTTCAGAATACCCCAAAATCGCCATTTATCTCAACCTTACTTTCAGAACTTGTATTGCTTTCTGCTTGAGTTTTGTGGAATTGTGGCCCTTGAATCAAGTTTCCTGCCTTTATTTCTTTGTATCTCTGCGTTCAGCATCTTATCTAATATTCAGTAACTGAAACAGGGCAATTAGACAATTCATGGAAGAGAGCCAACAGTAAATGCTTCATCCTTCAAGTGACCATCCCTGCCTGGAAGTCTGATTTATTGTCCTCTGATCCCGCTAGTCTCCCACCATATGGCTCTAAGCTTTACTGGAGCTGAGTCTACCTGTTCCTGTTAGAGCCTATGTGGTGGTGGTGGTGTGGTATTTACTTTCAAAGGTAAAACAAAAGCAGAAACTTTGAAAGAGTCACGTCCTGTATGGCTATTGTCTAGAAGATAAGCAGAGGATACACCTTCCCCATAAATAAAAGCGTTCCATTTACCTCCATTAGTGATAATGGAGATAATGATAAAACAGTGCATAAGCTTCATCTGCCAAATCAAATTCTGTCATTTCAAGGGGCCCCCTGGAGTTGTGTAGACTTCTTCTGGAAACAGAGATAAGGAACTTGAACTGGATGTCGACTGTTTTTTAATCCAATTATTTTCTACATCCTGTATCAGTGTGATGTTTCCTGAATCATCAAGCATTCTCCTATAAAATCTTCCACTCTTGGAACTTGAAGCTTGGATTTTTTTTTTTTTTACTTCTTCTTTAATCTTTAGAAATGCCAACCCTGTTGTTCCCTAACTCCAGCTTCTTGCACATTTTATTATTTTGCTTTATCTTCTTGAGAAGTGTCTTTGAAGTCTTTCCAGCTCTTTCATGTCACCATTTCATCCTTTTATTTTGGCTACTCTATGTTCAAGGCCAAGTTTCAGAGTCGTTTTCTAACATCCATTTTGGTCTTTTCTTCCTGTCTTGTCTTTTTAAAGGAAATGCTACGTTCTTCAGGTTTGATGCCTTCCCACAAATCATTTGCCCTTCAGTTAAGAGAGTTCAGTACATCCAATCTGTTTTGCAGGGCATCTTGAAATTCAAGTACAAGACACCCAAAGCTGTGTCTTGGCCCTTGTGACCTTGTTTCCATTTTCTTCAGTTTCAACTTGAACTTGTATAACTGACGATCTCTCTTCCACTCCGTATCTGCTTTGTTCAGACTGATGATAACAAGATTCTCTGCCTTGTCTTGCTGTATGTGTAAACGACTTGTTTTCTGCAAAGTTCCCATAGAGAGTTTCAGCCTTTTTAAAAAATGTATTTATAAGGAATAAGCCTGGTTTTACAAATGTCTATGTTATCTCTAACATCATTTCTAACATCAAGGCCACATTTCTCAACCATTCATATCTCTTTGTCCCCCAACTCTTGATTTTATATTTATTCTATTTCAGACTGTAAGAGGTGGCAGAAATCTGCAATTTACTCCCTCTCAGCAGTAGCAGTTTAGTGCATAAATTTGAACACAACACTATTTCTCTTATTTGTTTTTATTTCTGGCACAGTTGATCATATGATCATCTCTTTCAGAATGACCAATTCCAGTCTATTCAAATCCTAGTCACTAATACCAAGGGTATGGATTTTGACATATTCTCTCTCCGTTTTGACCATTTTCCATTTTACTAAATTATACTTCCGACCTTTCCTATATTGATAGTTCATGGGTGCTTGTAATTGGGTTTGTCATCAAATGAAGTCCCCAAAATTTTACTTCATCCATGTCATTAAGACAGACTATTTTTTTTTTTTTTTGCAATTCACCACGTTTAATATGTACGATTTGGTGATGTTGATTATATTCATCATGTGAAAACTACTGTGACTATACTTTTCCAAATTATCCCATCACCATTAACAGAAACTTGCTGACCTTGAAGGAATGATATCTCTCCTCCTGCCTACCTCCCACTCTTTTTTGTGGTTAACAGTGTTTATTTTTTTATTTATTTGCACACAGTCATTCATATACAATGGGCTTAGTGCGTATTGTGTTCTCTATAATTATTCATATCCGTTGAATTTTATATACTTAATTGCTATTGGTATATGCCTATTATCATCATCCATATTTTCAAGTCCCTGTTGAATGATTCCTATTCCCTCACACCTCCCCTCCTCCACTCACTAACCTCTGCTTAAAATAGACTCTTTTGAGACACTTCTTCCCCTTTTCGTATTTTGAGTTCTTTCCAATTGGAGGAGCTCAGCTACTCACTAGGCTTTCACTGGGTAATTATTTGAAAAGGAGGCTGCTAATCTACTCCTGACTTTATCATAATCTTGAAACTCCACTACCATCTGCCCCTATGGATAATCGTGCTGGCCTCAGGAATGCTGGCCTCTTAGTTCCAGGCTCCAAGTAACACAAAAATAAATGCCATGTGACAAACTAATAGACTGAGGGTGAGCAGTCATTGTAATAGGTACTTTTTGTCACCGTCTTTCTTCCTAAAACACAGCAAGAAGAGAATGCATCTTTCAAAATAACCCTGGATGTCAGGATGCAAAGCCTCCTGTTCAATCTTTGATACGTAGGATTCGGATTCTTGAAAACTTTCAACATAAGCTTCCTTCAGTTGTTTTCCTTGGAGGCCTATAGGTTCACTTGACATCCAGAAGTAATCAGAGGTGCCCTGAAAAACCTTTCTGAAAATAGCTCAAGAAGCAGGCAATCTATGCGTGGCCCTTGGCCACCAGGGTCTTCTTGAACTGAAATTAGAGGCAGCAGAAAAAATGAAGAGCAGGGGTTTAGGGCTTAGTTCAGCCCTTAATCATGTGCATGACCTTGAGCAGCTTTCAAGGTCACTGCTATATCCATTATGACATGAGAGGCCTGTGCTGGGGCAGTGCTTTCCAGTGTGTCCCACAGAACCCCAATGGTGGGGGTGGGGGGAGGAGCACACAAAGGTTCCAAAAGTAAGATGATTTAGGAAACACTGCACATCATTTAAGTTTGGAAGAAGCCCATCTGCACTGTTGGTTAGCACACTCTTTTAAACTCTTGCAGAAATCAGCATTTTTCTACCTTGTTTGGCCCCTTAAGGTATTTCTTGATAAGTGATGCTGTCCAGCAAACCTCACGGCACTCCAGAGATCACTGTTTGAATCATCTCAGCTTCAAGTCATCCCTTCAAGTATCATGCAAGCATGAGTCCACATTAGCTACTGGACTGTAACACTTCTGCTGATTTGCACCAAGGTCCAGAGAAGGATACAGCAGTGAGACAGCTGGGCACTCCTCATTGCCTGCTGAAGGCTACTGATTGGGATCCTGTAGGCTCTCAACCTGAAAGTTGCCCCCATCCATAGCTATAAGTGCAGAGCAAGTCAGAAGTGACAGAGTTTATACCTATTAAAACAGATCTTGAGCAACAATGAATGAACGGAAATCCAAAGTCTCTGTAAATTTTCATTGAAATTAATAATAAATTTAAACAAAAAAACACAACCAATCTTGAAAAGGGTGAGCAACGTTTTAGTGAAAAAAATGACCCAGTTCCATCATTCTTTGTGGAAGTAATTTTGAAACATGTTCTGTGCTATCTTCTAGAATTGGCTTGTTATTCTCATTATGTGTTGTCAAGTTAACTCCTCGTAGCAATCCTATGAACAGCAGAGCAGAGCCTCGTCCTGTTCTGCGTCATCTTCACAGTGCTGGAAACCATTTGACGCGCTTGCTGCAGAAGGTCAAGGACCGCAGTCTTCAATATGTATTGAAGCTCAATATCAAGAAAACAAAGATTCTCACCACTGGGCCAATTGCTATCATCAGTAAAGATGGTGAGGAGATTGAGATAGTTAACAGTTTTAGTTTGCTTGGCTCCACAGTCAACACTCTTGGTAACAGCAGCCAGGAAATCAGGAGATGAATTGGGAAAGTTGGCTGTGAGGGACTGAAGAGCAACGATGTCAGGCTCGAGACTAAGGTGCACCTGATCCAGGCTATAGTCTTTGCAATTACTATGCATCAGAGAGTTGGACAGTGAATAGGGATGATAGAAAGAAAATTGATGCCTTTTAGTTGTGGTGCTGGAGAAGAGTGTTGACTATACCATGGACTGCTAGGAGAACGAACAGGTTTGTCCTGGAGAGGATGAAGCCAGAATGTTCCCTGGAGTCAAGGATTCCGAAGCTTCGTCTGACATACTTTGGGCATGTTGCAAGGAGGGACTGGTCCTTGGAGAGGGACATCATGTTTGGGAGAGCAGAGGGACGGCACATGAGAGGAAGACCCTCGATGAGCTGGGTTGATTCTGTGAGTGGAGTGGCGGGAATGAATGTGTTTGAGACAGCGTGGCTGGCACAGGATAGAACGTCATTTAGGGCTCTTGTACATAGGGTCGCTATGAGTCGCAAATTACTTGATGGCACATAACAACAACAACATATCAATCCATCTTGTTGAAGGTCTTCCTTTCTTTCTGTAGTTCTCTACCTTTCCCAGGATGATGTCTTTTCCTAAGTCCTGGATCACAACATTCCCAAAGGATAAAAGACAAAGTGTCACTGTCCTTTTCCCCCCACTTTCTTCCTTTCTTCTTTCTTTTCTTTCCTTCCTTCCTTCCTTCCTTCCTTCCTTCCTCCCTCCCTCCCTCCCTCCCTCCTAGTTTATTTACAAAACTCAAATACAAATTTGAACAAATTCTTTCAATTTCCCTCACCCTCCTACCTACCAAATTAAACAACCCAACCATTAATCCCCTCTCCCCCTGCACACATCCCTCTGTTTCCACCCTCTCCCACCCCTCCTGGATCTTTATACTCATTCTACAATAACTGTTTTATACAATATTTATCCTTGTGGGACTGAGTTAGTTCACTCAACATAATGTTCTCTAGCCCTCCCAAGTTAGGTAATAATTTACAAAGTTATTGCTCCTGTGTGCTGCATTGTATTCCATTGTGTGAATGTACCATACTTTCTCAATCCATTCATTTGTGGTTGGACATTTGGACTGTTTCCATGTCCTTGCGATGGTGCATAATGCTGCTATGAACATTGGTGCACAAATCTCAGTTTCTGCCTCAGTTCTCATATTCTCAGGGTGTATTCCAAGTAGTGGAATACCTGGGTCATATGGAATTTCTATGTTCAGTTTTTTGAGGAAGCACCGAACTGCCTTCCAGAATGGTTACACCATTTTACAATCTCACCAACAATGTATAAGAGTTCCTTTCTCATCACATCCTCTCCAACATCTATTACTTGCAGCCTTGTTAAACATTGCCATTGTTACTGGAGTGAGATGGTACCTCATTGTGGTTTTGATTTGAATTTCTCTTATTGCTAGTGATTTGGACCATTTCTTCATGTGTCCATCTGCCATTCAAATATCTTCCTCTATAGAACTCCCAGACCTCCAAACCTACTACACAGCAGTGGTAACCGAAACAGGATGGTACTGGTACAATGACAGGCACATAGACTAATGGAACAGAACTGAGAACCCAGAAATAGATCCAGCTATCTATGGTCAACTGATATTCAACAAGGAAATCAAAGTAATCAAATGGGGTAATGATAATCTCTTAACAAATAGTGCTGACGAAATGGACTTTTACCTGCAGAAAGCTGAAACAGGATCCACATCTCACAGCATACACAAAAATCAACTCAAGGTGGATCAGAGACCTGGGAGTAAAGCCCAAAACCATAACGTTCATAATAGACAAACTGTCTTCAAACTTAGAAGCACTAGTCCAAGGTATAAAGAGACTGCCAAACACAACCATAAATATACCATCTAAAGAGGATAAAAATGATGCATGAGACCTTCTAAAGATTAAATCCCTGTGCACATCAAAAACTTTCCCAACAATGTGAAAAGGAAACCTACAGACTGGGAACAAACATTTGATAATACCATCTCAGACAAGAGTCTTAAAACAAAAGTTTACAAAATACTCCTGGGCCTCCACAAGAAGAAGACCGATAACCCTATTACAAAATGGGCAAAAGACATGGAAATAATTTCCACTGTCCTTCTTCTAAGGAGGATCGTAAGTAGTTCATCATGTAAGACCGATTTGTTTGTTCTTTAGGTAGGTCATAGGATAGCCTGTGGTCTTTGTTAAAACCCAAATAAAAAGGCATAGATTCTTTTGTGGTCATCTGTATATATTGTCCAACTTCCAGGTGCATAGAAAACAACTAAAACCCGTGACTTATATCAGACCCATCTTAGTCATAAAGATGGTAACTTTATGGTCCTGTGGTCCTGACCACAGATTTCCTTAATGCGATTTTTTTTTTTTAGGTTGGACAAAGATTTATTATTATTTGTACATGTGTTGTTTTGTTTTGTTTTTTACTAGAAGGTTTTTTTTTATTAAATTTAGGTTGTTTATTTTTCATTTCAATGAACATCTACAGAGATTTTGGGATTCCATTCATTCATTGTTGCACCCTTCTCCCC
>NW_006399761.1:10908364-10914300 GCF_000299155.1 Elephantulus edwardii
AGATTGTACACAGCTTTAGTTTGCTTGGCTCCATAGTCAACAGTCTTGGCACCAGCAGCCAGGAAATTAAAAGGTGCATTGCCATGGGAAAGTCTACTGTTAAGGACCTCTCCAAAGTACTGAAGAGCAATGGTGTCTCTTTGGAGACTAAGGTAAGTCTGATACAGGCCATGGTCTTTGCTATCACCTGTTATGCATCAGAGAGTTGGACAATGATTAAAGAAGATAGAAGGAGAATAGATGCCTTTGAGCTGTGGTGCTGGAGAAGAGTATTGAGGATATCATGGATTGCTAGGAAAACAAACAGATTCATCCTGGAAAGGGTCAAACTGGGCTGCTCCCTGGAGGCAAGGATTCTAAGGCTCCATCTAACATACTTTGGACATGTTGCAAGGAGGGACAGGTCCTTGGAGAGGGACATAATGCTTGGTAGGGTGGAGGGACAGCTCAGGAGGGGAAGGCCCCCTATGAGGTGCATTGATTCAGTGACTGGGGTAATGGGGATGGGTGTATCGGAGACGGTGTGATTGGCAAAAGATAGAGCAGAGTTTAGGGCTCTTTTACATGGGGTCGCTATGAGTCGCAAGCAACTTGACGGCACATAACAACAACAGTATGTGCTTCAAGTCTTTTTCACTTTCTGCAAATAAGTTTGTGTCATCAACCTAACACAAGTTGTTGGTAAGTCTTCAAATTCTCATGCCACATTGTTCATCCTGTTGTTGTTGTTGTTATATGCCCTTGATTTGCTTGCAACTCATTGTGACCCTATGTACAGTAGCCCTAAACCGTGCTCTATCCTGTGCCAACCTCACTGACTCTGACATTACTCCCATTATCCCAATCACTGAATCAATCGGTCTCATCAAGGGTCTTACTCTCCTGCACTGTCCCTCCACCCTCCCAAACATGATGTTCTTCACCAAGGACCAGTCCCTCCTTGCAACATGCCCAAAGTATGTCTCCATCCTGTAGTTCTTTGTTATTTGCTGTTGAGTTGAATTCGACCCATTGCCCACCTTTCAGCAGGTTTTCAAAGGCAGAAAATCAAATGGGAGGAGACTCCTCTTTCTCCCTTGGAACAGCTGGTGGATTTGAACCTTGTGCCTTTGAGATTGCAGTATAGCTTCTTACCACTAGGCCACCAGAGCTCCCTAGAATTCTCTAGTGGTATTAAATACACATTAACCTAAGGATAAGTATGGAATGATGGCATTTCTCATTCCTTTTACTTCCCTCCTTTAATGGTATTTCTTTAGTTTGCCTCCCAAATGGACTATTAAACTAGAATCACTATCCTGAGTTGTGCTAAGGGGCCAACCCAAACTATGAAATTCATTCATCCTGCATAGTAACCAGATGCTGTAGAATTCTACTGAGAAAAGCATGCCAAACAAGTCTTTAAACAGACTGAGATGCAAGGTGAATTCAAAAGTCGGGCTTTATAAGCAACTAAAAACATTATCATTACAGTGAAGTAGAAGTTAGTCAAGAAAAGCACCTTGACAGATTTTTAGGCATCCTGTAAAATGAGGGGAGATGTGGCAGTACAGTGCATGGAGTTGTACAGCTAATCCTCTCTGTTGGTCAGATTCCACTAGTGATTGCCTGGGGAAAAGACAGGCAATTGTTCCCATGGTATTCACAGCCACATAAAACAATTGGAGGGTCTGCTATGAGTCAGTTCCAATGCAACTGAAATATGATAGGGATATAGGGTTGCTCTAGGCCACAGGTGACTCGACAGCATGCAACAGCAGAATATTATATTGGTGGTGGTTTGTTGTTGTTTTTTTAAATTTAAGTCTCTAGTTTAGAGTCAACAAGACCTCATAGAGGGCCTTTGTATTTAAAAGTCAGTTCTTATTTTATTTTGGAGGAACATTCTTCTAAGTGGTACAGCACTCTTCTGTCAGTTTGTTGTACTGAGGTAACCTGAGGTTGCTGTGATACTGGACCTTGTGCCATTGGGGTGTCAAATGTCTTAACAGTTACCCCTGGTGGACAGTCTTTTGGTGGAGCTCCCAGTTTAAGACACGTTTGGAAACAGAAGTGGCATCTACTTCCTAAACCACATGCCTCTGGGAATTTCCTCTTTGAGAAATGATGATAGTTATAGAAAGGCTTCAGGTCTTTTGTTCATAGGGTCACTTTGAGTCATGGTCAACTTGACGTCAATCAACAACAAGAAGGATGGTTAATGAGAGATGGCAAGGGTTAAATTAATGGATCCCAAAACAGCATGCAACTGAACACTGGAGCTTTTTATCTTTCATATATTGATATTAGAGGGAGGTTGCAAAAGAATAAATTATAAGGAATATTGCCATTATTTGAGGTATCTTAATTAGAGTGGAGTTTGAAGAGATTTGGGTACAATAAAATAAAAATGTGAATGGCAATATTCCTAATTTTTTTACACAAATAACTTTATTGAGGAAAACATGTAACAACCCTCATATCCCATAGATGTTAACATTAGCTCAGATCAAGGATGATTATTTTTACACACAATCACCCACTCCCACTGAGTTGGAGAAGACTCACTGTGGCCTTCTCGTCACTTTCTGAGACTGTAAATCCTTACAGAAGGAGACTAGGGCTAGTGGATACACTTCTAACCATTTGGTTAGCAGCTTGCCAAGTTAATTACTATTTCATCAACATCACTTTCATATGCAGCAGACATAATGATTTAGGAGAGAGAGAAAAAGATATATATGTTCCTCAATTAATTCATGTTACTTGTTAAGTAATGTTACTCCAATTATACTTTAATAGTATGTTGAAAATTACATTTATAGGTAACAATACTAGAAATGTGTTACTATTGTTTTGGAAGAATCTAAACAGACCCTCCACACTAGACCTACCTGAGCACTGTAGCCTAGTAAATACAGAGTTGTGCTGGTGGCTGGCTCAAAACCATCAACTGAAGGGAGAAACATGGGTTATGTCTGTTCATGGGATTTACAGCCTCTGAGAAACCACTGGCTTGTCAATCATTGGTCAGTTCTGACTTGACAAGGAGTTAGGTTAGCATGCCTTCCAGAGAATGCATGAAGAGACTCGTCACTAAGAAATCCATCCAACTACATAACAGCTTTTTTTAAATATTGATCTACCGCTCAACTTAACGCACTAGTTCTTACTCTACCTTCAAGTGAAAGATGCAATTACTCTTTTCCTTTCATTTGACAGCTCCCATCTTATAGTGCAAAACATCCATTTTCTATTTTAATAGTATGTTGAAAATGATAATCACATATCTAGGAATTCTGGCTCTATTTTTATACGGAAAGGACTATATCCGACCTCCAACTGAATGAGAAGTGGTACTTAATGGATGGTTGTCTTACGCAATCTATGACTGCTGATGCTATCATTCTAAATATATCAGAATGATTTCCACCAAATTTTGTGGCACTGCAAACAAACAAAAAGACGTCCTATAACTTCACATAGTCATCTAGTCTCTATGGTGGTCTAACTCATCTCTAATTGCCTATTAAGATGCTTTGAAAGTGGAGAGTCCAAACAGAAATTTTAATTGAATGTTAAGAGTTTCATGGGAGGGGAGCTCTGGTGGCCTAGTGGCAAGGAGCTGCAACTACAATCCCAGAGGTGCACGGTTCGAATCCACCAGATGCTCTGCCGGGGAAGGAGGGACAGTCTCCTCCTGTACCAGTCAGATCTGATTTGACGGTACACTCACACAAAAATAATAAAATTAAAAAAAATTATTAAAAAAATAAGAGTTTCATGGGAACTGAAAGAATAGAGTTCTAAAGAGGCAGCTTACAAAGTCGAATTTACCTTTCCCACGTTCTACACTAAATTATGTACCTGATCCTTTAAACTTTATTATACTTGGAGTCTGTGGAGTCAGTGCTTATTTAACAGTGTGACGTCTGCTTGAGTGACTTGGGTTCTAACAGGTAGGCTAATGAGTAGGCAAGTACTGACGGTGAATGTATACAAGTCGGTGTTTGTGGTGAATGGATTTGGATCAATGTAACATATGGGAAGAACATGGAATGGAATGGTAGGATACTTGACCTTGTGTTCTCGCATTATCCTTCACACATCCTGTGTCCTGTTGGTTCTAGTTAGGTGCCATTCAGTGAGAACTCTAAATGACCCATAGTGCAACACAGCAAACAACTGTCTGATCTTGCATGTTCATCACTCACTACTGTTGCTATGTTTGAGCTCACTGTTCAGCCACGATGTCAATCCATGCTGTTGTGATTCCAGCTCTTTTCACTGCTCATCTACATCATCAAGCATGAGATCTTTCTCCAGGGACTAGTCTGGTTTGATAAAATGCACAAAATATGTGAAATCAAGTCCCACCATCTTTGCTCCTAAGGATCGTACTGGGGATATTTCTTCCAAGAAAGATTTCTTTATTCTTTGGGTAGACTATATAGTCTTCTAAATTGCATGCTATGCACCAGAGAGCTCGAGAGTGACCAGGGATGACAGAAAGAGAATTGATGCCTTTGAGCTGTGGTGCTGGAGAAGAGTGTTGAATATACCATGGACTGCGAGGAGAACAAACATGTTTGTCCTGGAGAGGGTCAGACCAGCCTGCTCCTTGGAGGCAAGGATTCTGAAGCTTCATCTGACATACTTTGGGCATGTTGCAAGGAGAGACTGGTCTTTGCAGAGGGACATAATGTTTAGGAGAGTGGAGAGACGGCTCAGGAAAGGAAGACCCTAGATGAGATGGATCAGTTCTGTGATTGGAGTGGTGGGAGTTGGTGTGTCAGAGACAGTGAGGTGCCACAGGACAGAGCAGTGTTTAGGGCTCTTGTACATAGAATCACTACGAGTCGCAAGCAACTTGACACATAACAACACAATATCATATTTCATCAATTCTTTTCTGATCTTTCTTATTAATTTCTCAGATTTTTCAGGCATTTGAGGCAAATGAAAATATCATGGCTTGGGTCGGGCACACATTACTCCTGACATCTTTCTTTCATTTTTAACACGTTAAAAAGGACTTGGATGCAAATTTTCCATATGCAGTATGAGTTGGTTTTTTTTGTTTTTGTTTTTGTTTTTTAATTTCTCAATGGCTTTCATGGGTGTCCATTGTGGATCCAAGTAAAATGGAATCCTTAACTTCATTGGTCCAGGTGAATTGGTTCCAACTTGACAGTAACAACAACAAGCACATCTTGTTTCTGTATCTAAGTCTACATCTCTCTAAAATTCACGTAATTTATAACAAATTTTTTCTTGCTTTTCATTACTAGTAATAAGAGCCATTTTTTGTGGAGTTGAAGTAGCCTGTACAGTGTCCTCTTCGGCAAATGCTGTGTTGGCAGCACAACTCGCTCTACACTGGACAACAGTTGTTGTAGTGTGACCCTCCAGGGAGTTTTTAGAGGCTGTAAGCTGCAGGGAGGTAGACTTCTCATCATTCTTCCATGGAGCAGCTGGTGGATTTGAACTACCTGCCTTTAGGTTGACAGTGTAACTTCTTACCACTAAGCCATCAGTGATCCTGAAAATATCCATTGAGGGGAAAAAACCCCGATACTATAAAAAACTTACCCACCATTGTTCAATAGACTCACCATTAATAAATTCCCTATTGTTGTTGTTATTGATTGTCTTCAAGTCGAGCATGACTCATAGTGACCCTACGAAAAGGCCTGAAGCCTTTCTATAACTATTGTCATCTCTCAAAGTTCATAGAGTTTCTGGAAGCATGTTCCCTATAGGACAAAATATAAAGGTCCCCATAGTTTTCAAGGAAATTTTCATGCAACTCTTTATGGAATTAGTTACCTTCATTCTTCACCACTGTAAGGCTATATTTTACCCAGCATTCTTTCTGTTCACAGCCCAACACCAGGGCACCAAAATGAAAGGTACACAAATGTTGTTGTTGTTGCTGTTGTTATGCCCATCGAGTC
>NW_006399761.1:10914905-10956467 GCF_000299155.1 Elephantulus edwardii
ATTTGGCCCAGTGGTGAGAATCTTTGTCTTCTTGACATTGAACCTCAGTCCATACTGAAGGCTGCAGTCCTTGACCCTCTGCAGCAAGTGCTTCAGGTCCTCCTCAGTTTCAGCAAGCAGGGTTGTGTCATCTGCATATTGCAGATTGTTGACAGAAATGTCGTAGCAAAGGTAAAAAATGAAAAAGGAGCCACTAATAAAAGAGAGAGTTCAACACATTTTTAAATAATAAAGGAAAAAGTAGTACAAAGAATTGTTTGGAAGACATAACCCAGACAAACATCCAGCTGAGACTCAATGAGTGAGAAAGGCAATTAGAATGATAAAACCAAGGAGCTCACTGATTTCATAGGTATCAAGAACTATGAAGTACTGGGGTGAAGTGAAGTTGAAAATGAGGCTGCTTATTCATCCCACCGCAGGTCACTTACTCAGCTCCGAGCACTGATGTCTTAGCCAAGGTAAAAAAGCAGAACAAGGAAACTTAAGGAAATTTGAATTACTACTCCAAAGGCAAAGATTTCTTATCCAGCATTTCAGGGTTCAACATAATGATTAAGAACTTTCTATTTGTTCACAGCCCACCAGTTTCTCTGTGGGAGAAACACGGGCAATCATGTTCACCCCCAGTTTTTGGGGTGTTTTTTGTTTGGTTTTGCATTTTTGGGTTTTCTTGGTTTGTTTTGTTTTTAGTGTCTCTACATCTGATGCCTGCTACTAGCTATGCTTCTGAAACCTGGACAGTGAGTAAGGATGACAGAAAAAGGGTTGATGCCTTTGAGCTATGGCATTGGAGAAGAATACTGAACATGCCATGGACGGCCAAGAGAACAGACAGATATGTCCTGGAGAGAGTACAGCTCTTTGGAGGCAAGAATGATGAGGCTTCACTTCACATACTTTGGGCATGTTGCTGGAGGTGCTATTCCTTGGAGAGGGATATGATGCTGGGAAGGGTGGAGGATTTGAAGGGAGAGGAAGACCCTCAAACCAGGTGGTCTGACGCTGTGACTGCTGCTATGGGCTCTTGTCTATCAGGAAGTGTAAGGATGGCGCAGGACAGAACAGGGTTCAGATCTTTGGTTCTTAGTGTCACTATGAGATGTGGTTGATTTGATGGCACCTAAGAACAACATCATTAAATATGGAATACTTAATTCTTAATAAGTTTGAAGATTAATAAGTAGAAAAACACTGAACACTTAATCCTCAAAATGATGTAAGATTAATAAATAGCAAAAAAATAATGACTTAAACAAAAAGTGCAATGCAGAATGAGACAAGAAGATATTTTGTCTATAAATAAGGATCATGATTCCATGTGAATAAAAATATAAGAGAATAAGTTGTTACTGCTGTTAGATGCTACTGGGTCAAGTATGACTTATAACAAGCAGCCCTTATGAACAAGAGACCTGAACCTTGCGTATCCTGAACCATCCTCAGCATCTCTGATATGCCAGACTCTGTTGTTATAATCACTGTGTCAAGACATCTTGCTGTGAATCTTCCTATCATTCGCTGATACTCCACTTCTCCTAAATACTGGCCCCTCTGGACAGCATGGTGAGAGTATGTCAGGCCAAGGTGAACCATCCTGTATCTCTAAGAAGTAACCTGGTTGCACTTCTACCAAGACAGACTTGCTCATTTAAAAATTTTTTTTGTTAACTGATTTTAATCAAACTTTACAGACTATGGATTTCCATTCATTCATTGTTGCACTTTTCTCCTGCCCATCCCCCCCACCCCCTTAGCTTTTCTCTTTGGAAAGTAAAAGAATAAATTCTTTCATTGTTTTACAATCCCTCCCCCCATGTCCACTCCACTATGCAGCCTTCATTCTGGAGTCCTGTGATGACAATAATATCTAATCATATATCCCTTTTAAACAGTTCTCTCCCTCATCTATTTCAATGCAGTATACATTATTTATCCCCTCTTTCTCAGTCTCCTCTCAACCCCAATGTCAGTCCTCTTTGGTAACAGTGGAATTATGCCGTATTTGTCTTTCTGTGACTGAGATATTTCACTCAGCATAATGTCCTTCAGGGTCACCCATTTTGTGTAATATTTCACGAGTTCCTTATTTTTCAAGGCAGCATAGTATTTCATATACCAGAGCTTCTCTCTCCATTCGTTTGTTGATGGGCCCTTGGATTATTTACAACTCGTTGGTATTGTGAACAAAGACAAAATAAACATATGTATGCATGTGTCTGGTTGGGTGGCAGTTACGGTTTCTTTAGGTAAAATCCCAGTAATGGAGTTGCTGGGTCAGATGGTATTTCCATTTGCAACTTTTTGAGAAAGCGCTATACAGCCTTCTATATTGGTCGCACCATTTTACACTCCCACCAACAGGGAATAAAGGTTCCAGTTTCTCCACAACCTCACCAACATTTGTTGTTTGCTGTTCTGTTAAATTTTGATCTTCTTACTGGGGTGAGATGATATCTCATCAAGTGGGGAAACGACAGCCTTTTTAACAAATGGTGCTGGCAAAACTGGAAAACTATCTGCAGAAAACTCAAGCAAAATCCATACCTCACTCCATAAACAAAACAAAACATGGACCTAGGACTAAAACTAAGGACTATAAACTTCATTAAGGAAAAGCTTGGAAGAACCCTAGAAGTCCTAATGCACCACAAAAACAGTCTTCCAAGGATCCTAAAAATTCTACAACCAGGAAAGGATAAAACAGATGAATGGGACTTTCCTTAATGAAAAACTTCTCCTGGATGATCTGTTCTGCATATAGATTGAGGAGGAACATGGCATAAGGATTGGAGGAAGACTCATCAACAGCTTATATTATACAGATGACACAACCTTGCTTGCTGAAACTGAAGAGGATGTGAAGCATTTGCTGCAGAAGGTCAAGGACTGCAGCCTTCAATATGGACTGAAGCTCAATATCAAGAAAACAAAGATTCTCACCACTTGACTAATTGGAACCATCATGATAGATGGAGAAGAGATTCAGATTGCTAACAACTTCAGTTAGTTTTGCTTCACAATCAACACTCTTGGTACCAGCAGCCAGGAAATCAAAAGACAAATTGCAATGGGGAAAAAATCTGCTATCAGGGACCTCTCCAGGGCACTGAAGAGCAACAGTGTCAGTCTAGAGACTAAGGTGAGCGTGATTTAAGCCATAGACTTTGCAGTTACTTGCTATGCATCAGAGAGCTGGATTCTGGATTGATGTCTCTGAGTTTTGGTGTTGGAATAGAGTATTGAACATACCATGGACTTCTAAGAAAACAGGTCTGCCCCAGAGAGGGTGAAACCAGGCTTCTCCTTGGAGGCAAGGATTTTGAAGCTCCATCTGATATACTTTGGGCATGTTGTCAGGAGGGACCAGTCCTTGGAAAGGGACATCATGCTTGGAAAGGGGGAGGGGCAGCCCAAGAGAGGAAGACCCCCGATGAGATGGTTTGACTCAGTGACTGAGGTGATGGGGCAGATGTGTCAGAAACAATGAAACTAGCTCAAGATTGAGTGGGATTAAGAGCTATTGAACATAGGGTCGCTGTAAGTTGCAAGCGACTTGATGGCACTTCACAACAAAAATAACAACATGGTCAAACACCTTTGCATACTCAATAAAACATAAGCATCTTAGAGAAACAAGAAGAGTCCCAGAGAAAATGAAAATTAATAATAAAAGTATGAGAGAATTTAGAAAATTAAGTCCATGATTACCTAAAGACTATGGCTGGGTGAGGGATTTAAAATAGTAGGGAGAAACTTGTAAGCGGAGCTCCAGAGAAGGAGACCAGAAAACGGAAAAGGAGAATGAAAACAAACAAGTCTGTCTTGGAGGATGTACACACGGAATGCTTCTCAGCATCAAAAAAAGTGAAACTTCATCTCACATGCTATAAGCACATTATCAGGAAGTGCCAGTCTGGCAAACAGATACCCTGCTGAGAAAAGTGGAGGGTCAGAGAGAGAGAACATGACTCCAACGAGATGGATTGACACAGAGACCGTGCAATGGGCTCCAGCACAGCAGAGGCCGTGCGGATGGCACGGAGCCAGGCAAGGTTCTGATGGCTTGTTCCAAAGGACACGACAGCACTTAATAACAACAAAAGAAAACATTTTTTTTATCCTGATATAAAGATGATGTGAAATAGCAAATGTTTAAAAAAAAATACACTGGCAAGCAAGTTCTTCTCCCCGCCGTCTCAGAAAAATCAAAGCAAAAAGAATCCCTTATTTCTGAAAGTTGAAAAGGTTGAGGGCTGGGAGGTCAGCCAAGGAGATGGCCCTCAGTGAGATGAATTGACACAGTGTCTGCGCAATGGACTCAAAAGTGTTGATGATGATGAAGATGGCACAGAATAGGACAGAGTTCACATCAATTGTCCATAGGTTCACTAGGAGTTGAAATTAATTAGATGGCATTTAACATCAACAACTATCTATGACTGCATTGTCGTTGTTGTTGTTGTTGTTATGTGCTGTTGAGTCACCTGCGACTCATAGTAACCCTATGTACAACAGCCCTAAACCCTGTTCTATTCTGTGCAAATCTCACTGTCTCTAACACACCTACCTCCTGTTTCCCCAGTCACTGAATCAATCCATCTCATCAGGGTCTTCCTCTCCTGCGCTGTCCCTCCACCCTCCCAGGCACAGTGACCCTCTCCAAGGGCTGGTCCTTCCTTGCAACATGTCCAAAGTAAGTCAGACGAAGCTTCAGAATCCTTGACTCCAAGGAGCAGCCTGGCTTTACCCTCTCTAACATGAACCTGTTTGCTTGGTCTCTTAGCAGTCCATGGTATATTCAATACTCTTCTCCAACATCACAGCTCATAGGTATAAATTCTCCTTCTATCATCCCTAGTCACTGTCTGCTCTACAATGCATAGCAAATGACTGCAAAGACCATGGCCTATATCAGGCACACCTTAGTGTCCAGCCTGACATCGTTGCTCTTCAGTACTCTTGAGAGGTCCTTCACAGGCGACTTTCCCAATGCAATTCATCTCCTGATTACCTGGCTGCTAATTAAAGTAAAATTATGTACTTTTTGTAAGAATACTATAAAAGTTTAGTCTTTCCTTCTCGATATGCCAAATGGACCAGTGTATGGTGTCAATGCCCCCTTGGTGGTAATACTACTTGGCTTAGGGGTGTCTGGTAGGTCTCTCTACAAGAAAATGTCTCTGTTCCTGTGTGCGGTGGTCTCAACTATTCTTATGCCTAAAATCATTGACATTAAATGCATAATACATAAAGAAGGTAGGTTATTTAAGTGTCCTTTTTAGAACAGTGGAGCCTTGCCCAGGCATGGAAGTCAAATTTGATCCCATGCTGCATAATATTTGTGGGTAATAATGGCTATCCTTCACAAGTCTATTGGTCTTGGCTATGATCAAGAGATAGAGCTGATCCACTACTTCTCAATGGCGATTGTTAGAAGGTTGGGGGTGGGGTGGGGGGCATTTTCCTGCCCTCAAAGTGAGCGCTACATTATGAAATTCATGCACAATGGAGCAGATCAGAGATATGCAAACTCTCCTCAGACAGACAGAATAGTCTCACATCAGCCTTCCTGGACTGTAAATTGATTGAATGTATTAACATATTTAAAGATGGAATGTGTCAATCAGAAAGCGACTGACTAGGGATGTGAGGGGAAGCAGAGAATGCCCACTCTCTCTGCAGACATTAGCCTTGTTCTCTCAAGCAAGCCGGGTCCAGAGGGGAGACTGTGGCGTCCTTTGCAATGTTAGTGAGCCAATTTTGTGCAATGAGCACTCTAATTACTGGAAGCGACTTCTTTCGTTTGGTGCTCAGAAGACTTACGGTGTAGCAACAAAACAAGGTCACCAGAAAAATGAGCTTTGAAAGAATGTGAAATGTGTTACCTCAGTAATATATTCATCATGGGGAAAATCAAAACTTTGTGGGACTTCCTTTCACATTTTTATGAGTTCTGTGTTTTATGTTCTGAAGAATGTAAGGAAGGTTGGGAGGCACACGAAACTGTGTACGGTCTCTAAATGCTCAAACGTTGCCTTCTTCTGATGCCTTGTCCCCATGCTCACCAAGCAATCTTTCGGCTATAATTCAACTTCCCATGTAGGAGCTGTTAGATGGTTTCCTACTACAGCGCACTGACATTAGTATTCTGGTCTCTGCAACAGTTCTCTCTCTCTTTTTTCATTGCAAATCAATAAATAGGCATTCGGGTTTTATGCATCAGTCTGTGAGCTTGTTTCATTTGAGTCTGCCCCTGAGATACGGGTACTGTTAGTGAATGCTAAAAATCAGGGTTCTGGATCTATAAATCAAAATGCCAGAGTCTGGTTAATGTAGCTAATCAAAGCGGGACACACACGACAATACGCAGGAAGGCAGAGTCACCACACACAGTCAGCTCCACCACCCACACCCACAGACCGATCTGGGTGGAAGTGCTCCACCCTTTTGTGGCTGGCTCCCACCATCCTTTTCCAGGACCTCTGAGCTGATTTGGACCCGAGACTCTCATCAGCCCCTATACTAATGTAGGCCTCAAGCCATGCCCCCCTCACAACCAGAATTACTGCCCTCAGTCAATCAATCCCAGAACAAAGTTGTTTGTGATGGAAGTTACATAGAGCTAAAATTACTAATCTCTTTACAGTAGCAATAGTACGGCCTTTTTCATTGTGTTCTCGAATGAGAGTGGAGCTGTCATTAGTGCTCACTTGCTAAACGAAAGGTTGGCTGTTGGAATTTACTGGTTCTGCTGGAGAAAGAGCCAACAATTGGCTCCCACAATGTTGTTGTTGCTGTTGTTTGATGCCGTCGAGAGGACTGAGACACACAGCTACCTTAGGGACAGCAGAAAACAGGACCTTGTCCTATCCTGTGCTATCCTTAGGATCTATGACCTTCAGAAACATTACAACACTGGAAACCCTATTGGGTGTCTTGACTCTGTCCCTTACGTTTTTTGAATGAGTTAGAATCAGCTCAGTGCCAGGGAACTGAATTCTAATGTTATCTATGACGTTGTTGTTGTTATGTGCTGTCGAGTCTCCTGCAACTACTAGCAACCCTATGTACAACAGCCCTAAACGCTGCTCTATCTTGTCCCAATCTATTTGTCTATGACATGCCTATTCCCATTACCCTAGTCACTGAGTCAAACCATTTCATTGAGGCTCTTCCTCTCTTGCGCTGTCCCTCCACCCTACTAAGCATGACGTCCTTCTCCAAGGACTGGTCCCTCCTTTGCAACATGTCCTAAGTATGTCAGACAAAGCTTCAGAATCCTTGTCTCCAAGGAGCAGCCTGGTTTCACTCTCTCTAAAACAAACTTGTTTGATCTCCGAGCAGTCCATGAAAGAGCATTCAATACTCTTCTCCAGGACCACAGCTCAAAGGAATCAATTTTCCTTCTCTTATCCCTAGTCATTTTCTAGCTTTGTGATGCATAACAAGTAACTGCAAAGACCATGCCCTGGATCAGTATACAATTAAGTAACATTATCTGGATTCACAGAGTTCTATAAGGATCACATCATTTCCAAAAGATTTTCATCACCTTAAACTGAGACTGAGTACCTCTTAAGCAATATCCCCTTGGTGGCCTCTTCTACTGTTCCTAGTAACCGCTAATAAATTTTTGTCTCTATACATTTGTCTATTGTAGATAGTTTATATAAGGGTAGTTTAAATGGGGATATACAGTATTTTTCATTCTGAATGTGACTTATTTCACTATGTTGAATGTTTTCAAGGTTCATCCATTTCATGGCACGTAACATAATTTCAGCTGTTTTCATGGCTTATTAATAATATGCATACCACATTTTGTCTATCCATCTCTTAATAGCACTAGGGTTGTTCACATCTTCTGACAATTATTGATAACACTGCAGAGAGCAATGATGTATAAGTATCTATTTGAATATCAGCTTTAAATTCTTAGAAGTTTCAATCCAGGAGTAGAATCTCTTAATAAAAAAAAATGTAGATGTCCACATGGCACTAATGATGTATTCCTGGCTGCTAACCACAAGAGTGGCAGTTTAAGTTTACCTGACTCAATGCAGAAGACAATCGGTGTTTGTAAGATCGAGGCCAGCAAGAGCCTTTGCAGCGCCCTGCTCAGAAGCATGTGGCATTGTTATGAGTCAGTCCTGACTCGAGAGAAATGTTTTTATTTGTTCCTTAATCTTTTACTCTCTCTCTCTGCCATCCAGTCACAACCAAGTCATAACTGGCCCCATGGAGATTCCAAGGTTGTAAATTGCACATGTAGAAATTGCCCATCAAATGCAAACAATATATTTACCTTCTTGAGGAACCACTGAGTTCTTTCCCTAAGAGCCTCATGTTTTTATATTTGAACCAACATGAATCAAACCAAGCCCACTTATGTCAAATTGGTTCTAAGTTAGTGAGAATCTGTGACAGAACAGAATTTCCCCCAAATGAGTTTGCAAATACATAAAATATGCACAGAAATAGACTCCCTCATGCTGCTCTTATAGGTCAGGTGACAAATTCCAGCCTTTCAGTTAGCAGTCCCGGGTTTAGTTGTGCTACCACCTTTCCTCGAAGTCCTCATCTGTACTTCTTAGTTCCTGTTTATCAGACAACAGACTTCCTTCTGGGTATCACAATATAGATTGTCTCTCAACATGAAGAAAACAAAAATTCTCATCATTGAACCAACAGGCAACATCACAATAGATGGAGGGGGGAAAAATGAGGCTGTCAACAACCTCATCTCACTTGGATCCATAAGCTACATCCTTGGTACCATGAGTGAGGAGATCAAGAGACATACCGCACTGGGAAAGTCTGCAGTCAAGAACTTCTCCAAATTATTGAGGAGCAGTGATGTCACTTTGAGGACTAAGGTGCCCTGATTCAGGCCATGGTCTTTTCCATCAGCAAAAATGCATCTGAAAGCTAGACAGTTAATAAGGATGACAGAAGATGAACTGATGCTTTTGAGTTCTGATGTTGGAGGAATAATGGATATCCCATGGATTGCCTAAAAGACAAACAGACATGTCTTGGAGAGGGTCTAACCATAGTGATCCTTGGAGGTAAAGAAAACAAAGCTTCAACTCATACTTCAGACATGTTGCTAGGAGAATTATTCCTTGAAAAAGGAAATCATGTTTGGAAATGTCGAGGGTCAATGAAAAAAGAAGATCCTCAACCAGACAGATTGACACAGTAACTGCACCAATGGCACAAGTGTGCCAGAGATTGTGAAGATAGCAAAGGATAGGCTGGGGTTCACATCTTTTGTTTTGGGGGTCACTATGAGTCATATACAACTTGGTAGCACCTAACAACAACATTTGGTATCCTGACCAAGTATCTCTACTTCATCATTCTTTGGTGATGTGAATATCATTGTAATATTATAGCTGTGGCACTAATATTTTAAATACTCACAGGATAACCCATCATGGACAGGTTTCAGTAGAACTTCCAGACATACAGTGACTAGGGATTAGTGATTTTCCCCTGAAAGTATCACTGAAAACCTTATGAATAGCAAGGCGGTATTTTCAGATACACTGCTGGAAGCTGTGCCCTGCAGGTTGGAAGGAATTCCAGGTACAATGGGAAGCACCACCTCCTCATAAAGGTCTCTACCTCAATGACACGGATGGAGTAAAGCCTGCAGGACCACCTGGTGGTGGTGCCGAAGAAGGAAATCTGCTTTTATAAGATCATTTGGTGATGGACTTTCACTTTCTGATGTGGCATCTCTCAAAACAAGGAGAGAAAAAGCTGCAAACATCCATTAATAATCAGAACATAGGATTCCTGAAATACAAATCCAGGAAAACTAGAAGTTGCTTAAAATGAAATGAACATGTAAACACTGATGATTTATGCATTAATGAGCAGAAATGGCCATTTTGAACTGAATAAGCATACAGCCTTTTATACTTAAAATAGTAAATTGAAAAGGAACGGCACTCATCACCAGAAAGAAATTTGCAAGAGCTATCGACTGCTAGGAAAGCAAACAGATTCATCCTGGAAAGGGTTAAACAGGGTGGCTCCTTGGAGGCAAGGATTCTGAGGCTCCGTCTAACATACTTTGGACATGTTGTGAGGAGAGACCGGTCCTTGAGAAGGACATCATGCTTGGGAGGGTGGAGGGACAGCGCAGGAGAGGAAGGCCCTCTATGAGGTGGATTGATTCAGTGACTGGGATAATTGGGATGGGAGTGTCAGAGACAGTGCGATTGGCACAGGACAGAGCGGAGTTTAGGGCTGTTGTACATGGAGTCGCTATGAGTCGCAAGTGACTCGATGGCACATAACAACAGCAACATCCTGTAATACAATGCTATTAATGATATATGGATACACATACAAGGAAGGTCTGTTAAAATAACATTTTTTCCCCAATTTACTAATCAAGCACTAAAGCCAAAAGTTAAGAAATGGAGGATTTCTACAGATCTCTGATTGTGAGTGTATCCCAAGTGAATTTAAGGACTGTCTTAAAAATAGATTGGATGCATTGAAAACAAATGACTGAAAACCTGATGAATTTTAGAATGGCATCATGTTTAAGAAAGCAAAGGTTGTTGAAAAGAAAATTAATAAAGAAAAGACAAAAATGTATGTTGAGAATAGGCTCTGAACTTGTGGCGTGTAGTGAAATTAGGGTTAGATGAGTAGTAGAACTGTACAAAGTATTTCAAAGAACAGCTCCAAAAGACAAAGCAAAGTATTGCCTCAAATGTGCAGACCTAGAGTTAGGAAACCAAAAGGTAATGGGATTCAATTTCAAAGAATTAAAATCTTGAGTTGCAGTAGTAAAAGATTCTATAGACAAAATATTAAATGACACAGAAAGCATCAGACACAGAAGGAATATACAAAATCACTGTACTGAAAGGTACTGGTTGACACACAAGCATGTCAGGATGTAATAATGTAAGATCAAAGTCAAGTAGCATGAAGGAAGAAGTTCAAGGTGCACTGAAGGCACTGGTGAAAAAAAGCTCCCTATAAAATAAACCCACTGCCTTTGACTCAATGCTGATTCATGGCCACTCTTCCTTGGATTTTCAAGACTGTGAATCTTAATGGGATTTGACTGTCAATTTTCTTTTGAGGAGCAGCTGGTGGATACAGTCCACAGACCTTTGAGCCAGTAGTGTAACATACTAGGTACATGACATCCGAGTTTCTTGGGGAAAAACAAGTCTCCAGGAATTGGAAGAATACAAGCTGAACAACAACAACAGTTGGAGCAGTGCATCCAGAGAAAACTACCAGCTATTCAAGCCAGATTCAAAAGAGGAAGAAAAATAAGGGTATTGTTGCAGATGTACCCTGGCTAAAAGCTAAGAAAACCAGAAAGATCTTTATAGATTACGCAAAGCACTGGACTGGATGGATCATAAATAACTGGTTAACACTGGGAAGAATGAGAATTCCTGAACAAAGGAAATAAAGCTGTATGACTTAAATCAGGCAAGAGTTGTATCTTTTCACCATACTTATTCACTGTGTTTGTTGAGTAAATAATATGAGAATCTAGACTATATGTACAAAATACTGCATTGGGATTGGAAGAAGCATCATTAATAACCTGAGGAAAAGCAAATCATGCATAAAAATAAAACATAATATAAATAATATAATAAATATATAATAATAAATAATAATATAAAAAATAAAAACAAAATATAATTTTTTTAAAAGATCATGCAAGCTGACAATTTAGAATATCTGATGCCCTTACTTATCTAGTAGCTTCTACTTTAATATAAAGGAAAAAATATTCACAATAGGATCTATCAGCATCAATATGATAAACAAAGAAAATACTGAAATTGTCAAACATTTCATTTTAGTTGTTGCATAATCAACATCCAGGAATACAGCAATTAAAACATAAAATGCAGTATCACTTTGTGGGAATCTGCTGCAAATGACCCCTTCAAAACAAGGATGGACTTTTGAGGACCACTGATGCACTTGATTTAAGCCATTGCATCTTCAGTCACCTTATCCACAAATGAAACTTTGAAAATGTATAAGAAAGACAAAGGAAGATTTGATGCCTTTGAGTTCTAGTGCTGATAAAGAATATGAAATACATCGTAGACTGCCAAAAGAGCAAATATGTTTTGGAAGAAGTGTGACCAAAGTGTTCCTTAGAGATGAAGATCGAGAGATTTAACCTGGGATATTTTGTGCATATAACCAGAAAGGTTACAGAGAGAGCTCAGTTGGCTTAGTGGACAGTAAGTGATGCTACCAAATCAAAGGTGAGTGATTTTAATCTGCAGCCCTCAGACATGGTTTTAATTGGTTTTGGTCAAACATTCTTTTAAGTGCTACAGTACTGGTCTGTCCACTTGCTGTGCAGAGGTAACTCGTGGTTGCTGTGATGTTAAACACTGTGACACTGATGTGTCAAATGCGATAATGGTCACCCATGGTGGACAATGTTTGGTGGCGCTCCCCAATTAAAACAAGCTTGGAAGCAGGAGTGGCATCCACTTCTGAAATGGCTTGCCTCCAGAAACTCTAGGAATGTGGAGAAACGAGGACAGTTATACAAGTGATCAGGACTTTTGTTTATAGGGTCTCTTTGAGTTGACTATGACTCGATAGCACTTAACAACAACTAACAACCAGAAAGGGCCAATCCCTAAGAAAGACATCAGGCCTAGAAAGGTAAAGGAAGACCCTCAATGAAATATATTAATACAGTGGTCGCAAAACTGTCAGAGAGACTGGCTCAGGACAGGGCAGAGTTTAGAGCTGTTGTACATAGGGTCCCTATGAGTTGCAGGTGACTCGATGGCACATAACAACAACAAGAACATCTTCTAACTCGTTCCTCTTCCTCTCTGAAGTCCCCTTGGAGACCAATCATGTCTTACATAAGCATCACTCTACCTATTGTTATATAATCTCTGTTGCAAGCATGTCATTTTGTCTCTGTTTGTTTATATATAGCTTTCCTCACAGTCTGTGAGGTCTTTTGTTGTTTTTGTTTTAGGTGTTAGCTATTTGGCTATAACTCATGGCAACTCCCTGAACAATGGATCTGAACCTTGCCATATGCTGAGCCATTGTCATGGTCTCTAATTTTCTCAAGCCCTTTGTTACAGTCATTGAGTTACTATATCTTGTTGAAGGTCATCCTCTCTTTCTCTAGCCCTCTACCTCTCCTAGTATGAGATCTTTTTTCCCCCCCAAGGACTGGAATCTTCTGACAACATACCCAAAGTATGTGAGATTAAATTTAGCCACATTTGCTTCCAAGGAGCACCCACCCAGGCGGCATCTTTTCTATACTGGGTGCTATATGTATAATTTATTATTTTCTCCTCAGTATTTCTCGCATTAGCACAATCAGGTGTTCTGGGATTCTCATTCTTCTAGAGTCAGCACAGTTTGTTATGATCCACACAGTCAAACGCCTTTGCATAATCAATGAAGTACAGATAGACATTCCTCTGGTACTCCCTGATTTCAGCTAAGATCCATGTAACATTAGCTACAATAATCCCTAGTACCATGACTCATTCTAAACTCAGCATGGACTTCTGACAGTTTTCTGTGGATGTGCTGTTCCAGTCATTTTTGAATAATCTTCAGCAGAATCTTGCTTGCATGTGATATCAATGATATTGTTTGATAATTTCCACACTCTGTTGGGTCACTTTTCTTTGGAATGGGAACAAATATATATCTCTTCCAGTCAGGTGGCCAAGTGTTTGTCCTCCAGATTGACATAACTTGGTGAGCACATGTAGGGCAGCATCTGTTAGTTGAAATATGTCAATTGGTATACCATCAATTCCTGGGGCCTTATTCTTTGCCAATTCCTTCAAAGCAGCTTGAACTTCTTTCTTCACCACCATAGGCTTTTGCTCATTTGTTGTTTCATGAAATTCTTCTGTGTCTACCAATTCCTTTCAGTACAATGACTCTGTATACTCTTTCCATCTTCTTATAATACTTCCTGGATCATTTAATATTCTGCCCAAAGCATCCGTAAATATAGCAACTCGAGGTTTGAACTCAAGGTTCCTTGAGCTGAAGAAATGCTGAGCGGGTTTGGCCCTTTTGATTTTCTGACTCCAGCTCCTTCCACATTTCATTGTAATATTTTACTTTGTCTTCCCGCACTGCCTTTTGAAATCTTCTATTCACCTCTTTTGATATCTTGAATTCTTCCCTCAGAGTCTCTTCTGACATCCATGTTGGTCTTCTTCCTCTGTCTTTGTAATGACTTTTTACACTCTTCCTGGATGATACTCTTGATATCTTCGCACAACTCATCTGGTCTTCACTCATTGGTGTTCACGGCCTCTAACGTGTTCCTGAGATGGTTTTGAAATTCAGGTGAGATTGACTCAATGGCACACAACAACAACAACAGTATTTCTCCCAGTATCTACAATCTAGTAGACCCTCGTTAAGATGCTCCCGTGCAGCCAGCATGCCCCTTAGCAACGAGAATGCTGAGACTGCATTTCACACGCTTTGGACATGCCATCAAGAGCAGTCAGTCCTTGGGAAAAGACATAATACCTGGAAAATTGGAGAGTCATTGAAGGCGAGGAAGACCTTCAAAGAGGTCGACTGTGTTACTGCAACAACTGACTTAAGCTCTATTGTGAGCATGTTCCAGGATCGGGCAGAGTATTGAACTCTTACACGTAGGGCTGCTACGTATTGGGGTCACCTCTACAATGCCCAAAAATTAAAATGTCAGCGAGGTACAAATGTACCGTTCTCACCAAATGAATAATTGAAGCGAAGCCCTGGAATTACTGTTACTCATCGTTTTGTGTCTTGCCTTCAAAATGTAGACTTCGGTGAATCATGTAAGGAGAATACTAGGAAAGTGTCAGTCTATTTTTGCCTTTCTCAAGGTTCCTGGATGCTGGGAGCATTTTCCTTCAAAGATGTTTCAATAATAGATTGCTAAGTCGGCATAAATGAAGCAAAATGCGAGTTCCGTGAAGCCATGGCCTTTTGACAAGAAGCGCGTTTTATGAATCAATGCCATTTTGAATTTCCATCACAGGATTTGGTCCTCAGGGCTCTCACTCACTAATGACTTGGGGGCTGGGGGAGCCCTGCGAAAAGGCAAGTTACCAGATGTATCAATTGTGCTTACTGCTAAAGCTATTGTCTTTTTTTTTATCCCACAAAAAAGTTAAATACAGACCAAGTCAGATTATCATTTATCTAACATTTTTCTTGTTAGAATAAGCAAAATAGGTGCCAACTAGAGCAGAAAGGATTGCTTTTTCTGTTCTCTGACTACCTGACCACTGCCTGGGAGGGACTACCTAGCTCTTTGGAATCGCCAAATTGCTCATTCATTGCCCAGGACACGTCAGGCTTGCTGCTACCACTTCTATTTGAGGATAATGAAGCACCATTCCTCTGTCAGAAGCAAGAACTTACTTAATGAGTAGGAAAGCTGGCAATTGTAAGCAAGAAAAGTGCTTCCGTCGCATTTTACACCATTAAAACACTGGAACCCGAGTCCTCTTCGTTCTTGGGTTGCAGACCCACCATTTCTCTAGGCCTCTATCTGGATGCTGCTTTTCTCAGTAAAATTATCCTTCAGACTCTCTTCCTTCTCTTCTTCCTCGTTCTGTTTGAATTCTTTTAAACTCAAACTCCTCCACCCTTCCAACGTCCATACTGCATGGCTGAGGAGTAGCCTGAACACTGAATGAAAATTCTGAATTGTTCACTCAATAGTTTTTTCAAAGAGAAAAGTGAACTAGGGGGGAGGAGTGGGCAGGGAGGAAAATGTGCAACAATGAATGAACGGAAATGCATGTTCTCTATATAAAGTTTCATTACAATCTCAATTTAAAAAAAAAATATTGAGGCTTACACTTCAAAAAAGAAAAACAGAAGAAAATGTTTCCTCCATTTGTTGTTGTAGATTCTACATTCTGGTGGCCCCATGAAGGTAAAGTCGGATGGTCTGCTATAGCTTCTTTAAAGGCTGAGAGCATTTCAAAGCAAATTGGCAGGCCTGTCTTTTGAGGCACATGCAGGTGGGTTTGTTGTTGTGTTGTTGGTGTTGTTGATTGCCTTTGAGTCAAACACAACTAACTCATAGCGACCCCATGAAGAAAAGGCCTGAAGCCCCTCTGGAACTATCGACATTTACCAAAGTTCATAGAGTTTCCAGAGGCATGTTATTTTAGGAAGTGGATGCCACTCCTGCTTCCAAACTTGTCATAGTATGTTATTGTTGTTATGTGCCATTGAGTCACCTGCGATATATAGCAACCCTCTGTACAGCAGCTCTGAACCCTTCCCTGTCCTGAGCCAGTCTAATTCTGACACATCAACCCCCACTGCCCCAGTTACTGTATCAATCCATCTCATCTGGGGTCTCCCTCTCCTGCACTGTCCGTCCATCCTTCCGAGCATGATGTCCTATCTCTCCTGGCCACGTGCCCAAAGTAAGTGAGGCGGAGCTTCAAAATCCTATCCTCCAAGGAGATACTTGGATTTACCCTCTCCAGGACAGACCAATTTGTTTTCTTAGGAGTCCATGGTAAGTTCAAGACTCTTCTCCAGCACCACAACTTAGGCTGGTAGCCATGTATTTATCCATTCTTGCAACCCAGGGACATTTTAAAATAGTATCTTAAAATAATTTGGCATAGAAATTCCACTATGCTTCAAACTGAACACACTTTAATACTAAAATGGGACTCTAAAGCCTTCCCAAGTCTAATTCTCATTTTCAGATTTCTTTACAAGAATAACACATTTCCCCCAGACCTAACAAAACCATCATCCTCTAGGGAATCCTAGTCATAGTGAGAATACAGGGCAAAGCATTAATGCTTCCTGGGTTGGCTTCCAGAGGCTGTAATCCTAACAGAAGCAAATTCCCACATAATTCTCCCACGGTATGCCCAGCAGAGTCCAATCTCTGATTTTAGGGTGGCAGTAGCGTGCTTAATCACTTTCCCAGGGCCTACATACTCAAATTTTGAATGAAAACATAATTTAGGAAACAAGAAAAGAAAAGAAGTAAACACATTAAAATGTTACTTAGCATACCTTCATGTAAAGAGTGGTTTTAGTCTCTTATTTCTTATAGTTTCCTGATGAATTTCAAAGTCTGGCTTTTGTTTCTTTAAATAGATTTCTTCAACTACTGATTAAAAATTATGAAAGTTTTGAATATGTATCTGATCATTCCAATCTAGTTTTCTCTTCCTTCAGCCTATTCTTTGTTTCTTACCTCTGTATGTACTCAATCATCTCTGTATCTCATTCATTAGTTATAAGGATGATTAGAGGTTCTTTTCTGTTATTGGGCTGGGGCTCCCCTTGCCAGCCTACCATCATTTTTCAATTGATTAAAAATATATGAGGATCTTGGCTTCAAAGTCACAGGAGTGAAAATGTATTTCTAGTTCAAGTTTCCTTAGAAGGTGCAACAATCCAGGGATTTGTGAATCAGATGGACCTGAGGTGACCTTATACTTTAACTTTTATCCCACGAGGCCTATAAGACAACAAAAACCAAAGCTAAACTTTTTATTCACTTTATTCTGAATTTAACAAACCCTCTGGTTTTTACTCTACCAGGGCATAGAACACAATAAAGCCAGTAAAATTACTTGTGTTATTTTACATAACACAAACTTTGCATAGTGAATAACTTAATTCCTACTGAGATATTTTCTTAACTGTGATGTGAGTGGAAATATACAAAGAAAATTTGTTTTCTATTCAACTATCCGTCCACTTTTTGTGTTATCACAATTGTTTCCATATCTACAATGCAATTATATTTATCTTTCTACACATTTCTGCCTTCTGAACTTCATCCTGGGCTAATGATTTCCTTTTGATATTGCATGAATTATTCTTCTAAAGAAAGAGTGTCTCCTTGGTGTTATTTTCCACCTTGTAAACTTTCCTATTTCTTAGCTGAAAGTTGAAATACATGATTGAGATTTATTCCAGATTCTATGTATAAAAAAGAGCCGTAGTCTTAGGAGTTCCACCAGTCTCCATCAGACCAGGAAACATGGCCATTTTTGTTCTCGAGATATTTCCTTACATTTTTACACACGTTGTTTAGGGTTTTCTATTGTTGTCACTTAAAAAGCAATAAGCAATAGTAGCCAGCCAGGTGCCACAGCAATACTAGCCAGTCAGGTTCTATGAAATTCTATTTATCTTAGGGTCAAGGAGGCTGAGGCTTACGTGGTCCAGTCGATCTTTCTTATCATTCTTTCTAATACATCTTTGTTTTTCTTCCCTCTTCTTTGCTCCCAGAACAGACAGACCAATTGTTACATCCTACAAAGAGGCTTGCAAGCTCTTATGACACCGGTAACTATTCAGCAAAGTAGGTTATAGCATGCTGGCTTTGTGGACTATGTTGGCATTACGGTTGTTAGGTATTGTGAAGTCCACTACCTCTCATAACAATACTATGAACAGCAGATCAAAACCCTGTCCTGTCCTGAACCAGCCATTGAGCCTCTGTCATGTTCAATCTCATGGTTGTGCTTACCACATCCATACATCACACTGAGGGCAATTCTCTCTCTTGATGACCCTTTATTTTTCCAAAAGTTTGGATGTCTTTATCCAAAGATTGTTGCCCCCTGACAATATATGCAAAATATGTAAAACAAAATATGTAAGACAAAGTTTCTTCACCCTTGTCTCTAACAGCTGGGTTGCACTTTCTCCAAGGCAGTAGGGGTCCATTCAATACTCTGCCAACACCGCAACTCAAAAGTATCAATTCTTCACTGGGCTTCCTTATTCATTGTCAAGCTTTCCAATGTATATGAAGCAATGGAATATATTTTAGCTGCACCAGGTACATGGTGCCTATTGGTCATAGGTTTTCTTCATGTTGATATGTAATCCATATTAAAGGTGTAGTATTTTATTTTCTCCAATAAGTGACTTAAGTTTTCTTTATTTTCTACATGTTGTGCCATGTATATAACAGATTGCTTGAGTCTTCCTATAATATTGATGCCACATTCTATTCCACATAGTTCAGCTTCTCAAAATAGTTTATGTACAGATTGAGTAAGTATGGAGAAAGGATACAACTCTGATATACACCTTTCCTGATATTCATAATGCAAGTATTTAAAAATAACATTTAAATTTTTTCAGTCACCAACTATTTTTTTAAAAATCAATAATTTCTTCTGTATATTCCTTGGTCTTAAAAAAGTTTGAAGTAACGAGTAAACACAGAGCTCCAACATTCACCCTTGTTAAAAAGATGACATACTTTCTTAGAGTTCATTTAACATCTGCTCATACTCATAGCAAATTATATATAACATTATCTAATTAGCACTGATCTCATCAATTGTCTGTTGATGAGCTCAAAACAGATGATTTAATGAGTGCAAAGCCAAAGGGGAGAAATAAAATGTGTCTGAGAAATTTTGAAAGTATACAAATATATCTATTAATTAGTAAAAACTGTGCCCTTTTGTCCTGTGAGCATACTCAACACTGTTTAAGAGCGATCTACTTAAGCCATTATGCCATGACTGAGTGCTCAGAATTCTGAGAATAAACAAAAGCATAAACTATCACCCCACATTTTAAAGAATTTATCCAAAAAAATTATATATATATGCACAGTTTAAGGAAGAAGAGAAGAGAGGTGATAAGGGTCAAAGAATTACAATAGACAAATAGCTTGTGCAAATGAGTGATAGAAATCAGAGTATGTTAAATGTTCCTCCGCAGGGAACTGGGACAAGAAGCTGGATGGAAAATGACCACTGAATTTACTGGGGACCACGAATCCTCAACCCCATAATTTGTAGTTAATCAAGTCAATTGTTGTTGCTGTTGTATGCCATGGAGTCAAAACCAACTCATCGCTGCCCCTCCGGCAGGTTTTCTGAGACAGTAAATCATGCAGAGGGAGCTTCCCTATCTCTCCTTCAAAGCAGCTGGCCAACTGGAACTGCATGCGTTGGCTTGCCAACGCAAACCCTTGCCACTTGGCCACTGGCTCTTCCTCAGTCATGTCAGTAAGGCCAAATTAAAGATCTAGGGCAACAACAAAAATACTAATAAGAATTCTAACCCAGTAGAAACATTTCCAGGCTTTAGATAGAAAGTTAAAAATTATTTCTTCTTCTTATTATTATGTGCTGTTGAGTAGAGTACAACTCAAAGCAACCCTACAGACAAGAGATCTGAACCCTAACCTATCTGTGCAAATCTCACAATCTCTAGCACATGCGAGCCCATTGTTGCAATCATAGTGTCAACTCATCTCATTGAGAATCTCCCTCTTCTTCACTGTCCCTCCATCTTTCCAAGCATGATGTCCGTCTCCAAGGAATACCCTCTCCTAGCAACATGCCTAAAGTATGCAAGATGAAGCCTCTCCACCCTTGCTTCTAAGAAGCAGTCTTGCTTTATCCTCTCCAGGACATCTGTTTGTTCTCTTGGCAGTCCCTGGGATATTCAGTACTCTCCTCCAACACCACTGAACAAAGGCATCATTTTTTTCTTGGGCATTCTTACAAATTGTCTAGCTCTCAGAAGCATAGCAAATGACTGGAAGGACAATGCTCTGAATCAGGTTTGAAAATTCATTTTGTGTGGGGCAAATATTAGGGATGGAAAATTCAATCTGGTATACTTGCATTGGGAAAGTCAGCTGTGAGGGACCCCTCAAGAGTACTGAAGAGCAATGACTTCAGGCTGGAGACTAAGATGTGCCTGATCCAGGCTATAGTCTTCGTAAGTACGTGCTATGCATGAGAGAGTTGGACAGTGAATAGGGATGATAAAAAGAGAATGCCTTTGAGCTATGGTGCTGGAGAAGAGTGTTGAATATACCATGGACTGTCAGGAGAACAAACAGGTTTGTCCTGGAGAAGGGGAAGCCGGAATGCTCCTTGGAGGCAAGGATTCTGAAGCTTCGTCTGACATGTTACAAGGAGGGACTGGTCCTTGGAGAGGGACATCATGTTTGGCAGAGTGGAGGGGCGGCACAGGAGAGGAAGGCCTTCAATGAGATGGATCGATTCTGTGACTGGAGCAGTGGGAATGAGTGTGTTTGAGCTGGCTAGGTTGGCACAGGATAGAACGGCGTTTAGGGCTCTTGTACATAGGGTCGCTATGAGTTGCCAGTGACTCGATGACACATAACAACAACAACATCATACATTTAGAATTTAAAAATATGTTTTCTTTTTCTCTTATTTTTTTTCTACTAGTTTATTTACAAAATTCAATACAAACTTGAACAAATTCTTTCCATTTCCCTCACCCCACACACATCAAATTGTACAACCCAATGATTAATCCCTCCTTCTCCCTGTACCTCCACATCCCTCTGCTCCTAGCCTCTCCCACCCCTCCTGGATCCTTATACTCATTCTACAATAACCGTTTTATACAATATTTATCCTTATAGGACTGAGTTAGTTCACTCAGCATAATACTCTCCACGTTGTTGCGAGGTACCATCAAATCAACTTTGACTCACAGTTGATCTGATTCTTGCTCTATCCTGCAACAAGCTCACGATTACTGAGATCATTGCTACAGTCAAAATATCGACTCATCCATCTTGTTGAGGTTGTTCTCTTTCTCTATGACTTCAGAGTCAAAATGTCTTGAAGGTATTTTTAGGAAAATGTACTTACCAGGCCTATGCCCTGAACATTCAGATGTAGCCATTTTGGTGTGCTGCATCAGGACCAACAGGTCTGGTAATGGTGAATTATAAAAAAGCACATGTATGGTCTACAGTAATGGTAGGAGAAACTGAGAAGAGATTTATCAAGAAGTGTTTGCCACGGGGACACTGAATAAGACACGGAGGGTGGACATGAAGAACAAGTGAGAGAACTGTATTAAAGGTGACTCTGCAATTGGTACATATACAGCAAATGTTCATCTGCTGTTGATCTCAATAGGGGGGTTTCCTCTCCTTCACTGACCCTCCAACTTTCCAAGCATAATGTATCTTCCCAAGGAAAAGCCTTAGCTAGTTACATGTCCAAAGTATGAAAGATGAAGCTTTGCCGTCTTCACCTCCAAGAAGTACTCTGGCTCCAGTTTTTCCTTAACATTTTAAAACTAGATCTTAGCAGAATGATAGAAGACAGAATTGAAAGGATTCAGTATCTTTAGCCCTTAAGTATACAGTGAGTACGGGAAAGAGGGAAATTACAACAGAATAACAAATACCCATCTCCCTTATGATGACTGGTAATTTAATTATTATTAGCCATCAACTGCATAGAGGCAAAGTTCTTAAATCAGGGAGGAAATGATCACATTTAATTTCCCTGGACGCATAGTTCAACAAAACAGAGATGTTAAAGCACTGATACCATGTAGAAATGAAACCTGGTCTGATTTTTGAGAATTATTTTGTTTTTAGATGCTGCTCTCAATGTTAATCCTGAAAATGAATCACCCCTGAAATCAGTGAAGATAGATAGAAAAATCAGTGTAAAACACATCGCCATGACTCAAATATTCTGGTTGTTTTATTAGCTCCATATGTTTTTATTAGGTGACATTGAGTCGAGTATGATTCCGTTTTTCTATCATTTTTATTTCTTGTCCAGCTCTCTGATGCATAGCATGTGATTGAGAAGAACATAGTTTAAGCCAGTCTGCCTCAGTCTTCCAACTTACATCATTGTTCTTTAGCAAATTGGAGAGAACCTTGACAGTAGACTTGACCAATGCAAGGTGGTGTCCCAATTTCCTAACTGCTGCTACCGGAAGTGTTGACTGTTGATCCAAGCAAGATAAAATCTGAAATCATTGGCAGCTTCAATCCTTTCTCCATCTATCATAATGTTGACTGCTGTTCCTATGGTGAGAACCTTTGTTTTCTTGATGCTGAGATGTACTCCCAAACCAAAAGGAAGCTCACTCCCTCTGAGTTAATTCTTAGTAGCTATAGTGGGCAGAGAAGAACTGCCCCACAGGTTTCCAAGGATGTAAATTTTTGCTCAAGAAGACTGCAACATCTTTCTCCAATGGAGAAACTGCTCACCTTTTGGTTAGTACTTGAGCTGTTTAGCCACTGGGGTCACCAGAGTCCCTCTCTATTAAGTAAATACACTGCCTTTTTTTTTTTTAAAAACAATGGAGTACTATACAACCAATCTCATTCAGCCACCAGCCTCAAGTCTCCTCTTCTCCATGTTGTATTTATTAGGTGCTATTGTGTGTATTCAAACTCATAGGATCATAATGGAAAAGTCCACTTGTTTATTTATCTAAATGCACTCTAATTCAATTCTGGTTATAATAATTTTTTTCCTGTAAAATAAGCTAGATTATTGATGTTCTTAAATCACTGGATGTATTTTTTATGTTAGAATTACAGATATTTGAGGGACTCAAAAAAAGCTAAGATCTAGGTTACTAGATTGTAAAATGGTTAGCCAAGAATTTCTGTTTAAAAAATTAGTGTTTATTATTTGGGGAAATAAGGGATGCTATTATAAAGTAGAAATAAAAAGTGCTATTATTATCACTAACATTATTTTTTAAAAACTGAAATGGCAGAGTTTATCACTACTAATTTTAGAAATGCTATTATGCTAATTTCATTAGCACAACCAAACCTTGAATTTCCTCAGGGAGTTCCATGGTATAAATCAGAGTTTTAGCATTTAGCCAATCTATTTAGCCCTTCATTTAGTTTAGGCATAGAAATGAGCATATTACGTGTTTCATGAAGAAAGAATATAAAAAATGTAACCAGAAAGACACCTTAAGTAGTTACTGATTCCCATAAACTGTGGGAATTCATAGAGATGTGACACATATATATCTTACAAGAACACATTCAGTGTTACCTTTACATACTTGTGAAAGCTTCTGATCAACTGCTAGAGTTAATCACTACAAAGTCAGAAGGAACACTCCCCAGAAACTGTCTTTTCATCCGACACCAATTTCAAGTTCAAGAGGGACTCACACACATAACCCCAGGCTTAATAATTCACTGATATTCACAGAACTCACTAAATGCAGTTTCTGATTATTTTAGGAAAAGGATGATGATTAAACTCAGCCAGGAGAGGATGAACTTTGTTGTCATCTCCCTGTGGATTCATAAATATATATTCTCTTAGAACACATGAACTTGTGATGACTAGGGAAGACCAATAAGCCTCAGTGTTTATCATTTTTATTGGAGCTTGATCATATTTTAGCAATCGGGGTGATTTTAGGTTTTAGACACTCTCAGAGTTTTGAATCTCGCATGCATCAGGGACATATCCTCTCTCCAAATCTATTCAATCCGGATGCTGTGAAAATCATTTGAGAAGCTGGATTCTATGAAGAGGAATGTGGCATCAGCATTGGAGCAAGGCTTATCAATAACCTGCACTATGAAGATGATACAACCTGGTATGTTAACTTGAAACCCTTGCTGCAGAAAATCAAGGACTACAGCTGGAAAAGGAATAAAGATGACAGAAGAAGAAATCCTTGAACTTTGATGTTGGATAATAGCCTTGAATACCTAATGGGCTGTCAAAAGAACAAACAAGTCTGTTTTGGAAGAAGGGCAATCTTCATGAAGTGGTTTGTAGAGGCAAAGGACGATGAATCTTCATCTCAAGTACTTTGGAGATGTTCTCAAGAAGGCCCATTTCTTGGAAAAAGACACCATGCTTGGAAAGATGGACGTTTAGAAAAAGAAAATAAGACCCTCAACAAGATTTACAACATAAATATTGTAACAATGAGCTCGAGCTTATCAGAGATGGTGAGGAGAACAGAAGTTAGGGGAGCATTCAGATCTGTCGCTCTCAGAGTCGCCATAAATTGAAGTCAACTTGACAGAATCTAAAAATAATCTCTGCATTGTTATTATGTTTGTATTTCTAACGTGTAAGAACTTAACATATTGGGAGGTTAAAGAAATTGCCCAAGAACACACAGCAAATAGGGTGGGGATGTACAATCTAAAACCACAAGTCATACTTTAGATCACAACCTGAAATTCAATGACAGTCAACTGATTATCCTTAAAATGGAACAAGATAATTAAGACAGTTTCCTCAAGACAATCAACTTTTCCTCTGTGCATTTGTTACATGCTGTTGATGTTTGGTGGATTTGAGTCAATCGCCAATACATAGAGACTGTACAAGAGCTCTGGTGGCCTAGTGGTAAGGAGGTGTGCTGGCCAACCAAAAGAAACACAGTTTGAATCTTCCAGCTGCTCCTCAGGAGAAAGCCAGGCAATCTTCTCCTGCTGGAGGGTCATTAATGAGCATCTGTGAGTGGTCTGACTGCATGGTGTTAGAGCCGCAGAGCTGCTCTCCCTCCCTGTCCCAGAAAAGCCACCAAAGTGATCAAACCATAGGAAACAGCTGCTGTAACCCTGTTTATTTCTGTTATGGTGCAAAAAATATTCCAGGAATAACAATCCATGACCCCCAACTGGCTCCCTTATGTTGTGAGAAACAGCTGCCTACCTCTCCTCTTGCAGCGTTCTTGTGAAACAATGTAAAACTCCACTCTAAGTAGCTGCTGGTCTTTACTCTCGAGTCAGCTCTGCAGTGTCTCCTCAATAAACAGTCTTTCTTGCCCTGAATTGGGTTCTGTCCTTCTTTGGCAACCTTACACATGGTATAGAACATCAACAATTACATGACAAAGTAGAAATATCCTATGAGGGGGGGTGTTGGGTATAATCCCATGGGAGTTGATCACTGGATCATTCTCCCAAAAAGCCATTGGATAGATTTAAGCTTCCAACCTTTTGGTTAGCACAGGAAGATTTTTATATGTTTCATCAATCCACTGCCCCACACAAGTATGCCTAATTCAACCATTGTATAATGAAGGTGCTAGAGCACTACCTAATGCAAATGGTCCTGGCAGGAAGCCCACAGGTGGTAAATGTAAATGCACCACTATCTTATGAGAGAAAAATCCATCTTTAAAACAATGTCACCCTTAATTGCCACTGTTAAGGTTATCCCAAAGCACTTAGGAGGTTTATAATTTAACAGTCACTGCCTTAATGCTTTCTGCACACACTCTCAGGTCCATGGGAGAGAACTGTCTCTTTTTTAAGTAATGGCTCTCTTTCCACCTAGAAGTTAATTCATATCAAAGCAGAATCTAAGGACATGGTAGGCTAGATACGTTTAGTACACAAGTCTCACTAGCTAGAGGCTCTTTATATACTTGGTTTAGTAATGGTTGTTGTCAGTGCAAAGTTCACAGTGGAACTCAGGATTTCACAAAGACTGAGCAGGTGGGTGACAGGTCTTTAAACTCAGCTCTCTCTGACTGCTTAATCACAGGCTGAGGACTGGTCAGCAGGCATTCAGTCACCTCAAGCCCAAACCCACAGTAGTGGCTTCAGTATGTCTAGCTTTGTAGTGAGGTAGACAGAAAACTTCTGTGGCCTAAGCACTGGTGAGTTAGTGGCAAGAAGCTGCACTGCAGTTCTGAAGGCTCATGGTTCGAATCCACTAGCTGCTCCATGGAAAAGGATGGGCAATCTCCTCCTGTGTAATTAACGGCTTCTGAAAACCTGGTGGAGGGTCAGCTGTGGGACAGTTCCGAGTTGCAACATACAGCAATAACAACAACACTGGAGATTCGGAGATTGAGAGGAGGGCAAAGGAGACAAGTCATTGTTCAGATCTGCTGTTAATAGGGTCACTATGAGTTGCAGCTGACTCGATGGCACCTAACAGAATGGAATATTACACAGCACTGAAAACCAACGAACTCATACAATGTTACACAACATGGCAGAGCCTGGAGGACATTGTGCTAAGTGAAATATCTCAGTCACAAAAGAATACTGCATAACACCACTGTTATAAAATAGGACCAACATGGGGGTGTTGGGGAGAGAATGGGAGAAGAGTGGATAATAGATAATGAACCCTGCATTAGAACAGACGAAGAAAGAACTGTCCAAAAGGAATAGACAAATGGATGTTATATGCATGACAACAATCTGGAACAAGGTGCATTGCTGTTAAGTCTTGTGTGTGTGTCGGGGGGAGGAATGTTCAACAACGAAAAAAAATATAATAAAAAAGCAATGAAGATTACAAGATGAACTCTGCTTTTTGTGTATACTTCTTAAATTCTACTGAGGAATTCGATATCATGTAGACTTGGTAAGAGAGAAAAAAAATCAAATCCCTCTCCAGTGGTTTCGATACTGTCTCCTCCAATTCTCCTGAGCTAGCACAATGCCAAACTCATGTATGAATTTTTCATCAAGGTCACTTGATACCTTAGATCTTCATCTACCACTTTCCTTTAAACGTAACCTCTCACACCATAGGCCCATCTGCTATGCCTTTAATGAGAATAGTAAACTCTTCCTTTTCTTTTAAAGGGATAGAAATCACATTGCCCATTTGCAATTCGTAGGTGGTGGTGCCGTTGTCTGCTGCCATCTTCCTGACTGGCATTGATGTATGAGCTGGGAAGAAGTAACTGAAGCCGTGTGGCAGCCTCAGGATGTGAACTGAATATACAAATCAGAGAAAACCTCTCCAACACAGGTAATAAAAACATACAATTTAGTGTTGCTCCACTTATGATCAAGCAAGGCACTAAGGCTCTTGTATTACATTTCTCCAAATCCTGTATTAGCTATTCCAAGTGTATATGTGTTTTAGGTAAAAGACTGCTTTTGTATTTTCTATTGAAATGAACAGCTCCGTGCAAGGGATTGGATTGACCAAGATTTACATGTACTCAAAGGGAGAGGCTTTCAGTACAGTATTAAGGGGGGAGGGGGCGGCGGAGAAAAAGGGAGAAAAATCAAACCCATTTCCAAAAACAAAAAAAAAAAGCAAAAAGCATTGCTATAGAGTAAATTTCCATTCACAGCAGGAATGGAGTAAGGAGGGAGTAAAACTAGACAGGGTTCTCTAGAGAAGTGGAGATCACACAGCCTGGGGTTTTACCCTCTGCCTACGAAGGCTGCCGTATCCATTTAATGAATGCCCTCGCGGGTTTATTTGTATGCATTTGATCAATGTAATTTTATATGCTCTCCCATGGTGGATAGTGCTTGGTGCAGTTCCCAGTTGTAAAACAGATTGGGAAGCAGGAGTGGCATCTATTTCCTAAACCACATGCCTCTTGAAACTACGAACGTGGAGAAACAATGATAACTGTGGAAAGACATTAGGTCTTTTATTCATAGAGTCACTATGAGTCGACTCGACGGCAATCAGCAACAACAAAAACAATTTTATATACTAGTATTGCTATGGAGAGGGACATCATACTGGGACAGATGGTCGGTGAAGGACAGGAAGACCCCCAACAAGACGGACTGACACAGTACCTTCAGCAGTGGGTTTAGTGTGTCAGAAAGGATGAGGGTGGCCCAGCATAGGACCAGTTTCAGGTTGGCTGTCCATAGGGTCGCTACAAGTTGTACTCAACTCGATGACAAGTAACAGCAACTGGGATTTGGATAACCACGTAAAATGTAAGGAAGTGAATGAGATGATGTGTCTTCAGACTTCTTTGTGGAACACAAGTTAGGGTTTATAATTATATTTACTGTTTCCTTTGTGTTACTAGGAATATGTATATTTTAGTAGTTGGTAAGAGTAAAGTGAACAAGTCATTTTCAGTCAAAATACAGTTTAACCTCATGTCCTTGCAGATGTTTATAATCACAGATTCAAGTTAAGTATCACTTAATGTAACATTAATATTTGACCTTATTATGAACAATTATATGAAGCTAATGGAGGATGCCTTTTTGTGTTACCTTATGCTTTCATAAATTTCACTAAATAAAATTATACAATAAAATAATTTTTCCTACCTTATTCCACCTACTTTACCACCCGAGTACATATATATCGTGTAATATTTATCATGTAATATTTATCATGTAATATTTAGAAGGACCCATCACATATGTAACAAAAGATTACGAAGACTAATGGTTCCATATATGTTCTATTAGTGAACAAAGTATTCCATCAAAATATTCCAGACAAAAAAGACTTTGATCATGAAGAGATTATGTATAAGGGTGTTCCTTTAAGCAGTAAAATTATCTAACAATATTGCTAATATCTGATGTTGAAGATTTCCCAAACATATCTAGAGTAGTACATTGACAGAGAACTGCCAGAAGTTCAGGCTAGGTTTAGAAGAGCCTGTGGTACCAGGGATATCATTGCTGATTTCAGATGGATCCTGGCTGAAAGCAGAGACTACCAGAAGAAGGTCTAGATGTGTTTTATTGACAATGCAAAGGTATTTTATCATGTGTACAGTAAAAAACTGTAGCTAACAATAATAAGAAGAAAACCCCCAGAACACTTAATTGTACTCATATGAAATCTATAGTTGGACCAAAAAGCTGTTGTTCAAAGAGATCAAGGGAATACTGCATAGTTTAAAATCAGAAAAAGGTGCACATCAGGGTGGTATCCTTTCCCCATATCTAATTCAGTCTATACACTGAGCAAATAATTTGAGAAGCTGGACTCTGAAGAAGACTGTGCCCTCAGGATCAGAGGAAAACTCATCAACAACCTGCACTATGCAAATGACACAATCTTACGGGTGGAAAGCAAGAACTTGGAATAGTGCTGAGCATCTAAAACCACAGCCTTCAATCGGACTGCATCTCAACATCAAGAAGACAAAAGTCCTTACCACTGGACCATTACTCAACATCACGATAGGTGGGGAAAAGACTGACATTATCAATTACTGCGTGTTTCTTGGATCCACAGTAAATATCCTTAGTATCAGCAATCCGGAGATCAGGAGACTTACTGCATTGGACAAGCTCACAGCCAGGGACCTCTGCAAATTACTTATGAGCAGTAATGTCAGTTTACAATTAAGGTACACTTGATTCCGGCCTTGGTCTTTTCTATCCCTTCCTATGCATCTGAGAGGCGGGCAATGAGTAAAGATGCCGTAAGAATTGAGTTCTTGAGTAGTGATGTTGGATAAGACACAGACTAGCAAAAATGCAGACAGGTTATGTCTTGGAGAAGGTGCAGCCACACTACTCCTTGGAGGAAAGGATGGTGAAGCTCATCTCATGCTTTGGGCATGTTCCTAGGAGAGGCTACTTCTTAGAAAGGGACATCATGCTTGGAAAGACGGAGGGTCAGTGTGAGAGCAGACTGTCAACGAGACTGACTGGCACACCAACTGCAGCACTGGGCTCAAGTGTGTGTGAGGACGGCACAGGACAGGACAGGGTTCAGATCTATTGTTCACAGGGTCGCTGTCAGTTGACGCCACCTAACAACAACAACAACATAAGCAGTAAAACACAACGGGTGTCCTTAGAGTCTAGAAAAGGCAACTCTTTCTTCAGGTTCGAAAATTGAAAAACAGAGCTGTTCATTTCCTAACATGTCGACATAAAAGAATCCCAAGTTACAAATAGCCTGTGACAGCCTCAGATCGAAATAGAGGTTACTTGTGAATGAATGAGGATAATATTGGGATATTATGTTGATTTTAAATATAAGGCATTAATAGCTTGGAGGTGAAGATATGGCTAAGTACTGTGTATAATACTGTACACTCCTAAATTCACTCATTACATGCTGTAGTATTTTGTTGGTGCCATTTCCTTTTCTATCTTTATGTTTCCTCTGGTGGGTGAAATCATGTGGAATAAAACAATCTCATAAGACACTGGAAATCCTTTTAGAGAATGTAGCCTGGAAACCTTTTATTTGCATGTGATGCAAGATATCCTCTATTACATACATAACAAGTGCAAGGCATTGTTCTGAGAGCCTGTGGTATATTGGATCTTTGTAATATTTCTAAGAAGATTCTATTACCATCCTCACACCAATATTAGTAAACAGAAGCATAAAAGACTGTCATGTCTATCTAACAGCAGGAGAAAGCACTTAAATTCCTACAGCCTGTGTTTTCAACGATTTTTAGTGCAAGGCAAATACGATAACACTGGATAAGAGGCATAAACTTGTTATGTTTCCAGACTGAAACTTTACATAGAATAACTGGAATCTTGAAGTCAGACTGTGCATTTCACTGTTAATAAAAGCAGGATATTAATAAATACCTTACACACTGTTGTTGTTGTTATTGTTATTGTTATTGTATGTCATCAAGTTGAAACTGACCCTGTAGGACATTTTCAGAGGCAGTAAATCACACAGGGGGAGACAGTCCATCCTCTTGTGGAGCTGCTGATGGTTTTGAACCTTGTGTCTTTGGGCCTGCAGTGCAGCTTCTTACCACTTGGCCACCAGAGCTCCCTATATTAAGCAATAGTGAACTTATTTTTAGGTTTCACTTCAATGTGGTATACGAGTTGTGATTCAGGGTGCCAACCTAAGTATCGATTTTTAAGTACTTCCACCCAACTTTCTTGTCAGAACAATTAGCTAAATCTCCTTTAATCAGAAAGGACTTTCTGAGTAGGAATGAAGCCCTATTTCATCAATTCCTGCAGTGTCGTCCCCCATTACAATGTAAAGTTAATGGTGACAACTCAAAACAAATTAAGCTGCATCAGCTTTGTTCATCTCCTCCATAATAACCTTGTTTCTGGAATACAGATCAGACTAAATGAGTTTTAAGGTAACATTACAATATATTCTTCTGATGAAAAGATATCAAACTTTTACCTTTTCCTCACTGAATAGAATGACATGCTAAAAAACTACTATGATTTAATTGCCAAAATCTTATTTATAAGGAATAGCTATTCTCGGCTGTTGACTCCAGAATCCAATGACTGAGAATCTCATTCTTTTTCACACCTGGGGAATTTTCACTAAAGGAGAGATATGAAGCCTCTAAGGCGAATCCTGGGTCATTACGCACACAACTTTGTTGCTGGACCAAATGAGCTTAAAGAGTCTAAGCTGTAAGTCAGTCAGTTGCAGAAAATGAGCTCATGAAGTAGACTCTAGTAAGCCAAGAAATGGACTCTGTGTTGATTCACAGGATGGATCCTGTCCAAGACTTGACCATCCTTGACTTTGGATTTAAGAGTCAGTGCATCAGAGATCATGAGGACAGCACTGGATAGGACAAGATTCAGGTCTGTTTGTAGGGTGGTTATGAGTTACACTCGACTCAATGACACCTAACAGTAACAACATCTACTATACATTCAAGTCAAAGTCAAAGAAACAGCCATTCTGTTTACACTTCATACTTTACCATTCAATTGAGAGGAGTATACTGTTTGTCTAACCAATCATGTCCAAGAAGTCATTTGATTAAAGATGAAAAGTGAATTCCAGGGGGATTTAGCAGGAATGGAGGAGTAAAGACCTTGAAAATGGTGGCTTTTTTGTTGTTGTTTTTTCCCCTCAGAAAAATCAATGAGAAATCTGGAAAAGTGTATGACAACTAACGCTGGAAACAGCTCAAAAGCCAGGGCTTTGGAAATCAACCAAAAACTTAAACAAGTGTCTGATAAAAGTATATGTTAAAAATGGGTGCACAAGGTTCAAATCTTGGATGAGTTGTACCCCCCCCCAGAAATGTGTGCACAACTATAAGAAGAAGAGTTTAGAAAGTTTTTACCTTGCCCTACAGCCATCTCTCTTTTCAAAACTCTACAGAAGCCTTGAAAACCAACAGGCTGGCAAATATAGTTCATGTGCAAATATGCAAATTGTAGCTCTTGGGGGGATGAAGAACACCTCTGGACACCCTGTTCACTTCATCCCCGGGGAAGTATCATCATTATCTGACCCTCACTGAGAAGGCTTGCTTTTAAAAAAAGAAAAAAGAATCTGATTCAGAGTTCACTCTGGGTGAATAGCTTTTTCCTGGGCTTTTGCTGAAACCACTCAGTGGTGATTGTTCAATATTCCAGCTTCCCGAGATGGTGATAATAGTTGTCATAAATATGAAACTCTCCATAAAACTGGAAGGCAAAATCTGGAAAGGAGATGTTCAACAGCTGAATAAAAAAGCTCTGATAGATGTGAGAATTTAGAGAGGTACACAAAAGGAAGGTTTTATACAAATGCAGAGGAGATCTGAAATCCCTAAATTCTAACTCCTGGCTGGCCTTCAGATTCTGAGCAGGAAGAAGTTAAAAGATTGAGTCTTTAAACTTTTTGAAAGGCTTCCCCGATAGATATTCTAAGCTGCACAGAAAAAGCTATTGTTTTTAAGGGTTTTAGAGATATCTTTTTTCTTCTTTTCTAAAGTTCATTTTAATGAATGTTTACAGAGACTTTGGATTTCCATTCATTCATTGTTGCATTTTTCTCTCTCCCTACTCCTCCCCCACCCCAGTTCACTCTTCTCTTTGAAAATTAAAAGAAAAATTTTTTCATTGGTATAGATACCTTTGTCGGTTCGTTGACTAAAGATCTCAGTAGCTATGCATGAAAGAGAATACAGACTTTACAGAATTCAAGAAAGTGATAAAGAATAATTTTTTAAAAAAAGAATAAGCCAGCCTAAACAAACAGCACAAAACATTAATAGCCAGGAAAGAAGACTCTGAGTTTCATTACTAACACTTTTAAATGTCCAATATTCAATAACAAAAGAAAATTGAGACATGCAAGGTTCATACGGAGTCAACACATCTAAAGGTAGCATCTTTCAGGCTACAGCTCTTTCGGGGGAAAATGGGGGAACATTTTCCATGTGATTTACAGCCTCTGGAACTTGCTGGAGGGTCAGGAGCAAAGAACTTGGAAGACCAAGATGATCTAACTCAAGCCTTCTTACTAACTGAGGCATCTTGTATCACGTGACTGTTGGTCAATAAGTAAGAAGAATCCATGTCTTTGGATTATACCATTGACAAAGCACTGACTACACCATGGCATTCTCAAACACGAACGAACCTGTCTTGTAAGAAACACAGCCAGAATATTTCTTAGATAAATGCAAGGTCAGACTCATTCTCAAATACTTTGGGGGCATCATTAGGAGTGGCCCATAGCTGTATAAAAATGCCAAGATTGGTCCAATAGTGTGGAAAAAGAGACGGATAGACTTCAACAATGGGATTTAAACACAGCAGAGGTTGTGAAGGCGTACAGGATAAGACAGTGTATCATTCCATTGTGCATACGGGTGTTAAGGGTCAGGAATGACGTAGCAGCACCTAACAATATAAATTGCAATCCTTATGGAAGTAGATGCCGTATTTTCCCCCAACACAGTGACTGCTCAGTGACTGCTATGTGCTAACCACTGTGGTTTCTGAAGGAAAGTGCTCACCCCCTGTTCCACCAAGGTTCCTTCTCTCCTGATAATACGTCAAGGCTGAGTGAGGTACATAGTCTCACATGCCCACTGGTGAGGAACATTCTAGTTATATTTCTTTGAAAACAGACCCAATCTTTCTTCTTACAGTCTATGGGTTAGCCAGTATTACAGCCAACAATGGAATTCAGATTCATCAATTCTTCATTTTCATTTAATTTATTCATCATTCCGTGTTCGCATGCACAAAACTTCCTGCTAAGAGATAGGCCAGGTCTAGGAAACTGAAAATGCCACATTTTAGGCAAGGCATGCATGCCTTAGCCCTTAAAGTGACAGCTTTCATTTTTATTTTTTAAATTTATTTTGTGTGTGTGTGTGTGTACCATCAAATCAGATCTGACTGGTACAGGAGGAGATTGCCCCTCCTTCTCCAGCAGAGCATCTGGTGAATTTGAACCATGTACCTCTGGGATTGTAGTGCAGCTTCTTGCCAGTAGGCCAGCAGAGCTCCCTTGACATCTTTGATTTTTAAGAGGTATTTTGCTTTCGATTTCCCCAAAGCAATACATATTTAAAAAAAAAATTCTTGATGGCGGATTCCATGAAGATTAACTGTTGATCAAAGTAAAATGAAATTCTTGACAACTTCAATATTTTCATGATGTTGTGATGTTGTTAATTGGCCCAGCTGTAAGAAGTTTGTTTTCTTTACACTGAAGTGAAATTCATACAGAAGTCTTTGATCTTTATTAGTAAGTGCTTCCATCTTCTAGGTTGTGTCACCTCCACGATGCAAGTTGTTAATGAATACTTACTGAATCCTGATGTCATTTTCATTTTCATATAGTCCAGTTTATCAAATTACTTGCTAACAAAAACACTGAATAAGTACTATGAAATGATGGAAATCCATTGCATACCTTTTCTGATTGAAGCCACATAATATCTCCTTATCTTATGTCTACTCTTTTTTCATGTATTAACAAGTTTCACATAAGTTCAATTTTGTGTTCTGGAATTCCTTTTTTTCAAAATATTATCCATAATTTGTTTAAATACTCATAATTGAATGTCATTGCAAAGTCAATAAAACTTTGATTTTTTTTGTTTTAAAAAAGAAAGGACCTGAAAGAAAACAGAGGCATCTTCCCCATTCTATAAAAGAGAAACTTTGTTGATTCCAGTCCCCAGAAGGATACAAGTTTTGGTGACATAGGAGATAGGGAGTTACGCTGCCAACTCAAAGGTAGGTGGTTTGAATCCACCAGCTGCTCTTCAGGAGAAAGAAGGATAATCTCCTCGTGCGTGATTTCCAGCTTCTGAAGACTCACTGTTGGGTCAGCTATGTGCTGGCTTCAGCTTGATGAATTGAGTCCTCAGATATGTAACCGACATGACCACTAACATGTAAGGTAGACGTTTGCAGAGAGAGGAAAGTCTTACTTATCTGATAATCAATCATCACTGTCTCAGCCATGTATCAATATATAGGGAAGAGATAATTAGACCATCGGATTCCTCATTTTTTTTTTCTGGTTGAAAGTCCTCATTCTCCTTCTATGTGAACTCTGCTGGTATAGCATATTATACTAGTTGTGCTGCCAAACCAAAGGCTTTACCTCTCTATCAGTTCACATTTACCAGCTGCTCTGAGGGAGAAAGATGGGCAATTCCCTCTTGTGTAATGTTCAGTCTGGGAAAAACAATGGAGGGGGAATGATAAGTCAGTTCCAATTCCATGACAATGAATTTGAGGTTCAATTTTTTTGTTTATGATTCATCCTTGATATTTTATGCTAATTGAACTCTTAGATTATTCAGACAGAGTTCATCAACCCAATGTTCTATTGGTTCACTCTCTTGCAAAATTTAAAACAAGTGATCACCCACCCTCTACTGAATTACAGTAATGCAGAAATAGAAGACTACACAGTGGAGGTTCAAGATCAAGGGCTGAGATTTCCATTTACAGCCCAAGGGCAGCCACTTTCCACACATTCAGTCTTTCACTCGTGTTTTTTAATTGTAGTTGCTTTGTGCTGTCAAGTTGAAAATGCTGCATAGCTGACCCACCAAAAGATTTTTCAGAGACTGTAAACTGCACAGGAGGAGATGGCCCAATTTTTCTCCAAAGACCAGTTGGTGGATTTGAACCACTTGTTTCTGGGTTGGTAATGCCATTCTTTTATTCTCTAGGCCACCAGACCTCCCACTATTGTAGAATATTGGGAATAGCAGAAAGAATGTTCTCATCCCACATAAATCTTTGATTATAGCAAGTAAAAGCAGAGAGCAAACAAAATAGATTATCAAGACAAATGGAACTCTTATCTGACACCATTGTTATATAAAATTGATCTCTTTGTGTCACAATCTGTCTTGTGTCACAGTTCAGAATAATTTCCATACAGCTAAAGTGAATTTTTTGGGGAAAAGGAAAACTAACACGATCTTGTCAGAACGAGAGAGGCAGAAGGTACGTATCTTCTCTCCTAGGGAGGTCTGGTGTGGTCAGGTCACCACTTACTAAAACATAAGAGGTAGGCCATGCAGGGAAGCAACTCGGGCCCATGGCAGTATTTCTTTTCATTGTCAAGTGTGGGAAAAGCATCACTGCTCATGGGTGAAGACTTGGAACACTGATCCAACACTGTCTGAATTTTCTCATTCTTTGCTTCGAGTCTGAAATGATGCCACTAATACTTGAAAACCCTTGTCAGTATGGTCTCCAGGTTCCCAGACAAGAAGAATTTGCAGTCTCTCCATCTTCCGTTTTTCATCTCCTTTCTGAAGGACAGTAACCTCGGCCAACAGGAAGCCAAGTTTAAATACAACCGCTAACAAGACTGGATCCAGGTAGCTCATTGCTCAGCGACACGGAGGGATAAAATTCTTCACACTCGTTTTAAATCAGAGGTAACTCGTGGTTGCTGAACTCGTTGTGATGCTGAACACTGTGACCCTGATTCCAAATGCAAAACTGGTCACCCACGGCAGATAGTGTTTGGCGGAGCTCCCCGATTCAAACAAGCTTGGAAGCAGGAGTGGCATCCACTTTTGAAATAACTTGCCTCTGGAAACTCTATGAACTTGGAGAAATGAAGAAAGTTCATAGGGTTGCTATGAGTCACCTACGACTCGATGGCATTTAACAACAACAACAACAGTTTTAAATCAATAAATTTTATCAACTGACAGAATAGATATTCTCAAATTCATATTATTTTTCGGGCTATTTCAAAATTCCCGAATATCTTATTCTAAAAGAAAGGAAGACGTAGATGAGTGAATCACAGGGTACAGAAACTTTAATCCCATTGTAAATAAAGGGGTTGTCTATGATGAGAACCCCATACTGACAGGCTAAATAGATTCCCGCATCAGAGGCTCACTCTTGAAACACTATTTTCATGGTACATTGAGCAAATGCTTTATTATAATTGAACTTCGATGAAACCACGTATTATGCAAATAAATTAATTACCATCAGTCGCATCACAATGGCTAGTAAATCAATTCATAATTATATGACACTTAAAATAAATAGAATAACACTCTTTAAATTTCCCTGCTGAAGTGCTAATGCTTGATATGCTGGGTAGCAAAGCAATAAAACCGTAAAAGGCGAGGCAACATTATGCTCTGGATGGCGGGTGCTGAGCATAAATGAAGCCACGGAGATTGTCAGCTTCTAAAGAGAGACTTTCGAACACTCTGCGTACCCTGAAGAACTGCTTGGGCAAACTTTCATTTATACTGATATAAATACTGATATATTTTTATTTATCCAATACACTTTTGTTTTCATCATCTGTAATTGACACTGAAGGCCGGCATAGAACATTTGTGGGAACAACCTTCTCAGATCCCACCCCCCCACCCCAATCTGAACTACTATTCCCAAGATGCCTCCTGTACCTATGATGGCTTTTCCAAAAAATAATAATTGACCAATCTAGAAACTAAGGTGTGCCTGATCCAGTCCATTGTCTTTGCAATTACTTGCTATGCTGGACAGTGACTAAGGAGGATAGAAGAAGAATTGACTCCTTTGAGTTGTGGTGCTGGAGAAGAGTCTTGAACATACCATGGACCATAAGGAAAACAAATAGGTCTGTCTTGGAGAGCATGTAACCAAGTTTCTCCTTGGAGGCCCAGAGTTTGGAGCTCTGTCTCACATACTTTGGGCACGTGGCCAGGAGGGACCGATCCTTGGAGAAGAACATCATACTCGGAAAGGTGGAAGGACAGCACAGGAGAGGAAGACTCCGGATGAGATGGATTGATACAGTAACTAGGGCAATGGTGGTAGGTGTATCGGAGTCAGTGTGACTGGCTCAGGAAAGGGCAGGCTTCAGAGCTATTGTACATATGGTTGCTATGAGTCACAGGCAACTTGACAGCACATAACAACAAGGTGGGGGAAAAAAATTAACGGAGATAATCTTGTAGCATTCCAGCACTGTACTTGGAAAATGCATTGACTGAATGTATATTACTTCGTGCTACTGATGGTACTCTCTCTTCTACATATTTCAAAGTAGTAATCCAAAGATCAGGATTTAATCTAACACTGAGGAAAGATATCAAAAGAATCAGGGGCCTAGGAGAGACATACTACATCAATCGGGAGCCATTTCTGATTGTGAGCTTCTTTATTTCTTCATCGACATCTGAGGACCGTGTAATCCAAAGCAAGCCTGCAGTTCAAATGTCTGGAGAAGCCTTCCACTTGTCCCCAAGGTCGCATGCATTGAAAGGCCTTCAACAGGCAAAGGAGCCACGTTGCTTTACTTGATCTCACTGCTACAATAGAAACCACATATGCCGTACACAAGTAGCCACGCTCCGAGGAGCAAATGGAATGTATAATGAGCTGTGGCTTTGGCATGCTTGGATGGCAATGTTTTCTCCGATTCCACAGTAAATCATAAGAATAGCAGCGACATGCTGTCAGGATGCAAGAGAAATAATCATTTTCTCTCGAAGTCCCAGGCATTCTGAACTTCTAAATGAAAAGAAAACCAATTTGGGAGCAGTTGTATTTTGCGGAGTGTGGTCACAGAACCACCTTGCTAGCTGTGGGGGGCCTGGCTCTCCAGAACGCGTGTCTTCAGCCTTGGAAAATGCATTTCCCCTTCAGTTCTAAATAACTTTGCCATATGAACATTTGAAAATACATGGCATTTGTCTCTGCAGAAAATGGTGAGAGCCTGAGATTAATAAGTACTAAAATAATAATTACTGTAAATAATTGAGTGCTTTTTAAAAAATCCCCCAAAACATGCTTCTAGTAATTAAGAAGTTTTGCTCTAAATACTACGTAGGGCCAGAAGAGTTAAACTAATTAACTAATGAGCATTTGAGAATCAAGGTCTCAGTTCTGTTCCTTCATTATCTTGAATGACCAAGTGATTCTTTGATTCTTAGTGAACAAGTTTGTTAGTCATGGAAATAACTTCTCAAATTAACAGTAGTTGCTTCACTTTTGGCATGCCAGGTGAATATAATTTCTAAATAACCTTAAAGAGGAAGACAAAGAAGTCCCATCCTCACACTCCTAGGCCCAGCAGGAACTTTTCAGCTGAAAACCTGCTGGAGGGTCAGCTATGATGAGTCAGTTCTAGGTCAACAGCACACCACACTGGTGCACAGCAATGGCAACTTCTTCAATCCAAAGACCTACTGTTTACTGAGCAACATGGACCTTTCCATTTTATGGTCTCAAAATTTTACACAAACATCTGAAAGAAACTTGGAAAACATTCTCTCTTTAAGAACTCTCTTTAAGAACTCAACCTATGATCAGAAACATTCCAGAGAACCAAGAGTTGAAAATTTCCCCCTTCATCCAACTTTTTCCCTTTGTCCAACTCCCGTTTCTTATGTTCCGACTTAAGGATGCTTTAAACTCTCACAATGAAGGAACAGTCCTAAGGGAAAGTATTTTTATTTCTTTTCTGCATCTTTAAAATGCGATGTTGTTAAATATTTCTCTGTGTGTGTCTCTCATTGCAATTGAGTTGGAAGTGACTCATAGCAAATCTTTCAGTAGGTTTCTTTCCAAGACGCCAAACTGCGTGGGAGGGGTTTGCCCGTCTTTCTGCCATGGAGCCACGGATGGATTTGGATTGCCAGGGCGGTGTGGCCTTTGGCTTATAAACACAGCTCTTTAAGGATTCGGCCACCACATATCTATACTAAATGTTTAGTCTACTTCTGTAACTAGGCACACCAGTGACCTGTTGTTATGTACCATCTAGTCAAATATGACTCACAGCAAACCCAAGAACAGAAGATCTGAACCCGGTCCTACCCTGTGCCATCCTCATCAGGTCTCATCTGGTCACCATTGCTGCTATCCCTGTGACAGTCCATCTTGGTGAGGGTCTTCTTCTCTTTCATGGACCCTACATGATGTCCCCTTCCAAGGAATAGACCTTCTTACCAACATGCTCGAAGTATGTGAGATGAAGCTTCTCCATCCTTGTTTCCAAGAAGCACTCTGTACTTTCTCCAAGACATGCATGTGTAGCAGTCCATGGGATATTTGGGACTCTTCTCCAATACTGCTCCAAAGGATTGATTTTTCTGCTGGTGGCCCAGTGGTAAAGAATTTCACTGTGAACTCAAAGGCACCTGGTTCAAATCCACCAGATACTCTAAGGGAGAATGATGGATAATTTACAATCTCTAAAACCCACTGGCAGGTCTGCTTTGAGGTGGTTCTGACTCAGCAGCACAGAGTAAAAGCAAAATCCTCTTTCACACATTGAGAATGTTCTAAAGCTACCACGGCATTTGGCAGAATAATCATCCCACTGTTTAAAATTCCAGGAATTTGTGGCTAATACAGCATTATAGGAGAATTAAGAATTGAGCTTAATTCTCACGTCCCATATATTACTGACTTCAGTGAGTTCTGGTGGCTAGTGGTAAGGAGCTGCAGTTCAAGAGAAGGATGGACAATCACCCCCTATGTGATTTACTGCCTCTGAAAACCCAGTGGAGAGCTAGTTATGAGTCAGCTCTGACTTGAAGACATGCAACAACACTGTGTTAAGAAGCTGTGCTGTAGCTGTAATCCCAAAGGCATATGACTCAAATTTACCAGCTCTTCCAAAGAGGCCAGTCAGACTCTGCCTAGCCTCTGGAAACCAGCTGGAGGGTCAGCTATGAATCCCTTCCAAGTCAATGGCATGCAACAATACTCAGCTGACTTTAGCATAATATCCCTATTATCCAGCTGGGACTAAAGTAATTAAAAAACAGTCTGTAAGGGAGGGGAATAAAATAAAAGCTGAAGCCAGAATAATTCCAAGGGAGAAAAAC
>NW_006399761.1:10956567-10998103 GCF_000299155.1 Elephantulus edwardii
GTTGCTTGCTTCCTTTGAAGATAATGGACAAGAGTTACAAACTAAGTACTGAGAACTCACTTTACAAGCTAGATTTGCTTCTTGACCTTCCAGATCCACAATCCATGGTGGCAGCAGCCAAGAAACCAAAATATGGAGGCAGGGAGAGAAATAAAAATATATGCTACCTTGGGAAATCTGCTATCAGGTACCTCTCCAACGTGCTAAAGAGCCAGACAGTCAATTCCAAGACTGCCGTGCACCTGACACATGCCATGCTGTTTTCAGTTACTACCTGTCCTTCAGAGGGTTGCTATGAGTCGCCTGCGACTCAGCGGCACTTAACAACAACCACCACCACCTGTGCTTCTGAAAGTGGGACAATGAATGAAGACGACTGACGAAGTAGAAATTCCTTTGATGTGTGGTACTGGAGAAGAATATCGAATGAACTGTCAAAAGAACAAATCTCTCCAGAAAGGAAGGCAGCCCCAGTTCCCTCTGAGGTGAGGATGGTGACACTTTGTCTCATGGACTTTGTGCATGTTGTCAGGAGGGAACAGTCCTTGTTAAAAGACCTCGTGCTGAGAAAAGTGAAGGGTCAGCCAAAGAGAAGATGGCTCTCAATGGGATGGAATGACACAGTGACTGTCACAATGTCACAGGATAGGACAAAGTTCAGATCTATTGTTCAAAGGGTCACCATGAGTTGTGCTCTATTTAATGACACCTAACAACAACCATGGTCATCGCAGTTACTTGCTACGCTTCAGAGAGCGGGATGATGACTAAGGATGACAGAAGAAGAATCAATGCCCTCGAGTTGTGGTGCTGGAGAAGAGTCTTGAACATACCATGGGCCGCCAAGAAAACAAACAGATCTGTCTTGGAGAGGGTGAAACCAAGTTTCTCCTTGGAGGCTAGGATTTTGAAGCTCCATCTCACGTACTTTGGGCACATGGCCAGGAGGAACTAGTTCTTGGAGAAAGACATCATTCTCAGAAGGTTGGAGGGACAGCACAGGAAAGGAAGACTCCAAATGGGATTACTTGATACAGTGACAAGGGTAATGGAGGTTGCAGAGTCAGTGAGACTGGCTCAGGACAGGACAGGGCAGGGTTCAGAGCTGCTGTACATAGAGTCACTATGGGTAAAAGGCAACTCGATGGCACATAACAATAACACCAACAACAAGTTCCAAAAAGGAATAAGTAAACCCTTGTACTATCTCAGTTTTAACCAGTTTGACACACAGAACTTTAAACCTATAGAAATCTAAGATCATAAATCTAAGTTACCTTCAGTGACCAGATCTGTGAGAATTTGCTACAGCAACCATATAAAATGAGCACATACTTGCAGGATATTTTCACCATATTCCCATTTGGGTAAATTAAGCTTTTCCAATGGTTGACAAGAAAGTTTGATAGAATATTCAAAATGTGTTGAACGATGAGAGGTAGATTTCCAGAGGTGATGGAACCTGGGTAGGGATCTCTGATGGTCTAGAGGGTTAGGAGTTGTGTTGCCAACCTATAGGCACAGAGTTCGAATTTACCAGCTGCTCTGAGGCAGGAGAATGGGCAATCTCCTCCAGGGTGATTTAAAGCCTCTTAAAGGTGCCAGAGAGTTAACTGAGTCAGTTTCAACTCAACAGCAACGACTCTGAGCTTATTTGAGTTAACCAAAACTGTGAAAATTGCAGAGATCCTCTACTTGGCAGAAAGTTTAAAAATATCAATATTATACAGTGAGAACTAGTACTAACTATATGTAATTGTAATAACTATATTATTTAAAAGACCTCTCCAAAGTACTGAAGAGCAATGGTGTCTCTCTGGAGACTAAGGTGCGTCTGATACAGGCCATGGTCTTCTCAATCACTTGTTATGCATCAGAGAGTTGGACAATGACCAAGGAGGATAGAAGGAGAATTGATGCCTTTGAGCTATGGTGCTGGAGAAGAGTATTGAGAATACCATGAACTGCTAGGAAAACAAACAGATTTGTCCTGGAAAGGGTTAAACCAGGTGGCTCCTTGGAGGCAAGGATTCTGAGGCTCCGTCTAACATACTTTGGACATGTTGTGAGGAGAGACCGGTCCTTAGAGAGGGACATCATGCTTAGGAGGGTGGAGGGACAGCGCAGGAGAGGAAGGCCCTCCATGAGGTGGATTGATTCAGTGACTGGGATAATTGGGATGGGAGTGTCAGAGACAGTGCGACTGGCACAGGACAGAGCGGAGTTTTGGGCTCTTGTACATAGGGTCGCTATGAGTCGCAAGCAACTTGATGGCACATAACAACAACAACAACAACATATTATTTTAAAAACTTATTTCTGCTTAGAGTAATTTCTTATGCTATATATAATTTTTTTTTTATCCTGGTCGCCCCTTTGCAGCCCTTTTCAGTGTACTTTCTTTCAGATTTTGCATTGGTGATAAAATTCAAACTTTCACAGATGTGCTGAGCTGCTTGTGTCAAATGATTTTTCCTCCCTCTGGCAGCAACCCCAATAGTGAAAAGAAGAAGTGGGGGGTGCAGGTTTCTTCCACATACACCCCAGTGTCTTTTCTACCCTCTGCCCTGGCTCATTCTTGGGCTTCAGGCAAAGAGAGGACTAAAAAGCGGCGTCCAACTCTGCAGGCTTTCTGGAAGCAGCTGGGCTCTCTGGAGTTCCGGAAGTGGGGCGGAGGACGCTGAGAAAGTAGGGAGGGGTGAGCCTATAGGAGCAGAGAAAGCTTCAACAGTAGCAGAAGATGCAGCTCTTTTCATAGGTATGCACGTGGAGAGTTTTCTATAAACTTGCTTTGTTTCTCATGTAGAACAAGAGATTGAGGAATTTGAATGTGTTCCCAATTTGCAATTCTGGAGGCAAGGATAGAGTACATAAAATTATTCTTACTCATGTAATTAGGGCTGTCATGGAACATTCAAAATGCAAAATGTTTACCTCCTCTGAGGGGGTAAAAAAAGCCAAGCAAAACAAAACCAAAACAGAAAACAGCTAAATTGGTAATGTTTATATTCTGTGTAAATTCATTCACTCATTGCCATCAAGTCTGAATGGATTCTTATAGAACCCTCTAGTGCCTTTTCAGAAGAAATAAAACCCATGCAAGATAGGGGGAGCACTAGTGGTCCATCGGCAAGAAGTTGCACTGTCAACTCAAAGGCTGGTCGTTCGAATCCCCCAGATGCTTTGATGGGGAAAGGTACTCAGTCTCCTTCCCTGTGATTTACAGCCTCAGGAAATCTACCGGAAGGTCAACTATGAGTATCATCCGACTCAAAGGCACACAGCAACAACAGCAAATCTCAAGGGAGGGGACTGTCCTTCTTTCTCAAAGAGCAGATGGTAGATTCGGATTTGCCCATGTTTGGATTGGCAGTGCAATTCCTTACGCACTAGACGACCAGAGCTCCGAGAACTAGTTAAATGTCTAGTAAACTCCTAACTTTCCTAAAGAATCCTGCTGGAAGAAGACAACAGACCTTTGGTAAGGACATATAAATGGCAAGGGTTGGGGAAGAATGGGATGGTATCATTATGAGATACAGATAATCTAGACATAGATAGATGGCTAGCAATACAGATAGAGAGCTATCCAACCACAATTACATAATGTGCATATTCATTTCATATGATGACACTAACAGATGGCAAAAGTCTGCTCACTATCAAACCATATCCACAGTATTGGAGCACAAAACACATTCGAGTCAATATCATCTGTCATTTACCAACAATCACCTTTCTGCTCTTTGTTTTTAAGAGATTCATTTGCTACCTTCTTTACTATGTGTTCACACTGTATTTCAGAACTCCTAAGACTAGGTGGGGTTTTGTTTACATTAACATCCAAGAGGGATCGTGCTATTATACACTGTAATATGTGGTTGAAAATAATGTAATCATTTTCTTCATCAAAATAACTATTTCCTGCATAATGAAATTCCTCTAATGCCACATCAGCGGCATAATAAAGACAAGCATAAATCAATACAGTGGCACAAAAAAATTATGTCATTTAAAACAATTCTTGGCAAAAATTTGAACTCTTTAAAGTTACTCAAACATGATCATCTTTCTCTGAAAACCCCTCTTGTCTCTGCTGATAATAAAGGCTCAAAAGCACTGCCAATAAGTGGGTTTTGTCTCGTTGTTGTTGTTGTGAGGCACCGTCACATTGAGTTCAGCTCATAGCAATCCTGTGAACGGCGGTTTCGTCTCGTTGTTGTTGTTGTGAGGCACCGTCACATTGAGTTCAGCTCATAGCAATCCTGTGAACGGCGGACCTGAACACTGCCCTATCCTGTTTCAACCTCACTATCTCTAACACAGTGGAAGCCACTGTTGAAGTCACTGTGTCAGTCCACCTGGTTGACAGTTTTCCTCTTTCTCTGACCTTCCACCTTTCCAACCACGATGTCCTTTTCCAAAGAATATCTGACTGCATGTCCAAAAGATAAAAGATGAAGATTTGCCACCTTTGCCTCCAAGAAGCACTCTAGTTGCACTTTTTCCAAGTCCTATCCGTTCTTTTAGCAGTCCATGGAATATTCAGTACTCTTCTCCAAACACCACAGCTCAGAAGTATCCATTCTTCTTGTCGTATCCTTATTCATTTCCCAGCTCTCAGATGCACAGCAAGTGGTGAAAAATGCCATGGCCTGGATTAGGCACACCTTACTCTTCAGTGTGGCATCCCTGTTCCTCAATAATGTGGAAAGGTCCCTGGCAGCCGACTAGCCCAATGCCGTATGTCTCCTCATCTTCTGGTGGCGGGTACCAAGGGTATTGATTGTTGATACAAGATAGATTAAATAACTGACAATTTCAATCCTTTGAAAGCCTTTGATTAGTATTCATTTTCTCCAGCTTCAATTTAAGCTTCCCATGACTATTTGATGGTCTTTTCCACAATTGACATCTGGTCTTGTTTTGACTTTCAAGCACTGTACTTCTTCAATGATTCTCTCCACAAATATCATCAACGTGATTGCTATGAAATCCATCAGGTGAGGTCCATGTTAAAGCTGCCATTCTTCACATGGTTTGTTTGTTTTTTGTTTGTTGTGTTTTTTTTTTTTTTTTAAAAAATCATCTGCTTTGACCTTTTATTGGTTTCCAGGTCTGAGGCTGTAAAACTTCATGGGAGGAGACTTCCCATTTTTCTCCCTTGAAGCTGCAGACAGATTCTAACCTCCAAAGATGCTAAGAACTTTTGTGCTAAGAACTATGCCACTGGAACAACTGATCACTCTTCTTTTGTCCTTGACAAAATTCTAGGAAATATAATGCCCATATCATAAATATCTTTGACAATTTGAAGAGCAAAAAAGGGAACTGTATTTCCATACTCAGTCATCCACTTGAATAGTAACAGCCTCTTGACTTGTAGCGATAGAATCTCTCAGTGTACTGTGATTATTAGGGTTACTGGTTATGCTTCTTGTGATACGTGCCTCTGAGTTGACCACAACTCTTGGTGACCACTGCTACAATCACTGTGACAGAGCATCTTGTTGAGGGTCTTGTTTTTCTCTTACGCTCCACCGATTCCAGCACAGTGTCGTTTTCCTAGCATTCGCTCCTCCTGGCAACATGCTTAAATTATGTGAGACAGAGTGTTGCCATCCTTGCCCCAAGGGAGCAAGCTCCTTGTACTTCCCTAGGACAGACTTGTTTGTTCTTCTGACAATCCATGGGCTATTCGATAGTCTTACGACACCAGAACCCAAAGGCATCAACTCTTTGTTCATTCTTATTCATGGTCTCATTTTCAGATGAGTAAGAAGCAACTGAAAATGTCATGGCTTGAACCAGGTCCAACTTTGTCTTTAAATTGACATCCTTGCTAAAGAAATATGGAGAGCTCCTGCATGGCGAGTTTTGCCAATGCAACACATCCTTTAATTTCTTGACTACAGCTACCGTGGGTGCTGATTGTGGATTCAAATGATAAAAGTAATGAAATCATTGGCAACTTCAAGTTTTTTTCTCCATCTCTTGTAATGTTTCCTATTGGTCCACTGGTGACGATTTTTGTTTCTTTCATGCTGAGAAGCACCTATATGGAAAGTTGAAGTCTTTGGAAGACTTCTTTGGAAGTCCATCAGATTGCCTGGCAATGAGTTTGACATTTTGAACGCTGGGGGTGGGGAGGGGAAATTCATTCTTTACACCTACTACTTCTGATATTTCTGTTACAGAAACACTAGAAAATGAACACAAATTCAGAAATAGGTAGAGAATCTAAAACTTTTTAAGTGGGGGAAGGGAAGAAAGTAAGAAGCACGAACATATGTACTTATATGGAAAAATAAAACCCAATGAAAATAATGTGTGTAATAGGGATAAATCTCATACAGGAAAGTGAGTAGTGATTAGAAACAGGAAAAGCAAATAAAATACAGATGAATTCTATGTACTTGGCTGGCAAACAACAGTTGGTGTTCCAGTCCGTTGTTTGATGTTCTATAAACGTGTCTTCCCATGAATAAATACGCTCAGATGCTGCCTTCCACACTGAGAAGAGTTTGGTGAGAGATTTGAAAGTTACAAAGTAGTTTATAGTATTTCATAGGTGTTGATATTAAGAAACTGTACTGCGGTCCCAAAGGCATGCAGTTCTAATCCATCAGCTGCTGTTCTGTCAGAGAAAGATGGGCAATCTCCTCTCATACTATTAACTGCCTCAGAAAACCCACTGGAGGGTCAGCTATGGGTCGGTTACACCTCCTCAGCACACAACAACAGTGACAAGGAGCTCTGGTAGCAAGGCATTGTGTGTCCAGGCAAAGGTATGTGATATGAACCCATCCTTGGGAGAAAGACGGGCAATTTCCTGCCATGTAGTTAACTGCCTCTGAAAACCCACTCACTGGAGGGTAGCTACAGGTTGATTCTGACTCCAGGGTACTCAAAAACAAGCGAAAAATTATTGTAAATTGCGTTCATTTCAACCTGTAGGGTACCTTTGAACATCAATGATAGCCACAATAAGCAAGAAACAGAACTGACTCCTATCTGTTTCTAGGACAAAAATAAGGGAAGTATTTCTAAAATTCAGGTCATATAGCCCCCGTGTGTCCACTTGCCATACAGTGGTAATGTGTGGTCACTGTGAAGCTGAACACTGTGACACTGATGTGTCAAATGTGATAACGGTTACCCATGGTAAGACAGTGTTTGGTGGAGCTCCCCAATTAAAACAAGCTTGGAAGCAGGAGTGGCATCCACTTCTGAAAACACCTTGCCTCTGGAAACCCCATGAACCTGAAGAAAGGATGAAAGTCATGCAAGTGTTGAGGACTTTCGTCCATAGAGTCACTATGAGTCACCTACGACTCGACAGCACTTAACAACAGCAATTTCTAAAAACCTCAGTACACTGTCCTTTCTATCATTGAGATATGTCAAAAATAACAAACTCTAAACAGTTAAATCAAACTTTCTTTTTTTCTTTTTCTTTTTCGTTGCAGCTTGATACTTCTTTATTCTGGTAATGGTGCTTTTCCAAACTCTCTTTCTTATGCAAGTGCAGATTTTCCTAAGGTATTTTTGTCTGTGACAGCGTTGAAGCTCACCTCTACTTAGTGTGACTGGGACAGAACCCTGCACCACCACCCTCCCAGACCACCTGAGCCTGAAAGTAGTCTAAGATCTAGCCTTCCCTTGTTACTACAATGTCTCCGACCCTTGTCTCCAACTCAACACAAGACGTTCTATTTTAACTCAGCCTTCCCCTGAGATATAACACGTTTGTCTGAGACTGTACCATTGGCTCTAAGTTCTCATCAGAATGCTGAACTGGATTCATGATTTTAGGTCCTTCCTACCTAGCTCTAGAAAGAGTAAAGATGAAGGAGAGAAAAAAAACAACACCAAACCCCCAAACAAATCCAACTTTAAACAAAACGTTTAGATTGAGATGTGGCATGAAAAGATCCCAAAGCATTGTTCTGACTTTCTATCTGACTGTCAAGTAGACCATTTAGGGAACAGCCAGTTCTCAGACACCGGTTTTGAGAATCCAGCCAGTCTAACATTGCCCTCTCTCCAGTTGCCTGTCTAAATAGATGAGAACAACCATCTGTGTCGGGAGACGTCCTGTGTGGGCAGAACAATGTGCAGGCTCCAAGTATATTTTCAGCTGCTAAACACACCATTACTCAGACTAAGTGTGAAAAAAAAGGGGGGAGAGGGTCTATAGGGAAACTGGTCCCAGTCCTTGGCTGCTGAACAGAACAGGCAAACAAAACAAAGTTCTCTTTCAGGGAAGGAAATAAAGAGGCAAAAGTCAAGTGCACTCAGTGGTATAAACATACACATCACATACATGGAGCTGGGTAACTGGACTCTTCTCTACTATGGAAGGTTTTTCAACTCTCTGCCTCAAAAAAAGGCTAGCCCCCAAAATAGTGTGAAGACTTCTAATTTACTATCTACACTATTTACAATTTTTCTAAATTTTTCTTCCAAAAAAAGTGGGATAATTGTCCTTTTCTACTTAATTCTCTGGCATTGTCTGTAGCGAGTAGCACTGTTAACCTAAAGGTAGCATCTCTCCAGAGGTTCAAATCCACCAGTTGCTCTGTGGAAGAAAGATTGTCCAGTCTCCTCCGAGAAAATTCACAGCCTCTGAGCCCATTGGCAAGCCAGCTCTGAGTTGGCTCAACTCAGTGAAAGATAGCAATGAGCTCTTTTTAAGTTACAAGTTTTCTCTTATTTTCCTTCCCCTGACCCTGTTTATTTCATTCTCTTCTCTAAAGAAGTCCGCTTTATTGTTATTCTTGCAATTCACCAAGATTGGTTCAATTCTTTTTATAATGTAAATTGCTAAAAGGAGCCAGAGTTGGATTTATATGCAACAAAACCACTAGCCATTCTAATGACAGATTATGTTCCTTGTAGGAACAATTTTCACTTACCTGCAACTCAAAGGAGCAGGGCCAACAGAACAGGCCTTTTTGTACAGATATTGATTGAAAATTAGTGAAATGACCATTTTGTTTGTGCTACACACTTAAAAATATATCTTCTTTGTACATTATTTCTAATAAGATTCACAGTGCTATCCTCTTTCTTTTAAACACTAAGAGCTTCTAAAATAAATTTATTTCCTTATACTACATAGTGATTTTTTTTTCTTTTCTTAAACTTCAAAGTTACTTTGGTATAGGAAAAGTCAATTAGCCCTAAGCAAACACAATCATGAGTGGTAAAACTTTATTACTGCTTTATCATAATTATTTTCTGTTAGGAAGTACTTAAAAGTAGAAATATTTTCTGTTTACAACACATTTTTATCATACACTAGTCTATTAATCAGTTGCTAATTGATGGAGCCTCTGGTGGTCTATTGGTAAGCAACTGCACTGCAATCCCAAAGGCACACAGTTCAAATCCACCAGCTGCTTCACAGGAGAAGGATGGGCAGTCTATTCCTGTGCAGTTAACTGCCTCTAAAAAAGTGCTGGAGGGTCAGCTATGAGCAAGCTGGTTCTGACTGGATGGTCCACAACAACAACAACAACAACAATTGATTTAAGCCTTTTAATTCTATTACCTAGTTTTCTTTGAACTTGAACTGAGGTTCTGCTCATTAAGTATGTCAATATTTGGATTTACAAAAAGCACAGTGGGTGGGTTTAGAGTAAAATATGCTTTGCTGCCTTCGATTATGATCCTTTCCTGACTTTTATTAGATACCAACATATCCAGATAAGCAAAGGCAGGATCTCTCTGGTGGTCTTATACCCAGCAGCTCTACAAGAGAAAGATGGGCAACTCTCCTGCCATCGTTTGTAGCTTCTGAAAAGCCTGTGGACGGTCAACTATAAGTCAATGCAATTCAACAACAAGGATATTTATACAAATAATTAGTTCATGGTGAAATGCTTTGTTTTCAACCTGGTAAATGATTTAATAGTATTAAAGGCAGCTCTGGTCGTGTCGTTGATGTTGTTGTTGTTATGTGCCGTCGAGTCACTTGCGACTCACAGTGACCCTATGTACAACAGCCCTAATTCTGCTCTGTCCTGTGCCAAATGCACTGTCTCTGACATTCCCATCCCGATTATCCCAGTCACTGAATCAATCCACCTCATAGAGGGCCTTCCTCTCCTGCGCTGACCCTCCACCCTCCCAAGCATGATGTCCCTCCTTACAACATGTCCAAAATATGTTAGACAGAGTCTCAGAATCCTTTCCTCCAAGGAGCATCCCGGTTTAACCCTCTCCGGGATGAATCTGCTGGCCCAAAGTCCTTGACTCTCTTGTAGTTGAATGCACCATCGACTCCTTCCACGCACTTTACAGCCAGGGAAACACAATGGTGTGTCAGCTCTGAGTCACTTTAGACTCAATGGCAATGAGTATGAGAATGATACAAAAACCAAGTATATTGATTAACTATCCATATTATCACATTAAAATGGAATCCCTTTATCACTGTGATGCTTTAACCTAATATTTGTTCTTGTGATAATTCCTCTTCGTGATGTTCTCCTTATTGACAGATTTTAGAAGAAACAGCATCTCTGTAGCATCCATGATATGCTTTATAGGCGGGAAAGTAATGTAAAAGTAGTGTTGTAAAGCGTAATGTGAACGTAGAACAAAATAATGTTCTTTGTCTATCCTTTCCAGTTTGGTTTGTATTGCGTAGACAAAAGAAACAATAACAACAAAACACTACAAAGATCAAGTCAAAGGGGAACCAATCTGGGAAGAGTTAAGGCAAAGACAACATGGTAACTGCAATCAGCAAATAAGTACAAGTTGTATACAGATATACAACTGTTTAAAAGGGAAAGGAGAGACGGGCTATGGAGAAATGAAGAACAACCACTAGGGTAGAAGAGATTGGTGGAAGGATGAGAGGACAAAGGAACAGGTGAGGTGCAGTGAGAACTTAAGGAGAGGGGAAAATATATGTAATAGATAAATAGTTACATAAAACACAATGCACAGATATAAATGCATAAAACAAAATGTGTGTGAGGCAATATATATAAATGATTATATAAAAGTGAATGAGGGTGGTGGTATCCCCTGGTCTGTCTCTCTGCCCGTCTCTTTCAAATGATTTTTTAAACGTGAATGAGGGTGGTGGTATTCCCTGGTCTGTCTCTCTACTCGTCTCTTTCTCTGCAGACCAAGGAATCCCACCTGGAGCCCCCTTAATAAAGCTTCTTTAACTTAAAAAACGAAAACAAAAACAAAACCCACAAAAAAGTGAATAAGGGTATAAATAATTTTTTAAAAATTAAAAAGCAGTTAAATAATAGTTCCAGTGATGGAAACAAGCTCTAAAATACTAGAATAAATATCAGTTTAGAAATATAGTATTACTAGGTAATCAGTATTTTCTCATTAGTACACAGTGGTAGAATGAGCTAAGGCGTCAGCAAAAACAAGGAAAAATGGGAAAGCACCGCACATGCAATGAGGAAAATGATCTCACAAAACCAGAATGCCTGTAAGTAATTCTTTTCATTATACAAGATGGATTATTTGACTTGCACATCAAATTTACTGGCTTATCAATTGTGTTTTGTTATTCTGGAAACTTACTCTGATAAATACAAGGACGGGAAAATGCTTGTCTGTCTTAGAACTTTCTGAGAAAGAGGATCTGGAACAGAGTTCTGGCACAATTTCAGGGAAATATTTCCTTACCATTCTCTTCCCACTGATTCTAAGTAGGTCATACGAGTTAACAAGCATTCCAATCAAACATGGTGTCAAGAATTGTTGGGATCATTCCAGCTGAGTTATTGCCCGAGACTTATATTTTGCCATGTGTTAAAGGCTAAATGCCTTGGCTATTGTGAGGATGAAGGACATTTCTATCTTAATAAGGCTTTCATTTCCCACCAAGCACCTACTGTCTTTTAAATGCATGTAAGTAGTAAGTACAGACTTTAAAGCGATAATTATTGATACTGGAAAAAGCAAAATTCTACCTAAGATTCAAGGTTAAAGTCTAACAGGGAGAAAAATCAGAGATGAGAGGGGCGAGATCATTTCTTTCTTGACTCCTCTCTTCAGGAGAGATTATGTAACAAGATTCCAAAAGTTAGAAGATGCAGGACTAGAGTTTTACACTTAGATTTACTTCTGAGAGTGTGAGACAATTGCGTTCTAAGAAACAGGCAAAACATCATGAGAGAGTAAAATCACAGTATCGGACTCATTGGGTTTGATGTTAAGTGGGCAAATAAGCAGAATGCTTGTCCTCACATGGGCCTGGCAGGTAAACCAGAAAGCAGAAACCTGCCCATTGGGAAGCTTTCATGTCTCTCTAAAGCTAAATACAAACACAAACAAAAACCCAACAACAACCAAAAAGCCAAATGAAAAACAGCTCCTTCCCCCCAAAATAACCAAATCAACCATATCAAATAAGGAACTCAAAAGGGAAAAATGAGTTGCTTTCCAACTTCTACTGAATCCTTGGACAGCAATCTGGTAGAGTTTTCAACGGCTGTGATCTGGCCAAGTCAGTAGCTCTGATTTGATAACCAACATAGAGCAGAAGGAAGAGAAAGTGTCTGCCTCCCTCCCATAGACCAGGCACGGGGCGTGGCGTCCTGAGATAAATTAAGAGGCAGGAAGAAAGACACTATGGGATCTGCACAGTTTGGCCTATAACATGATTCCTTCTTATTGAAATAAATATTGGAAGCTGTTCAATAAAGAGAAACAAAAATACCAGATTCCCTGGAAACATTTTGCAGGGTGAGGTCTAATACCCAGATTGCAGAAGCTGTGGATCCCAAGAGACAGAGCTTCAAGGAGCAAACAGAAGTTAAAGAATTTGCTAGCCTCCGCCACCAGCTCTCAGGGAGCTCTGGCGGCCTAGTGGTAAGAAATTGTGCTTGCGATCCCAGAGGCATGAAGTTGGGATCCAGCAGCTGCTCTGCAGGAGAATGGGGGCCGTCTTCTCCCGTGAGATTCTCTGCATCAGAAAACCTCCAGGAGGGTCAGCTGGGAGTTCGTTCCAACTCCATGGCACAAAGCCACCACGGCCACCACCCTGGGAATACTGATGGATTCCAAGGACAGACTGAGAAATAAGAATAACTGCAAACTGTTAGTTACTGAAATCAAACGCTGGATCTTCGGGGGTGGGGGGAGGGAAGGTGGGCTCTAGCTGTAAAGAGAAACTGAGTCTGAGAAACAGTCTGAGAAACTCCTCAAAAGTGGCCTGAGAGTGAGTATGAACTGGCTTTGCTTCAAACTGGGGTCTTTGAAGTCAGAAAGAGAATCATTTTTCTGTTCACATATTGTCTGACATTATTTCCTAAACAGATCACTACCAAAGGTCATTTTCAGGAGACTTTAATAAGTGATTTCTTGTCATTTGATGTGATAGCAGACTTGGAGCAGGACAAGGACTAATAACTATTTTTTTAAAATTATGAATTTTTTTCTGGTTTTAATACAGTATGTATTATGAATTTCCAACAGTAACATGTAATAACAACATATTGCAAATTTATTTGATCCTGAAATGTTCTCTCCTTTTTCAAAAGTCACTTCTGTAGTCTTACTGTGCTACAGAGAAGACTTTAAGCAGGTGTTTTGAATAGTTATATCTGAACAGGAACCAATCAGGCATGTGGTTCTTATGCTCATCAAATAAATTACAAACCGTGTAACCAAAAAAAGGACCCCTGGATAAATATGTTTGTTAGACTTGGTACAAACACACTGCTTAGTAGAGTTTGCTAGCTTCTAGATAGCCAGTATATGGAGGTTATAAATTATGAACCAAACAGAAAAAATATATCAGGCTTTCATTTCCCACAAAGCACCTACTATCTTTTAAATGCATGTAAGTAGTAAGTATACAATTTGAAGCAGTAATTATTGATACTGGAAAAAGCAAAATTCTACCTAAGATTCAAGGTTAAAGTCTAACAGGGAGAAAAATCAGAGACGAGAGGGGCGATATATATATATATATATATATATATATATATATATATATATCTGGAGAGAAAGAGAGAGAGATGATATAGACATAAATATGGATAATATAGAGATATATTCCCTCTATCTCTAAGTTGCAGTACAGCAGTCACTTGTGGATGTGTCAAATGTGTTAATGGCTGTCTACCCAGTGCAGACAGAGTGGGGTTGAACTCCCCGATTAAAACAAGGTTGGAAGCAGGAGTGGCATCCACTTCCGTAATAGCTTGCCTCCGGAAACCTTATGAACCTGGAGAGAGGATGAAAGACACCCAAGCGTTGAGGACTCTCCTTCATAGGGTCGCTGTGAGTTGCCTGTGACTCAAGGGCATTTAACAACAACAACATATCTCTATTTACCAGTATTCAAAGCAAAATGGTAAAAAGTTTTCTATGCTTTAAATTCAAGGATATTCATTCAAGGACACATATCAATTTCTAGGGAAAACTTGTAGGTCTTTCACAAGGAATTCCTTCTTAGTGTAAATGGTAAATATGCCCCCATGGTAACCAAAAGTTTGGAAGTTCAAGACCAACTAGAAGTGTCATGAAAGAAAGACTTAATGATCTACTCCCAAGAAATCAGCCTTTCACACTCTCTGGGACACAGGTCCCCTCAAATTCATGAGGTTGGCATACGTCTTTTCTGTTGCATGCTGTGTGGCTGAAAGTTCAGCAATGACTATGGATAACAGAAGAAGAATCAATGCCTTTGACTTGTGTTATTGGAGAAGAGAACTGGGTATATCTTGGATTGTGAAAACAACAAACATATGTATGTTGGAGAAAGAGCAGCCAGAGTATTCCTAAGAAGCTAGGTTGGTGAAGGTTTGTCTCATATACTTTGCTGTCAGAAGAGGCCTTTGAAAGGCGGCTCTGCTGGCTTAGAGGTAAGGACTTGAGCTACCAACCCAAACACATATGGTTCGAATCCACCAGCTGCTCTGTGGAAGAAAAATGAGGAATCTCCTTCTGTAAAATTAACCACCTCTGAAAATTTGCAATGGGTCAGCAATGGGTCAGTTCCTACTTGACGTTCTACAGCGACAACGATCGGGGTGAGGGGGAAGCTGGGAAAGGTAGAAGGTCAGCTACATAGAGAAAGACTCTCAACAAAATGCATTGATACTTTGACTGTAACAATAGACTCAAGTTATTGAAAATGGTAAGGATGGCACAGGACAGAGAAAGACCTATGTTTCATAGAATTGCTATGAACTGTAGACAACTTGATAGCACATGCCAACACCACACCTGGTTTGTTCTGTTAATGTTGGCAAAATTAAAAAAAGAGTCAATAATAATTTAAAACACCCTCAAACCACTGGGTCCAAAATGACTTGCAGTTGATCTTCCATTGCACTTCTGGGGCTCTACATGGGAGAGATTACATGGGAGGTTGTTGTTGTTACGTGCCATTGAGTCGCTTGCAACTCATAGTGACCCTATGTACAAGAGCTCTAAACACCATTGTATCCTGTGCCAACCTCGCCATCTCAAACACACTTATTCCCACCGCTCCAGTCACAGAATCGATCCATCTCATCGAAGGTCTTCCTCTCCTGCGCCACCCCTCCACTCTGTCAAGCATGATGTCCCTCTCCAAGAACAAGTCCCTCCTTGCAACATGCCCAAAGTATGTCAGAAAAGCTTCGGAATCCTTGACTCCAAGGAACATTCTGGCTTCACCTTCTCCAGGACAAACCTGTTTGTTCTCCATGGTATGTTCAACACAGCAGAAAGGCATCAATTCTCTTTCTATCAATCCTATTCACTGTCCAACTCTCTGATGCATAGCACATAATTGCAAAGACTATAACGCAGATCAGGCGCACCTTAGTCTCCAGCCTGACGTCGTTGTACTTCAGTACTCTTGAGGGGTCCCTCACAGCTGACTTTCCCAATGCAATTCATCTCTTGATTTCCTGGCTGCTGTTACCAAGAGTGTTGATTGTGGAGCCAAGCAAACTAAAACTGTTAACTATCTCAATCTCTTCACCATCCATACTGATGCTGCCAATTGGCCCAGTGGAGAGAATCTTTGTTTTCTTGATGTTGAACTTCAATCCATATAGGAGGCTGCAGTCCTTGGCCTTCAGATTCTCCTCAGTTTCAGCAAGCAGGGTTGTGTCATCTGCTTAACGCAGGTTGTTGATGACTCTTCCACCAATCCTGATGCCACATTCCTCTTCGTACAGCCCAGCGTCTCAGATGATCTGTTCTGCATACAGATTGAAAAGGTCTGGAGACAGAATACATCCCTGACAGATTTGATTTTGAACCATGTAGTGTCTCCTTGCTCTGTTCTGACGACTGCCTCTTGGTCCAAGTATAGGTTTCACATTAGCACAATCAAATGTTCTAGGATTCCCATTCATGGGAGGAGATTGTCTATTTTTTTTCCAGGAAACCACAGATGTGTTTGGACAACCAGAGAGGCATCACCTAGATTTGTTACATTTTTTAAATTAATTTAATGAAAGTTTACAGAGATTTAGGGTTTCCAGTCATTCATTGTTACACTTTTCTCCCTAACACCCCTCCCCCGCAACTCACTCTTGTCCTTGAAAAGAAAGAAAACCTCTTTCATTGTCATGCAGTCCCTCCCCCCAAGTCCACTCCACTTGTGCATCCTTCACTCTGGACTTCTGTAATGACACATTCATATATCCCTTTTAAACAGTTCTCGCCCTCATCTGTTTCAATGCAATATACATCATTCCTCCCCTCCTTTTCCATCTTGCAAAGCAAAATATTTTTCTGATTTTCAAAACATTTTAAAAATGAGGATGCATTTTCTTCTCAGAAACAAACTACCAGCTGAAAAAAATGGAGCTGTCAATCTTGTAGTGTCAAAAGACACAAAAGCAACTAACTAAACAATTCTACTTGATTTGGTTGGTTCTGGTATTTCTTATAGAAAAACTAATGAACCCAAGTGATAAACATGACATTTTCTCTGCAAATGAATACTTGCTTCAAATCTATGTGCTAAAGGAACATTTGATTTTGTTTTCAGAAAAAAAATCATTAAACACTTAATAGTATTATTTTGGAAGTCATTAAACCTGACATTTTAACAAGTGACACTTCTATTGCTTGTTATGAGTCAAAAAACCCCCAAACTCATTTTATACTTTTATCCCGTCTCTTTCTTGCTCTCTCTCTCTCGTTTTGTTTTTCCTCTGCCTATATAATCTCCTTCCATCTTGAGGATGTTTATGTATTTTTAAATAATTATTAAATTTAATAATTAAGATACAACATAGATATAAGTTGGACAGAAAGTGATGCTACCAAGCCAAAGGTGGGTGACCCTAATCCATGGTCTTCAGGCCTGTTTTTAATTGTTTTTGGTCAAATATTCTTCTAGGTCATATAGCCCTGGTGTGTCCACTGGCTGTACAGAGGTAACTCATGGTTGCTGTGAAGCTGAACACTGTAACACTGATGTGTCGAATGCGATAATGGTTACCCACAGTGGACGGTGGTGGGTGGAGCTCCCTGATTAAAACAAGCTTGGAAGAAGGAGTGGCATCCACTTCCATAAATAACTTGTCTCCGGAAACTCTCTGAATCTGAAGAAAGGATGAAAGTCATGCAAGTGTTAAGGACTTTTGTTCATAGGCTCGCTATGAATTGCCTACCACTCGACGACACTTAATAACAACGAAAACCATCTAGATACACAAAAATATACATGACTACGAGTCTCTGAACTAGAGAAGATAAAACAAAACAAAATTATTTGGAACTGATCCAGTTTATGGAGACCTCATATCAGACCTGAACCCCACAAAGATCTCAGTGGCTGAATTTTCTAAGTAGATCTTGAATACTTTCTTCTAAGATGTCTCTGATGGTTTCAAGTTTAGCCATTTTATTAGCAGATGAATATGCAAACACTTGCAGTGCAGCTTGTTACCACCATGCCACCAGAGCTCTCTTGTACCATCTAGGGGACCCCCTAAATAGAGAGCCATGGTGGCCGAGCATTAAGAAGCTGTGCTGCAATTCCAAAGGCACATGGTTAGAATTCACTAGCTGCTCTGTGGACAAAGATGGGCAATCTCCATGTAATTAACTGGCTCTGAAAACCCACGGGAGGGTCAGCTATAGGTTGACTCTCACTCAATGGTAAACAACAAATAGGCTACAGATATTTTTCACCCCAATGTAGTTTACCTGGTATGAGCTGTTACCTGGACCTTTCTTATAGAGCTTGTAATTAAACAAAAGTTCAATCCTTAGAGGTCAACCAATCATTTTACACCATGCTCGGGTGGCAAACAAACTCACCAGTTTTCTCAATGAATAGAAAGCAGAAAGAAGGAGAAACATATTAGCTACCGAAGTTTAGCTCTGCAAATTCTACATTTAAAAAATGTGTCATTTGCTTCCTATTTAAGGGTTAACACAGTGTGTTCAAGCACAACAGCAGCTGTGAAGAACATGTAAGTAACATGAGGTAGTAGTTAGTTCTGCTGCACTCTGAGGCAATTGAATTGTAAGTGACACGATGTCACTCAACAAGAGACTTCCAAGCCAGTGATTCTAGCTAAGGGGAAAGGTGGCTTTCCTCCCCGAATCAACCCATGCATCAACTTGCAAACCAAGTCTCCTTATTCGCTGGTTCACATAAATATTATTCCTTGATTAATTTTTCACAAGAAACTTGAGAAAAACAAATTTCAAGTTTTGCAGGCTGACTCTTCTAGGATATTGTGTTCTGAGAGGTGAATAGGAAACAATGTGCTTTCAGTCTTTATCATTAGAAAGCAGAAAATGCATAAAAATGGGTTTTCTATATCCATTGTAAAAAAAAAGGTGTTAAAACTAAAGTCGCTGAAAATGTCAGAGTGATAGAATATCTTGATTAAAATAGTCCGCCTTAAAGTGAGGATGAGGTGAACAAAAATGAATAAACAAATAATAGATATCTGTTAAGACAGGGAAGGGAACTCCGATAGTCTAGTGGATGAAGGGTTGTACCAGGAACCTAAAGCAACCTGATTTGAACCCACCAGCTATTCTGCTAGAAAAAGATGGGCAGTCTCCTTCCATGTGCTTACGAGCTCTAAAAACCTGCTGGAGGCTCGTCTATGAGTTCTGACTCAGTAAAACATAACAACAGTAAGACAGAAAAAAGCGAATGCACAATGAGGAAGTGACCAGGACTATCTTCATAAAAAAGAAAAGACAAGAAGAGATACAATACACAAGATAAAGTGAGTAGTAGATATGTCGGAGACACGCTAACTTGCAAAACAAGATTAGCCCTGTACTGTAAAACCAGCAAGACTAATTCCTTCTTGACTAGAACATCTGCTTGGCAAGAAACAACTCAAGGAAGTAGGATGGTAATGAATAAAGAGTAAGCAAAGGTCTCAGACTTTGAGGAATGTAATGCTCTTGACCTTCCGAGACTGTTCTTCAGAACACACAATAAGGTATTCTGGAAAATATCTTTGTATTGTGCCGAGGTCTCAGAGAGTTAATGTTTGACCTGACAGTCAACATCTTGAACAGAAAGAGATAATGCGATTGTTACTGCAAACGTATTTCTAAAACCTATATCGGCTTTTCTATGAATAATAAAATTGCTCTTCGCCATCAGTGAATAGTCTCTCTGCGTCTTCATTTCATCCTCGTCCCTTCTCTCGGCGGAACTGTTCAATATGACGGGGCTGGACCCCGTTATAGATACATAGGCAGTCAAGCAAATGAAGCAGGTATGGACGCATGAAAGGATTACACTCATGACCATACGTTTGTCTGCATTCATCTCTCAAAAATGTTCTAAATACATACTATAAAGATGTTGTTGTTGCTGGTTGTTGTATGCCATCACATTGTAACTGACTTATCGCTGACCCTCCAGCAAGTTTTCAGCAGCAGTTAATTGCATGGGAGAGGATTCCCTATCCTTCTCTCAAAGATTATAACCCTCATTATACATTACGTCTCCATATCAAGACAAATAAAAATCCTCACCAGTGGACCAATAGGCAACATCATGATGGGTGGGGAAAAAGGCTGAAGTAGTCAACCGTTTCATTTTACTTGGATCCACAAACAACACCCAAGGTAGCAGCAGTCAAGAAATCGAAAGATGTGCTCCACTGGAAAAATCTGCTATCGAGGACCTCTCCACAGTATTCAAGAGCAAGAAAGTCAAGACAAAGATGCGCCTGATTAAAGCCAAGGTAGGTTCAATTGCTTTGTTGGCCTCTGAGGGTTGATCCATGAATAATGGAGTTGAAAGAAGACTCAAAGCCTTTGAATTGTGGTGTTGGCTGAGAGTACTGAATACGATGTCCCCTCCAAGGAATATCCTCACCTAGTTCCATGTCTAAAATATGAAAAACTAAGCTTCCTCATCCTTGCCTCCATTGAGCACTCTGGCTGCACCCTTTCCAGGACATAAAGGACTATACAAATTTAGAGCAATAAACCAATCAGGGAAGTAGGATCACTTGCTAGTAATATAATTCATGTACATGCTACCGTCGTTGTGTAAGGCAATGTTTTGACACCCCACTAGACTTAAAATGAGCTGTTCAAGAGCAGGAAAAGGCAAGTTCATGATCATCATGGAAGGGAAAGGACTGGAATGCACTCTTTGGACCCTACATCCTTGTGCCAACAACCTTCTTGATTCACAAGACAGAGATTTAATACCTGAGAGATGCAGACAGATGGCAAGAAGGGTGGCAGAGAAATGGTGGCATCACAGGGAGCAGAACAAAGGGATGAAATATAGAATGATGGATTTCTTTGACTAAACTTAGGGAGCTGAGCATCTTCAAGGAGCACTTTCCAAGGGAACTAAATTTATCCACCCACTGTGGCCACCCAATTTTGGGCCAAGGCAAGGCAGTGTGAGTACGGTGGTTTAAGGAAATAACATTGGCAGAGCTAAAAAAAAAAGCACAAAAAACTAACCAAACTGTTTTAACTGTTGTCCGAATGAGGCAGAAACCAAGAGCCTTTGGCACCAAGAGGTGGACTAGACAGAAAAGGTAAACTTGAAGGACCTTGTCTGATGGAAGAACTATATTCTGAGCATTTATGATTCTGAATCATAAACTATCACTTCTCTAATAAACCTTACAACTGTGAGTATTGTCCTTGACTTCTGCATAGCCATTGTATCAGCAGAGAAGTAGAACATGTCTTGATGACTGGCTTCTAAATTGGTGAACATTTTGGGGACAGAAGCCATGTCTGACTTCTGCTAATAGAAGTCAGCCTTAGACTCTGAAACTGATGGTGATTCTCTTGCCCCTACATGAAGTTAGAGGAGGGCAGATGTGGCCTCCAGGCCATGCTTACATTTTCTATAGAAATACTATCCCGAGAAGGAGACTAAAACCATACTGCTTTTAGAGAACTCTCAGATCTGTTCATCTACACTTGAATAGAAATTAAATAATGCTTTAGTATATATGGTCACTTGGCCAACTGACTAGAAGAGATCTATATTTGTTCCTATCCCAAAGAAAGGTGACCCAACAGAATGTGAAAACTATAGAACAATCTCAAGCAAGATTTTACTGAAGATTATCCAAAAATTACTGGAACAGCAAATCAGCAGAGAACTGCCAGAAGTCCAGGCTGGGCTTACAAGGGGTCGTGGTACTAGGGATATTGTAGCTGATGTTAGATGGATCTTAGCTGAAAGCAGGGAATACCAGAAGAATGTCTATCTGTGCTTCATTGATTATGCAAAGGTGTTTGTGTGAATCATAACAAAATGTGGCTGACTCTGAGAAGAATGGGAATCCCAGAACATTTAATCGTGCTAATGTGAAACCTATACTAGGACAAAGAGGCAGTTGTCAGAACAGAGCAGGGTAACACTGCATGGTTCAAAACTGGGCAGGGTGTACGCCAGGGACGTGTCCTATTTCCATACCTTTTCAACATGTATGCAGAGCAGATTATCCGAGAGTCTGGGCTCTATGAGGAGAAGTGTGGCATCAGGATTGGTGGGAGATCTATTAACAATCTGCGTTATGCAGATGACACAACCCTCCTTGCTGAAACTGAGGAGAACCTCACGCACTTGCTGCAGAGGGTCAAGGACTGCACCCTTCAATATGGACTGAGGCTCAATGTCAAAAAGACAAAGATTCTCACCACTGGGCCAATTCGGCATCAGGATGGATGGCGAAGAGATTGAGATTGTTCACAGCTTTAGTTTGCTCGGCTCCACGGGCAACACTTTTGGCACCAGCAGCCAGGAAATAAAAAAACGTATTGCGATGGGAAAGTCTGCTGTTAGGGACCTCTCTAAAGTACTGAAGAGCAACGGTGTCTCTCTGGAGACTAAGGTGCGCCTGACACAGGCCATGGTCTTTGCAATCACTTGTTATGCATCAGAGAGTTGGACAATGACTAGGGAGGACAGAAGGAGAATTGATGCCTTTGAGCTGTGGTGCTGGAGAAGAGTATTGAATGTACCATGGACTGCCAAGAAAACAAACAGATTCATCCTGGAGAGGGTTAAATCAAGCTGCTCCTTGGAGACAAGGATTCTGGGGCTTCGTCTGACATACTGTGGACATGTTGTAAGGAGAGACAGGCCCTTGGAGAGGGACATCATTCTGGGTAGAGTGGAGGGACAGTTCAGGAGGGGAAGGCCCTCTAGGAGGTGGATTGATTCAGTGACTGGGTAATTGGGATGGGAGTGTCAGAGACAGTGCAATTGGCACAGGACAGAACAGGGTTTAGGGCTGTTGTACACAGGGTCACTATGAGTCGCAAATGACTCGACGGCACATAACAACAACAATAACAACAATTCTTGATATTAGCCAGATGTTCCTGTTGCATCTCTTAAATGTCTCCTTTAAAGCCTGGAGAGGTAGCAAAGCTGATCAGTACTTACATTCTACATACACATCTTTTTTGAACCCTACTCTAAAGTTGCCATTTACTTTACTGGTATTATTTAAGCAAGCTATCCAATTTCCTTTGTGGGCCCAAATCACCTCACATCTGCATGGTCCTACTCAGCCATGGTGGTGCATAGTATTGATGGACTTCATTCAGAGGAGCATGGCAACAGGCTTGCAGGAAGATTTATCAACAACCTTATGAGTTATGTAGATGACACAACTCTGCTTGAGTTCATCTCCTGGATTCCTTGAGGTGCTGTCTACAGAGGATGAAGGACTATAGCTTTCAATATGGATCAAGGGAACAAATATCATTACCATTGGGCAGATAGACAAAATCCTGATAGATGGAGGAAAGAATGAAATGGTCAACAATGTCATCTTACTTAGATCCACAGTCAACAGCATTGGCACCAGTAGTCGGGAGATTTGGAAATGTATCGCATTAAGAAAGTCTGTTATCCGATACCTCTCCAAAGTCCTGAAGAGCAATGCTGTCCATCTAAATACTCAGGTGTGTCCAATTCAAGTAATAACCTATCCAGTCATTTGAGAGCTGGACAACGATTAAAGATGTATGATTGAAGAAGAATTGATGCTTTTGAGCTGTGATGCTGGAGAAGGATGCTGTATATTCCATTATCTAACAAAAGAATATGTTAGGCCTTGGGTATAGTATAGCCAGAGTGCTCCTCGGAGGCAAGGATGGTGAAGTTTTGTCTCAGACACTTTGAGCATATTGTTAGGAGAGGCTATTCCTTGGAAAGGGACATCAGACTTGGAGAGGCATAGGGTCAGAGTAAGAAAGGAAGACCCTCAATGAAATGAAATGATACAGTGTCTGTGGCCATGAGTTCAAGTGTGCTGGGAATGGTAACAATGGCACAGGATAGTATAGAGTGCAGATCTGTTGTATGTAGGATTGCTATGGTTTGTGCACAACTCAATGGCACTTAACAACAAACAACAGCAACTTGTGATGAGAGTTACAAACATAACTCAGAAGAGCCCGATCAAATAATTCATTGCACCCCAGGGTGAGTGATTATCCTTGGGGCGTGGAGCCATCACAAGTGATTCAACCTGGTCTGGCATCTACTCCTAGCACTAGTAGCCTGGACATGATTCAGCAACATGCATATCCTCTTCTTGTGAAAAACGCCGAGTCCCAGTGCCCACCTGGACCTCAGTGAATTAAAAGCTGCATTTTCGCACTGTCCAGAGGTGAATCCTGTGCACATGAAAGTTAAGATCTTGTATAGCTTGAAGGATCTCTACTCCTGTGGCTATGCACACTGGATGCTAGCTTTCCTGTAGACAGAAACACTGAGCCAGTAAGAAACCTTCTACATTTTCATGGGAAATTCATGAGAACTAAAAACCTTCAAAAGCTCTGTCTCTCTTTCAAGATCAGCAGAAGGCTGACAGAGACAACCCAGCATGATCTGACAGATGGTGTATGTCAGATGGATGAGTGGGAAAGGGGGGAAAAAGTCTTTCAAAGTACCTGATTGTAGTTTTAGCAAAAAGTTACCTTTAAGCCAATTTTCCAGAGGCCAGTAGCTTCTAAGTGCTTCGGATCAAGGATTCACTATTCCAATATTTTGCTGGTAACTGGTTAACTGGATTGCCTCCACACGTAAAAGGAGGCAGTGCTGGCTATGCTTGTCTCTAATTAAAACTGCTGGTTTGAGAAATGAATACAGACTATTAATACGGTAAGAGGTGAGCAGAACCTCCCCAAGCTTCATTTAACCTGGGGTGTTGACACCACATTATCCAGATTTTCATTTCCAAATATGTGTCCCTTAATCTTAGCATTAGGTAATATTTGTATGTTAAAAAGGAAGAGATAAGGGGGAAAAGCCTCCCACAAAATAAAAACCAAAGCCAACAACACTTTGACCTCAGAAAGAAAATGGGGGGAAAAAGAAAATCCAAACCCTTATGGTTTCTTTAAATAGCAAATAAAATAGGATGTCTTCATGACAATATGATACTTTATAATAGGGTGTTTCTTACTTTCTGGCTGGGCCTCTTTTTTTTTTTTTTTTAATTAAATACTTTTACTGGGAGGAAAATATTACATTTAGAGCATCAGAGCAAAAACATCATTTTCACTCATTCCCCCCAAAAAAAGATGCTCAGTGCAGGCCTGGTGGACTGTCCCCAGCACCAGGCATCTTCAGGCTGAATGCACAGGGGTCCCACAGTGCTTGTGCCACAGGTCGATGGCCTTGCTCACAATCGCATCTGAACTGTCCTGGGGAATATTTTCCAGGAATGTGGTGATCTTCTCGGCACTGTTCAGGGCCATTACTCTGGCTGGGCCTCTTAACCACCTCTATTTCTTCATGTTATAGACAAGGACTGTAAAACACAGATATCATGAAAGACTAATACAAGGCAGCATTTCCAATTATCTGCTTATAACTGTGGGGGAAAAAAATAATACTTTAATTTCTTACATTCTTGTGGGAACAGTCTACTGATCTGTCTAGATACAGTAGAATTTCCCCTTTACTCAATTTAAAGGAGGGCTGCCAAGTCCTTTGCTAGCCCCATAAGCATGTTGTCGATCAAACCATTGGGATTCAGTGGATTTTCACTCATGATTGTAGTAGATTGCCAGGCCTTTCTCCCTAGTTTTTCTTCATGAGCAAACCCTGTAGAAATCTATCCAGTATCTTAACCTTAATGCAACCTTTTACGGAGCATGAGTGATACCTACACAAGAGATGGATTGGCTGGAATCCAATCCACAATTAGAGAATTCTACTTGTCAGACATCACCTGTATCAATTTTAGGTTTAAATTATAGCTGAAAGCCACAGATTACAGAACATATACCCACAATCTCTAGTGCAAACATTAATCAATTCCAATAAGAATTTTTGCTGCAATGGGATGCTTATATGTGTACTATGGTTACCGAGCTCTTGAAATGTGGCTGTTGAGATTGAGACACTAAATTCTAGAGTTTATCCAATTCTAACGGACCTAAATGAAATTTAGAGCTGTTCTCCAGGGAGTAAAATGTGAAGAGCTAAGGGAACCGGGCTTTGGAAGGATTTCTAGAAATGTTTTTGCTTAAAGAGCTATTATTCACACCTGCAGGGACTCAAGGATACAGGAAGGAGGAAGGATGTAGAGTGGCTGGAAGCCGTTGAGATGGGGGCCCTGAGCTCTGAGTTCTCTTTTGAAAAATAAGAACATTGGGATCGATAAGTATTATGGAAATTTCAAGTTATGCAATTATGTGATGTTTAGCAAAATTACAATTGACTTCCTCTGTTCCCTGCTTTTACACTTTACCTTCTCTCTTTTTAATGTCATTTCAGGTTGCTTTCTAACCTGACCAATTTAAAAAAAAAAACAACACACCATCATTTCCATTTCCAATATGCAATTTCATGTTCCCTCTCAAAAAAGGCAATTAAGAATCATTTTCTTAGAGCAGTCATTTTCCACTTTGAAGGGGCCAGGTAGCCGACTCACCCAGCATCTGAGATCTGGCAAATGCAATTAATTCAAAGCATGACTTTGTTCTTTCTGGTCTCTTGTCCTTTCAAAACCATGACTCACACTTATTTGGGCTCACAACTTATACTTGCTTTGCCTTAGGATATTACAATTTTTTCCCCCTCCAATGGTCTCTTCCGCAGCTACCCTAAGAAATATACTTCAAGCCTCAGGCAGCGCTTCTCTTACTTCACATTAAATGCAAAAGGGAAATAGTGATATAAAACCTCTCATTTCCTGATAACTTCTCTTTAATTCCCCACTTTTCAATTTTATTAGGGCCACTTTTCTTTCACATGTGTTCCAAGTGCATTTGCGGTCTCTATCTATCCCCTTCTTAAGAATCCCGCCTGAATGCCATATCACATCTTTCCTTCCCTGTCTCTAATTATCCTCCTAACTGTTGTGACTCACTCTCCATCCATCTCTTTTCCTATCAGCCTCCTTAGATTAAAAAAGAAAGTGGTTCTTCGTCAATTTCAATTGGATCATTTTGCCTTTTCCTGTGGCCTCCTGCTAAGATTCAGATTGAACCCAATTTAAGTAAATTTGCATGTCTTCCAGTCCAAGAACTCGGCATGAGGGTTTAAAATGATTTTTAAGATGTTTCACTTTTGGAAAACAGATTCTCAACAAGGACTCAAAACCTATCAATTTTCTGAAAGTCACTACCAATCGGCGTCTTGGATGTCTTCTTTTTCAGTATCTAGGCTTGAATGTGGAAACTAAAAAACTATTCTAGATTCTACTCTGGGGACCATAGTGGCTATGAGAGTTTAAAGGGCATCTGAATTTAACTCATGGAACCTCAAAGGGCTTAAATCTTCCCTCCAAACGCTCAGGCTGTGCCCTGGCTCTGCCTCCCTCTGTCCGCATGTTGCCCTCTGAACTCCAAAATTTCAAAGTAGCCTTGACCTGCAGACTTCTGGGATTTGTAGTTACTTGTATCTGCATGGTGGTGTTTTCACTAAGAGGCTTCCTACCCTGGCTCCACCACCCTCTGTCCCAAAGGGCTTAAATCTTAAGTAAAGTCTCAAGTAAAGCCAAGGTTGAGAAATCTCGGGGAAAGAAACACGAGAGTTACGTCCACTTGTACAACTAGTTACTCAAAAAGGAGCCTCGGGAAACATACAAGCTGACTCGGATCTGAGAATCTTGAGCCCCTGCCAAGAGTTGATTGAAGAGAATACTGTCTTTAATGCTCCCAACTTGGCTCTACAGAGAGTTGGACAGGAGGACACGGGACAGTCAGGACAGCTGTATTCCAGTCTGCAGTTCTAATATGATTCACTACAGCCTTCACTCTTCTCTTTATGAGAAGTTGAGGCCAAAGTGCTGGGCTTAAGTATTGTGTCACATGTGAATACATCAATTTTGTGGGAGGAAAATGAAATATTGCCTAATTGTATGCCTTCCTAACAACGTTTGCTGCTGTGGACCCATCATTACAATCCTGGGCTAATCTAACTCATTGAGCATCATCTTTTCCTTAACTGACCTTTCACCTTTCCAAGCATGACGTCCTTTTCTAAGAACTGCCCTCTTCTGACAGCATGGACCTAGTATGTGAGATTAAGTCTCCGCATCCTCATGTCTCAGGAGCACCCTGGCTTGTAACCAGACAGATTTTTAGTTCTCTTAGTGGTCCAAGTAACAATTCAATACTCTTTGCCAGTTCCACAATTCAAAGGCATCAGTTCTTCATTCTTTTTTATCCATTCTCTGCCTTTTGCATTCATCGAAGGCAATGAGAATGCCATGGCCTAGATAAGGCACATATTAGTTTTTAAAATGATCGAGAGTTACGTACTTACGAACCTCTTTCACCACCGGGTCATCATGACAGACAATGCAGAGACTGAGATTTTTACTAGCTTCAGCTCCACAGCCAACACTCTTGATACCAGCAACCAGGAGATCAAAACACAATTTACATTGGGGGAAATCGGCTATGCAGAAGACACAACCTTGCTTGCTGAAAAGTAAAGACTACTTAAAACCTCACTGAAAAAAAGACCAACATCTCTACCTTTCAGTATGGGTTACACCTCACCATAAAAATCTTCACAAATGGACCAATAAACAAAAATATGAGAAATGGAGAAGAGATTAAGGTTCTCAATTATTTCATCATTCAATGTTGAACAATGAATAAAGACAAGAGAAGAACTTTGAATTAGGGTATTGACTAAGAATATTGCATATAACAAAAGAATGCCAATAAAATAAACAAATTAAAAAAAAAAAGAAAACAAATCTTTCTTAGAAAAGGTGCAAGCAGAGCACTCCTTAGAAAGAATACTGAAACTTGGTCTCACATACTTTGGCTAGGTGATTTGGAAGCAGGAGTGGCATCCGCTTCCTAAACAACACGCCTCCGGAAACTCTATGAACTTTGATAAATGTCAATAGTTATAGAAAGGCTTCAGGCCTTTGGTTCATAGGGTCGCTATGAGTCATGTTCAACTCGAAGTCAATCAACAACAACACAATTAACAGATACTTACATTGGGTATAAGGTTTCAGATCTTTTGTTCATAGGGTCATGAGATTTGAGTTGTACTAGACTCAAGAGCACTTAACAACAACAACAATCCACAAGGACATTATATTTGGAAAAAACAGAAGTTCAGCAAAAAGAGTTTGATCTTCAATGAGATGGTTTGACATGGTGCCCATAGCGATGGTCTTAGGCATGGTGAAGATTGTGATAATGGTTTAGGACTAGAGACTTTCTTTCTGTTGTGTTGAGGTCACAACGAGGTAAAGATGATCTGCTTCCATGAAGATTACAACCAAGGGGACCTCTCTGAAGTCCTGCTCCTCTGTGACACGTGGTGTTGCCATAGGTCAGAACGGGTACGATGGCAATGAACTTGCTTCCCATCCCTCATCCCACAACAATTCTACTCTACCTCTATGGGGAATTTTCTCCAGTCTTATTTCTCAAGCTCTTGCCTGCACCTTCTGAATAATTATGGCACCTGTGTGACCTCAATTGCTCCCAGTGGTCGTCACAAAAATATTCTTCCGGCTGTCTCTTACAGCATAAGAATATGAATAACCTGCCACTAGTGAGAACAGCTATTTTTGTTAGCCTCCCTGTGAATCAATTCTGCTTTGTCAGCTCAAGTATCTGTATCCTTTTCACTCTGCTGATTCAATGTTATAGATCTCACATGTTATTACTTGCGTTTTCTCCATCCTCCATGCACAGTCTTCCTGACACCCTTGGCCTCAGTGAACGGAACCCCGCCACCTCAATGAGTACAGAATTATAAAACCACTTTCCAAGTGTAATTAACACCGATTCTTTGAATCTGCTTCATTAAGGATTCTCTCCAAGCCTTATCAAGAATATGTACCACTGAGTTGACTGCAACTCATAGCGACCCTATGAACAATGGCTCTAAATCTGGCCAACCTCAACACCTCAGACACCCAGTAACAGTGGATTTACAGAGTTGGGGCTGTTGTCTGGTTGGTTGTTTTTTTGGTGTGTTTTTTCCTTCATTTTAACAGTTCTATGGGGAACTCTGGTGGCCACTTGACAGGAAGCTGTGACGCAATCTCGAAGTCACGTGATTTGAGGCTACCAGGTGTTCCATAAGAGAATGCGGCAGTCTCCTTCCAGGTGATTAACTGCCTCTGAATACCGCTAGAGGGTCAGCTATGGGTCAGTTCCAACTCTATGGTACATAACAGATAATATGAAAAGTCAATATTTCCTTCAGAGAGATTTGTTGTTGTTATGTTCTGTGGTGATGGAGGAAGAGACTCAAGCTACTCTGAAAGAACTGGCAATAAAACAAGACCCCATGAATTAACTGTATACCACTTGACTTATTTCAACAAACAGATGCTGCCCTGAATGTGTTCATCAAGTTGTGCCAAAAAATCTGGAGAACAATCACCTGGCCAACTAACTGGAAAAGTTCTTTATTTGTACCTATTCCAAAGAAAGGTGATCTGAAAGAATGCAGACATTTTTTAAAAATATCATTAGTATCATATGCAAGCAAGATTCTCCTGAAAATTACCCTAAACAGCACATCAACAGAGAACTGCCTGAAGTCCAGGCTGGGTTTAGCAGAGGTCATGGTACTAGGGATATTACAGCTAATGTTAGATGGATCTTGGCTCAAAGTAGGGAGTATCAGAGGAATGTCTGTGTTTCATTGACAATACAAAGATGTTTGACTGTGTGGACCTCCACAAACTGTGGCTGACTCTGAGAAGAATGAGAATCTCAGAACACTTGATCATGCTTATGCTAAACCTATAGTTGGACCAGGAGGCAGTCGTCAGAACAGAGCAAGGAAACACTGCATGGTTCAAATTCGGGAAGGGTGTACACCAGGGATGTGTGTCCAATCTCCATACCTTTTCAATCTATATACAGACCAGATCATCCAGGAGGCTGGGCTCTATGAGGAGAAATGTGGCATCAGGATTGGAGGAAGACTAACCAACAATCTGCATTATGCAGATGACACAACCCTGCTTGCTGAAACTGAGGAGGTCCTGAAGTGCTTGCTACAGAAGGTCAAGGATTACAGCCTTTCTGGATTGAGGCTCAATATCAAGAAAACAAAGATTCTCACCACTGGACCAATAGGCAGCATCATGATAGATCGTGAAGAGATTTAAGTGTTTTACTTTTCATATTTGGACTATGATGTATATCAATGAGGATTCTGTATGGGGCAAGGTAGGGGTCAAACTTCATACCCCCATGTATCACTCTTCAGTTGCTGATGCATATTTTCTTTAAGTCTTTTCTCACTGAGTCATGCCTGTACCTTTAGAAAACGTCATTTAAGTAATTATTGTGATTATTGTAGCTTTAGTGTGGGTTTCTAATAAGTCTTGAAGTATTTGGCTGTTTGTGCTTCTCATTTACATGGTGTTGTTTTTGTTGTTGTGTACCATCCAGTCGGAACCGACCCCTAGTTTACCCTCCGGCAGGTTTTCATAGGCAGTCAATCCCAGGGGAGGAGACTGTCCATCTTTCTCCTGCGGGGTAGCTGGTGCATTAGAACCACGTGCCTTCAGAATTGCAGCACAGTTTCTTGCAACTAGGCCACTAGTACTGTTTCAACCAGCGTTTCCAATTTTATTTTTTTAAAAACCCAACAAAACTTACCCAAATTGTGTCTAAGTTTAAATTATATATCATTTTGAGGAAAACTAATATAAGAGCCATCCTTGTTCATCAAATGCCTCTTCATTTTACTAGGTTTCTCTTTATTTTGCCCAAAAATATTCTGGAGCTTTCATTGTTGAAATGTTGCTTATTATCTAATATTACGGATTTTGATACTATTGTAAATGTATTTTTTTTAGAAAATTCATTTACCAAATATTTCCATCTACTTCTTCATGGAAATGAAAACAATTCGCATATGCTGACCTTGTATGTTTCACTCATTATGTCAAATTGGTATTGTTGCTTACCACGAAGTTGAGACCCTCAGCTGACCCTCCAGAGGGTCTTCGGAGGCAGTAAAATTACACCTTTTGCTTAACAACCAAAGCACATAAGCACTAGGTCTGCCACCAGGGCTTTTAATATTGGATTACTTCACGGAAACTCTAAGAATTTTGCAACAGTTCTATTCTTTTTAATTCATTTGTCCATCTCGCTATTACTGTATTCAAATGTCTTCTAAAGTTCACAATACATGGGTTTTTCTTTTTTTTCCTTTTTATTTTCAGGTTGTTTTTACTTAATAAAACATAAAAAATGATATATTAAAATTTGTATGTATATTGGGACTCCTTAAGTATTGATAGATTAGCAGTGAAATCGTCCAAATTTTCTATAGTCTTGCTCATCAATTCCACAAAATTTCTAACGAGAGCTCCTTGTACTTGCTAACACCTTTCCTAAGCTGGGGTCCTCTTTTCTTTGCTACTTAGCACTGGAAGCATACGGGTTCCTTTTATGAACCGTTGTTACCCAGCCCGGCCTGAGTTCCAAGTGGAATGGAAAACACATAGAGCATAAAAGTTGGTCAATTGCTTCTCCAGAGTCCCTCCATGGTTTTGACATGGGCAAATTTTCTCCCCATAATATGTTAGTCAATCAAATTGTATCTCTCCTATATGTCCACTTCAAGCCCTTCTCACTTTGATCATACAAGGTTATATCATCTGCATAAGGATTCATCTGTGAGGATGGCACAGGATAGAACAGGGTTCAGATCTTCTGTTCACAGGGTCACTATGAGTTGTGCTTGACTTGAGGGCACCTAATAACAACATCAAACAACCTATGTCTCCTACTGGTATCAATCTGAGAAACACATGTCTTCATGCTCTGCTCAATTCCAGACTTCCTCCTAGCTGTCTATCTGGCCACCTGGCCGAATGCTAACTTTCACAGAACAGTCACTGGTTTCACTGTGGGGCCAAGTCCAAAGGCAGAGAACATGCGTACAACAGCCTAACAAACAAGAGACGTATGGCATGCATTTCCTAGCCACTACATCTCAAAAACCACATCTGAACTGACTTAGAACTGACACTCCAAGTGGGTTTTCAGAGACAATGCACGGGAGGAGACCTGCCCATCCTTATTCCTCAGAGCTGCTGGTGGTTTGGAACCATCAGAGAAACAAGACCTTTGAGTTAGCAGCACAATTCTCTAAAACTATGCTACCAGAGAGCTCTGTTGCTTATGTGTAGTGTCTATCTGTCTGTCTGTCTCTCTCTCTCACACACACCCCCCTACCTTGAATAGACGGACTTCTTGTGATACAAAAATCAAGTCCTTCCTTTCAACATGAGTCTTCAAACTAACTCTTCAAGAAGCAACCTGCTGTGAGGAAGGCATGCTGGTCAACCTCAAAAAATTACAGCGGATCTTAACTCTGATTATATATATGAAACACATTTATCCTTTTTGTTTTTGTTGTTTAATTACAAAAGAAGACACAAAATAAGCAGCAGGTTCTCATTGGTCAGTTTTTTGTTTTGTTTTGTTTTGTTTTAACATTTCCTGTCTTTGTGGTGGATATTTATTACCTTTTTCCTGGTAGTTCAGATCTGTAGCCTGTTTCCAAAATTGGGAATTCACCAAGTGAACAAAAAAAAGACTTACCATGTAAGCCTTTGCCTTTGGCCAGAGATGTTGAAAATGCCAGATGCTCACTTATTTGTATTCCTTGAATCAAAAGCATGAACACCTGACCTAGAATATATTACCTTTGAACCTGGACCTAGAGAGAGGATATATACTCTGAAGGAGAATATACTGGAGGCAGGTAAAAGTAGCAGCATCAGCAACAAAGATTTCCCAGGGCAGCAAGGACAGCTGGACAGCTTCCAGTGTCAAACATCAACATATGGCACATTTGAAAATCAAGTCCAGGGTTAAGCAGCAGAACTAAACACTCCTGGTCCAGTGGCATGATTTTCCCTGTGGTCTTGGATGAAGCATTCACTTCTGTTCTCATCTAATCTTCAAGCCAGGTCAATCACTTTCCTGACAATTTTTTCAAGAAATTATTTCCATTCGCAGTCAGCCCATGTGAGTCTCTGTTATTTAGGAACAGGAACTTGATTTATAAAAGCTCACCTTAAATGCCATGAGCTATAATCTCATTAAAGTCAGCTCTTCTCTCCCCCGCCCCCCGCCTCTCTCTCTCTGTGTGTGCACACATGCGCGCCAGCTGTATATTTTGCTTTAAAAATAACACAAAGGGCAACATTTTAATACTTCCTTCACAAGACTGGCTGAATTAAGTCTAATGCATCTTAACATAAAGTGTCCTTGGAAAACAAGGCCCAGATTTTCTCCTCCTTTTACAGCTCTGGCCCATTGCCTTCAAGATACGTCTGCTGCATGCTGACACCAGGTGTTCCCAAGTAGAATTACTTCCTGGGGTTGTCTTGCTGTTAGCTTTGCAGAAGCATATTGTTTCTTAATGCCACATAGGGAGCCCTGTTGGTTTAGTGGTGAAATAAGATGCATGCAAATTGCTTGTACTGTCGAGGGACTTCTAAATGAACTGTCTTCATCCTAACTTATGTGTTGTAACTCGTCAACTAAAAATGTACATAATGTGTGTAAAAGTCTTCCAGAAAGGAGTAGCTTTAAGATAATCCATTTTCATGTCCTCAGAGTCTCTAACTTTGAAGATAGATTTGATGTAGAAATAAAAATGCTTATGTTTCAGACCCATCCACTATACACGCATGTCATACATACAAGGACACACACGTAAATGGAACTCTGGTGGCCTGTGGATAAGAAATTGTACTCTCTGATAAAAGACACACAGTTTTAATCCATCAGCTGCTCTGTGAAAGAAAGATGGTCAGTCTCCTATGCAATGGAAACCTGCTGATTGATTAGCTACCTGTTGGTTCCAATATGACAGCACATAACTATAGTAATTATTGATATCTCTTCTGTGAGTATTTATTTAAATTTTTTACACAATTATATGGAGTGCTAGCATGTCCCGAAATGCAATTTTTCCTGATCACTGCACTGAGATCCCCTATATAAAATTTCCAGAAACATTTGTCCTACATACCACTAAGTTCTCTTGGAAATTAACATGGAGGTGCAGGGCAGATAGTAATTCTCCAGTATGAATACATCTTGTGAAGGTGTGCTGTTAACCCAAAGGTGGCGCCTCTCTGGCTCTTTTAATCCATCGACTGATCTGAAAGGAGAAGAGGGCAAATCTTCTCCCATGCAAATTACAGACTCTGGTGGCTTAGAGGCAAGAAGCTGGGCTGTTCATCACAAGGCACATGGTTCAAGGCCACAGCTGCTCCACCAAAGAAGGATGGGCAATCTCCTCCCTTGCAGTTAATTGCCTCTGAAAACGTGCTGGAGGGTCAGCTACAACAACAGCAAAACATAACGAAGGTTCAGGACCAAGTCAGTTCCAGAGAGCAGCAAGAGAGTGTGTATACACATGAGTATCATGTAGTGACTGGCAATGAAAACCAGTTCTTATGGGGGAAAATTTCTTGAATATGTGGAAATAAGAAGTTACCTATGGAGAGACTCTTTTTTTTTTCAATTCTTACAGGGACTTGACAGAACTTAACAATAACAACATAGAGAGAGTTCAGTTGGCTTAGTAGACAGAAAGTGATGCTACCAAGCCAAAGGTGGGTGACTTTAATCTGGGGCCCTCAAGCCTGTACTGAATTGTTTTTGGTCAAACATTCTTCTAGGTCGTATAGCCCTGGTGTGTCCACTTGCTGTAACTCATGGTTGCTGTGAAGTTAAACACTGTGACACTGATGAGTCAAATGTGATAATGGCTACCCATGGCGGACAGTGTTTGGTGGAGCTCCCCGATTAAAACAAGCTTGGAAGCAGGAGTGGCATCCACCCCTGCTATATCCACAAGGAAATAGCTTCCCTCTGTAAACCCTAGGAACTTGGAGAAATGATGAAAGTTATACATGTGTTCGGGTCTTATGTTCATAGGTTCGCTATGAGTTGCTTACGACTTAATGGCAATCAACAACAACAACAACATGAACAAAATAGTAGAGAGACTATTCACTCATGATTCACCATCAGTGCAAAGGAAAAAGTAAAATTCTGTCATCGGGAATACAACTGTATTTCAGTATAGGCATTATAATGAATGGGGGGGTGCTTTTCCTAGTAGATGGTAATTATATAAAACATAATTAATCTGATTTTGTACGATACAACACTACAGAAGTGGTGTAATATGGTAATCGGTCTGTATGAGATAGTATATGAAGGAAACCTGAGGTAACTTTTCACAACTTTGACAACAATTGTGAAAAAAACCACACAAACCAAACAACCCAATTATCACTGGTGAACTGTGAAACTAAAGGAATTCTTTTTTTAAAGTCTCAAAAAACTTGTTTGAGTTAGCAACTCTAGCAAAACTTTGTGTCAGTTTCATATTCTCATGGAAATGTAACAGTGTAAAAGATCATACTAAAAAAGAAATCAAAGAGTGGTATGCAAAACTGGAGGAAAAAAAAACAGAAGCAAAGCAGTTAAGGAAGAAAGATAGTCTTCGATATGGACTGAAGCTCAACATCAAGAAGACAAAGATTCTCACCACTGGGCCAATTAGCAGCACCATGATGGATGGAGAAGAGATTGAGGTTGTTAACAGTTACAGTTTTCTTGGCTCCACAATCAACACTCTTGGCATCAGCAGTCTGGAAATCAAAAGAGGAGCTGCATTAGGTAAATCTGCTGTCAAGGACTTCTCCAGAGTACTGAGAAGCAACAATATCAGTCTAGAGAATAAGGTGTGCCTGATCCAGGCCATGGTCTTTGTAATTACTTGCTATTCATCAGAGAGCTGGACAATGGCTAAGGATGACAGAAGGAGAATTGATGCCTTTGAATTGTGGTGCTGGAGAAGAGTCTTGAACATACCACGGAATGACAAGAAAACAAATAGGTCTGTGTTAGAGAGGATGAAACCAGGTTTCTCCTTGTGGGCTGGGATCTTGAAGCTCTGTCTCATATACATCGAGCACGTGGCCAAGAGGGAGTGGTCCTTGGAGAAGGACATCATGCTCAGAAGGGTGGAGGGACAGCACAGAAGAGAAAGACTCCAGACGAGATGGATTGATACAATAACAATGGACAATGGAGGCAGGTGTATTGACACAACATAACAACAATGACTTCTGAACTTCATCATGCCTGTGATATTTATCAGCTTTTCTTTTAAAATAGGACAGAAGAGGCAGTGGCGACGGCGGTGGCGACGGCGGTGGCGAAAGGATGAACAACAAGTTCGACGCCTTGAAAGATGACGACAGTGGGGACCATGATCAGAATGAAAAAAACAGCACACAGAAAGATGGTGAGAAGGAGAAAGCAGAACATGACAAGCCGTCAGGGCAGCAGCAAGAGGAAGGCTATTGTCCCTGGACCAGTAGAGCATCCCCTGCAATACAACTACACCTTCTGGTGTTCCAGGAGGACCCCTGGCTGGCCCACCAGCTCACAAAGCTACGAGCAGAACCTCAAGGAGATCAGCACCTTGGCCTCTGTGGAGCAGTTCTGGAGGTTCTACAACTACATGGTACGTCCTGGGGACCTCACAGGCCGCAGTGACTTCCATCTCTTCAAAGAAGGAATTAAGCCCATGTGGGAGGATGATGCAAATAAAAACGGTGGCAAATGGATTATCCAACTATGGAAGGGCTCGGCCTCCCATTGCTGGGAGAACCCCATTCTGGCCATGTTGGGGGAACAGTTCATGGTTGGGGAGGAGACCTGAGGGGCTGTGGTCTCTGTCCGGTTTCAGGAGGACATTATCTCAATATGGAACAAGACTGCCAGTGACCAAGCAACCACAAACCGAATCCGGGACACACTTCGGCGAGTGCTTAACCTACCTCCCAACACCATTATGGAATCCAAAACCCACACCGACAGCATCAAAATGCCAGGCAGCCTGGGCCCCCAAAGGCTCCTTTTTCAAAACCTCTGGAAGACGAGGGTGAATGTGCCGTGACCCTGTCCCTTTTTGGATGGCACCGTCACTGAAGTTGGCACCATCGGAGTCTCTTGTCTTGTTGGCATGCTACCTGAGAGAGAGCCTTCTGTCCTGGACAAGAGGAGCTGGAAGAGCATTTGATGTTCTAAGAACAGGCTGACACGCAGCAGCTACAACCACTGCTGAGATCTCTTAATAAATGGTGCTAAACTGAAAAATAAATAAATAAATAAATAAAATGAAAAATAGGACAGAATAGGCAGTTGTTGTCACGTCTTCAGAGCTGTGTTGTCTTTCTGCAGACCCGATGGCCTCCCAGAACCATGACCCAGCCACAGCCAGCGTTGTTACCACCCGAAAAGGGGCCACTCCTAGCAGGGGCACTGACCAGGGCTCCGTGGCCATGAGGCTACAGCAGGAGCTCATGACCCTCATGATGTCAGGTGACAAAGGGATTTCTGCCTTTCCTGAATCTGACAACTTTTTCACGTGGGTAGGGACCATCCATGGAGCAGCTGGCCCAGGATATGAAGACCTGAGGTATAAGCTCTCCCTAGAGTTCCCTAGCGGTTACCCTTACAACGCACCCACAGTGACATTCCTCACTCCCTGCTACCATCCCAACGTGGGCACTCAGGGTAACATCTGCCCAGACATGCTGAAGGACAAGTGGTCTGCCCTGTATGAAGTCAGAACCATTCTCCTCTCCATCCAAAGCCTGCTAGGAGAACCCAACATCGACAGCCCTTTGAACACACACACTGCTGAACTCTGGAAAAGCCCCACAGCCTTTAAGGAGTACCTACAGGAAACCTACTTGAAGCAAGTCACCAGCCAAGAGCCCTGACCCGCTCTGTCCGGCCTCTGTCCGGCCTCTGTCCGGCCTCTGTCCGGCCTCTGTCCGGCCTCTGTCCTTGTGTCGCATCATCTTTTTCCCTTAATTCATCTGTCCTCCTTGATTTCTGTCCAAGACTCTGTATCTGAAGCTATGGCGTCCTTTGTGGTTTGTTATTTGGTTTTTGTTGGGTTTTTTTTTTGTTTTTAAATTAAGCCTCTGTTTGAACCTTTATGATGAATGTATTAAATACATACATATAGGGTTAGTTTAAAAAAAAACAGGACTGAATGATAATAAATTGTCTGTCTCACTGCCATGGAGTCTGAACTAAATCATACATAGCTGCACCTCCAATGGGATTTCAGAGGCTATAAAATCACGTAGAAAGAGAATGGCCATCTTCTCCCACAGAGCATCTGTTTTATTCAACCATTCTACCTTCTGGCCTAGTTCTGTGCAACTAGGGTCCATTTTTATAACTTTACAACAGGTTTAACATACCTGGAAAGAAGGTTATTTTTTAGGGTAAGCTGTGTAATTGAATGACAGAAATTGTACGACGCAAGTACAAACGGTCTCAAGTTAGTCAGATGAGATTGATGTAAAATTTATAAAAATTGGATGATTACCGTACCTATATCAAATGTCAACTTCAATTATCAATGCCAGTAAGTTTTTTGACTCTCAGAAAACTTTGGACAGAAAATTTGAGGCTTGCCTCTTCAGAAGCCTTCTCACATCTGAATGCTTCAGTAGGAATTTTTGTAGTTGCAGAACCTCTTAAGAGAGGCATTGTCAAGATGAAAATTCTTTTTTTTTAAATTATTATTAAATTTTATTAGTTTTAATGAACATTTATAGACATTTTGGGTTTTCATTCATTCATTGTTGCCCTGTTTTCTCTACCCTCCTCCCCAGTTCGTTCTTCTCCCCCACCCATGTCTGTTTTAATTGTCCAATTGCCACAGTGCTTGTCAAAGCCAGTTCTGATTAATCTCCTTTGTCAGTAAGATGAAAATTCTTGGTTGGCGAGCTTGTGAGAAGGAGCCGCCAAAGGAGAATGACTGTAACTGAAGCAAATAAAAGCATTAGGCATATCTAGGAAATGGAATAAAATTTGTAGGGAGCAAACCTTTTGAGGTAAAGAATACCATAAAGGGAATTCCAACAGAAGGTTTGAAGCTCATCTTAGTGCAGGAAGAATGTCACAGTGACTCCAGGCCTGACCCTTCCTTGAGGAGGCCTATGTCTTGATAAGGCCTGTCCTTATCCTGATTAAGTTGACTAGATGACCAGAACCTCCTAAGGCCTTGGGCCTAATCACGTACTAATCTCTGCCCCTAAATTCCTGAGCAAACTACCATTCTCCTCTAAAGATCCTTAACAGGCCCAACAAAAGGAAACGGCTTTTAGGGGTAGGGTGTTGATCAAAGGGTTGCACAATTCAATGGGGTGATGGTGGTGGTGAGGGAAATTGGAAGGATCTTTTGTGAAAAACCATGTATGCAAACTTTGTAAATAAATCAGAGTAATATATATTTGTTGTTATGTTGTTGTTATGTGCCATCGAGTCGTTTCCGACTCATAGCGACCCTATGCACAACAGCTCTAAACCCTGCTCTATCCTGCGCCTATGCAATATATATTTATTATTTTTTAAAGGAAACTGCTTTTTGTCCACCTGCCATTCTGATCTTCTCTGCTTGGGTCACTTGGTGTCCCTCTCAGGTCTACCTGATAAAGGTCTCTTTCACACTATGTGAGACCAGCCTCTGCTTCTCTCCTAACTCTTTTGTTTTTCTAACAATTACTCCCCCCCCCACCCCCAGGAAGTTAGAACAAAATAGCCATCAAATCACCATTCCATAAGCATTATACAGGCCTGCCCCAGACTTTGTGTATGTTATTGGAGAGGTAGACAATGATAGTAGCATTATCTCAACTGCTTTCTAAACAAATTTATCATTATGAGGAACTGTATTTGCTTAGGGCAAATTGCTGAAGGGCAAAATGTGAGCTGATCAGGGCCTACAGCATTTCCACTGAAATAGTGCTGTTACATGGTTTTTGTCAAGCATGACCTCTTCCCTGGAGGTATTTTTGTACAAAATCTGTAAATAGCTTACTTACAAAAAAATTATTTCCCAAGGGATCATAATTGAAAACAAAGAGGGAAACAAACCAACCCCCAGTATATACATTATATCAAACAACAAAACAGAACATAAATAGCTATATTATCATGAATAAGAGGGGAAAATAATCATTTCTTACTCTTAAAGAGAAAAGAATGAAGGAAAGGTAGAGGAGAGTTTATAAACAGATCAGAAGATGAGAATGTGTGAGGTTAGTAAAGCTAGGATGAAATCAGTAGGGAAAAGTGTCAGAGGGGACTAAACGCTTGACATTTAAAAAAAAAACACAAAACAACAAAAATACCCAAACCCCAAGATTGTATAAGAGTTTGAATCATTTTGATTACCACTAATCATTTTCGTTTTCAAGATCCTATAAGAAAACAAATAGAAATTTCCTTTGATTCCTGAAACAAACCAAAAAATAGAGAAAAAAGGCAGAGGAGGTTTTAATCATTTTGTTTTCATGTCTCCTTCAGTTCCTATTGGCTGAAACTTTGCTTGTTTTTGAAGACACTGATATTTTTGAGGAATGATGGTAAAATATCTTGATAGTCTATGTGTTTCCTACTGCCAACGGGGCCCTTTAGAGTAGTGAGAGAAGATCTTCACCCTGAAACCTACAGCATCCCTTTTCAGCAGGAAGTAGCTAAGAGAATACGCCATCCCCTTTTCCTTATGAATCAGGGT
>NW_006399761.1:10999202-11005133 GCF_000299155.1 Elephantulus edwardii
GTGACCTCCTCTCCTTTCCAAGTGACACTTTTAGTATCCGGAGTTTCCTGGGGGGAAATTAACCGAAACCCCCAGGCAAATCCTCAGAGGGAACCGAGCCCAGAATTAATTTTTCTTTTTCGCCGCAACCAACATAAATCTGTAAAAGACCAATAGTGAAGATTAGTTTATTAGTGAATGAATGGAGGCCAACGCTGCCCTAAATGACACGTGATTAAAAAGTACATCAATACTATAAGCCAAAAGGAAACAAAATAAAAATTATCCTTTTTACTGTAAAAAAAAAAAAAGAGTGTAGCATTTTCTACTATAAGTCAAGTACATACAGTATTAATGTAATGCATCACTGTTACTATCATATGATCAACTGATCATAATGCTATCCTTTTAAACACACAATTGAGATTGTTCACACCTTTAGTCTGCTTGGCTCCATGGTCAACACTCTTGGCACCAGCAGCCAGGAAATTAAAAGACATATTGCGATGGGAAAGTCTGCTGTTAGGGACCTCTCCAAAGTCCTGAAGAGCAATGTGGTGTCTCTCTGGAGACTAAGGTGCATTTGATACAGGCCATGGTCTTTGCAATCACTTGTTATGCATCAGAGAGTTGGACAATGACTAGAGAGAATAGAAGGATAATTGATGCCTTTGAGCTGTGGTGCTGGAGAAGAGTGCTGCATGTACCACGGACTGTTAAGAAAACAAATAGGTTCATCCTAGAGAGGGTTAAACCGGGCTGCTCCTTGGAGGCCAGGATTCTGAGGCATCATCTGACATACTTTGGACATGTTAGGAGGGACCGGTCCTTGGAGAGGGACATCATGCTTGGGAGGGTGGAGGAATAGTGCAGGAGAGGAAGACCTTTAATGAGGTGGATTGATTCAGTAACTGGAGTAATCGTGATGGGTGTATCGGAGACAGTGCGATTGGCACAGGACAGAGCAGAGTTTAGGGCTGTTGTACACAGGGCCGCTATGAGTCGCAAGCGACTCGACAGCACCTAACAAGAACAACAAGGTGCATGGGAGTTATGTGGTCAACAACTGGACCTGTCAGTTCTGCTCTGACCTAAAAGGTTGCTATGAGTCGGGATTGACTAAGAGTTCACAAAACAACTCCTGGACAATCCAAGGCCCTTGGAACTTACTGTGCTGATTGGCTCTCTTACAGATTTATATTCTTTTTCATCATTTTACCATTAGCTTTTAACCTCTTTTTCTTGTTGTTGTTAAGTGCACTGAATTTAAGACTCTTAAGGCCTCCGTGTATAATAACTCTAAACTGTACCCTACCCGGAGCCAGTCTCATTGACTCTGACATGTCTATCCCCATTACCCCAGAAACTGTGCTAATACACTTTGACCAGGGTCTTCCCCTCCTGCTCTATCCCTCCACCCTTCCAAGGACTGTTCCCTCATGGCACTATGTCCAAAATAAGTGAGACAGAGCTTCAAGATCCTAGCATCCAAGGAGCAGCTTGTTTTGCCCTCTCCAAGACAGACTTGTTTGTTCTCTTGGCAGTCCATAGTATATTCAATACTCTTCTCCAGCACCACAGCTCAAAGGCATCAATTCTTCTTCTCAGTTGAAAGATTATTCTTATATAAGCAATTTATTTGCTCAACATTTCTATTTGCATCTTAGGCCTCATTACGAGTTCACTTTCATTTTTCTGGAATTATCCCCCATAGCATTTTCTCTCCGTGAATGGTAAGTTATTTTGTATTTATTTTACAATGGTGTTTGCTATTCTGGAGAAGGAGAATGTTTTGTTTGTTTGGCTGGAGCCTCCCTGTAGGAAATCCCAAAAAGTCTGTGGTAATATGTCCTTTCAGGAACTATTCGCCTTAATTCCACCAGACACCATGCGTCCTTCTAAATTTAGAATCGTTTCAAGTTATTTTCTCAGTTTGATGTTTCTCAAAGCTCTTCATGTAAAATAAATGTGAAACCCAAATCTCAGTAAGAAGAAACTCTTGGTAATGTATTTTATGTGAAGATGTTTATTATTAAGTCATGGGCTAAAATGAGACATTTGGCTTCTTTACCAACAGGCAAATTTGTTCAAGTCTTTCCTTGAGAATGCTGTAGTGACGTGTTAAGTGCCATGAAATCCTTACTCATAGCAACCCTGGGAATAACCGATCAAAACCATGCCCTATCCTGAGCCATCTTCACTGTCTCCCTCACGTGCAAGTGCATTGTTCCAGTAACTGTGCTGATCTATCTATTGAAGGTCTTCTTTTCTCTTGTTAACCCTCCACCTTCCAGCCTATGATATCTTTTTCCAAGGACTGACCACTCTTGACAACATGATCAAAGTGTGCAAAACACAGTGGCACCATTCTTAGCCCTAAACAAAGATTTCTTTGGGAACTGTACTCGAGTGTCTATTTTGTCCTTTAAAGTTCCTATGAACTCTCTTAACTCAATGCCATTGAGTTGAAACCAGCTCACAGATCACTCTCCAGTGGTTATCTCAGATGGTAAGGTGCCCAGGAGATGGTCCATCTGTTTTTCTCAGAGGTGATGGTAGATTTGAACCCCAGAAAGGTGAGTGACTTTGGTTAATAATACAGCTCTACAGATGATGTCCCCAGGGCTCCCAGAAAGTTGCTGTAACTTGCAATCAACTTGGCAATGGTTTTCACTTTCAGTTGTTTAACGCACTTCATGCAAAAATATTCTTTAAACTACATTTAAACGTATTACCTCAGTTAATCCTCAAAAGAACACAGAAATGCCAGCACTACTATTGTTTCTATTTTACAGACGAGGAAACGGATGATTAAGGATGTTCAATAACTTGCTTAAAAATAGTAAGTAGTCACTGAATTGAAGTCACTGAACATAAATTCCCTGGTTTTGGTTCTGGAGTCTTTAACTACTACAGTCTAATGTCTTACAGGTGATCTATGCCATCTCTCATTACTGCCTTCATCTCCTGTTGCTTTCCAGGTCAGTTCAATGATTACACAAAGGAACTGCTCCAAAATCTATTATCTACCAGTTGTAGATGGTGACACTTATCATTCTCTCATTAAAGGATATATTAATCAAATGAACAAACACTCAAAGCATCTTCCCTGAAACGACTCCATTAAATTGCATACACACATCCATGTATTTATTCATCATCCAATCTATAGGGATGAAGAGAAACAGTGTTTTTCCACGTTAATAGTATGGAAAGAGGAATTTAACTTGGTTTTCTGACATTTGACAAGTTGTCAGCTGCTAAGCCTCATCATATTTTTAGGAAGACTAAAAATAGCACTGACCTCAAACCATGCGGTTGGAGGTCAGAGTGCAGGCAAGCATGGCTCAGAACAGCCGACCTTACCCAAGAAGTGTATCTTGATTGTTTACTACTGGTCTTGAACTTGCCTAACAAGCCCCATGATCATGGGTACAATCTCTGAGTTCTGTGTGGCCATTGCAACAGATTAGCAGATATAGCATCACAACAATGAGAGCACTGGGAGGTACGGATGGTGCCAGAATTGAAAGAAGGTGGAGCATGAGGACACAGCTGACCTCCTGAGAATCAGTTGTGCTGTGAGTGTTGTGGATTGGGACACTTCCTGCTTGTGGAGTTAGTGGAGGTCTGATAACCCCACCCAGGCTTGCTGCATGGTTTTTACATTCAGTAAAGTGACACAAGAATACATATTTGTTCTGCACTTTTATGATTGCCTAAAAGATATCTCTTTAAATAGCATAAAGATACTACTTTCAAGGAATGTGTTGGTGTGTTGGTATTGTATGCTATTAAGTTAGAACCAACCCATAGCTAACCCTCCAGCGGGTGAGGGTGGGGGTGGGATTGTTTACTGTCTTACAGGAGGGTTTATTTTGTTTTCTAAGATAGGAAGCTACACAGAAGGAAATTGCCCCTCCTTCTCCCTTGGAGCTTCTGGTGAATTCGAACTGCATGACTTTGGGATTGTATTTTAATACTAGGCCACCAGAGTTCCTAATTTTAAGGAATGTTTGTTGTTGTTGTTGTTGTTATGTGCCATCGAGTCGCCTGCAACTCATAGCGACCCTATGTACAACAGCCCTAAACTCCACTCTGTCCTGTGCCAATGACACTGTCTCTGACACTCCCATCCCAATTATCCCAGTCACTGAATCAATCCACCTCATAGAGGGCCTTCCCCTCCTGCGCTGTCCCTCCACCCTCCCAAGCATGATGTCCCTCTCCAAGGACCGGTCTCTCCTCACAACATGTCCAAAGTAAGTTAGATGGAGCCTCAGAATCCTTGCCCTCAAGGAGCCACCCGGTTTAACACTTTCCAGGACAAATCTGTTTGTTTTCCTAGCAGTCCATGGTATTCTCAATACTCTTCTCCAGCACCACAGCTCAAAGGCATCAATTCTCCTTCTATCCTCCTTGGTCATTGTCCAACTCTCTGATGCATAACAGGTGATTGCGAAGACCATGGCCTGTATCAGACCATTTTAAGGAATAAGACATATAAAATAAACAATTTAAGAGAAAGAATCAAGATGGGATTTGACAATGTGCTGAACCGAAGAGTGTCATGGAGAGTAGAAGTTTATTTAATCAAAAAGACAAGAAAATGCTTTAAATATATAAGACAGTAAAATAATAACTTGTATTATATAATTCAGTCTGTATTTACTGTTGTAATTTTTTTCTTATTTTTTTTCTCTCTCTTTTACTTCTTCCATTAAAGTAGATAGAATTGACAGAAATTTTAAAAGATCTTCAGAATAACTGGAATTTATCAAAATAAAAATGTGACACATAGCCAGAAAACTTTTAGGAAACCATAAAACACTCAAATCTATAAGGGTTAGAAACTAAACTTTTGATCTAAACACATGTAGGTCTTTGTAGTGCTCTTCAAGTAATATGCTTTGCTCTCTAGCCGTAGGCATGGATTTACCAGGACGAAAAACACACATATATACATATAGCAAAGGGGTAGCAATCATCCTGAAACACTTAAATTTACAGGTCAACTCTTTCTGTTTCTAAAGACCATTGAGATAAGTCTAACACTTAGAACTCACTCCAAATAACAAGATCTATCTACTGTAAGAACAGAGCAGGTGCCAGAATCCCAAATAAGTAAAAAGTCCTCAATATCACGCAGAGAAATGTCTAAACAGTTTCTATTTTAATTTTTAAAAAGCAACTACCATATGCCACTACTATCATTGGAGAAGAAAATTAAGAATGTTCTAAATATAGAGAGGAGGGGCTTTTCCAGATGTATAATTTAAAGCAATGGAATTTAAAAAACCCCATCTCTATCCAATTGTTTAGAAAGAAAGATTGCTCATGCCGACTGACAGTGCACACCCGGATAGCAGTAGGGACTTCTGCTGCCTCCTTCCACAGCATAGACTGCTTCCTCGCGAATAGCATTGTATTACTTAGATCATTTACTTTGCATATATTATTCTAAGTTGCTTTCTGTGCTACAATGCCGATGCTATAAATTACAAACACCAATACACAGGATCTGAACTTAAGAAAGGGTATTTCTTCTTTTTTGTAGATCTCACATTTACATGAATTATTTAAAAGCATCTTCCTCCCTAGGGGTGAAGCAACTGTGGAAAGTTATTGTCTTTAAAGGCACTTTGAATAAAAGAAGAGATTTCGCGTGGCTTAGTCAGTACAGAGTTAACTGCTAACCAAAAATGCAACACCTCAATGATGGTCTGAATCCAAATGTAGCTCCATGGGGAAAAGGTGAATAATCTCTCCTGTGATTTACAGCCCCCAGAAAATCCAGTGGAGGGTCAGCCAAGAGTGGGTATGGACTCAATGGCATTGAATGAGTATGAGTGATAGGAAAAAAATGTCTCACTTAAGGTCTCTGGTTGGGTGAAGGGTTAAGTAGGAGAAGTTGAACATTATGCCAAGTTCTAGCTATTTTTTTCTTCTTCT
>NW_006399761.1:11005233-11009327 GCF_000299155.1 Elephantulus edwardii
AGACCATAGTCTGAATCAAGCACATCTTAGTCTTCAAACTGACATTCTTGCTCAGACAATTATTGCTATTGACAGACTTGCCCAGTGATATGTGTATTTCATGACTGCTGGTACCAAGGATATTGAATGTTGACCCAAGGAGGATGAAATCATTGCCAGCTTCAAAGTTCTAGCCATTTTCAAAGCTACAGTTGAATTAAAGAACAATGCTGGGATTTTTGTAGCTGAGAGGTTTCAAAGACAAAAGGTTGTGGTAATCTGCAAAGGTCATCTCATAAGATCCACATCTTCATTTACCCTGTTACTAGCATGTGGAAGTCTTCTAGCCATCCAAGGTCTGGGTGTTTCATGAGTCGCACTAGTGAAGGTACTCAGCTAAGTCCTTCAAAAACAATCGTGACGGCATTCATTTTGCTAGTGATTTGTTTAGTTGCCAACAAGGAATTTAAATTATATGAAGCTTTGAGTGCAGTCAATGCAGGGATTCTGGAACTTTCATTTACTATTAAAAGGGGACCACCTTGAAAGACAAACTCTCCTCCAGTTGCATTTGGGTAAGAATGAGAATGTACAAGTATTTTAAGAGCAGGCAATCTGAGTAAGTAAACTGAAAAACAAACTCTGGGAGTAAAGCAACATGTTCTTGTTATTGAGGATCATTGAATGGGAACTGACCCACAGATGACCCTTCAGTGGGTTTTCAGAGGCAATTAATCACACTGTTCTCTCTTGGAGCAGATGGTGGATTTGAACTGTATGCCTTCATGATTACAGCACAGATTCTTACCACTAGGCCACCAGAGCTCCCTAAAGCAATATAAACATATATAAAGAACTTGGCTAGACTTGACATCTCTTTGTACACATTGTGCTTAGTAATGCATTTTCTTTCAGTTAAAACCATTTTTAGTAATAACTTTGATTATTTTAAGGGGGGGGGGAATCCACTGCCTCAGGTTGCTTCCAAGTCACAGCTAAGATTCCACTGGGTTTCCAAGATTAAATGCCACCAGGACTTCTTATTTTAGGACAAAGAATACAAATTAATAAGTGTTGCTGTTGTTCTTGAGTGCCTTCGAGTCACAGATGACTCACAGCGACCCTATGAACAAAAGACCTGAACACTTTTAGAACTTTGATCCTTTCTCCAGGTTTATAGGGTTTCTGGAGGCAAGCTATTTTGGAAGTGGATTCCACTCCTACTTCCAAGCTTATTTTAATTGGGGAGCTCCACCAAACACCATCCACCAGCATCACAGCAATCACGAGTTACCTCTGTACAGCAAATGGACAGACCAGTGCTATATCACCTAGAAGAATGTCTGACCAAAATAAATTTAAAACAGGCCCTCAGGCCCTACATGATTTTACAATTTCGGCAAGCCTAAAGGCTGGGGGACTCTGTGTCAGAGACCCCCAATTCATCTGGCAAGTCCCATCTGCTGACACCCACTTGGGAAGAAAAGAAAGCCATAAGATCCCCGAGCATTCCATACATGTGTGTCCCTCCTGAAGACACTCAGGTCCAGCCGGAACCAAGATGCACAACACACTGGTCCTTATCCCTTAGCTTAACAGGTGTGGACAAACAGTTCAGTACTTAACAATTCCTGCACGCCCAAAGTGTTACAGGGCAAGGAAATCAGTCTAAACTCTAAGAGGCAATTATTAAAAACAGGGTGGGTGTTTTTTTTTTCAATTGTTGAGTATATATTTGAAAATGGGAAAATGGACAAAAATGACAGAAAAAGAATCCATGTGTTTGAACTTGTTGGAGAAGAGTACTTAATCTCTCATGGAGTATTTAAAAAATCAAGTAAGTCTATCCTGTAGAAATTGCGACCAGAGTGCTCTATAAAGGCAAGGGTGGTGAGACTTTCCTCACCTACTTTGGCCATGTTTTTAGGAGGGGCCAGTGCTTAGAAATGACATTATATCAGGAAATGTGGAGAGTGAGGAAGAGAGGAAAGCCTTCAACAAGAGGAAATAGCACACTGACTGTAACAATGGGCTCCATTCATTTGTGGTTGGAAATTTGGGCTGTTTCCATGTTTTTGTGATGGTGAATGATGCTGCCATGAACACTAGCGCACAAATCTGTTTCTGCCCCAGTTCTCATTTTCTCAGGGTATATTCCAAGTAGTGGAATAGCTGGGCCATTGGAATTTCTATGTTCAACTTTTTGAGGAAGCGCCAAACTGCCTTCCAGAATGATTGTACCATTTTACAATCCCCCCATGAATGTCTAAGAGTTCCTTTCTCATCACATCCTCTCCAATGTTTATTACTTGCTGCCCTGTTAAACTTTGTCACTGTTACTGGAGACCACAAACAAATGGATTGAGAAATTATGGTACATACACACAATGGAATATGATGCCACATGGAGGAGCAATGATTTTGTAAATCATTACCTAACTTGGGAGGGACTGGAGAGCATTACGCTGAGTGAACTAACTCAGTCCCATAAGGATAAATATTGTATAAAACCATTATTGTAGAATGAGTATAAGGATCCAGGAGGGGTGGGAGAGGATGGAAGCAGAGGGATGAGGATGTGCAGGGGAAAGGGGGACTAAACATCGGATTATACAATATGATGGGGGCGGGGGGTTGAGGGAAATGGAAAGAATTTGTTCAAATTTGTATTCAAATTTTCTAAATAAACTTTGCCGCTTGTGTTATGTGCCTTTGAGTCACCTGTGACTCATAGCGACCCTATGTACAACAGCCCTAAACCCTGCTCTATCCTGTGCCAATCGCACTGTTTCCAGCACACCCACCCCCACTACCCCAGTCACTGAATCAATCCACCTCACAGAGGCTCTTCCCCTCCTGCGCTGTCCCTCCACCCTCCCAAGCATGACGTTCCTCTCCAAGGACCGGTCCCTCCTTACAACATGTCCAAAGTATGTCAGACGAAGCCTCAGAATCCTTGCCTCCAAGGAGCAACCCGATTTAACCCTCTCCAGGATGAATCTGTTTGTTTTCCTAGCAGTCCATGGTACCCTCAATACTCTTCTCCAGCACCACAGCTCAAAGGCGTCAATTCTCCTTCTATCCTCCATAGTCATTGTCCAGCTCTCTGATACATAGCAAGTGACTGCAAAGACCAAGGCCTGTATAAAGTGCACCTTAGTCTCCAGAGTGACACCATTGCTCTGCAATACTCTGGAGAGGTCCCTAAATAAACTGGGGGAAAAAATCCCCAAAACAATGGCTTCCAGCATGAGAGATAATAATGTTCATAAACTAACAATATAAAGCCTCTTTAACCCACAATTTCTAGAGTGCAGTTATTAAAGGCACTTCTCATACGTCTCTATGTAAATTCAGTTACCAGGCTGCTAATCTGCCCAGAGCTCCTATTAAAGAGGTTCCAGCTCAAGGGTTCACATGAGCCAAAGGAAGTGCCTATAAAACATGTTTAGTTACTCACGCTACTTGTCAATTTATTATATCTTCGCTCCAAATCGGTCCTTCAATGTCTGCTCTCTGACAGTAAAGACGTAACAATGCACTTTTGTCTTATTTTGTCCTAAAACACATTTTCTCCTGTGTCAGTTGATAATATTTTGTTATTGGAGAAAGCGCAGGAAAATGGAAAATGTTTTTCTTTACTCTTGTTTCGCTCTGAGAATGTGTGTTAACAGCTATTTTCCAGTATTTTAAAAATCAAGTATCATTCACAAACTATAACTTTATCATTGGAAGTCTGCTATCCAGTGTTTATTGTTGCTATTGTTTTCAGTATAGTCACAAGTTATGTAATAGTCATGACTACGAAAGCTTAGAAAATAATTTTCCCTATAACTAACAGAGAGCTTTTAGAATACAAGTCTTATCGTTATTTTGTGACAATTAAATCTTGCTAAATGCTTGAAATAATAAGTATTTTTTTAGAATGTAAGTAGAAGTGGTTTGTTTTTTTTATCAGTATCAAGCCATTAACTGTTAGTGTATCTGTATTGTTATGTGCCATTGAGTCATATGCAATTCCTAGCGACCCTATGTACAGTAGCCCTGAAACCTGCTCTATCCTGTGCCAATTTTACTGTCTCTAACACACCTACCCTCATTACCACAGTCATTGA
>NW_006399761.1:11009542-11010628 GCF_000299155.1 Elephantulus edwardii
CTCCATGGGAGAAGGAGGGGCAATCTCCCCACATGTGATTAAATGCTTCTGAAAACCTGCCATGGGCTCAGCTGTGGGATGAATCTGACCAATAGTCCATAAGACCACCAACACAACATTCTAACCTGCAATCTTGCTAAACACACACACCTCTACTAGCTAAGTCATCTAAAAATGGAGATAGCTTTTCTTTTCACTCTGGACATGCTATATTTTATTTTCTTGTCTGACTGTTCTAACAATATGCCCAAAGTATTTGAGATGAAGTTTCACTATCCTTGAATCTAAGGAGCACATTAGCTGAATTTCTTCCAAGACAGATTTTGTTTGATTTTTGGTATTCCATGAGATACACAGGACTCTTTTTCTCAATATCACAACTCAAAGGCATCGATTCTTCTTTCAGCCTTAGTCACTGTTCAACTTTCAGATGGATAGGAGGCAATTTAAAAGACCTTAGCTTGGACCAGGTGTATCTTTGTGCTTAAATTTCTATCACTGCCTTTGGAACAGATCTAATAGCAACAACATTATTGTGTTTTAAAACGGAATGCCTTGGCTTCATCTTGATTTCTGTGATAGATTTACTCGATGTAGAATTCATGGCAGATAATCTTTTTCTTTCTGAAGTTCAGTTGTTTCATAACTTGACCTCTTGCCTGCATGATTACTGATAAAACAAAGACAATGTTTATCCTGTGAAGAGTCTGTGTATATAACAAATCTCTTCTCTCTTACTGCTTTCAAAAGTCTCTTTGTCTTTAATTTATGGCAATTTAATTATGATGGGTTTAAGTAGGAATCTCTTTGACTCTGTCTTAGAATTGAACTTTTTGGATTTATTTATTCTGTAATTTTCACCATATTTGAGAAGGATTCTTTTAGAACTCCAATTATATGTATTTTTTTCTTTTTTATTTTTCAGAATGAATAAACTCAACTGAATTATGTTTAAAAGGTTTTTTTCCCTTTCACAATTATGTTCCTCAGTCAATCTAATATATAAAACCGTCAATTATTACATTTTTTAACTCCGTTTTCTTTTTAATAATTTCTATCTTTTAAATTGTTACTGTCAAGTTGATT
>NW_006399761.1:11011138-11012265 GCF_000299155.1 Elephantulus edwardii
TGATGTTGACACATGATCTTTGTTGTTATTAAGTGCTGTCGAGTCATAGATGACTCATAGTGACCCTGTCAACAAAAGCCCTTGAAACTTGCATGACTTTCATTTCTCCAGGTTCATAGGCTCTCCGGAGGCAAGCTATTTACGGAAGTGGATGCCACTCCTGCTTCCAAGCTTGTTTTAATCGGGGAGCTCCACCAAACACTGTCAGCCATGGGTAGCCATTATCACATTTGACACATCATTGTCACAGTGTTCAGCTTCACAGAAACCATGCATGCGTGGCCACACCACTGCTATATAACCTGGAGGAATGTTTGTTGAGACACAATTAAAAACAGGCCTGAGGGCCGGGGATTAGTGTCACCTATCTTTGGCTTGTAGCATCACTTTCTGTCCACTGGGCCAGCTGATCTCTCTCTATGTTGTTAACTACCATCAAGTTGTAATGATCTTTATAATCCTTTATTGTAATTTAGGTATGGTTTCTTTATCTTTTGGAGATACTAAAAGAGCTTTAAATAAGCAAAATGTCTGGGTGTGGTCATGACAGTTTGTGTGGATTTCCTTCTAGGATTTGAAGAAACGGTTTCTCTCAATTGCCTTATGTGTATGTGTCTCGGGGCAGAGGAGATTTTGTGATTTTTATTTCTTGAAAACGGAACACTTTAAATGTTATACATAGTCTCGGTGCAAATCAGAAGAGTTATTGTTCTTGCAGGTTTTTGTTGTTACTTTTGTTGCTAACGTATTTTTTTTTTTTAGGTTTTATTGTTTATTAAGTTTTGGAATTAATTCTGTAAAGTCTATATTCTTTATCATGCTACTCCATGAGTCTCAAATTAAAAACTCACTGCTGTCAAGCTGAAACTTACTCTTAGCTGACCCTACCAGAGCATGTCTACAGAGGCTGAAAAATCACATGGGTGGATACTGGCTACATATTTCCCCTGGAGCAGCCTTGGAGGTGGATTTGAACTGCCTGCCTTTGAGTTGACATCACAAGTTCTTACTCACTAGGGTTCCCTTCAATTAGGCTAGTAGTCAGCTAATGATGTTGTTGTTGTTGTTATATGCCGTCGAGTCGCCTGCGACTCATAGCGACCCTATGTACAACAGCCCTAAACTCC
>NW_006399761.1:11016324-11046200 GCF_000299155.1 Elephantulus edwardii
ATTAAAACTAATAAAATTTAATAATAATTTTTTTTAAAAGTAAAGAAGCATATCAGAGTGTTTCTAAGCCAAGGCAGACATGTAATTCTCTGTATTTTCCCCTTACTCTTTTAGACTAGCCTGTCATTTGTTCAAACTGTTACCCGATGCTGCCAGAACCTGTGAAACACTTGGTTGTAACTGTTTGAGATGCTTGATTCTCAAAGAGAAAGATGTTCATCTTGAGTGAACTTTGAGTCCAGTTTGTAAATGAGGGGTTTCCATTTTTAGTGACATACCTAACAGATTAATCAGGACAATGTGAATGTGTGTATATATGTTTGTGTGTGTGTGTGTGTGTGTGTGTGTAGTTTTGTTAAGATCCAGAACTCTCCCTTTAGTGAACACCAATAGAGGAGAGTAAGTAATTTGGGGGAGTTTTCCTTCCTCTCCCCAAACTACTTCCAAGCTGGAATGGGATGAGGACACCACAAAACTTCTTACCAATATTCAGCCATTTCTTTAATAAATGGTTGATGAATTGCTACAGTCCTTTGGATAATGTACAAGCTCCTGAAGAACGTATTTGTGACAGTTTTCACCAGTTTGTTTTTTTGTTTTGTTTTTTTTTTAATGCTTGAATTAATTTTTTTAGGTGTCTAAAATAACTTTTAAAATCAATGCTGGGAGTTAAAAAAATGAAGGAATCTGTATTTGTCTTTACTACTGACACTTCTAATTCTCAACAAAAAACCATTTCTGGCTCATTTAAATAAACATGCAACATTAAAAGACAGCTTTGCTATAGGAATATGTGTATGTGTGTGTGTGTGTGTATTATTGCATAGGAGCACAGTTATAAAATAGGATGTACAGTGGAGAGCAGGAAACGTTTGTTTAGATAAGGAAGAGTGAACTGGAATATGTGAAGGGAGGGGCATGAATGAAGGAATGGACAATCAGACATTATATGTTTGACATTAACAATCTGAACAGAAGATGCATTACAAAGTGAATATGGGCAGGGGAGGGAGGAACATGTGTATAAACAAATGAATGTACAACCAGTATCTATGAATGTTCACTATAATCATAATTTTTAAAAAGTTAATTAAAATTTCCTATAATGTTTTAATTTAAAGGTGATACATCATCAGTTATTATTCCAGTATTTCTACTGATGTTGCATGATGCTAATAAGTCTTTATATAAATCTTTCCACTTTTATTCACTCCATAGGCTCATCTGCTGGTCTGAACTCAATACTCTTGTGACAGTGTTGTTGTGGTTAAGTGCCACCGAGTCATAGATGACTCATAGCAACCCTATAATGAAAGACCTGAAGACCTGTATAACTTTCCTTTCTTCAAGTTCATAGGGTTTCCAGGAAGCAAGCTATTTTGGAAGTGATGCCACTCCTGTTTCCAAGCTTGTTTTAATTGGGGAGCTCCACCAAACACTGTCCAACATGGGTAACCATTATCACATCTGACACATCAGTGTCACGGTGTTTAGCATCATGAGTTACCTCTGTACAGGAAATGGAAAGACCAGGGCTATGCCACTTAGAAAAATGTTCGATCAAAACCAATTAAAACCAGGCCTGAGGGCTGCAGACTAAAATCACCCACCTTTGGCTTGGTAGCATCACTTTCTATCCACTAGGCCAAAAAAGCTCTCTCGTTGTTGTCATTGTTGTTGTTAAGTGCCATCAAGTCCTAGACAACTTATAGTGACCCTATGAATGAAAGACCTGAACACTTGTATAACACTCATCGTTCCTCCACGTTCATAGTGTTTCCGGAGGCAAGCTATTTCAGAAGTGGATGCCACTCCTGCTTCCAAGCTTGTTTTAATTGGGGAGCTTCCACCAAACACTGTCCACCATGGGTGACCATTATCCCATTTGACACATCAGTGTCACAGTGTTTAGCATCACAGCAACCACGAGTTACCTCTGTACAGCAAGTGGAAAGACCATAATCTGTTATAAAAAAATCAAGTTAATCGAATGCATTCATTTAAGAATTAGAATATGAAATACTGAGTGCCTGAAGTGTTGGCAATAGGTGGAGTCACAAGTTCATAATGTAGATGCGTAGATGCTGCTATTATGTACAGTTGAGAAGTTCATAATGTAGATGCTATTACGTACAGTTGAGTCAGAGCTGACCCTCTAGTGGGATTTCAAAAGGCAACAAACCCCACAGGACGAGACTGCCAATCTTCTCCTGCAGAGCACCTGGTGGATTTGAACTATAATCCTTCAGGTTGGCAGTGCAGCTTCTTTCCACTAAGCCACCAGAGCTCCCTTCATAATGCAGAAAGGGATGGAAAGTCCACAGTAACTATGCGAACAGTATTTGAAGACTCCACAATTCTTGCTGAATAAAGAAGCTGATGATTAGAGAGAAAAGACTGCAAGTAGGAAAGACAGTCATTTCCGAGAGGCAACTCTCAGTGTTAGTTCTGACTGAGTGAGTTCAGACGGAAGGACTCTTTGTAGAACGTCTTTATCTTAAGGTGAATGAAATCGACCTGTGTTCCTGGAAACCAAATCAACCATGAGCAGAGGTTAGCCTTTGCTTAGCTGTGTAACAACTGAAGAGGTTGAATTCCTCTCTTCATCCCTCCAGCCTCTGACCGTGGCTCCACTGGCATCTCCTAAGCCTTCGCTCATCTTGTTTTCCCAGGTGAAAAGCTTTGGGCAATAACAAAAAATGTTAAGTTCAAACCTAAGACTTTATAGTTGAGTGGTATTTGCTACATAGTAAGGAGAAAAATAAATCTATCTTGCGGCTATGATTACAAGATGTTATCTCTGGAAAATGACAGAGAACCTACTGAACATATTTCAGGGCTCTCCATTGTTCAGTCACACACTCTCTCCATCTCCACTTGATTCAATTCTCGCTCAGCCAGACCCAGATAGAAACCTTCCATCCTTTGACAGTTTGAGCTCTGGTGGCCTAGTGGCAAGAAGCTGCACTGCAATCCCGAAGGTACGTTGTTCAAATTCACCTGCTGCTCCACAGAGAGGGCTGGGCAATCTCCTCTGTCCTTAAAATGAACTGCCTCTGAAAACCCACTGGAGGGTCAGCTGTGGGGCAGTTCCAACTCGATGGTACTCGGCAACCACCACCAAAGCCAATTAAGGTTATGCTGTCCAAGAATGAAGGAGAGCCTAATAAGATTTAATAAATCAGTTAATGAATTGCCTCTACCATTTCCAGCTTCACGAATTTATTCCTTGTTCTTTAAAGTTAATTATATTATACTTTCTTGAGTTTTTAGAAAATGATCTTTCTTTGTCCTATCTTTCAAGTTCTTGACATGGTGTAGGCAGATATAAAGCATTAAAAAAATGCATGCTGGTTGAAAATCCACTGCTGTTAAATTGGAACCGACTCACAGCCTGACGCTCCAGTGAGTTTTCAGAGGCCAGTCATAAATCACATGGAAGGAAACTGTTCCTCTTTGTCCCTCAGAGTACCATGAAGATTTGAACTGCCTGCCTTTGGGTTGGCAGGGCAACTCCTTACCCACTAGGCCACGAGATTTCCTTATTAATTGAATAAACGACATTTTACAGATTGTAGCATTGTTATGAGAATAAAAACGTGGTTTTATATAAAACCCAACTAAGAATATAATTCCCACGTCCCTTCCCCCCTTCCCCCCCCCCCCCGGACACATCTGGCATATTAGATGCAACATTTTGCTATATAGAGTTTGAGCTGCAGCACAATTTTCTTCGCTAAGTTATCTCACTGTACCTCTTCCTGAACTTATAACATTAACTGTCACTCACTGTCACAGGAGCTGTCTGTGAGCGTGAACCAATTTTTAAGCTGGGAATAAATGAGAGCTGAGATGCATAGAGTAATGTGTCTCTTGTCCTCCAAAAGGCCTGCCTTTGCGTGGACGCGCCCTTATGAGGAGGGAGATTCCCCTGGAAGAATAATCTCTGAGAAGCCAAGGCCGGCTAGCCCTTCAGTTTTCAGTCTGCTGCCCGCGTTGATGCACACAAGTCACAAAGGAGAAAAGTGGTTCTCTTTGAATTTCAAATACAGTGCTGGACAGTCATGCATAATCCCAGATCTGACCTTCGTGTGTGTGTGTTGGGGACGAGGACTGGTGGGAGAGCAGGGAGAGAAGAGAAGAAATTCTAAAGAAGGACTTCAAAACAAAGACAAATCAGCCCAGAATTTTGGGAAAATGGCACATTTCTATTTAGGAAACTTACACCTTTTTAAAACACGTGAAGCTCAATTACGCATAGTCCTTCAATGACAAGGATATTTCAAAATTGCCTATGAAAGCTCGAAATTGATGAAGTGAGTGTCAACTTTGAGAATAAAGTTTTTTTATTTAGAGACACAAAGGGGAAACCAGGTAGAAATAAGTTGTTCATCTTGAAGCGTCAATTTATTCTCACAAGGGAAGTAAGAGGTGGGCTGGATATCCGGACTGAAAAGAAGGCTTTCTTTCCCAGACATCCGGGCTAGAGCCTCTCAGCATTCAGTTCATTCCGAGCACCAGGCTCTTGATTTACATCCCTCATTAAGATGCTGATCGTAATCAAATCTGCTTAATCATCCCGCTTAAACACTATGTACGCAACTCCAGTGATCTTCTGTGTTACAAGAAAGCCACGTTTAACTTCCAGTTCTGAAAATTTCCCGAGTTTCAAAGGGACATATGAATGGGTATTCTTGTCGTTACAGGAGTCCAGAGTGAAGGCTGCATAGTGGAGTGGACATGGGGGGTTAGGGATTGCTAACAATGAAAGAGTTTTTCTTTTTCTTTTCAAGGAGAAGAGTGAATTGTGGGGGATAGGGGGTGGGCAGGGGGGAAAGTGCAATAATGAATGACTGGAAACCCTGAGTCTCTGTAAACTTTCATTAAAGTTAATAAATAATAATAATTAAAAAAGTCATCAGGATGAATTGAGATCACGTAACCCAAACTCATCCACGGTGGTGAGTTTCTCAGGATGAGGAAGGATGGGCCTATGGCAGAATATCCGATTGGTGTGAAATGAAGGCATGAAGAACACTTACTTAGCCTGACGCCAAGAGACTGATTACAAGTCCTTAGCTGGCGAAAGTGAAATTAGATTAGTCTCCACCTGAGAACTTGGACCCCCGGCTGGGTAAGAAGTTGAGGGGAGATTACAGAAGGCAGAATGATTAGTTTGTTTGTACATCCTAGTGAACTGTGTGACCATTTTACCTCACACCTTCCTTTATGGAGACACCCCCTGCTGTGCACTGCCCTGTAAAAGGTGAAGACATGTGGCATTTGCAAAGGACCAAAAGGAAGCAGCCAGTTCTCTATTAACAGATGAACTAGTGCAGAAAATTAAAGACGCCATTGCACTTTGTCTGCACATGGACAGCCAGCTTGGTTCGATGCTCATATTACAAAGGGGATCTGAATCATAGGAACGTTCTCACAGGCCACTGCAAGAGCTTGAAAGGAAAAAAAAAAAAAGAAAAACAAAGAGAAGTTTCCTAATGTCATGAACATTCTGGGGGCCAGATTAATTAAATCTCTAAACCAACAAGGCAACGCGGGACTGGGTTCTTGAAACTATTTACATTCAACTTCTCATCATCTGCCTTCCCAATGCCTCATCAAGTCCCTTCCCAAGTGTAACACTGGCAGTAACTCCTGTTGAAGGTTCCACTTCCCCTAGCCTAGTGGGTAGAGAACTGCTCTGCCAACCCAAAGACACGCACTTCAAATCCACCAGCTGCTCAACAGGAGAAAGATGGGCAGTCTCTTCCTGAGTGACTTATAACCTCTGAAAACCTCCTGCAGGCTCATCTATGAGTCAATGCTGACTGGAGGATAATGAGTTGAGTCGACTTCACCACTTCTATGGCCATGACCTTACTGTATCTTTGTAGTTAGTGTCCCATCTTGAATGCAACAAGTACTAATTAGTTGGAGGGAGGGAGTTATAACAGGGGGAAGGAGGTGGGACCCCAACATCCCTTCAGATCTACTACTATCAATCCATTTCTGCCTCGTGGTGATTCTCTCTTACAGAGTAGAATTTCCCCATACAGTTTTCAAGACCATAAACCTTTATAGAAGCAGACTACCACACTTTTGACATATCAAGGAAAAACTAAAACTTGAATAAGAATTTAGATGAAATAGAATCACAGAATCTGTTCTTGGTAAGAGATTTTATAGATGCTATTCAATCTCAACATCCTCATCTATAAAGCATAGATAAACATATTTACCTGACCGATCTTGTAGGGTTAGTTTAATAGCCAAATATGACAAGACAGTGAAAGTTATCGTGCATAAAATTTCATAAGTACACATACATCACATTTCAATTGATATATTTTAGCATTTTGCCATGATCCTAATACTGGTTCTATTTATTAATCACTCTGAATTTAAAAAAAAAACCAACAAAAATCAAACATAAAACAACTAAGAAAGCCAACAAATGTGTGCGTGTGTGTATGTGTGTGTTATATTTGTCTCTCATCCAAAAAAATGTGATCAAGCAGAATTTGGAAATTATTGAACAACATCACTAATATTATTTTCAAGCAAATAAAATCTTACAACAGAAGATTATTGGAAAGTGTCTAGAACAATACATTGACAGAGAACTGCCAGTAATTCAAGCTCGATTTCAAAGAGGCCTTGAAATAAGTGTGCTATCAAACGTCATTGATAATATCAAATAGATCCTGGGTAGAATACTAGGAATGTGGTTACTTATGTTTCCTTGACCATACCAAGGCAATCAACTCTGTAGATCCTAATATAGAAGACACTGAGAAGAATGGAAATTCCAGAACACTTATTCATACTCTGTGGGAGAAGGATGGGCAATCTCCTGCTATGTGATTAACTGCTTTTCAAGACCCACTAGAGGGTCAGCTATGTATCAGTTCCAACTTGATGGTATACAACCACCACCATCACATTCAAATGAAACATGTACATAAACCAGGTAGCTGTTGTCTGAACAGAACAAGGATACACCGCATGGCATAAACTCAGGCTCCGTATGTCAGGGTTGTAGCTCTTCACTATACCTTAACTATTCAGTCTGTATACTGAGCAAATAACTCAAGAATCTGGACTATTTGAAGGAAAATGTTGCATCAGGATTGGGGGAAGATTACCAAAACCCTGTGTTATGCAGCTGACACAGCATTACTTGCTGAAAGTGAACAGGACTTGAAACACTTGCTGTAGAAAGTCAAGGACTCCAGGCTTCAATATGGATTATATAACATTATCTAGAAAACAAAAATCTTCACCACTGGACCAACAGGTAACAGATAAATGGAGAAACGATTGAAATTGTCAATGACTTCATTTTACTTGCATACACAATTAACACCCATGATAACAAAAGTCAAGAAATGTAAAAACAAAACAAAACAAACACATGTTGCAATGGGGAATGCTGCGATCTAGGACCTCTCTAAAGTGTTCAACATTGTCAGCTTAAAAACTAACTACGCTCAGTCCAGGGCCACAGAAGCTGTGCTGCGATCCCAAAGGGTTGCAGTTCGAGGCCACCAGCTGCTCTGCAGGAGAAGGATGGACAATCTCCTCCCGTGTGATTAACTGGCTCTGAAAACCCACTGGAAGGTCAGCTATGGGTTGGTTCTGATGCTACAGTACACATTGACAGTATTTTGACAAGTACAGTAATTTTAAAAGAAGTGGCATTGTAAAAACCATTACAATGATTTAAAAAGTCATCCAATACATTAAAATTCTGTAACATACCTTGGTTTTCTTTACCCAGCATTTAGTTATCAGAAGTTAAAGTGCTTTCCTATTTCAAATTAATTATTATGTAAAATAGGTCTATTTCAAATTGCTATTTTCTTATTAACTTATCTCACTTTAATTAGTAGTATACAGTTAATACACGTGCTGTGTTTATGAAAATTATAAAATTGCATTTGCAAACAAGTATTTTAATTGCAGGGGTTTTTTTGTTGGTTTTTTTTCTTCACTAATTCTTAACATCCGCAGGGGGTGGGGGAAAGACCCAAGTTCTCAAGTATATAATTTATGAATAATTGGAATTTTACCCCTTTAAGTCACACACAAAAATCCATTAGGCCAGTTTGTGTTTTGCTTTGCTGCTTTTAAATTACACTTTGCACGGATACAGTTATGCAGTAAACCCTTCCCTAGTCTGTGGAACCACCAAGAACTTTGGCAATTCCATCCTATTTCTTAAAATGCTGTTCTCAACTCCTTGTTCTTTCCTGTAAAGCTCGTGCTCATTTTCAGGAGTGGGTAAGAAAATCTTCACCTTCCATGAACAAGACCTACGTTCTTTTCCAGGCCAGGGTGTTTCATTTGCAACCACTACTGACTATGAGCTGTGGTGTTGGAGAAAAGCCCTGAACAGCCCATGGACGGCCAAGAGAACGAACAGATAGTGTCTTGAAGAGGGGGCGGCTGGAGTGCTCTTTGGAGGCAAGAATGAGGAGGCTTTGCCTCACATAGTTTGGACATGTTGCTAGGAGGGGCTATTCCTTGGAGAGGGAAATGATGTTGGGAAGGGTAGAGGATCGGCGAAGGAGAGAAAGACCCTCAATCAGGTGGATTGACATGGTGACTACTGCAATGTGTCAGGAAGTGTGAGGATGGCGCAGGACAGGACTAGGTTCAGCTCTTTGGTTCACAGGGTCGCTATGAGTCATACTTGGCTTGATGACACCTAATAACAACAACAATAATGATTAGTAGGTAGCTCTGGTGGCCTAGCGGTAAGAAATTGCGCTGCAGTGCTGAAAACATAGTGTTCAAAGCCACCAGCTGCTTTGCAGAAAAAAGAACAAACAGTCTCTTCACATGTGATTAATTGTCTCTGAAAAGCCACTGGAGGTACAGCGATGGGTTGATTATAACTCTACCGTATTCAACAACAACAACAATGACTGACTATCAGTGGAAACTGATATTGTTGCAATGACGCTGACCAAATCTCAAGGAAGCATTTCAGAATAAGACAGAGCAAGAAGAGAAGTCTGGTGATTTACTTTAGGAAGACCAACCCATGTGGACCTTCGAGCCCACAACTAAGCACGGGATGGGACAGGACCAGGAAGAACGGCACTTTACTGTGTGCAAGGCTGCCCTGCTTTCAGGGGCAGACTGACTTGCAGTTAACAGTAACAGGGCCAGGTGACTATCACTTTTCCTGTGAAACCTTCCTCAAAGTGTCTGAAAGAAAATGTTAACTGTCACCACTGTTACATCCTCTTCTCTGACACTGTCTGCTACTTTATAATATTTCCTCTGCCTCCTACATAAACTATGCGAGCGATGCGGACAGAGGACTTCGTTCAGCTTCTTAAACCCTCACAATTGTCAAAATTCAAGGGTTTAGTGGTAGATTTTCCAGAGGCTGTAATTCCGAAAAAGCTATGAAATCTCAAGTTCTCCCTATTCTTCATGACCCTGAAATATTGAACATATCAGGAACTTCCAGAGAAACAAAGACATCTGTCTCAGAGGACAGGCAGAGCACTGGCTGCTGCTTTGAGACAATGATGGAAAGGCTTCTTCTCACATATTTTGGGTGTGTTATCACGAGGGGTCATTCCTTAGAGAAAGACATTAGAAAAAGGGGTGGTAAAAAAAAAAAAAAGAGAGAAAGACTGTCAACTAGATGGGCTTTCATAGTAATCACAATATTGGACTTAAAACAACAGAGATTGTGAGTGCAGCACGTGAATGGGTAAGGTTTCGATCGTTGTGCACAGGGTCCTATGGTAAAGAATTTGTTCAAAATGTTCTTACCATTGTCTTTGACTTTAATCACATGTTTGGCTAAAATGATGATAATAATGTAAATGAGGTAAAGGATAACTTTTGGGTGAGAACATGCAAATAAGGTATGCAGACAACTAACAAGGGAATTGGTTCATTTCAACATCCTGCCGGACTTACATCAAACAGGTTCACAGGCAGAAGATGGGAATCACATTATCATCAGTAGGCAGAAGCAGGTCACAGATTCTTGTGCAAAAGAGACCATCAAGAGCCCGTGAAAGGTGGTGAAGAACCAGAGATCATGGGAGACAGGGTTGAACTGACAGGCCACCCGACACAGTTAGGGCCCAAGGCATTTGCTCAAGCTTACCAAGGCACTGAATGGAGATGCTGTAATTGGAAGGACTGAAAGAAATATCCAAGACAGGCCTACAGCTTTGGGGCTGATGTCAAAGAGCCCGCAAACATGTCAAAGTTGTCTATTTCCTACTTGAATTATAACCAGTTACTTCTCTAATTACTAAGGGGGAGAATTGATGCCTTGAGTTGTGGTACTGGAGAAAATTCTGAACATATTATGGACTGCTAAGAGGATAATCTGTCTTGGAACAAGAGTTCATAAATAGCTGGTGGTTCTCATCAGTTCTCAAACTGGTAGTTTTCTGGATCCTTCCTCAAATGTTATTTTTTTTTAATTTTTTAAAATTTTATTTTATGTGTGTGTGTGTGTGTGTGTGTACCATCAAATCGGATCTGAGTGGTATATATTACCCCTACTTCTCCAGAAGAGCATCTGGTGGATTTGAACCGCATACCTCTGAAATTGCAGTGCAGCTTCTTGCCACTAGGTCACCAGAGCTTCCTCTAATGTCATTTCTAATATGTGTAGTATTTGCTGAATGAATAACTTTATTTGAAAAGACAAATTAGCAAGGAAGTGGGGATTAGATATAATAAGAGAACGATGTAGGGAGATATTTACTGTATTTCAATGTCAGTACATTTTTGAAGACCACCACAGAATTGAGGAAAAGATGCAGGAGATAAACTACTTGTGAGTTAAGATGGAGTATATCAGTATGGAAAGAAGCATTTATGTGAAAATGCTCCAAGGTCAATCATAGATACTAAAATTTCCTTTGTCAACAATGTAAGGAAAGAATTACTTCAATGTTGTATAAATGAGACAAGAATCAACAGAGTTTAGAATATTCTCTTTATGTCAAAGGAACCAGGCATAAGTGTCTGGCCAGGTTTAAAAAAAAATCCCAAACCTCTAATTTTCTGAGTCAACTAAAGACTTGTGCTACACAAACACACACACACACACATACACACGCAGACACACACTTTGGTTTTCCATCTTTTGCTGTTGAAGCAGTGTTCCTTGACTAGTCCCTCATCTTTTAATCAAAGTTAATGTGACACAGAAGTTGCAACATTCAGCTTTCAAAACCATTAGAGAGATAAAAACACATTCATAGTCAAGCTGTCAGATTTCTAAAGAGGCATCTTTTATGCTCTTCAGTGAAATGACGGCTGCTTGCCTCTATTTTCCTCCCACAGCTGACTACTGAAAAGTTTTGACTAATTCTGGGAAGTCACATAACATTCATCTTTTCAACTGATAACCTAGTCAGTCCTTGGAAAATGGTGATGTGCCCATCAGCCCACTATAATGGCTACTTACTCACAATCCACTTATCAAGCTATGTCTTGTGTTTAAATTAAGAAAGCAATTAAAACTACTTTTGATCATACTTCTGTACAAACACAGTACACAGCACATCACATAGACTGTTGGCTTTTCATGTAGGACTTCCAGCTGTCTGGAAATTTGTCTGTTTTAACACTCAAAACTAACTGAGACGCTTAAGTCACTGACATGAAAAGAAATGAAATAGGAAACAAAGACAAACACTTGCCTGGAAAAAGGGAAAAAAGAGGAAACAGAGCACAAAGGGAAAGCCAATTAAAGTACCTACATTATAAATAAATAATGATTCCAGGAGCACATTTAAGAGACTGAAGGTTAAGACTTAAAAAATGTACAAACATGAGATTACATTTTCAGGCAGCATTGTAATAAACATTGAATTTGAAAGATATGATTAAAAAAAACTGTGGGGTTTCTGGAAACAATTTCTCATCTGTAATATAAAGTGTGCTTATACTGCATGTGAAAAACAAAGCAAAGAGAGAGCTATGCAAAACCAGAACAAATAACACATTCTTTAAATACTTTGTCACAGAGGAAGACAAGCCACCTATGTTGAAGACTATTGTTCTTATGTCAACGTTCTCTACATAAGCTTGACTTGATTAATCCCTCCTCCCAAGTGATTTACAGCCGCTGAAAACTCACTGGTGGGTCAGCTATGTGTCGGTTCTGAGTTGATAACAATAAGTTCTGTTCAGTTTGAGTTATTTTTTTAAAAAAAATAATAATGTTAGGTGCCATAGGTTCAAAATCAGACCCTATATACAGAGGGGCACTATGGGTCATGGCAACTTGATGCCACATAACAACAACAAATTATATTGGTCGTTTTTTATTTAAGTCTCTTATTTAAAGTCAACAAGACTTCATGGAGGGCCTTTGTATTTAAAAGTCGGTTGCTGTTATCTTTTGGAGGAACATTCTTCTAAGTGGTCCAGCACTCCTCTGTCAGTTTGCTGTACTGAGGTAACCTGAGGTTGCTGTGATGCTGAAGCTTGTGCCATTGGGGTGTCAAATGCCATAATGGTTACCCATGGTGGACAATGTTTGATGGAGCTCCCAGTTCAAGAAAGGTTTGGAAGCAGGAGTGGCATTCATTTCCTAAACAGCCTGCCTCTCGAAACTCTCTGAACTTTGAGAAACGATAGTTATTGAAAGGCTCAGGTCTTTTATTCATAGGGTTGCTATGAGCCATGCTTGACTCGAAGGCAATCATCATCAACAACAACACATAAACGTCACCCAATCCTGCACCATCCTCACAATCTGCTGTGCTTAATTAATCCCATCAATACACTCATGGTATCAATTAATCTACTTGACAATCTTCCTTGGTCTTTATTCATTGCCCAACTTGCACATACTTAAAAAAAAAGAACTATAAGAATAAAAAGAACATGATTCCATAAGTGTTAAAAAAAATAATGATAAAAGGAACCCATTCATTCAAAAGGTTAATTCCTTCAAATAAGAACATAATTGGTTTCATTTGATAAATGCTTAAGTGAACGTACCCCCTTTATGTTGAATTAGAGAAGAAAGAAGAAATGCAGGATTAATTATGAAACAACAAGTACGTGGTTATTACTGAGACTGGGACTTCTGCTTGTATCTCTAGTTTGCATCTTGTTCTTTTTCTTTCCTTTCATGTTATACCCCAGGCAGTTCAGGCTCGTTTTTGAAAACACTAGATTATTCCATGTCTCTGTGACTTCCAAAGTAACTCATCTAGTTACCTTTTTTCATTACCTTTTCTACATCTGACTCATTCGTGTCTCTTAAAATACAAGTGATTCTTTTAAGATTAAGTCACTCTTTCTCCTGTGGATTTTCTCTCACTAGAAAAACAAACAAACAAAACCCAACAAAAATGTTTTGTGTGCCAATCTCTTTCTCAAGACTATGCATTCCCTGGTAGATACTTTTATGTCTTTTCAACTCCCTACTTCTAGATGTCCTTTGGTTGTCCATAGAGATTTCTGGATCCAGTAGAGGTTGTAGCACAAAGGATATCACTGCTAATGGCAGATGGATCTTGGCTGAGAACAGAGATTATCACTACAGACTTACTTGAGTTTTTAAAATTATGTAAAGGAATTTCACTGCGTGTATCATAACAAATCACAGCTGACATTGGCAAAAATAGAAATTCTGGAACACTTATTTGTGCTCATGCACAACTTTTACCTAGACCAAGAAAGAAGCAGTTGAAAGAACAGAAGAAGAAAGCAGCAGCAGAAGTTTAAAACCAAGAAAATTGTGAGTCAGGGTTATATCCTTTTGCTTTATCTATTCAATGTGTATGCTGAGCAAAATCATTCTTGAACCTGAACTTTATGATGAAGAATGTGGCATCAGGTTGGAGACAGGTTGATCAACAACTTCTGTGTTATGCAGATGACAGAGGTTTGCTTGCTGAAAGTGAAGAAGACCTTAAACACTTACTATAGAAGACCAGACTAGAGCTTCCTGTATGAACTACACCTCAACATCAAATCTTCACCACTGAAACAAGCAGCATCATGAGGGATGGAGAAAAGATTGAAGTTGTCAATTACTTCATTTTACTTGGATCCACAATCAGCAACTAGGGTACCAGAAGTCAATACATCAAAAGACATGTTACATTGGGAAAATCTGCTGTCAAGGACCTATCTAAATTCTAAAGTACAAAGATATTAAAGATTAAAGACCAAAGTGCATCTGATCAAAGCCATGGTATTTTCAATTGTTTCCTGTGCATCTGAAAGTTGGACAGTGAATAAGGAAGATCAAAGAAGAACCAAGGTCTTTGAATCTTGTGTTTCACAAAGTGCATTGAATACACCAGGATCTCAAAACCAATGGTAAATATCCTTTAAAATCATGTAAACATAGAGGGGAAAGTAATGGGAGTAAAGATAATTGGGGTGATGAGGTACAAACCACATAATCCAGTAGGTACTAGGAGAAATAATAAGCAAAAAGTTTCCCTCCTAGTTTTCAGAAGGAGACTGGAGTTGCTGGCACCTTGACTCAAGAATGCAATGTTTAGCACTATGAGAAAAATACGTTTCTATTCTTTTAAGCCACTGAGTTTGTGGTCATAGGTTAAAGCATCATGCCTTTTTATGTCCTATGCTAAAATGCTAAGCCACCAAAATCTAGGGAAATGATAGATTTTTTTTCAGTTAGCAGTTAAAACATTTTGACACTGCACAGATGTTTTAAAATGTCCTATTATATGGTATCCTGTGGTATGAACATAAAACAAAAATGGATAAAAGCACTATACCTACCTCTTTAGTCCCAATAGTCACTGCGTGCTCCCAGAAGTTTTGTTCTTTCACATCCACACTTTTGTTTTTTCCTTATTGTTACTCTGATAATATAAGCAACAAGTTTTGCCACGTTTCCCCTCTTCCAGGCACTGCCCTAGGCACGGAGGTTGTCATTTATTGTGTAATACTTGTCATCAAGAATCTCACATGCATGTAAAACAAACTTATTTTGAACTGTGCATATATTTTTTTTAGAATACAGTATTGATTATTATCTTTAAGAAATTGACCTTTACTTTGGAGTTTGTCACTAAGGAGGTTTCTGTGTATCAGGAATTTAAGGATCTCTGGGTGAGGTAATATTTTAAGACATCTCAATGATTAGAAGGAGCTAAGTATGAAAATATAATGGGGAAGGCTTTTGTAATGAGGGTACAAATGCAAGAGCCCTGGAGAGCACCCCAGATTTCTGTGTCTGAGACACAAGAAAAAAAAAGTAAGAGAATGGCACAGGAAAAGTAATCAGGACCCAGACCATGGAAGACTTTGTAGATAATAATATGGGATTTAATAAATCATATATTTTTTCCAAGCTTTCTCCTATTGCAAAGAGGAAATTGAGCTCTTTGAGGGAAGACAGGGAAGAAGGGAGATGACAAAGCTATTGTATAATAATATGGATAAGAGTCTATAGGGACCTGATTCAAGATACTAATTGGTAGAATTAATAGTGGTGGTGATGGTGAAAAAAAAAATGCCAAGATTCAAGATGTTTCTGATAGGTAGAATGAGTAATAAAGGGGAAGAAAGACACCTTTTGTGGTGCAAGGATTAAAGCATTTGGTCATTAACTTAAAGTTCAGGAATTGGAACTCACCAGCAACCCTATGGAAGAGAGAAGGGGACGTCAGCTTCCATCAAGAGTAGAGTTTGGTATTTCCTCAAAAAGTTGAATATAGAAACTCCGTATGACCCAGCTATTCCACTACCAGGAATATATCCCAAGGAAATTAGAATGGAGGCACAGATAACTGTACACCAATGTTTACAGCAGCATAGCACAAGACCATGGAAACAGTCCAAATGTCCAAGTACAACTGAATGGATCGAGAAACCATGGTATATTTACACAATGAGTGCAGCACTCAGGAGTAGAGATTTTGAAAAAAATGTTCAACTTTTACATAACTTGGGAGAGACTGGAGAGCATTATGTTGAGTGAAATCACTTAGTCTCATCATGACAAATACTGCATTATTGTGAAAACATAAGGAAATTTAGTAAAACACATATAGGTACCTAAGGGGGATGAGGTGGACGTAGATGGGTGAGGACGGGTAGGAGCAAAATCACAGGGTTGTACAGTTTGGTGCGTAGAGAGAGAAGGTGAAGGAAATGGGAAGGATCCGATGGGGACCTGAAAAGACTGGGTAATGATGGGTAAGGTCCAACGGTGATTGAATTTATAAAACCTAATGCATGGGATGATTGTATGAAACACAATATACATGAAGAATAGTGTGAAACACAATGCACTCGATGAGGTAACCAACATAAAATAAGCTAGTAAAAAATAAACATTACACCCATGGAAAACTAATGAACACTTTTACGCTGTCCAGTAGGGTATGTCACTATAAACGTGACCATAATGGGGGTTCTAGAGCTGACATTGTTTGTCATTGAAATGAAAATGCAGACTAATAAGAAAAATGTCAGAGGAAATAAAAACCAATCCTTACGTTGGCCCGAGCAATTAGTGAATATTGGGAATGCAAACTGACACATAAAACTTTAGTTAGAATAGCAGCTCTCTTCCTTGATAAGAAGGAAAAACAATTGAGTAGTCACAGTCTCACATGGAGAGTTCTTATTAAGTTACCAAGAATGATAAACAAAAAGAAAATAATTATAAAAAAACAAACAATGCAAACCTTGAGAAGAATAAGAATCTCCTAACACTTGATTGTGCTCATGAGAAACTTCCTGGGCCAGGAAGCAGTCTTCAGAACAAAGAAAGGAAACACTGCATGGTTCAAAATAGAGAAAGGAGTGCATCAGGGGTGCACCCGGTCTCTATACCTTTAAATTTGTATTCAGAACAGATCATTTGGGAGACTGGGCTTTATAATGAGGGTTGTAGCATCAGAATTAGAGGAAGGCTCATGAACAAACTGAATTATGCAGATGACACAACCTTTCTTGCTGAAACTGAGGAGGCCCTGAAGTGCTTGCTGCAGAAGGTCAAGGACTGTAGCCTTCAATACATATTGAAGTTCAACATCAAGAAGCAAAGATTCTCACCCAATTGGGAGCACCATGATAGATAAGAAGCGACTGAGACTGTTAACAATTTTAGCTTGCTCGATTCATCAATCAACATTTTTGGCACCAGCAGTCAAGAAAGCAAAGATTAATTACACTGAGGAAATCTGTTGTCAGAGACCTCTTCCAGAATACCAAGGAGAGATTAATGTTAGTCTAGGAACTAAAGTGTGCCTGAGCCAGGCCATGGTCTTTGCAATTACTTACCATGCATCAGATAGCTGGACAATGACTAAGGATGCTAGAAGAAGAATTGGTACATTTGAATTATGGTGCTGGAGAAGAGTATTGAACATACCATGGACCGCCAAGAGAACAAACAGGTCTGTCATGGAGAGGATGAAACCAAATTTCTCCTTGGAAGCAAGAATTTTGGAGCTCTGTTTCACATACTTCGGACTCTGGCGTTGGGCAAGGACACTATGCTTGGAAGAATGGAGAGACAGCATGGAAGAGGAAGACCCTGGATGAGAAGGATTGACACATTTACTGGGTGTATTGGAGTCAGTGAGACTGACTCAGGATAGGACAGGATTCAGAGCTATTGTATGAGGGCACGTAACAATAACAACAACAAATGACAGACAAGGATACTGGTAGAGCTGTTGTTGCTAGGTACCACTGAGTCATCTACGACTCACAGAGACCATGTGAACAGCAGATCTGAACCTTGCCCTATCCTGAACCATCCTCACGATTCCTGTCATGCTCAAGTCCATGGTCATGGTGTCAATCTATCCTGCTGAAGGTCTTTCACTCTTTCACTGACCCCCCACTTTTCCCAATAAGATTAAGTATTTTTTCCTCAAAAAATAGTGCTTCCAATAGCAAAGAGTTGGAAACAACCTAAGTGTCCATCAACAAATGAATGGATAGAGAAGCTGTGGTATATTCACACAATGGAATACCATGCTGCATTGAAAAACAAGGAACCCATGCAATATTATTCTAAATGGGTGACCCTGGAGGACATTAGGCTGAGTGAAATATCTCAGTCACAAAAGGACAAATACTGCATAGTGCCACTGTTGTAGAATGGGACAGACATAGGGGTTGGGGGAAGACTGAGAAAGATACGATAAATTATGTACACTGCATTGAAACAAATGAGAGAGAGAACTGTTTAAAAGGGATATATGATTAGGTATTATTGTCATGACAGGAGTCCAGAGTGAAGGCTGCATAGTGGAGTGGACTTGGGAGAAGGGATTGTTTAACAATGAAGGAATTTTCCTTTTACTTTTCAAAGAGAAGAATGAACTGGAGAGGAGGGGTGGGCAGGGAGAAAAGTGCAACCATGAATGAATGGAAATCCACAATCTCTGTTAATTTTCATTAAAATTAATAATATTTTTAAAAAAACAACCAAAAAACTAGTGTGCTTCCTGAGAGGAGAAGAACAAACTGTGACTCATTTTTTGTGAATGTCTGATTATGAGCAAGTTGTGGTTGGATGACAACAATACCTAGTGTATAATAGAGTCCTGTCTGAGGCACTACCAAAAAGAAAAAAACCCACCAAAAAAACAAAACACCACGTTAGTGACTTGAAATCTCAGGAAAAAAGGGGCATGAGGACCCCGACCCAATCCTACCCTGATAGGTAATGGATGTCTCAAAGAGAAAGATATAAACTGTTTGCATATGAACAGGTTGCAGGCGAGCCTGTGACATCAGGACAAATTCAGCGTGAACGTGAACATTATAGTCGAAGGGAAAGATGTTAAGGATAAAAGGGTGTTTTTGTTGATGATTATGCATTTCAGAAGATGTCATAATATATATAGCCAAGAAGGTCTGAAGGATAGGGCCAGGTTAAGGAATCTGCGATTTAAACTAGTTGTTGTTATGTGCCATCAAATCACTTGCGACTCATAGTGACCCTATATACAACAGCTCTAAACTCTGCTCTGTCCTGTGCCAATCTCATTGTCTCTGATACACCCATCCCGATTGCCCCAGTCACCGAATCAATCCACCTCCCAGAGGGCCTTCCCCTCCTGCACCTGCCCTCCACCCTCCCAAGCATGATGTCCTTCTCCAAGGACTGGTCCCTCCTTACAACATGACCAAAGTATGTCAGACGAAGCCCCAGAATCCTTGCCTCCAAGGAGCAGCCTGGTTTAACACTCTCCAGGATGAATCTGTTTTCTTAGCAGTCCATAGCACTCTCAGCACTCTTCTCCAACACCAAAGCTCAAAAGCATCAATTCTCCTTCTATCCTCCCTGGTCAAACTGGATAATAACAAATAGCCCTGAACAATTTGGGTTTTGGCGTAATCCAGAATGTTGGTGCTGTTATGTGACCTTGAGTTGCCTGTGACCCATAGCGACCCTATGTACAGCAGCTCTGAATTCTGTCCTGTGCTGTCCCATCCTGAGCCAGTCCAAGGTCCTGAAATATTCCTACATTTGGGAAGTAACATTACCTGAACTCTCATGTTTTGGTTCTTATAATCCTGCATATTTTTGTCCTTTCTGCAAAAAGCTTACCCTAAAATCTTGCATCCACCCAGATCGATATGCATTGGTATGTTTAGTAAATATTTTGTGTGTCATTCTATACATTTCTTGCATGGAGTATAATACCAGACAGCTCATTTCTCAACCTCCAGGGAGTTTTGGGACAGCAAATCACATGGGAAGTGCTCCCCCACCCCCCTGCAATTGGGGCATAAAGTAAAATTCCAGAAGAAGTCACTTCATTCACTGAGATACCCAAAACATCCTGTAAACTCCCCCAAATGTAGATGTTTTCGTTCCCATACTAGACACATGGATGCATGCATGCCAACTTTCATAACACACATAAAAGTTAAAATCGCTTGCCAGAGGGCCTGTTTGACTGAAGATAGGTCCCAAATTCCAGACTTAGACTTTCAAATTACAGAATCCATGCTGCTTTACAACACACAAACAAAACATATTCAGTAGGTGGCATCTTACACCTCATTAAAGTCATGAAAATTATAAAAACTTTAAACTAGTAAACCCTGGTGCAGACTGAAATCATCTATCCCAATGAGAGATTCCAACAGAGAATTTTAAAACTGGAAGGAAAGCCCAACTTAAACCTATCAAGCTCATTTTTCCCTCCTCCTGCCCCCCAACAGTAACCCTGAAGACAGCTTAGAACTTCCATGTGAAGTTATCCACGACTATAAATCTTTTTAGATGCAGATTGCCACATTTTTCTCCTGTGGAGTGATTGGTGGGTTTTAAATGATTGATCTTTCAGTTAAGTTAGCAGTTGAGAGCTTTAAGAAGGGAAAGAAAGGGAATTTTAATAAATCCCACAATTCTTATAAATGGTCAGTAAATGCAAAGTTTTATTAATGTTATATAAATAAGTCATGATAGATTATAGCGACTCTATCTAGAATGTGTGGCTGTTGTTTTAAAAGATACACTCGTGAAATGGGTTCAAATTTTATGCAACTACAGCTAAATTAAGCACACTGGGCCACTACATTAAGCAGAATTTATACAAACGTTTGCTGATGTCTATAATTTGGTCAAAGTAAGGGAAAAATAAGCCAAGAAAAGCATTCTGATTTAACCTAGGAAGAGATACTCATATCTAAGTGTTGATATTTTTGTTAGTGTACCATCAAGACAACCATGATTTGCATCAACCCTATGAACAAAGAGCATCACATGACTAAAAAAAATTCAAACAGGTATATCCTGGGATAAGTACAGCCAGAGTACTTTTTGAAGCAAGGACTGCAAAGCTTCACCTCATGTACTTTGGATCTATTTCTAGGAGAGGTTATTCTTTGGAAAGGGATATCATGCTTGGAAAAGTGGAGAGTCAGTGAAATAAAGGAAGATACTCAAGGAGACACATTGATACAGTAACTGCAGCAATGGGCTCAAGTGTGTCAGAGGTGATGAGGACGGCACAGGCTAGGACAGGGTTCAAGACCTATTATTATTCACAGGGTCACTTTGATAAGTCAATTTGATGGTACTTAACAACTACCACCACAATGCATTAGGGAGCTCTAGTGGACTAATGGGTAAGGGGCTGCAATGCCAATCCAAAAGTAGATGGTTCAAATCCACCAGCAGCTCTGAGAGATTGATGGTTGGAATTCACCAGCTGCTTTGAGAAAGAAAGATGAGCAGTCTTCTCTTGTGTGGTTTACAGTCTCTGAAAACTCACTGGAGGGTCAGTCATGAGTCAAGTCAGACTTGAGGGCAATGAATTGTTCTTTGATAATGTGTGTGTCTCCTTCAAGCTATTTGGAAAGATCTGTGTAGCGTTATACAGATAACTTCAAAGAGTAGGTATCTAGTCATCTAGTCCTCTTATGACAGAGATACCACAAATTTTATACTCTTAGAGTTTAGAAGACTTTACAATCAAATTCAGAATGCCAGTTCAGGGAGGAGGGAGCCCCATTCTTCCTGTTGATTCTGGCATAAGGTGTTTATCTCTGTCAGCATCTGTAGACCCAATGTTACTTGGAGGCCTCCATTGCTCTTGTTTTATTAGGAAGCAAGGAGCTGCCCCCCCCCCCAGATGCACTCCAATTCTGGCAATATTTTCTTTATAGCACCAAAGTCTCCTTTCTGAACTCACTTTCTTCTCAGGAGAGAAAAAAGGAGTTACAGAAAACACCCTAGGTAAACTCCCCTTACAGAGAGGGCTATGATGGCAATGACTGAATACACGCTGTTCCATTCCACTCGTAATCCTTTGATAACTATTTAGTTTATCACAAGGGATCATGGCGCATGAGAGCCTGTTTGCCAGTGAGCACCTATTGGATCTCAGCTTGGCTTGAGTGGACACAGATCAGGGGGGATCATTGCCTAACTTCCACATTAAATCCTACTATAGCTAAGTATTTTTAGGAGACACAATTCAATCTGTGACAGTGTTGTTGCTATTGTTGGTAGGTATACAACTAGAATACAACTCATAGCAACACTAGTAGTAACAGAACTGAACCCTGTCCTATACTGTGCCATCTTTGTCATCTCCGACACAAACTGGGGCAGTCACAGTGTCAATCCCTCTCACTGAGGGTCTTCCTTTCTCTAACTCTCCACCTTTCCCACCATGATAACTTTCCAAGGAATAGCTTCTCTGAGGAGCATGCCCAAAGGATGTGAGATAAAGCTTTCTCATCTTGATCTTCAAGAAGCATTCTGGCTGAACTTTATTCAAGGCATATTTACTTGTACTTTCCAGCAGTCCATGGGATATTCAATAATATTCTCCAACATCACAGCTGAAAGGCGTAAATTCTTTGTAGGTCATCCTCATTCATTATCTATCACTCAGATGCATAGCAAGTGATGGTCAAGATCATGGTCTGAATCAGTTGCCTCTTAAGTCTTCATACTAATATCATTGTTCCTCAGTAATTTGGAGAGGGTCCTGACCACAGACTTGCCCAATATAATAGTTCCCAGGTCTGACCGCAGGTACCAAGAATGTTGATTGTGGATCTGAGTAAGATGAAATCACTGACAGTTTCAATCTTTTCTCCATCATGATGTTGCTTATTGATCCAGTGGTGAGGATTTTTCCTCTTTTTGAAAGTGAGATGCAATCCATATTGAAAGCTGTCATCCAACTCAGCTATTGCACTGCTAGGAATGTACCCAGAGGATAACAGACCCAAGACACAGAGAGAGCAGCATTATTCACTATAGCAAGAAAATGAAAACAGCCACTGTGGTGCATTCACATGATGGGATGCTATGCAGCACTAAGGGAAACAATTTTGTAAAATACTATAAAACATGGGAGAGGCTGGAGAGAATTATGCTGAGTGAAATAACTTAGTCTAATAAAGATGAATATTGCACAAGACCATTATTTTAAAAATAGAAGGATTACTAGCAAAAGGTATACAAAAGTCAAAAGGGGGAAGGGAGGGAGGAGAGGGGTTGTTAAACGGTGGGCAGAGTGAGGGGTTGAAAAAAAATTAGGAAAGATTCAGTAGGAACCCGAAAATGTGATGTAATGATGGGCATGGATGAATAGTGATTAACTTTTTAAAACATAAGGTATGGGAATGGTACTATGAAACAAAATATGAATAGGGGAATGTGTGAAGCACTATCTATCTATCTATAGATATACACACATACTAAACACTAGGTATGTGAAATTTGTATGCAATATAAAATAAAAATAACTGGAAAAAAAGCTGCCATCCTTGACCTTCTGCAGCAAATATTTCAAGTCCTCCTTACTTACAGTATGCAAAGTTGTGTCATATGCATTGTTCGTGTTGTTGATGAGAGTCTTATCCTGATTCTTCTTCATAGAGTTGAGTTTCTTAAGTGATTTTCTCAGTGTACAGATTCTCACCACTGGACCAATTGGCAGCATCAGGATGGATGGTGAAGAGATTGAGATTGTTAACAACTTTAGTCTGCATGACTCCATAGTCAACACTCTTGGCACCAGCAGCCAGGAAATTAAAAGAGGTATAGCGATGGGAAAGTCTGCTGTTTAGGAACCTCTCTAAAGAGAGCTGAAGAGCAATGGTGTCACTCTGGAGACTAAGGTGCATCTGATACAGGGCATGGTCTTTGCAATCACTTGTTACGCATCAGAGAGTTGGATAATGACTAGGAAGGATAGAAGAAGAATTGATGCCTTTGAGCTGTGGTGCTGGAAGAGTATTGAGAGTACCATGGACTGCTAGGTAAACAAACAGATTCATCCTGGAGGAGAGGGTCAAACTGGGCTGCTCCTTGGAGGCAAGGATTCTGGAGCTTCATCTGACATACTTTGGACATGTAAGGAGGGACCGGTCCTTGGAGAGGGACATCAAGCTTGGGAGGGTGGAGGGACAGTGCAGGAGAAGAAAGCCCTCTATAAGGTGGACTGATTCAGTGACTGGGGTGATTGGGGTGGGTATGTCAGAGGCAGTGAGACTTGCACAGGACAGAGTTTAGGGATGTTGTACATAGGGTCGCTATAAGTTGCAAGTGACTCAACGGCACATAACAACAACAACAACAACAACAGATTAAATAGGTATGGAGAAAGTAAAATTAAATCCTTGAAAATAGGTAAGGTTGATCAAGAGGGAAGAGATGAGTCTAAAAGATTTCCATCTGAGATTCAATTTAATTCTCACAATGAAACATCAGAGCTATTTTAAAAGACTTTATAAGAACAATATTAATTTCTCCTAGATAAAGTACCCCTTGAATTGCTGAACTGAGATATATCAATAATATAAATTTAAACCTCATAACCCTGTATATATGATAGCCACGGATGTCACGATTAAAACAAGATGTACTGAGGACAGTTCTGGTTTATTACTGTTGGGTGCAATTTGTATTAACAATGGCCCTAGGCTCTCAAAATTGTCTTGGCTGGGAAGACAAAGGATATGGTCATGCCAATTAAAAATGATATGTGGGTCACTTTGCCAATTAAAGACAAAGAATCTATCCTTGAACACAGAAACTAAAAGCATATTCAAATGCCAAAAATACAGCTTCACAGAATTAACACATTTCTTCAGAGAATAAAATTACTATTAAAACAGGTAAAAGAAACTAGAGAAAGTAAGCTTATTCTTCTAAATTTTCCCCCTCAGAGATGAAGTGAGTTTCATCCTGTCCCATCCACTTATACGCCTCCTTTAAGACAGTAAGTGTATGCAGTGAAACAGGCAAGAATTTTAGAAAGACTTGTTAAAAATCTCTGCTTTAAAATGTCCTGTGAGTTGCCCTGGAAAATGATCTAGCCTCTAGAAGCCTTGATTTCTCATCTGCAAGATATAATAAAAGTATACTGTTTACCAAAAGTTGCATTGAATATCTGACCCATAGTTACAAATCGGTTATCAAGATGGCTTTGTTATATGATCATTGTTGTCATATTACCATTATCACAATCACTGCCCTGCTTTTTCCCTATCCCAGATTGTATTTCAGCCGTTTTCTCTATTCTAAAGCATCTGTTTACTTCTCATAAATGGTTTTGCAATGACTTCAAGTATATAAACAAAACAATAACAAACCATAGCAATATCGTATACCATTATAGAAAGGCAACCTTTACCAGCCATTAACAAAACATCTTTACAGAGGATTTGGGCCCTTTCGTTTGCTTTGCTTTCTCTTTGATTTCCAATACTCTGAAGTTGTATTTTCACTCTATTGATACCCTTCTCTTAGGACAATACAAAGTACTAACGTGGATAATTTACTCTTGGTTTACTCTTACTGGAAGTTCATTAGTTTTTACTAATCGTATCCTCTGGTTGAAATCTTCTTGCGTTACATAAAATCATTAGCTTCTACATCTTTCTAAACATTCTGTCTCGATATAATTTGTGAGACGGACGTGTTGTATAAATACTGCAGCTCCATGGACTTAATGGAGTTCAAGTTGGGTACATTTTCAGAAGCATGCTCCCCCTCTGGTAACTTCTAGCCAATGAGTGGGTTGTGAGAAAGCTGAGTATAATCCTAAATCCCTCCCATATAACCATTGTTAGCCAGTTAAATATTATTGATGTCTCCTCTTCAATATTTCTCAAATTCGTCTCCTCCTCTCTATTGTAACAATGCATGACAATGCATGTGTATTCCCTTCTTCCCCTCTCTCCTCCCTTTCTTCCGTCCCTGGACTGATTCCAACTTGTTGGTTCACGATGGCAACAGTCCAGACTTCACAAGCAGGGAGATTTTGCTGCTCTAACTTCAGTGTCCTCCTGTACCCCACAGTACTCTCTTCTGTGTCCCACAATACTTGACTTGTACTGAACAGTACGCTACTGTTTCTATTTCCGCATGCTATCTACACACCAATTTAAAACAGCCTGCCCATAATTGCCTCTCACAAGTAGTTGTTGTGTTATTTAATCTACGTCTTAGTGACTTCTACAATCTAGATCCTAGCGCCATTTTTGCCACAAGGTAGGTGTTGATGATACAAAGAGTTGATGATATAAAAGAATGAAATGTAAGTGAATAATTATTCAAGCCCAGATACACTGTAAATTGAACCCACATGATGAATTTTTAAAGACAAGTTATTAAATTAGCTCTAGCATTAGCAAGACACAAGAAAGTACTAGATGCATTCTTTTTTCCCTCTCTGGTAAAAAGTCAAGCTTATGTATAGAAAATGTGCACAAATTGTAAGTTTGCAGTATGATTAATTACTAAGAGTGAGAATCTTTTTGGACTTAGCTTCAAGATCAGTATATGGACTGTGACTAGACGCGTAAGTTACTCACTTTACACCCACTGTCTATCTTCATGGTATCACAAGAAATGAATTTTGTACAATTACAAACTGTGGCTGACTCTGAGAAGAAGGGGAATCCCAGAACATTTAATTGTGCTAATGCGAAACCTATAGTTGGACCAAGAGACAGTAGTCAGAACAGAGCAGGGTAACACTGCATGGTTCAAAATTGGGAAGGGTGTACGCCAGGGATGCATCCTGTCTCCATACCTTTTCAACATGTATGCAGAGCAGATTATCCGAGAGGCTGGGTTCTATGAGGAGAATTGTGGCATCAGCATTGGTGGAAGATCTATCAACAGTCTGCATTATGTAGATGACACAACCCTGCTTGCTGAAACTGAGGAGGACCTCATGCACTTGCTGTGAAGGGTCAAGGACTGCAGCCTTCAGTATGGACTGAGGCTCAATGTCAAGAAGGCAAAGATTCTCACCACTGGACCAATTGGCAGCGTCAGGATGGATGGCGAAGAGATTGAGATTGTTCACAGCTTCAGTTTGCTCGGCTCCACAGTCAACACTCTTGGCACCAGCAGTCAGGAAATCAAAAAGCGTATCGCGATGGGAAAGTCTGCTGTTAGGGACCTCTCTAAAGTACTCAGGAGCAACGGTGTCTCTCTGGAGACTAAGGTGCACCTGATACAGGCCATGGTATTTGCAATCGCTTGTTATGCATCAGAGAGTTGGACAGTGACTAGGGAGGACAGAAGGAGAGTGGATGCTTTTGAGCTGTGGTGAGGGAGAAGAGTACTGAATGTACCATGGACTGCCAGGAAAACAAACAGATTCATCTTGGAGAGGATTAAACCAAGCTACTCCTTGGAGGCAAGGATTCTGGGGCTTCTTCTGACATACTTTGGACATGTTGCCAGGAGAGACGGGTCCTTGGAGAGGGACATCATGCTTGGGAGGGTGGAGGGACAGCGCAGGAGGGGAAGACCCTCTATGAGATGGATTGATTCGGTGACTGGGGTAATCGGGATGAGTGTGTCAGAGGCGGTGCGGTTGGCGCAGGATAGAGCAGGGTTTAGGGCTGTTGTGCACAGGGTCGCCATGAGTCGAAAACTACTCAACAGCACATAACAACAACAACATGCATTTCACATACAGGAGTCCCAAAATAGAAATTTGTGTGTGCCTGACACCTTCCACTCAGCCTTACATTTGTGAGATTTGGTCAGGGCTCAATTACTTTTGCTGTCATAAAGAATTCCATTACATGTTTATGACATGATTTAATCCCGCATTTGATTCTCAGTGGGCTTTCTGCTTTTTAGCCAGGCTTTGCCTGTTATGAATAATGCTTCTGTTTTTATTGCTGCACAGATCTTTTGGTAAACATATGCCCAGGTTCCAGCGAGGGTGCTCTTAGGACTGGGATGCTCTAGCGGATAGCATACATAGGCTGAACTTGGGCTGATGGTACCAAACTATTTTACAAAATAATTGTTGTTGTTGATTGCCTACAAGCAGAGCATGACTCATAGCGGCTCTATGAACAAAAGGCCTGAAGCCCCTCTACAACTACCGACATTTATCAAAGTTCATACAGTTTCCAGAGGCATCGTAGAACTAATTTACACTATTACTAAATGTACTTTTATTAGTAATTTTTGATGTGTTGGGAAAAGTACAGCCAGAGTCCTTGGAGGCATAGATGGTAGGGCTTCAGTTCACATATTTTGGACATGTTGCAAGAGAGACAATTTCTTGGGACATGTGGAAGGACAGCAAAACAGAGGAAGCCACTAGTGAGGCCGACTGACTTGGCAACTGTAAAAATGGGCTTAAGTGTATCAGAAATGATGATGATGGCTGAGGATAAGACAGCATTAAAGTATTTGTCCATAGGGTCACTATGAGTAATACTCAACTTGACAGGACTTAACAACAAAAATAATAGTATCACTTCCCAACAGTATATATACCCATCAACTCACACTTCTGTCAGCTTACTTACAATTTATCCATTTTGATGTTTTGGGGTTTTTCTTTCACCTGTTCTTGGGTACCTTAGAGTCAGAACTGACCCATAGCCGACTCCTCAGTGGTTGGTTTTTTGGGGTTTTTTTTAATTCATTTTAATGATGTCTACAGAGACTTTGCATTTCCATTCATTCATTCATTGTTGCACTTTTCTCCCTGCCCACCCATCACCCCCAGCTCGCTCTTCTCTTTGAAAAGTAAAAGAAAAATTCTTTCATTGGTACAAAATACCGCCCTGCACTCCCTGAGTACACTCCACTATGCAGCCTTCTCCAGTGTATTTTAAGAGGCAGTTAATTGCACAAGAGGAGATTACCCAGCCTTTTCCCACAGAGCAGCTGGTAGCCTCAAACTGTGCATCTTCAGGATTGCAGCACAGCTTCTTGCCACTAGGCTAGTTGTTGTTGTTGTTGTTATGTGCTGTGGAGTCTAGTAGCACTCAGTATTAATTTTCAATTCCTTGATGATAATGTTAAGTTTCATTTTGTGTGTTTATCGTTGTTGTTATAGGCCTTCAAGTTGACTACCTCTTATAGTGACCCTAGGAACAACAGATCTGACCCTGGCCCTATTGCCCACCATTCTTATGAACTCTGCCAGGCTTGAATCAACTGCTAGTCCCTGCATCAGTCCAACTCATTGAGGGTCTTCTCTTTCTCTGATGCCCCATCTTTCCTAGTATGTCCTCCTTCTCCAAAGACCAGTCTTTCCTGATAACATGCTCAACATGTGTTTGTTAGACATTAGGATATGTTTTTTAGGTGATGGTCCTGTCTTAATAATTTCCCACAATGTTATTAGCTTTGGGGTTGATGTGCAGTAATTCCTTGGATCATCTAGATATTAACATTCTTAGTAGAGTCATTAGAAGTGTTTATTCCTATATGCACATATTTATCTCTAACCTAAACACCCAATTTATCTGCTAATTGTTCCTAGGGTCTGTGGTCTTGGGTGTTTTTTAATATTCTTTGTTTCTGGTTTTTGGGTTTGTTTTCTGTCATGGCTAATTGAATGTTGTACACAGTGTATTTTTAAAAAAAAAAAATCTAGCATTACTAGGTGATGGTGTCTTCCTAGGGAAGGTTTGTTGTGCTGTTGTTGTGTTGGAAGGTTTAGTTTCTTCTGACCAGCAGGCAGAGAACACGCAGAACCCTTTGATGCAGGAAAGTGGCCTGGTTTCTGTTTTGCCGCCTTCTCCCACAGCACCAGCCTTTCAGGATTTAATTGAACACCTGTGGTGTTGACCAGGGCTCGCTCCCCCTCGGTATGATTTCCACTCCAATTTCTGTCTCCGTGGCACCAAGAGATTGCTGCATTCTCTGCTTACATGTTTAGCCTTTTAGCAGTTGCTTTCTGCTTTATTTCTCTTTGTCTTGCTCTGAGCATACATGACCCAGGAGTTTGCAAGCGCCATGAGAAAAGAATTGCGTGCAGAAGTGCAGGCTTCCTGTTCACATACTCCCTGTTCCTCGGGATCTTGTGTTTTGTTTTGGTTTTTTTTTTAATTCTAGCTTCTTGATAGTTCTGTACTCAAATGTTATCTCTCTAGCTCAGTGAAATTCCAGGTGC
>NW_006399761.1:11050416-11065218 GCF_000299155.1 Elephantulus edwardii
AAAAAAAAAAAGGTGTCCTACATCTAATTGTGAAAAATAATGATATACAAATGAAAATAAATAAAGACAAGACTTAACATGTTTGAAAGGAAAATATATTCAAACAAAAGTACAATACTTCTATCTAGTATGCCCTTTGTTTAGGGAGCTCTGGAGGCCTAGTGGCAAGAAGCTGTGCTGCAATCCCAAGGACACACAATTCAAGTACACCAACTGATCTGCAGGAGAAGGACGCACAATCTCCTCCTGTGTGATTAACCTGCCTCTGAAAACCTGCTGGAGGGTTGGCTATGGGTGGGTCCTGACTCAATGATACACAACAACAACAACAATAAGTCCTTTGTTGACCTCAAACTGTCTAAATTATATTCACCCTTTAAAGTTCAAGGCAAATGTTTCTTCTTCCATGATTTCTTTCCAGAGACTCCTACTGAACATTCTATACACTTCTTTACACACCTTAGTTAATGTGTATTTTAGCACACCGCTCTGAAACCCTGATAGCTGGTTGCTGTTGATTGCCGTCGAGTCAAGCACGACTCCGAGAGACTCTATGAACAAAAGACCTAATGCCTTTCCATAGCTATCATCATTTCTCCAAGTTCATAGAGTTTCCAGAGGCATGTGGTTTAGGAAGTGGGAACCACTCCTGCTTCCAAACCTGTTTTACAACTGGGAGCTCCACCAAACAGTGCCCACAATGGGATTTCTATTACGTCCATTCTGGTATTTGATATACCCGTGGCAAAAGGTTCAGCATCACAGCAGACCCAGGTTACTTCATACAGCACAGTGACAAAGAGTGATGTGCAAAGTAGAAGCGTGTTCCTCCAGATATGACAGCACTAGTCTCATTTAGCAGTGGTTAAGTGTCGTCAAGTCGAATGAATACGACTCAGAGTAAGCTTTGCACAAAAGACCTGAACTTTGTTCTATAATATCATTGCTGTACATTTATAGAGTTTAGAGAGTTTGTAGAGTTTCCAGAGGCATCTGGCTTAGGAAGTGGATGCCACTCCTGCTTCCTAGCATGAATCAGTCTGGAAGCTCAGGGTAAGAACTGTTAACCGAAAGGCAGTGGCTCTCTGTCAGTTCAAATCCACCAGCATCCCGGTGGGAGAAATATGGGTAATTGCCTCCCATATGATTGGGTCAGGATTGGGCCAGGTCCAACTCCACGGCACCGAGTTTAAGATAAAGCATCTCACCGTGTCCCTGCATTGCCCTCTCAATGGAGACCATGTTTCTTACCTTCTATACTCTGCTCTTGATGCCCTAGACCCCAGAATTTCCTGAGAACTTTATTAAACTTATGTGGGCCATTAATCTCGAGTGACTACGTTGAAGAAATGGACAAAGTCATCAGTGTATAGACCACTGGCAGCCATTGGTTTGAATCCACCATGGAGGAAACATAACAGTCTCCTCTCGTTCGCTTATAGTCTCTGAAAACCTCCTGGAAGGTCAGCTATGGTTCTAAGTCAACAGTAATGAGTTTGAGTCTTTTCTTATTAAAACCCAAACTTCCTTGTCGCTTTCCTCAGTTAACACTGAGATACAAACGTCATGGACTTCCTTGTTCTCGCTTGCTGGGAGAGTTCTGGTCTTTGACTTCTTTCAGGCAATTCTTTCCTCAGAAGTGAAACCAAGGAAAGTCTGAGAATCTTGACATACTGAGGCACAGAAAAAGAAATTCAATAGCCAATCCACAAAGAAGCACAGAAAACTACCTCCAATTACTGACATTTTGACCAAAAAAAGAAAAAAATAGAATTACAGATCATGGCAATCTCACAGAACTCCCTGAAGCCAGAGTTTAAGATATTAGCTCTTATACTTCCCTTGCTAAACATCTCAAAATAAATTTCAAAACATTCTGAACATACTTAAAATTTTTTTATTATTATATTCATTTTAATGAAAATGTACAGAGACTTTGGATTTCCATTCATTCATTGTTGCACTTTTCTCCCTGTCCAACCCTCTCGCCCCAGTTCGCTCTTCTCTTTGAAAAGTAAAAGAAAACTCTTTCATTGTTATACAAGCCCTCCTCCCAAGTCCACTACGCTATGCAACCTTCATTCTGGACTCTTGTCATGACCATAATACTTCTTAATATCCCCTCTAACAGATGAGGACAGCTTCTTCAACAGGATGAATCTCCCATTGGGATAGTCTTAATCTACAATTCACTTCCTAGTGTCAAAATGTGAATCATTTCAACCATTTCCAGGTATCTTTCTGGACTCGCTCTTAACTGTCTTTTCTGTGCCTCTGTGTTCAGCATCTCTCAAAAAATCGTATCTTGGTTTTCACTTCTACAGAGAAAACTGCCTTGCAGTAAGATAGAGGTACAGATTCTCCAGGCAAGAGAAAACAAGGAAGTCTAACGTGTACATCTCAGGGAAGCTGAGGAGAGCAACCAGGATGTTTGGATATGGCAACATTGCCGGTTTTATAGAGAAATCACTTGTTACCTGAGGTGCTACTGTTGCTTTGTAATAGCTGTGCATGGCTATCCCAGTGGATTTCTTTGTTCTCTAACTATAGCAGGTTTCTAAATAGATAAAGAGTATACTTAAAGAGACAAATAGAAATTACTCTTCAAAATAGTTCCAAAAAGCCCTGATAGAAATCACTGGATGGCTGTGCTCTGTCGGGCTCTGTGCCTCCTTCTCTTGGCCGGTGTCAAGAGAAACTCAGCCTTGTTCTTATCTGGCTTCCTGTCAGTCAGGAGGGCTCTCTGACCCTGGCAACTGTCTGCCAAATTCCCCAAGGCTGGAACTATTTTGCAGATTCCAGTTATTCTGAGAACACTATCTGTGGGGAATTTTCCTTTTCTAAAAAGCTGTTGCCCTCCTCAGGCCCAGCACCGTGTTATATGTCAAGCGAACGGAATCAGGGATAAAAAACAAGTAAACAACTCTCTTTGCCCTCAAGGACCTTCTGGTCTAATTGAGGACATCAAATGCTGGTTTCTGTGAACAATCTCACTAAAAATACGATGATTTACAAGTTCATTTATTTGTGCCAGAAAGTGGCATAGAAAGAACAAGCGATAATGGTGATGATAATAATGATTATATATAACCAAGTCTACTGCTTGTGGGAGAAGGATGGGCCATCTCTTCCCGTGTGATTAACTGCCTCTGAAAACCAGCCAAAGGGTCAGCTATGGATCGATCGTGACTCTACAGCACAAACCACCACCAACTGCTTGGGTGTTTAGTAAATGTCTACAATGACTCCAAGAATTGTACACACGTATTTGCAAAAGCAGGCGAGTTAACCTTATAAGGTTATTATAAAGACTGGCCATAAACTGGGTGACTTAAAACAACACAAAACTATAATCTCACAGGTCTGCAGGATAGAGACCCACGGTCATTCTCCCAATGAAGGTTGTAGGGAAGCAAGTTCTCTTTTCTGGCTCCCGGTGTTTGTCCACAGTCTAGTCTAGGTTTGCTTGCCTTCTAGCCGTATTGCACCATCTGTTTCCATATTCTCATAGTCGTCTTCTCTACCTGATTTGGTGCCTTTTTTTCTTCTAAGAACACCATCCCCTACAGGTAACGCTAAACTGTGTCCACATGTGTGTAGATGTGTACACACACACATGGATCGTACCTCTAAACTCCCAAGGAATCAGGAGACTGTTGGGATGAGTAACACCTATCTCAACTTGGGTGCACGGACAAAAACGATTTACAAAATGTTGGCAATTGAAAGTCATGATTTTTTCATTACAGAAAATAAACTATAAACTACCAGGAGAAATGTGAGGTGAAGCAGTGCCCAACACCACAAGTACTCTCCTTCTATCTTAAAGGGGTTCAACACACCCCTTTTGAAGCACTGTGATCCCGAAGGAATGTGGTTCTAGTCAACTAGGGGCTCTGCAGGAGAAGGATGCCCAGTCTCCTCCCTTGTGATTTACAGCCTCTGAAAACCCACTGGAGGGTCAGCTATGGGTTGGTTCCAACTTGACGGCACACCACAACACCACTGTGCATTCCTGGGTGGGCTGCCTGTGGCTCAAGGGGGCAGCGGGTGACCTTCTCCCAGAAGGTGTGTCATCAGCTTGGGTCAGGTGCAGTGTCACTGTGCTCGTTCTATTTATTTCCACAACTTTTCTTGGCTGAGCGGGGTTCCTGCTCTGATTGATCCAGCTTTGAACCCGAGGAACAACCCTGGGCTGGTGTCAGGGTCAGGCCAGCATTGCAAAAACGCTGTCAAGGCAAAACTGATTTCCAGACAGCCCCTTGGGTGTAGGCCCAAGTCTCTGCAGATAAAACCACTTGGTCAAATTTCCACTCTGCCCCGTCAGTACAGGACGGCACAAAGTTAGCGAGTCTAGACGTTCAAGTTATCAGTGCTGCCAGGCTCCCCCACTGCCACTAGCAGGCTTGGTTGGTCCCTGTGTGCTTGCTTGTTTTCCTAGGGCATCTGTCCACACGAGCCTGAACTGTGGTCACTACTCTACTGAGGGTCATCAGTTGCATTGGTTTCCTCCTGACGTGAGCGGCCCAGCTCCTCTCTGTGGGCCACTTTGCCCACCACCGCCATCTGTTGGTGTTACGCTTCCCATCACTGGCACCACTGATGCCTTTGAGTTCAGCTCTGCTGAGCTGGCCACTATTTCTCTTGGTTTCCATTATTAGTACCTCCGTGAGATAACCCAGACAACTGTTGTTGTTGTTGTTGTTGTTATGTGCTGTCAAGTCACTTGTGACTCACAGCAACACTATGTACAAGAGCCCTAAACCCTGCTCTATCCTGTGCCAAACTCACCACCTCTGACATACTTAACTTCCACCACCCCAATCACAGAATCAATCCATCTCATCGAGGGTCTTCCTCTTCTGCGCTGTCCCTCCGCTCTCCCAAACATGAGGTCCCTCTTCAATGACCAGTCCCTCCTTGCAACATGCCCAGGTTATGTTAAGACCTAGCTTCAGAATCCTTGACTCCAAGGAGCAGACCAGCTTCACCTCTCCAAGAAAAACCCGTTTGTTCTCCTAACAGTCCAAACACAGACAATATATTCATTTAATTCTGGGTGGTTCTTAGTGCAAGGATCTTAGGTCCAAAGTATGCCTTCTTCTTTAAGGCACTGTTGATTACAGGGTCCCCAAAACAACCTCTGGAAGATCTCTCTCTCTCTCACAGACACACACACACACTCCCTGAATTTCAAGGCGTGGCTTCCCCAGCAGGATGGCAAACAGCTGGTTCTATTGGATGGACTGCAAAATGCTACGTGGTTAGCAAACCAAACCATCCTTGCCAGCTGAATTGGCAGATAGGAAACTGTCCAATAACGTGGCCGATGCTGGCTTATCCAATCATTTTGGTTTAATTGGAAACCTGGGGCCAGAAAGGTCACAAAAGGAAAGCCCATTTCTCTACAGAGACTCATTCTAATCCAGCATGAAATAATCCATGAAGACCTTATTTTAAAACAAAACTAAATTCTGAGGTTCCAGGTGGACATGGAGGGTGTATTCTTCTGTCTGGCCTAGTGGCAAGAAGCTGTGCTGCAATCCTGAAGGCATGCTGTTCAAGGCCACCAGCTGCTCCATGGAAAAAGGACGGGTAATCCTGATGAGATTAACTGCCTTTAAAAACCCGCCCGAGGGTCAGCTATGGGTTGGTTCCAACTTTAAATTACACACAATAACTCTTCAATCCAGGGGACGGTGTAGCCTGCTAATAAGAAGCTCTACTGCAATTCCAAAGGCATATGGTTCAAATCCACCAGTTGTTCTGCAGGAGGAGGATAGGCAATCTCCTTCTGTGCAATTTACTACCTCTGAAAACCCACTGGAGGGTCAGTGGGTTGATTCTAACTCAACAACACACAACAACAACTATGCAATGTACTAGAGAGGGAAGCTGAGCCTTATGGTGACAAAATGATCATGACAAAGATATGGGCCCTTAAATATGAATGATTGTAGAAAGTGGACATTCACTGACCAAGAATGTACTAAGCAAATGGCCTGTACTGGGAGCTGTAGCCGTGAAGACTGAGTCCTTGATCTATGTTATATTTATTAGACCTTCCCCCACAAAACTCTTAAAAGAGCAAACCACCAAAGAAGGCTGAAAGCAAATGAGTTTTTCTCTCTCACTCTATTCAAAATAAAAATATGTGTGGAAAGGCTGCCCAGGGTGGATATGACAGTTCTGCAGTTTTTCTTAGGGATGCCGACACCTATCTTTGTATTCCGTCATCCTCAGAGGTGCTCCATAGTCACAGTCACCTCACAGCCCAAGAAGGTGGAAGGAATTCCAGGAATTGTCTGGAATTCCTATCGCAGAGCAGCAGCATGAGAGACCAGAGAAGAGTCCTCCTTCTCAGCAAAGCCAATCTTTTTGTGGAAAGAACTTCCACTCTTAGACTTTACCCAGTCATACTCTCAAGGATGCTGAGCATATTGTATTCTGGATAAAGAGATCAAGGTTCTAGAACAAAGCAAAAGAGGGGTAAATGGAGATGGGAGCCTTGCTTTGCAGTCCTCAGACTTTTCCATCTTTCTCCCATGGAGCAGCTAGTGGATTTGAACTGTGTGCCTTGGGGTTGCAGCACAGCTTCTTACCCCTAGGCTACCAGAGCTGCGGTTAAAGGGTAGAGTGGTGTGTAATAGAACTCTAGCGATGCTGAAAGGAAGAAAACGTTCACATCTCCTCAGGAGACAGTGTGATGAGTAGGAGAGTAAAAAGAGAGTCACTAACACACCGGAGAGCGGAGACATGTCATTGAACACATAGAAGACATTGATCAAGGACTTGCAAGATGCTTGTGCAAGAGGTTGCATCTAAGAGAGAGCTCTTTATCCATAGGTAAACCATAAGTCACAGGAAATGGAGCCTTCACTTTTACTGGGAAGTCATTTCTACTCTCTGGCAAATATAAGAAAAAGCACGTATAAGAACCCACACGAAGTATTTGGAATCTTTAGAATTTGCAAGTCAAGTTCTTCTTAACTTTCTTAATCATCTGCGCTTCCTTTCATCTTGAAGTGGAGGCTTTAGGGTCAGAATCTCGGGTTTAACTTTCTGTTCCTCCTTAAGTCAGACAAACTCAGTGGTCTTAATCTTAACATGAAAACGAGAATATGTTCTGGGGAAGTAGGATCTTGTGGCGGATTTAAACCACTAATCTATGTAAACACACTCAGTAGATGTGCCAAGGATAGTATTTAATAGGTGGTAAATATTGTGATCTGTAAAATTTTAGCTAAAGCTTACCACAGAATGACTATTCATGGTAAGGCAAACAAGAGGGGAAAAAAATATCAAAAAGAAAAAAAAATTCCATTTTTGTATTACTGGATTATTTTACTTAAATGCAGCCAGCCCAGCCAGGAATTCTTGGTATGCTAACAGTTCACCACCAATCTGACAGCTAGGAGACTGTGGATTTGGGGCTCTGTGAGAAATGTTTCTGCTGTCAGTATAAATGAATATTTAGCAGTCAATGACTGTGGCAGCCTCTGGCAGGGGTGGAAAGGGGTAAATATTGGTTTTACCTTCTAAAACTAGAAGCCCTAATTATAAACCAGGAGCCCACATACCCTAAATGAAGATTAATGAGTTATAAAGCCTCATTAAAAAGTGGAGCTACCTATTAGTTCAAATAGCTATTAGGTGATTTTTTCCCCCCTCTAGCCAAGAGACTCCAGGAGATCTTTAAAAAAAAAAATTAAGTTACATCACAGTAGCTTATTTTCATGAGATTATCTATTTGGTTTTTATACATTGGATTATTTTCTTCAGCTCAAAGACAGGAGAATAAACACTGTATTCTTAGGATTGCTGTCATGTTCTAAATTCAATATTTTCTAGGTGTTGGGAACCACACAATCCCTTTATAAGAAAGTATTTTCATTTTTAATGAATTGCTGAAAAAAAAAACAGGTACCTTGTGACCAGTGGGTTTATACCAAAAAGTGAGCCTAAGATTTTTCATCTTTGGTTAAATGAGAAAATATTTTTAATGCAGAGACCCAAAAGCTATACAATCAAAACATGGAATGCCTGATAAGCTAGCACATAGTAGGATTCACTTCATAGAATCTCAAGATACCATGCAAAGAAGCTCCCAGCTTTTAAGCAAGGAACTCTCAAAGACTTAGCAACAGAATTACTAAGTTGGAAGGAATATGCAACACGACCTTGTGGGGCACTAATTCTGTCTATTCTAGATGAGTTAATGGCGATGGATTATGAAGGGAAGGCTGGAATGAAAAGTAAGAAAAGAAAAATGAAGACTCTCACTTCATCTTTTAGGAAGAAAATTAGAGGAAGGAGTCAAGATGGTTTCACTGATTCAGAGAAAGTAGAATTATGAAAGGCCTTTGAATTTTTATTTTGCCTTTTCACAATCCAACACCACCTTTGGAACAGTAATGAATTTGCTGCCAAATTAATTAGAATTTAACGGCAGCTCCGTGAATGTCAGAATTGAACTAGGCTCCAGAGGGCTTTCGTGACAGCTTTCATTACAGTGCTTTAAGTTAGATCACCAGGCTTTTCTTCTGAGGAGCCTCTAGGTGGAACTGAGACAAGGACCTTACAAGTAGCAGCCAAAGGGTTAATTATTTGAAACCCCTAGGGATGTAACTATTTGAAACACCTAGGGATGCCTTACTCAACACTGTGACACTGATGTGTCAAATGTGTTAATGCCTGGTTACCCAATGCAGACAGAAAGTGGGGAGGAGCTGCCCGATTAAAACAAGCTTGGAAGCAGGAGTGGCATCCACTTCCGTAATAGCTTGCCTCCAGAAACCCTATGAGCCTGGAGAGAGGATGAAAGACACCCAAGCATTGAGGACTCTCCTTATTAGGGACGCTATGAGTCGCCTGCAAAGTGACAGCACTTAACAACAACAACAAAAACAGGGATGCCTTAACTTTTCTTTTGGTTTGGCACACTATCCATTCTTCTCATTTACAGTCTTCTTTTCACTTACTGCTCTATTATTAGCATTATCAGTGCATCTTTCACTCTTAAAAAGGTACTTGTTTGAATACTAAGTTCTGTGATCAGCCAGTTTGGGGGACGTTTCATGGTGTATGGTCTTGATGCAAGAGAAACGTGATGTTCTAAAGCCCTCTCACTTCTGATGCCTCCTATTATGTCTGCAATAAAATGAAAGGGGGGGGGAAATGGGTATGAACGTAGTTGCTTAGACATTTGATCCCAGAACTTTGAATCATAAGTAAGTGACACAAAGCTTGAAGGAAAAATGGAAGTTCAGACTACAATCAGTGTGGATGGGCGTCATATCACAGTGGTGCCGAGGTGAGGGTGTGGCTGCCGTCCTGCTACCCTAACTTCTCCTCCTCTCTAATATTCACATCTAATCATCCAAATGGCAGCTCCGGGAAATTCCAGATTTTCTCCCATAACAGCTTCTCTTTTTTTTCTTTCTTCCTGGGTTATTTTTGTTGTTGTTGTTGTTTTAAAAAGTTTCTATTGTTTATAGAGTAGAATAAGCAGTCAAGCACAGAGCCATTGCCAACTATATTCTGGGGAAACCAAGGATGATAGGAGGTATAGGAATAAAAATAGGCACCCAAAAACTAAATCTAGAAATTTGGACAACTTGGGAAAAATGAAGTAAAACAAACAAACAAAAATTTCTCCGTTGACTTTGCACAATGAAGAATTATGTAACGTTTTACTGTAGATACTTCTTTCCACTGAAAGAATTCTTAGACAATTGCTGTTAGATTAAGATAATATTTTAATGTCATCAAAAAGCTGTGGAAACAACAAAATGTAGGTAAAATGAAATTAAACTCCAGAAAATCAGAAGGTTCCTGAGGTGGCACGATGTTTGCCAGGTGTTTCAGTTTGGGGTTTTTTTTTGGTTTGCTTGCTTGCTGGTTTGTTCTTCAATGTATCTTATCTGGGAATGCCCCACAAATTGGGTGTGGCTTATGAGCAGAAATGAAGCAGACTAGCAAAATGACACACACACAAAACCTTAAATCTAACTATACCGATGGTATTTTAGTGCAAATGGACCAAAGGAGTCGATTAAAAGAAAATGATTAGCAAGCTGAGATTAAAAAAAAACAATAAAAGGAGATCCAAGTATACTCACTGTATTTACTGGCACCAACACACTGACAGAAGGGCAATCAGTGAGGTTATATAAATAACCAAAGAAACGTAACGTGCCGAAATTACTATCCAACAAAGTAGAGTTGGAGGCTCAAGTAATATGAAGAGTAGGCACAGACTTCACGGAAAGAAATTCAATAGGGTAGTTAACAAAACCCTTAACTTTGTTCACAGCTGAAAAGCAAGAAAGTGTGTATGTGTGTATATATATCTATATTTACATTTACATTATTTATAATAGCAAAAAATAAGGCTCCAGGAATAGATGGTATACCAATTGACATATTTCAGCTAACAGATGCTGCCGTGGACGTGCTCACCAAGTTGTGCCAAGAAATCTGGAGAACAACCACTTGGCCAACTGACTGGAAGAGGTCAATATTTGTTCCCATCCCAAAGAAGGGCGACCCAACTGAGTGTGCTACAGAACAATCTCATTGATTTCACATGCAAGCAAGATTCTACTGAAGATATCCAAAAACGACTGGAACAGCACATCAGCAGAGAACTGCCAGAAGTCCAGGCTGGGTTTAGAAGGGTTGTGGTACTAGGGATATTGTAGCTGATGTTAGATGGATCTTAGCTGAAAGCAGAGAATACCAGAAGAATGTCTATCTGTGTTTCATTGATTATGCAAAGGCATTTGACTGTGTGGATCATAACAAACTGTGGCTGACTCTGAGAAGAATGGGAACCCCAGAATATTTAATTGTGCTAATGCGAAACCTATACTTGGACCAAGAGGCAGTCATCAGAACAGAGCAGGGCAACACTGCATGGTTCAAAATTGGGAAGGGTGTATGCCAGGGATGTGTCCTGTCTCCATACCTTTTCAACCTGTATGCAGAGCAGATTATCCGAGAGGCTGGGCTCTATGAGGAGAGGCGTGGCATTAGGATTGGTGGACGATCTATCAACAATCTGCGTTATGCAGATGACACAACCTTGCTCGCTGAAACTGAGAAAGACCTCATGCACTTACTGCAGAGGATCAAGGACTGCAGCCTTCAATATGGACTGAGGCTCAATGTCAAGAAGACAAAAATTCTCACCACTGCACCAATCAGTAGCATCATGATGGATGGCGAAGAGATTGAGAGTGTTCACAGCTTCAGTTTGCTCAGCTCCATGGTCAACACTCTTGGCACCAGTAGCCAGGAAATAAAAAAAACGTATTGCGATGGGAAAGTCTGCGATTAGGGACCTCTCCAAAATACTCAAGAGCAACAGTGTCTCTCTGGAGACTAAGGCCATAGTTTTTGCAATCACTTGTTATGCATCAGAGAGTTGGACAATGACTAGGGAGGATAGAAGGAGAATTGACACCTTTGAGCTGTGGTGCTGGAGAAGAGTACTGAATGTACCATGGACTGCCAAGAAAACAAACAGATTCATCTTAGAGAGGATTAAACCAGGCTGCTCCTGGGAGGCAAGGATTCTGGGGCTTCGTTTGACATACTTTGGACATGTTGTAAGGAGAGACAGGTCTTTAGAGAGGGACATCATGCTGGGTAGAGTAGAGGGACAGTGCAGGAGGGGAAGACCCTCTATGAGGTGGATTGATTCGGTGACTGGGGTAATCGGGATGGGTGTGTCAGAGGCAATGAGATTGGCACAGGATAGAGCACGGTTTAGGGCTGTTGTACACAGGGTCGCTATGAGTCGCAAACGACTCGACGGCACATAACAACAACATATTTTTATTATTTATATTTATATATTTACATATATAAATATATAAAAGCAGCTGATGAATTGAAAGACAACACAAACAGTACACAAAAGCTATATACATTTTCCTACAAAATCCTTAATAATTTATAGCAAAAATTGGGAGGAATGGAATCGTACTAAAACTTTTAAAGCATCTAGTTTTACTAGACATTTGTCAAACTGCAAAATAGAAACTCTAATCAAGGGCAACGGGGACATTTACCAAAGTAGATAAAGCAATCTAAAGCAAATCTTATTAATTGAATGGAACTCTTTCAAGAAGTAGAAAAAAATCCTTTCAAAATATGGAATATTACATTACAATAATAAATGGGAAAGGATCAATGTAAGTAAAAAAATAGCTTAATAAAATTCAGTATATACTTATGATAACATTCTCAATTTGACATAAAATAGCTCTTTTGGAATGGCTTGGAAGGGTGAAGGGACAGCACAGGAGAGGAAGACCCTGGGTGAGATGGACTGATACAGTAACTGGGGCAATGGGGGTAGGTGTGTCAGAGTCAGTGAGACTGGCTCAGGACAGGGCAGGCTTCAGAGCTGTTGCATGTCCCTGTGAGTTGGAGGTGACTTGATGGCTCATAACAACAACATGGTGAGCTCTGATGGCATAGTGGTAAGGAACTGCATTGCCAGCCCAAAGGTATGTGGTTTGAATTCACCAGTTGCTCTGTTGGTCAATGATGAGCAATTTCCTCCCATTCTATTAACTGCCTCTGAAAACCTGCTGGTGGGCCAGCTATGATGTGGTTCTGACTCGATGCTACTGAACCATATAGCACTACTGCACTTCAGCATGTGGGTTTTCAGAGGCAGTTAATCACATAGGAGGAAATTCCTCATCCTTCTCCCATAGAGCAGCTCGCAGATTCAAACCACATGCCTTTGGAAACACAGTGCAGCTTCTTACTACCAGGCCACATGGAAATACAGGCCTATTTTTGAAATAAAGAGTATGACAATATTATTATTTTTCAATGTACATGTCAGTGTTGTTGTGTTGTTGTTGTTGTTGATTGCCATCGAGTCGAGCACGACTCGTAGTGACCCTGTGAACAAAAGGCCAGAAGCCTTTCTATAACTATCGTTGTTTCTCCAGGTTCATAGAGTTTCCAGAGGCACGTGGTTTAGGAAGTGGCTGCCACTCCTGCTTTCAAAATTATCTTAACCTGGGAGCTCCACCAAACACTGTCCACCATGGACAGCCGTAAAGGCATTTGATTCCCAGTGGCAGAAGGTTCCCCCTGACAGCAAACCCAGATTGTTTCAGTACAGCTAATTGACAGAAAAATGCTGTATAACTTTGAAAATCACTACCTAACTTAGGAAAGACTGGAGAGGATTATGCTAAGTGAACTAACCCAGCCCCATAAGGACAAATACTGTATAAAACCATTATTGTAGAACATGTATGAGGATCCAAGCAGGGGAGGTGAGGAGCATAGGGGTGAGGATGTGGGGGGAGGGAGGAATGAATATTATGCTGAGTGAACTAACTTAGTCCCATCAGGGCAAATACTGCATTAGACCATTATTGTAGAAATAGAATGATAACTAGCAAAATGTGTATGAGGTTCCAAGAAGACAACGGGAGGAATAAAGGGGTGAAGATGAGGTGGGAGTAAATCATAGGGTCACACAATTTGATGGATGGAGGGAAGGGTAGGTGTAAGAAAGGGGATCTTGTGGGGATCTGCAAAGACAGGACAATGGTAAGCATAGATGAATGTCAATTAATTTTATAAAATACAATGATTTTGATTGTATGAAACAATGTGAATGAAGGATAGTGTGAAACACAATGTATATGAACTTTGTATGCAAACCAGTGTAAAATTAAAAAGAAAAAGAAAGTAGTTGAGAATAAAGTGAAATTAACATGGATGCCTGTGTTAAGTCTTCATCGGTATACTATAAATGAGTATATGAAATGGAATTGCCAATGAACTGATAAAATGGAAGTTAATAATTTTTTATTATATATGCTTTAATCATTATGTAGGATTTATCCAGAAGTCATTAACTGATAAATATTTCTTAAAATACCAATGTATTTTATACAGCCTACATAAGCTATGAGTTGGTCTAAGTGGATGGCTCACAACAACAGATAAAATAATATTCAAACTTATTAAACTTACTCAAGCTACCTGAGTAAAAATTACACTAATATCACCAACAAATGAAAATTTATGAAGGCTTGATACACTGAAACTGTGACAATATCTCATATTTTTCATTAAAAGTATTCACTTCATTTATGTAATATCCTGGGTGCTGAGAATGAGATCCTCTTTAAAGAAAATCACTTGTATTTTAAAATTAACACTCTGAAGAGGTTTTCCCCTCAGATTTGTTAAAGTATAATTAATATATATATACAATGTACTCCAGGCTTGAGGTGTTATTTTTTTGAGTGTCTAATATACACTATACACACAAACATATAAACAGCAACCAAAAAGTTAACTAGCATTTTGCATTGGACAAATCTGCTACAAAGGACTTCTTTAGAAAATTAAAGAGCAAGGTTGTCAGTTTAATGACCAAGGTGTGTCTGGCCCCAAACATGACATTTTCAGTTGCCGCACAAACACGTGAAAACTTGGACAATGAATAAGGAAGACTGAACAAGAATGTAAGTCTTTGAATTGCGGTGCTGACAAAAAAATACTGAATATCCCATGGACGGCTATGAGAATAAACAAATCTGCTTGGGAAAAGTACAGCTTTAACAGTCCTTGAAGAGAAGGTTGACAAGATTCCTTCTCATGTATTTTGAATATGTTACGAGGGACCAATCCTTGGAGAAAAGAAAGCATGCTTGATGGAAGACTAATGATAAAGGGAAAGATCCTCAACAAGATGATACAGTGCCTAACAATGGTTACACAGTGATTATAACAATGGTTACACAGTGCTGTCAC
>NW_006399761.1:11065426-11066089 GCF_000299155.1 Elephantulus edwardii
ATGGATACACAGTGCTGTCACAATGGCTACACAGTGCTGTAACAACGGTTACACAGTACAGCAATAATGATTACACAATAATATAAAAATGGTTACACAGAGCTGTCACAATGGTTATACAATACTGTAACAATGGTTACACAGTGCTGTAATGATGGTTGCATGGTGCTGTGGACTGAAGCACTGCAGTGGTTATGATGATGACTCAGAAGCAGGCACTGTTTCATTCTTTGATGGGTCAATTTGAGTCAGAATAGACTCCATGGCACCTAGTAACCATAACCAAAATGGCTACGTAAGCCATTTGTCTTTAATGTTACATCCATTTAATAGCACACTGAGGACACAGATTATGTATTTGTTATTTAGGGTTTAATCTGGACTCTCTAGGCTAGTCTTGGTCTTTAAAGTTTCATTGCTGACTATGGATGTAGAACTTCATGTGAATAGCAGGTTACTCTAGATTTGCCATGGAATTCTTTCCATGCAATTAGTATCACACCAAGAAGCAAATAAGTCAAAGATTTAGAACATTCTACTTTCTTCTAATGCAAGTACATTGGCTATATGCCATTTAATGTTCCTCTCTCTGTGGGCTGACCATCATTAAGTCCTAAAGAAATGCATATTATGGGAGCTCTGGTGGCCTAGTAGCAAGAAGCT
>NW_006399761.1:11067999-11076675 GCF_000299155.1 Elephantulus edwardii
AGGTCTAACCATCTTTTGGCAGAAGCATTCAACAGAACAAAATATGTGGTGCATTTAGGATGTCGGTCCTCTTGTGCATGCTGCCACTGTTAAGGTCATCAGACTCACAGCGACTTTCAGCAATCCATTGCATAGGTAATCATCCTCTTTGGTCTGTTCAATGCATAGATAATTGTCCTCTTTGGCCTTTCCAATTCATAGGTAATCGTCCTCTTTGGCCTTTCCAATGCATAGGTAATCATCTTCTTTGGCCTGTCCAAGGAAACCCAAACCTGCAGATGGTGGGCATGCATCCCATCCCCCACTTCCTACGCAGGCGGCCAGTGGGGTGCGTGCCCCCGCCCCCGCCCCCAGCGCGGGAGGTCTGCAGGAGGCGCGTGGCCCCCCCCAGCATGGGCAGCCGTTGGGGGTGCGCCCCCCCACCCCTCCTCACGGGCGCTCGGCGGGTGTGCGGGCAGCCGGAGGCACCCGCTTCCCCCACAGCAGCCATCCTGGCTCCAAGAATTCTCTCCAGTACAAGACCACCTTGCGGCAATGTGGTGGCTTCACTGTACCAGTCTTGAGGAGGGCCAGTGGCCAGCATCCATCCTGGGTGAGGGAATCCATTTGTTCAGGCTATGGAAGCCTCATGGAGCTGCAGCAGCTGTTCGGAGCAGCACAGGCTCTGGGGTGGGGGGTGGGAGCCACGAAACTCACCCATTTCTCCTTGGGAATCCTTGAATTCCTGTTGTTGAGCCTCAATCTTCACTGAGGGCCAGTCATCAACTGTTTAAGTGTTCAATTATCAATAAGCCGAAGTCTGTGGAAGGCCATAATGGCCCTGCTGTAAGTGGTTCGCTACTACCGCAGCTCACCACACTGTCTCTGCCTCTGCCACCATCTTGGATCCCTTAGCACAGTATTTTTAAGCCACTTCTTTACTAAAAAACAATACCTATTTAGTGTAGAAAATAGGCTTATGAGATTACTTAGTCTTTATTGAGATGAAATGATTAAATAGAAAAAATATTCTGTCCCATATTTATTGCATTTGCAAAATGCCTTACGTCCACACTTTTAAAAAATGTGAAATGGATTAAAAAGAAGCAAGCCAACGAATGCAGACTTCTATAACCAAAAGATGTATATGCTCTTGGGCAATACGTAGCATATATCAACCAAGTCAAAGCCATTCTTCATATTCAAGTCCCCAAAGCATACACATATTCACGAAACCTGTTTAGTAGCAGAATACAGAGTCATTTCCATTGTTTGCATGGATGTAAAATATCTATAGCACTAGGATGATCTAATGTTAACAGTTACACTTGTGGGGTAAGTGTTACGAGACCTCTGGCTGGAGACATTTTTTAAGACTCAAATTTTAAAGAGGAACAAAGTGAGAATGAAGCCCAGATGAAATATTATCTAGGTGATATCTGATTCACAATCCCACACGCAAATGTTCAAATGCACTTATAAATACATCTTTTGCTGTGTTAGGAGATTACTGCAAAGAATTGTAGAGAAATTTTCTTTGAGCTAGAACTCTGCAAGCACCATACATCAGGCAATTTTGTCTAGTTGTGACATAAGAAGAGTTAAGAAACTGAGACGAAAAATGCAAGTGAAGGTGAAGGCAGTCTGTTGGGTTCCCCCCGCCTGCCCCAGCCAAAAGACTCATGAGCAAAATATCAATGTCTTTCTTCTCACAGCCATTCATTACTAAATTCCTGAGTAGAAGACACTGCACAAGTTAAAGCTGTTTGGAAACATCTATTTGCTTACATTCTTGGGGGAAAAAATGAAAACTCTTAATTACTCTCTCTAGGAAAAGACACAGACATATGGTGAAGGAACTTACAGTTATGGGACTTGAATCGCAGAACTCTGTAACTGTAATAGTATATACTCAGCATATATTACTGTACACATAGACTCAAGCAGATTAAAAAATATTTATTCTAATCTACACAGAGATAGCCTCATATATAGACAATAAAAACAAGATATAAAAATAGCCCTTGAAATGAACTTTGGCTTTTTTCACAATATATTTTTCTCCCACGTAAGAAATACCCCAATCCCACCAGAAGGCATACTTTTCAGTGGACATTTTTAAGCACACATTGCAAGCTTGGTATGTCCATTTTGAGTTTCAAGATCATAGTGACATGTGTGACCAAATTCCCCTCTAATATTGTACCTGTCAGTATCAATAAACTTACCAGCAAGACAGGGAAACGTAATGGCCATTGGTGAAAATCTCCATCTGAAGAATTCCACCTCAGCTTGTCCATAGAAATACTTTTAAGATTAAAGAAACAGAAATTCCTCATGATTCACGCCTTTGGTGGTGTGACACTGGAGAAAGCACAGCAATGTCTGTGCTGCCTCCCTCAAGAAGATACCCATTTCACGCCGATAGTCATTAGGAAGTGATTCTCTGAATTCACCAGTACCCCAAGGAAAGAGGAGAGCTCGGAGAACTATGATTACGTTTTCGAAGAGTCTTAGAAATCCACCCTTTCTTATCTGTGATTATGATTTGAAAAATGTAGGAGAACCAAAGTGATTTCACAACTCTTTTGGCAGCAACGTGCGACTTGAATTGGGCACTGAAAACTCCTTTTAAAACCTTACATGGTCTGACCACCCGTCCATTTTGCTGTGGGTTACTGAAAATGTGAGTGTGGGATGCTAGTCTAGACTCCATAGGTGCTAGTACATATCACGCAGTATATACCTATGTTTATTTAAAAAAATACAAAACATTCCAAATAGTACTTTTTTTATAGTACTTGTGGTACCAACTGTTTCAGTGGGGGATTTTTAAACTACACTACAAGTGCTCTGAATCCCTTGAGCTCTTTATTTATTTAAGGCAACTATAATATTCATGAGACTGTTAGGAGCAAACATTCCATAAAATCGATGCTAAATTTTTAAAAATTCACAGCATCATAAAGTCAGCTGTAATCCAAAGATAGCCTATCCCGTTGGCCAAATCCTTTATAATTGTTAAACTACCTAAAAATATTATTCACAAATACATGCAAAGTCTAATCACACTTTTAATTTCAACTTGCAGTTTCTGACGTCACAGGCTTGATTTTTTAAAATTTGTAAATAGTTGATTTGGTTTGGGTTATTTATTTGTTTTTAAGTAAAAAAAAATAATAGTCTTTTGACAATTTGCTGTTTCTTTTTGTTAAGATGTAGCACATGGGAATCGGAGGTTGAGTGATTCTTGAGCCAGGAATTATAGTTTCCACTTAACCACTCAGGCAACGAGACTGTCTGCAAGCCACATTATGGGCTGGCCTATGGACCTTGAAAAAGCAAATGAGTATCGACTTGTGGGGATGGAGATGGCATGCCTCTGGAGGATCCTAGTGTTCACAGATGACAGAAATGAAGAAGTAATGACATTGGCATCATGCTGTGAATAAAGAAGAAGCCATACGCTGTCACGGGACGACTGGGATTGCTAAATGGGCAACACAGCTTTCGTGCAGAAAGAAAAAGATGAGATCTTGGCCAGTGAGCTCTCTCTTGAGACAACTCAGAGGCAAGCCTCCTGTCCTTCAGACACTTTATCATATTCCCTACCATACTTCACCTGATAATACACACTTGATGAAGTATTGTGGGGGAGAAAAACAAACAAACAAACAAACCCAAAACACACCACTAAGCAAAATTAAGCAATTGTCTTAATGAGTTGTTTTCTACAGGAATACAACATACTTATAGACGCAGGTAGAAATGCACACCATTGAGTCAAATCCAAATGACAACCACACTTCATCCAATCAAATCTTAAAATGATTCCTCTCGAGAATGGCTTAAAGATAGAAGTTGGAGGATTTGTACCACACGAGAGGTGCAGCCCTTCTAGTTATCAGCACCACACACAACTACATCACCAAAGACCTTGGTTATAGGAGTAAAATAGTACAGATTAATCTCAGTTTTAACTCACATGTTGATGGGGTCAAGTTCAAAATCTGTTGTGGAGTCAGCAGGCTGGAAGCTTCTGTAGGTTTAGATCCGAAGGTCTATAATAGAAAATGGAGTGTGTTAAGAATAAAGAGAGTGTTCTGTCAAAATATTCGTAGCCTGTACCCTCAAGAGACCATAACCACCACCCCAGCAGATATATGCACACACGTTTATTACGGCTTTATTCACAATAGCAAAGAACTGGAAACAACCTAAGTGCCCATCAACAGACGAATGGATAGAGAATCTCTAGTATATTCACACAATGGAATACCGCGCTGCATTGAAAAACAAGGAACTCATGCAATATTATTCAAAATGGGTGACCCTGAAGGACATTATGCAGAGTGAAATATCTCAGTCACAAAAGGACAAATACTGCATGGTGCCACTGCTGTAGAATGGGACTGACATCAGGGTTGGGATGAGAATGAGATAAAATTGGATAAATTATGTATACTGCATTGAAACAGATGAGGGAGAGAATAGTTTAATAGCAATATTTGATTGGGTATTATGGTTATGACAAGAGTCCAAAATGAAGGTTGAATAGTGGAGTGTACCCAGGAGAGGAGGGGATTATATGCCAATGAAGGAATTTTTCTTTTACTTTTCAAGGAGTTAACCCAAAATCTCTGTAAACATTCATTAAAATAAAAAATATATATATTCATAGCCTGGAAGCATAACAACCCTAAAAAAAACCAAAAAACACCTTCATCAACTGGTTAATCAATTGTGTTATACTAAATTACATTCTGGATGGTCTTTCCATCACATCGTATCACCTTGGGGAATAACAATGTTTCTCCATCTGCTGGGAACCACCTCCCTCTTTCCATCTCTATGTTTGTCTCTCTCTCTCGACCATCATTTCCAAGGCTTTCATTTGCCTAAGAGGATACTGTCAATCTTTCTGCACATGGTAGATCGGAATTGGGTTAGCAATGTAACTCCCTATGTAATTAACTATCACAGCAATTTCTAGCCATCTTATCAGAACATGAGTCTGCCATAATGTCAAAATAGCCAAATTGTCTTATTTTGTGGCGTTTACCTATTTTGGAGAATAGTTGCTGCTGTTGTTGTTGTTGTATACCATCAAGCTAGAACCAACCCATAGCTGACCCTCCAGTAGGTTTTCAGAAGCAGTTCGTTACATGAAATTTCTCCTGCTGAACAGCTTGTGGATTTGAACCATGGATCTTTGTGTTGCCAGCCCAACTCCTTATCACTAGGCCAAGAGTAGAATATTAAAATGCACCGTGGATCTCTATCGTCCTGAATACTCTTTTCTTGAAGTTACAGAATTAATTGCTATTTCCCCAGCCCCAAAAAGGATTACATGTGAATTGCTATAATGTGAAATTTATAATCTCTGCAAAATCACCTCATGGATAGGTGGATCGTTTTGTTGTTTGATATGTTTTGTTTTGTGTTTGTTTTTGTTGTTTTTTTAAGGGCTCCCTTGCAATATTATTTTGTCAGGGTTTTTTTTTTTTATTTTGTCAGTTTTAACTTGCTGCAAAAAAAGAACTATAATTAAAAAAAAATCCCCAAATAAAACACCACCTCATTTCCTGAGGCCAGCGCTGTAGTCAGAGGAAAAGCCTATCAGGCAATCTCAGGACAGAGTCAAAACTCAAGAAGGCAGATGCCATGAAGTGAGTGACCTTGAGTTAGTAGGTATTTCATCTTGTGTCTAACCTTGTCTGTTCCAGGTTTTCTCCTATTTAGCAGAGGAACATTCTCCCATATGTGACAAGAGGCAGAACACCTGTGTACTACAGAGATGGGGGTTAAATTGGTTATTTTGGTTCCAACGAGGAGCTAGAATTCAGGGCAAAGCAACTTGGGGAGCAGTTAAATTGTTTGATATCCTCCACCAGTGGAGAGCAGATTGGGTTCTCACAGTTCACTGTGGGTCGACTTGACCCCAGGTCTGGGGCTGCCTGATGAATGTCAACCTTCCTGAGACGCTGTCTGACCGTAATTGATTCAGGAAAGAAGTCCGGTTAAGCCTGCCGAGAAAGAAAGAGAGCTTAGGGGTAAAAGGAAAAAAGGGAGAAGCCTCAACTGAAAAAAAAAAATCACAAACAAAACCAAAACCCAAAGCAGTCCTGGGTCATTTCTTTTAAGAACAAGCAGATCTCCTCCATGAAAAGAACTAAGAATATTGGATTGTAATAATACAATTCTATGATGACAATAACCCAAAGATAGTTCATTGCATAGAAGAACATTAACACAGTGACAATAACGTGGCTTCCAGGTAAGAGGTAATGAAACCACCAACATGTTGGAAAGTTGAAGAAGGATTTGGTAGCTCAGGTATAAGCTCTAAGTATACATTTTATATCAAGGACTTAATATAGTTAGAGTTCAATTGTAAAGACTGATATGAAATCATGACTTAAGAAGCAACTTTGTTCCTAACTCTCTTAGAAATTCAACTTTACAGTATCTGTGTAAAACCAACATCTATATACGTTTGCACAAACAGATTCGTATTTTCATTCTATTTCACATAAAAGCAAATAAGGGCTCCTTAGAGAGCTGTTGTGTTCAAGCCTGTGGAAGAAGAAAACCCAAACTCATTCTGGTGCATATTACAGTCATAATGTCAGAAATGCATCAACTAATAGGTGTTTAGAGAGGTGCAAAAGCCAAAATAAAAGGATATCCACTGTCCTCTTTTGAACAATCTTAATATACCCTTCGTAGACCAGCCTCCTTGCTGATACGTAGGGAGTTACACTACCAATTCAAAGGCAGGTGGCTTGAGTCCACCAGCTGCTTTCTGAAAGCTGGCCAATCTCTCATGTAATTTACAGCCTCAGAAAACCAAATCATAACCTCCTCAATTACTTGCTATGCAGCTGAAAGTTGAAGCATGACAAGGATGTCAGAGGAATCATCGATGCCTTTGAGTCATGGTGTTGAAGGAGAGTGCTGAATAGGCCCCTGAATTGCCAGAAGGACAAACAAATGTGTCTCGGAAAAAGTGCAAGCAGAGAACACTTTAGAGACAAAGAGTTAAATTTTGTTGGGCTTCCTCTGGGCATGTTGTTAGGACGGGCCAGTCCTGGGACAAGGACATACTCGGAAAGGCAAAAGAGGAGAAGGTTCTCAATGAGAAGGACTGCTCCACTGATCATAATGGTGGACTGGGGAGTGTCAGAGATGGTCAGGATGGTACGGGATAGGGCAGGGTGCAGATTCGCTGTTCTTGTGGTTGCTTTGATTCTTAGTCACCTTGATGGCACTTAACAACAGTAACAAAGGAAGTGCAGGCTAATGTTTCCAGGAGTATATGTAGAAAAATGCTGTATGTCAATACAAGAGACATTGCATTAGAATGCGTGCAATAGAAATTAAAAGATAGTTGTTCACTTTTGCTCACAGCATAGGCATACAATCACAATTATAAATCCAATCTAAGGGCTCTAAAATATGATCCAGTTATTCCACTGCTAAGTACAGACCCGAAAGAAAACAGAATTGAGTCACAAACAGAGACTTGCATACCAAGGTTCATAGCAGTGTTACTCACAATAGCAAGAACATGGAAACAGCCCAAACGTCCATCAACAAATTACTGAACTTGAAATTGCAGTACATCCACACGATGGAATGTTAATGCTGCACTCTATATAACATGGGAGAGGCTGGAGCAATATGTTGAGTGAACTAAGTCAGACAAAGAACAAATACTGTCTGAGACCATTGTTATAAAAAGAAAATGATAACCAGTAAGAGGTGTATGGATATCCAAAAAGGGAAGAGGAGGGATCAGCAGGGCTGAGGGTGGGGAGGGAGGAAATCATGGGGTCACAGAGCCTCTGGAGAAAGTGAACAGCATGCCTTTGGGTTGACAGCGCAGCTCTCTACCACTGGGCCACCAGAGTTCCCCACATAAACTAGACTAATGAAGAAACATCAGACTATATGACAAAGAAATTATAGCTATCAAAGATTCATTCTTTTTGGATCAAAAATTCAAGAAATTAAATGGCAATTTTGCATTAGGAAAAGAGGCATCAATAGATCTGTTTTAAGTTTTAAAAAGCAATGTTATCTCTTTGATGACTAAGGTGCGGCAGACCCACGCCGTGTTCTTTTCAATAGCTTCATATGCATATAAAATCAGGACAATGACAAAGGAAGAATAAGAAATGATTGACACATTTTTATTGTGTTGGAAAAAACCACTGATTATACCATGAATGACAGAAAAAGGGGCAGTTTTGTCTTAGATAAGTACAACCTCAATGTTTCCTGTGAGGAATGATGGCAACATTTTACCTTGCAAACTTTGGATACATACCCAGTAAGGACCAGTCTTGAGAAAGACTTGGTAAAGCAGGTCAGAGAAAAAGAAGACCTTCAATTAACTAGACTGACAGAGTGTTAGCAAGAATGGACTCAAACACGGTGATGATCCTGGGAATAACTCCAAACTAGACAAGGAAGTGTCCTGATATACACGAGGTGCCTGCGAGCTGGAGCTGACTTGATAAGCATCTAACAGAGTTTGCAGGGAGCTCTGGTAGCCTAGTGGCAAGAAGCTGTGCTGCAATCCCCAAGGCACAAGGTTTGAATATCCACCAGAGGGTCAGCTGTGGGTCAGTTCCAACTAGTACACAACAATAATTGTGTTTATATGTATATATTTATATACACTGTAAACAC
>NW_006399761.1:11076775-11112260 GCF_000299155.1 Elephantulus edwardii
AAAAAATAAACATACACATACACACACATATATCTATTTTGGAGCACTGGTAGTCTAGTGATAAGAAGCTGTGCTGCAATCCCAAAGGTACAAGGTTCGAGGCCACCAGCTGCTCCGCAGGAGAAGGACAGGCAATCTCCTTCCATGTGATTAACTGCCTCTGAAAATCTACTGGAGGGTCAGTTATGGGCCGGTTCTGACTCAACGGTACACAACAAGCAACAATATATACAGTGTGTATATGTGTGTGTGCACACGCTCTACTGAGCTCTGGCAGTGTCAACCAAAATGTGTGCGTATACATACATGTATGTACATGTATGTATATATACTTAACACACACATATATATATCTCACACAGGACATTATTCATTTTTCTCTGAGCAGTTGGTGGATTCAAACTGCCTCTCACTGAGTTAAAAGCCCTATTCCTTACACTCCAGGCCACCAGAGCCCCTTAAAGTCAGGGAGAATATCAGAGGGGAGTTTCACTTCACTCAAATCGGATTCAGATGCTGATTAGAACTTTTGTTCTTATTAGGTGCCATTGAGTTAACTACAACTCATCCAGACTCTGTGCAATCCAAGGAAATGTTGGCGATTCTGAGCCTTCCTCCCCATCTCCACCACATCCAAGGCCACCGTTGAGGGTCTTCCAACCGGAGGGGCTTATCACTTGGCATTATATCAAACAATATCCCACAGCTACTCATGGGGTTTCTTGAGGACCTGTTAGTTCAAATAGCCAGTCCTACTTCTTAAAGGTCTTGGTCTATCTAGAAGCTCTGCAGAGAGCCCTCCACTGTTGGCTCTTGAAAAACTGGTTCCATAGTTTCTAGCATCACAGAAACTTCAGTCACCCCAGTATGACAAACTAACAAACAAACTTGCTTCAACTTGGAAATTTATGCCTTAAAAAAACAAACAAAACCAAAAAACTTGAAAAACCAAGTATCTCTGTAACACAACCTGAGTTGTGCCTTACTTGACAATGACCTTGCCGAGTGATATATAACCTCTGTGAAGAGCTGAGGGATGTTGGCTTCAATAAACATCAGGCCAATACAAATATTGTCCACCAAAACCCATCATTCTGTTTAGGAGCGTGGAGTTGGCTACCATGGCAACAGGCAGCCAGGCTCACAGGCTGGCTCAGTAGGGCCACCAGAATGAAGTGCTTTGTAGGTCTCAGTCAAGGATGTTAGTCTTCCTGCAAAGATGAGCTATGAGTGGTGGTGCTGGTGGTGATGGAAGGTGGGAAGACTTAAGCTGCCCTGTAATTGTCCCTAAGGCTTCCCACCCCTCAACTGGCAATCCTGGTCAAACCTAATGGTTGATTTCTAAAATATTTACACACACACACACACACACACACACACACACAATCTTCTTGCCTTTCGTCTTGAATGTTGTTATTGGTAGGTGCTGTCTAGCCAATCATGATTCATATACCCTATAAAACAACAGATTTGAACTTGACCCTAACCTGTGCCATGCTCAATCACTGGGCCAATCCACCTCACCGAGGGTCCTCCTCTCTTATGCTGACCTTTGACCTTTCCCAGTATGATGTCTTTTTCCAAGAACTAGTCCCTCCTGACAACATGTCGCAAGTATGTGAGAGACTCAGCTGCATCACCAACTGTCTTTAAGGAGCTCTCTGGTGGCACTTCCTCCAAGACAAATCTGTTCGCTCTTTTGGCAATCCATGGGACACGCAATACTCTTCTCCAGCACCACAATGCAAAGGTGGTTTTTTTGTTTGTTTTGTTTGTTGTCTTCCTTATTCACTGTCCAATTTTCAGCTGCAAAGGAAGTAAGTGCAAATATCCTGGCTTATGTCAGGTCTACCAGTCATCTGTCACTTTGCCATCCTGTGGTGGCTTGTGTGTTGCTGTGATGATGCCACCAGTTATTTAAAATATGAACAGGATCACCTATTGTGGACAGGTTTCAGCAGAGCTCCAAGACTAAGAAACCATGCTGACCATGCACTGCTTAAATAACAGACCTTCAAATACCTTCTATAGAAGAACTTTGTTAGTGCGGATGGAATTTTCCTTAAGGAAAGAAGGGGGGTAATATCTAAATTATCCACTTTAAACTTTGGACAGTACAAGTTACTTCCAAAGAAGTATGTTTGTCACTGTCAAACCTGTTTATCTGAATCAAGCAATGGTGTTCTCTGAGAAGGGCTATCTTTTTTTACTTCCCCTTCTGACTTGCAGATTTCAAGTTTCCAGGTAAAATCTATGATACTGAAGAGAAATGGCTGTTACTTGAAAGAGAATTACATTTTTCCCCCTCCTCAAAAGAGGTTACATTTAATGTCACTCCCTAAATTGCAAACTTTCAATCACATAACTGGAGCTGTGTACTTTTGTAAATAAAGCAAGGTGAGATGGGAGGGAGGGCACCGGGTGTTTGGAGAGGAGTATTTGCATTTTCCTTTTTCCAAGTAAGCTGACACTTCACATTTTATTTACCTGTATTTGTTTCTTTCTGCATATCATCAGAAATGCAAATGGCTCAGGCCTGCAGATTTTTCACAGCATTGTTAAAGAGAGGTTATTAATTTATTATGTCTCAGGAAAATATTTCTCAGCAGGTTTGGATAATATGTAAAAGCTGCTCTTCCCTTGACCCAGTATTGCTGTGGGTCTTTTTTTTATCAAGCTTGTGATAATAGTCAAGGGAAGATTCAAAACAGATTTGTCTGCCATAAAGTTTGACTATTTGGCCTATAAACTGTAGAATGATCTTTATTAAACCTGGATGCATAGCCGCATTTGCTATCTAAAACTGGTGTCAGTGACAGAGACAAATGTTTCTAAAAATGATCCCCAAGGTGACATCAATTACAAACAAGAGCTGGCTTTCAATGCAGCCTATTTCGTTAGCAGTATGTTACCTTCAAGAAATCAAAAGTTCTAAAGATTAAAAGGTGATTATCAATTCACTCACCAAGTAGCTGAATCTTTCTGAACTCGACATCTGTGACCCCACACAAGTTATTTTGTCACGTTGACCTCAATATAAAGAGGAGTGAAAACTGCTCTGCTATTAAACGGATGTGTGACCTTGGGCAGTAGTAATAGATGTGACAATTGCTATGCGTTCGGTGTTAATATACACTCTGTCAAAGTCATTACCATGACCTTTTCAAATTTGGGTAGAGTTTCCAGATAGTCAGATATGCAGGTGCCCAATTAATGTTGAACTTCAGATCAACAACAAAAAAATAGTGTAAATAGGTTCCAAGCATGCACATGCTGTTTTCTTTTCCGCACTGGAAAAGTCTGCACTAGGCAAACTGGGCTAAGAAAGCCAGGCTGGTTTTAATTGTAGCCTGGTTCACTAGATTGCGCCTTTTTTGGTAGGCTCTGTAACTTCCATTTTACTATTCTCTGCAGAAGAGGGGAGATGGGGGAGTGAGTCTCAAGGAGGTAACTGTGAACTTGTCTTTCATCTGTGAGGTACTGTCATCTCAAGGAACCGATGAGGATAATGTGACACAATTATCAGCCAGACTACAGCGGTCAAGTTCTTCGTTGCAACTAAATGAATCCACTGTAGCTGGTTTTAAGCCAGAAAAATCTTTACATATTGAATGATAGCCACTTAAGTCCAAAATAATACAGGATGTTAAGCAGCCAAAGATAAATCCAGGGAAGTTAAACAATCAGGTTTGTAGGCTACCGAGCCAGGAGCAGTTTCCAAATTCACTACATTTGGCAGTTCCAAGGTCTCTGTAGCTCATAGAGCCAATGGTGGCATTGACAACCTGTTTCTGAAAGCTCTGTGTCTCTCCTTCACCCTCTGTCATCCCAACCAGGATAGATTCTGCTGATAGTCTTCTGATTCATGATAGTCTATTCCACTGAAATAGCATGAGAGCTGGTCTACATGATCTTACTGTCTCTGTCATTCTCTAAGTTTCTGCCTTTTATCCTGTTGTTGTTGTTGTTTATACTGGTGAGTTGGAAATGACCCACAACTGACCCTCCAGTGAGTTTTCAGAGGCAGTAATGGGAGACTAACCATCTCCTTCCCCCTGGAGCGACTGGTAGTTTTGACCTACATGCCTTGGGGATTGCAGCACAGCGTCTTACCACTAGGCTACCAGGGCTCCTTGGCTCTTATCCTGTTGTTGTTGACTGCCATCAAGTTAAGTGTGACTCCTAGCAACCCTGTGAACAACATGCCTGAAGCCCCTCTACAACTACGGTCATTTATCAACATTCATAGAGTTTCCAGAGGCATGTTGTCTAGGAAGTGGATGCCACTCCTGCTTCCAACTCCTAGTGAAGCAAAATTTATACACTGGGCAATTCCCCGTACATACAAGGGTGTTAGGTAAGTGCTAGGTAAGGGCTGGACAGCATAGAAAGCAAGCCACCTGCTTAGTGAGATGTCTGGCAATGTAACTGTGTTTTACTCTGAACAAATATGGAGTCCCTAAGGACTGTACACATTTGGCCACATGAAGGACAACTGAAAGACTGGCGATTTGAAACCACTCTGAAATGCTCAAAAATAAGAGTCTGGAGATAGACTTCTGTAAAGTCACAGCCTTAAAAATTCTAGGGGGCGTCTCTACTACCCTCATATGGTGACATAAACAGGACTGACCCAATGGCAATAATCCCTTTTGTTACTTTTCTTTCTTGCAAATATACACCATGCATATATTTCTGTTCTACATCAGCCCTTATCCAATTGCTTAACGTTAAAGTCTATTTTTCTTTCTTTGTCAATTCTAACAAGACACTTAGGTATTTTTGTGTACTACATCTTTGTTAGCTCCAAACATCAACTATAAATGCCAGTTCTGCCTGTTCCATGGTCAGTAGAGAGTTGTGCTTCTAATGCAAAGACTGACCATCTCTGTTGGTTCAAATCTATCAGCAGCTCTGAGCGACAGAGATGGCCGCTCACTCTCATCCTACTGTAGTTTTCTGTGTCACGTACTGTCAAGTCAGAATTGATCCACAGTTGACACTCTTGCAGGCTTTCAGAGGCAGTTAATCACATGAAAGGAGATTGTCCATCCTTCTCCCGTGAAATCTGAACAAGGGCTGGAGGGTTGCTTTGGGTCCAAACTGACTTGATGGCATTGAATAGTAGTGGTAGTAGTTCAAATACATGGAACATCCCACAGTGTTTCTTCATGGAGTTTACCAGGTGCCAAGATTTTCCTTCTTTAAAGCATAGGAACATACTTTCTATGTGGTTTACCAGGTACCCAGATTTTACTACTTTGAAGGACATACTTCCTGTGGAGTTTACCAGATGCTCAGATTTTACTACTTCGAAGCACAGGAACATATTCTCCCATAGAAATTCTGCTGCTGTTAAGTGTTGTCATTACAACTCACAGTGACATGAGCTCAGAGTTGAACTACCCCGCAGGATTTGCCAGGCTGAAATCTTCATGAGAGAATATTGCTAATTGGTTTCGGTGGGCAGTTGAGTGCTTAATCAATTGTGCAAGCACAGCTCCGTGTAGAAATTCCAGTCACTTCATATTCAAGTTCCCACATAAGGGAGTTTTCCACTCTGTTGGCATCATTAAACTCTTTTTCGAGAACTAACCCTGGCTAACCTTTATGTGCCTGAGGTTTTCACTCTAAATCCGATAGCTCTTGTCTTCTCTCTGAACAAGTTTAACCAATCTACGCTGAAGGCTCCTGTAGGTTTACTATGCCTTTAACAGAACAGCCAACAACTCAGTGCTGTCGAGTTGGCATCAACTCATAGCTGACCCTCGGACAGGCCTTCTAAGGCTGTAAGTACACAGGTGGTGACTGTCCATCTTTCTGGCAAGGAGCAGCTACTGGACTTGAATCACCTGCCTTTAAGATGACAGTGCAATTTCTTACCCACTAAGTCACCAGAACTCAACTGTGTCTACAGACGTGGTGTCTTAAGAAACCTTGCCTTGAGTCGTAAGAAGAAAAGATGTTGAAGAAACACCTATCTGCTTCCTAAAAGATTGAGAAATCCTTAACAGATGAGTGAAGACCAGATAGTCCCTATACAAGCCATCTCTCTACTTCTTACTGAAATTTGAGCCATGGCCTTACTGTGACCCAAAACGGTATTCTTCAGAAACAAATTTCTCCTGGTGAAGTTGGAATCTTGGTTTAGGGATATTTTCACAGCTTAAGCAGACTCATGGACCCCATTAGGGCCAGTAAATAAACTATTAACTAATGTATTAATGGTTGGTTACCCATGGTGGACATTGTTCGGTGAAACTCCCTGATTCAAACAAGCTTGGAAGGAGGAATGGCATCCACTTCCATAATAGCTTGCCTCTGGAAACCCTATGAACCTGGAGAAAGGATGAGAGACACCCACAAGCGTTGAGGACTCTCCTTCATAGGGTCTCTATGAGTCACCTGCGACTCATCGGCACTTAACAACAATAACATCAACATAGAGAGATCAGCTGGCCCAGTGGACTGAAAGTGATGCAACCAAGCCAAATGTGAGTTACTTTTAATCCGCGGCCCTCGGGCCTGTCTTTCATTGTTTTTGTTCAGACATTCCTCTAGGTCGTATAGCCCTGGTGTGTCCACTTGCCGTACAGCGGTCACTTGCGGTTGCTGTGAGGCTGAACACTGTGACACTGGTGTGTCAAATGACTTAATGGTGGGTTACACATGGTGGACAGTGTTGGGTGAAACTCCCCGATTAAAACAAGCTTGGAAGCAGGAGTGCCATTCACTTCCTTAATAGCTTGCCTCTGGAAACCCTATGAACATGGAGAGCGAATGAGAGACACCCAAGCGTTGAGGACTCTCCTTCATAGGGTCACTATGCATCCCCTGCGGCTTGATGGCACTTAACAGTAACAACTAGTGTCCTTGAACCTTTGGCCAAGGGTGGAGGTCTGCTCGAAGGCATGGCTTTAAAATCCCCTTAGTGTGAGGGGATGGGACTGAAGGCTGGGGCCTGGAGTCTCCACTCTGGGAGTTTGGCTCCTAGCTAGCATCTCAACGACAGTCACGTTGGTCACATAAGGGAAGTTTCTGGGGTCATATTTGATGTGTATTACTGCTCTTTCGTGCCCCCAGGAGTTGGTGTCCTTGAGTCTTTGGCCAAGGGTGGAGGTCTGCTCAAAGGCGAGGCTTTAAAATCCCACAGGGCCAAATGTATTAATTTTTGAATGAATATTCCTTAAATGACACAACGATCTTTTGTCTATTTGCTGAACTGAACAGCTTGGTGTTGCTGTGATGCTGCACACTGCTTCACAGGCTTGTCAAATACCATCATGGTTGCCCATTATGTACAGGGTTTGGATGAGCTTCCAGACCGATTCATGCTGGGAAGCAGGAGTGGCATCCACTTCCTCAACTAGATGCCTCTGGAAACTCTACAAACTCTCTAAACTCTATAAATGTACAGATATTAAGTGTGTTATAGAATAGAGTTTAGGGGTTTTGTGCAAAGCTTATGCTCAGTCGTATTCGACTTGACAACACTTAATAACTACTAAATGAGACAAGTGCTGTCATATCTGGAGGAACGCTCTTCCACTTTGTACATCACTCTTTGTCACTGTGCTGTATGAAGTAACCTGGTTTTGCTGTGATGCTGAATGGTATCCCAATGTGGACAGTGTTTGGTGGAGCTCCCAGTTATAAAACAGATTTGGAAGCAGGAGTGACATCCACTTCCTAAACAATATGCTTCTGGAAATTCTATGAACTTGGAGAAATGACAGTAGTTATGAAAAAGCATTAGGTCTTTTGTTCAGAGTTGCTATAAGTTGTGTTCGACTCAACAGCAATCATCAACAACAGTTTATTCTTAGCTCAAAAGAGGAAGACTCTTGATGAAATGAATCGATTCAGCAACTAGGGTAATAGGGGTAGGTGTGTCAGAGACAATGAGGTTGACACAGGATAGAGCAGGGTTTAGAGCTCTGGTACATAGTTTGCTGAGTCACAAGCTATTTGACAGCACATAACAACTGTTTATTTTTAATTCTTAAAAATTGCATATGCAGAAACATGGGGAAAATCAGTTTAAGAGATAAAAAGAACTCGGAACTCTCTTCAAAGGTCTCCATTTCATCCTTGTCATTCAGTACTATTTCCTAAACAAAACAAAACAAAAACTACACACACACACACACACACCCCCTTGTTGTTGTTGTTATGTGCCATCGAGTTGCTTGCGACTCATAGCGACCCTATGTACAACAACCCTAAGCCCTGCTCTGTCCTGTGCCAATCGTGCTGCCTCTTACACACCCATCCCAATTACCCCAGTCATTGAATCGAGCCACTTCATAGAGGGTCTTCCCAACAAACGAAAAACCCAATAAACAAAACAGGCGTCCCACCGGTGACTTTCTAAAGCTGTAAAATGCATGGGAGGAGAATGCCCATCCTTTTCCTGAGGAGCCCAGGTGGATTCGAACTACCTGAAAGGGGTCTCCTAACTCCCTGTGGACTGCACTCCCAGTGCTTCCTGAACTCAACAGTATTTAAGGAAAACTTCACATTTTCTCTAGAGGTTTATTGCTTATGTTTCAACTTAGGCTTAAAATGCAGAGTAAGAGTTTTGGGGGAATGTTTATTCCTCTGCAAAAAAAGAAGAAAAATCTTCAGTTTGCTCCACTAAATATACTACTTCTTTCTGTAGGTCTCATTAAAAGGAAAAAAAGCTCTACCTTCTTCCTGACCAAATGGCTGGAACATCTGAATGTCTTTTAACAGCCTAAGCTTTCTACTCATGCATGATCTGTGATTCTCAAGTGATGCATATTGTGATTCCAACCCCTTCTCTCCAGAAACCTTGGCAATTTTCCCCTTTGTTTGCTTTTTCAGGTGGAAAATAGAGCACGTAAAATATTTATGCTAAATTTTCCATTTCCTTGTATCAAGTGACATTCTAGGATAAGTGAGTCCAGGGAAATTCACAAAGCGTGTTTGTCCGTGAACATAGAGTCTTGTTAAAATGAAAACCCGGCTCAATCTTGAAGGCAGAGGAAGTCAGCCAAAAGGAACTGCTGTGTTTTGTGTGTGTGTGTGTGTGTGTGTGTGTGTGTGTTTTTGTTGTTGTTGTTGTTGTTTTTAAAAAGCAAGTGGTAAAGGGTAGCGGTGGCAGAGCCTAGAGTGAGCTGCATGCTACCCGTGGAAGAGAGAGGTGACCTTCTTCTCCCATGTAATTTACAGTCTGGGAAACCCACTAGAGGACCAGCGATGAGTGGCTTCCGACTTGATGGCAATGAATATGTCTGGGAGTCTTCAGCAAATGACGGGAAAATAGGTTGGGAATGCTGCCTGGACTTGTTGGAGGAGGACATAATACTTGGGTGTTGAAGGGTCAGCACAGGGAAGATGACCCTGGATGAGAAGAATTGACAGAGTGACTGTGGCAATGGGGTCGGGTGTGTCAGAGAAGGTGAAGTTGCTCAGCATAGGCCTGGGCTCAGGGCTATTGTTTATAGGGTCGCTGCGAGTCACAGTCCACGTGATGACACATAACAAGTTTTGCTCATCAGCTGGTCAGAGTTTCTTCACAGCAAAGTTCATGAGAGGCACATGGCTAAGAATTTTGGCTCATGTATGGGGCCCCCTTTCTCCTGATGCCTTCCTGAGCCAGTGCTCATACTGGCCCATGGTTCCTTTGACTGCACAGGTTATGGTAAACCCAACATTTTGGGGAATGTCTTTACACATTTTACTTGGTAGCCTTGATAAAATCATGTACATAAAGTCGACCGAGTTTGTTTTCTGGCCAACATTTAGTACTTGGCCTACACTTGTGGCGTCATCGGCTGCGGAGGAGACACTCTTACAATCCCTGGCCAAGTCACACCTTAGACACTAGGCGTTCCCAGGAGACTCTATTCCTACACAGCACAGGTAACTCCACCTACTCAAATATGTTTGTAGCTCATGGTTTCCTTGGCTTCGATCTATTTTCAATAAACAATGTCACAAGTTTCTCGGAAAGCAATTAAAAGCACAGTTTAATCAACAAAACCTGTCACTGTTCATTTTATAATCACATATGCCAGCCATATTTATGAAGATGACAATTATTTATCACACGAAACATATTTGTGCTCAAGGAGCAGTCAAGAAGAGGATAAGGTCGCCGCAAACTCTAATACACACTGACAGCTACATATTTATATACAGGGTCCGGACGCGCTAGAGAAGAAATTGAAATACTGGCACAGGCCCCTCACTCCTAAACGTTAGCATCTTTGCCTAAATTTGTTAAAAGGCTTTATGACTAATGAATTTTCTACGTGAGTATAACTCTTGGGATTCCCCCTCCCCCGACTACTAAATACTAAATTCAAAATGTATTAGCACCCAATTACCTTCTTTCCTTTAAATATGCTAAATAACAGAGAATAGATGAAGTGAACTAGATTCTGTGAAGTGGAGGGGTCCCCAGGAGTGGATTGGGGCACGCAGGGGTCTACAGAGGTGGGCAGACTATCTTCTGTACTCAATACACCCATGAGGCCCAGACAAGAATTGACTGATATTTAACTGCAACGTAATGATTTTCAGAGCCTCTCAGTCATTTGTCTAACTGTTCTGGGCTGGTGTTTATCATCTCCCTGGAAGCTGGAGACCTGATTGAATGTGTATTTCTGAAAGCTCTCGAGATTATTAAAGTCCAATTGTCAGCCCATAAATCATCCGAAGTTTTTATATTACGTGACTCCTAGGCCTCCAGACTACTAATTGCAGACTTCCTGCTCAGGTTTTTAGTATAACCAAAGTGCAGTTCTCAACTCCTCCGTGATGTACTCTGCCATTTACAGTCTGAGTAACGCCACAAGCCAGGCTTTAGAAGGAGGTGAAATTCTGTTAGAAACCTCAATTATGATCGTCGGAAACATCTGCACTCCGATATCCCAATTATTCCCAACATTAGCTACAGGACTGTGACCTGTGCACATTTTCTTTCGTCTTTCCTTATTTCAATTGCCTCTGAGAATTTTACTGTTGTTGGGTTTTTTCATCCTAAAACATTTATCAATGAAATATGATGAATGCACCGAGAGTCAACATTCATTGAGTCACTATTATGTTCTTTTTTTTATTAAATTTTATCAATTTTAATGAACATTTACAGAAATTTGGGGTTTCCATTCATTCATTGTTGCACTATTTTCTCTGCCCTCCCCCTCCAGTTCCCCTTCCCCCCCACCCTGAAAGTCTGTTTTAATTGTCCCATTGCCACAGTGCTTGTCAAAGCCAGTTTTGATTAATCTCCTTTGTCAGTGTGTCCTTTGCCATTCCCTATCACTCCTGCCTGAGACTTCACCCTGATTCATAAGGAAAAGGGGATGGCGTATTCTCTTAGCTACTTCCTGCTGAAAAGGGACGCTGTGGGTTTCAGGGTGAAGATCTTAGAGTAGTGAGAGAAGAACTTCACTATTATGTTCTAAGAGAGCTCTGGTTGATTAGTAGTAAGGAATTTTGCTGCCAACCCAGAGTCTCACAGTTTGAATCCACCAGCTGCTCCATGGGAGAAAGCCAGGTAACCTCTTCCCATGAAGAGTTACTGCCTCTGAAAACCCACTTGAGGGTCAGCTACGGGCTGGTTCCATCTTGCCAGTGAACAACACCACCACCACCACTATATTGCAGGCATTGTTCCAGGGGTTCAGTCATTGCAAACTGGAAAACAACAAATATAACTCAAGCTTCATTCCATGCATTTAATTTATTATTATTTTTAATTTACCTCAAAACACATACAGATATACTGACCATAGATATCTTTTACAAAGGAATGGATTCTACATGTAAAAGGATTGCTAAAGTCCTGGAAGCTTTCTTAGAGGTTGATGCCTTTGTGTCTTATCACATCAGAAAAAAAACATAGCTGATCATCTATTGTGTTTTCAGAAGGTGCATATCAGATGGGTCAGTCTTGACCAATGGTATACAACGACAACTCGCATGGGAGGAGACTTCCCATCTTTCTCCTGTGGGGCAGCTGGTGGATCCAAACGGCCGCCCTTTGGGTTGGAAGCACAACTCCTTAGACAGTAATCGTGCAAGAGGTGCAAAGGCTGGGGAGAAAGCCTGTCTCTCCCCCATGGAAGGCACACATTCTGCTCCACTTGTGGTAGACAAAGGGATCCCAGGGGCACGGTGCTTAGTTTCTTGGTCGTTAAGTGAAAGATCAGATGTTCAAAAACACTCTCTGCCCAGTGGGAGAAAGATGTGGCAATCCGGTCCCATACAAATGCTTTCACGCTCATTCGCTCCCATCCAGTCAGTGTCAACTCAGAGTGACCCTCCACGAGCTTCCAAGGCTGGAAACCATAAAGTGAGACGACTGCCCATCTTTCTCCACTAAAGTCACTTGGCCTTTGTGTTAGCAACACTGTAGATTGCGCCACCAGGGATCCCAGGGTCAAGAAGAGAACCTTTGGGGTAGTACTGCTTTATCTTATATGGTCACTAGGATTCAGAACTGACTCAAAGGCAAGGGGTTTGCTCTTTGGTTTCAGTACATTACACAAGATAGAAGAGCACACAAAAGGGAACATCGACCAAATATACAGGAGAAGAGAGAACACTTAAGACCAGTAGTTAAAGCACAGAGCTAGGTAGACAGAAATAACCAGAATAGCAGCTCAAAGAACAATCTCGGGGGAGCAGCCTGTTGTCCTAAGTAATATTTTGTGTTGTTCTTTTGAAGTTGTCCCTGCCCTCTCTAGTCCTACTTTAAAATGACATAGGGGCATTCTCATTTTCCAGGTTGCCAATTTTCACTGGTTCATAGGGTCCCACTCACCATGTGGTTTCCAAGGTGATACTTATTTTAAAAAAAATTTTATTATTATTAATTTTGTGTGTTGTGTACCATCAAATTGGATTTGACTGGTACAGGAGATTTCCTCTCCTTCTCCAGCAGAGCATCTGGTGGATTCAACCATGTATCTCTGGGATTGCAGTGCAATTCCTTGCAACTAGGCCACCAGAGCTCACCAGAGCTCCCAAGGGTGATATATTTAGTGAGAGGAAACTGGTCCTCTTTCTTGTGTAAAGCAGGGCAGCTGGTGGATTCAAACCTCCAACCTTCATTTTTTAGGTTAGCATGGCACTCACTATGCAGTATACCACTGGAGCTCATAGCAGTTCTTAAGCAGCATTTCTTGAGCGCATAAGCTAAGCCCTTAGTTTCTTTCTCATTATTCCTAACTCCGTTTACCTTTTCTCTCATCATCAGAATACAGTAGCTAAAATGCAAACTGAGCTTGGCACTTAGAAAGTCTTTAGCTTTTAGTCCAAGTGCCCTAGTCCACGGAGCTCGGAAAGGTGGCTGATCAGTGAAAGGAGAGGGAAATGAGGTAGACATGACACAGCATGACAATGGCCTTGAACATCGCGGAGATCACAAGCCTGGTGCAGGAGAGGGCAAGCTTCCAATTTCTTTTTCACAAGGTCAGTACAAGTCATAGTCAACTTGCTAGCACCTAACAACAAGAACAGTCCAAGGCGGCTCTAGGCTCTTTTGCATAGCCTTCCAATATCTGGTCTATTTTTCATTTGCACTTTTATCTTGGAAAAAGTCTCCAGTTAGTAATCTATGAATTCAGATGCTCTCATACCTCTGATTCTTTGTATAACAGAGTTTCTCCCCCCTTGAAGTCTCTACTTTCCTGCAAACTGACACATTGTCTTGTAAGACTCTGCCTTGAAGGGTATCCTTGAGGTGTACTTTCTAAATCCACCTGTTAATACACAGGGTGAGCCTCTTTTTCTTCTCTGCTTCAACAGCACCTCTTCCTACGTCTAAGACAAAATGTCTTTATTTTGCCCTCTAGCTCTTTGAGGGTGACAACCTTTCTATCACCTGGACTTAGAAGCAATTCCTTGACCATAGAAAAGAATCCATGCAAGAATAAATTAACATTAAAATGAAGAGAAATGGTATTATTTAAATGAAAGAAAACAAAATTTCAAGGAAAAAAGAGGAGGGCTGGGTCAATAGTCATTTAAAAGGATCAAATAGAATTAGGTTGGAAATTATTGACAATCTTTGCAATAACTTTTCAAACGATTATGATGGATTGAAGAGGGAATTAGTAATGAAAAAGTAGCAGCACAATATTATGTCTACAATATTTATAACTTGGAAATGCCTATATATCAAGGAGAATGGATTAATCTAAAGACTAATATGATTGAAGAAAAAAAAATATATACACACACACATACATACATACATACATACACACACACACACACACACACACAAGAGAAGCGCAGAGCCTAGGAAAGAATCCCCAATGTGCAATAAATTTACTGACAATGTTTTACAGTTGTTGAGCCTACTACTGATAGGGTAAATACTGTGTTTCTCCACAGTCTAGAGAATTTTTCAGGTGTGGGTTTGAGTCTTGTTTAAATGATGGAGAGAAGAAAAGAGTCCGAGAGGCATAGGTAGTCTAGGTAAGTGGACACAGTTAAACACCATTCTGCTATATAGAAAATAAAGATTTTGATGTTATTTGTCCATAATTTCTCTGTTGTTCAGTGCCATCGAGCTGGAAGCCACTCATGGCTGACTCTCAATCTATTTGCAGAATAGATCATTCAGGAGGCTGGGCTTTATGAGGAAGAATGTGGCATCAAGATTGGAGGAAGACTCATCAACAAGCTGCATTATAGCAATGACACAACTTTGCTTGCTGTAACTGAGGAGGATCTGAAGCACTTACTGCAGAAAGCGAAGGACGTAGTCTTCAATACGGATTGAAACTCAACATCAAGAAAACAAAGATTCTTACCACTGGCCCAATTGGCAGCACCACGATAGATGAAAAGGGATTGTTAATAATTTGAGCTTGCTCATCTTCACTACCAGCGTTCTTCACACCAACAGTCACAAAAATCAAAGGATGAATTATACTGGGAAAATCTGCTGTCAGGGACCTGCGAGAAAGAGTATCAGTATAGAGACTAAGGTGAGCCTGATCCAGGCCAAAATTTTTGCATTTACTTGTTCTCTGTCAGAGAGCTGGACAATGACTAAGGATGACAAAAGGAGAATTGCTGCCTTTGAGCTATGGAGCTGGAGAAGAGTGTTAAATATATACACTTTAAAAAAAAATACTAGTTTATTTACAAAATTCTTATACACTGTTTTTGAGAATAGATCCTTCCAATTTCCCTCACCCCCCCTTCCCATAGCCTCATCCCTCTGCTTTCACCTTCCCCCACCTCCTTTGGGTCCTTATACTCACTCTACAATAATGGTTTTATATAATATTTTTTCCTTGTGGGACTGAGTTAGTTTACTCAGCTTCATGCTCTCCAGTTCCTCCCAAGTTAGGTAATAATTTACAAAATCATTGCTTCTACATGCTGCATAGTATTCCATTGTGTGAATGTGACTGTACCATAATTTCTCAGTCCATTCGTTTGTGGTTGGACATTTGGGCTGTTTCCATGTTTTTGCGATGGTGAATCCTGCTGCTATGAACACTGATGTACAAATCTCCATTTGTGCCTCAGTTCTCATTTTCTCAAGGTATATTCCAAGTAGACATAAGACATGGAAAGAATTTTCAAAGAGGAAGATATTCGAATGGCAAACAAACACATAAAGAAATGCTCAAGATCACTGATAATAATAAGAGAAATGCAAATCTAAATCACAATTACGTATCATCTCACTCCAGTAGCAATAGCAAAGTTTAACAGGGCTGAAAGTGATAAATGTTGGAGAGGATGTGGCGAGATAGGAACTCTTATACATTGTTGGTAGGACTGTAAAATGGTGCGACCATTCTGGAAGGCAGTCTGCCGCTTCCTCAAAAAGCTGAACACAGAAATTCCATATGACCCAGCTATTCCATTGCTTGGAGGCTAGGATTTTGAAGTTCCATATCACATATTTTGGGCACATAGGCAGGTGGGACCAGTCCTTGGAGAAGGACATCATGCTTGGAAGGATGGAAGGACAGCACAGGAGAGGAAGATCCTGGATGAGAAGGATTGCTACAGTAACTGCGGGAATAGGGGTAGGTGTCAGTGAGACGGGCTCAAGGAAGGGCAGGCTTCAGAGCTGTTGTACAGAGGGCCACTATGAGTTACAGGCAATTTGATGGCACATAACAACAACAATTTAAAATATTTGTTGCTACAATGTATGAAAATGATTATATGAGGGAAAGTCTCCCACACACAACCCCAACAAAAAAGACATTTGTTTGTTGTTCTTAAATCAACTCTCAGAAAAGTCAGTAAGTTGAATTACTATCAGTTCTAATCCTGTCTGGAATTAGCAAAGAGAATGCATCAGAAGGAGATTGAAAAGGGAAGACTTTTAGTTAGAATAAACAAGTGAAAGAAAATGTACCAGCAAAACATTTTTGCTTTACTTGACAAAGCAGTGAAGAGTGAGCTTGGCAAGAGAAATACTGCCTAGTCTTTCTGAAATGACAAGGCATCAAGCAAGATTTAAAAACATAAACCCTTAAGAATTTATAGAAATAGTGCATTAAATTTAAAGCAAAATGGGCTTTGAGTTCTCATGAATCTATTCCCAAACTGACCTCATAAAAGTACTCTTAATTTGAAATTTCATAGTGACTCCCCCAATGGACGTACATTAGAAGTGCACTACGTAATTACGGTTTTGTAACATTACGTACAATTGAAGTTCAGGCAATGCAGTGTAAATTCATTCCCTTGAATTTGACCTTAACCACAAAGTCTAATTATCTACTCAGAGCAGTTAGCAGGACAGAGAGAACCCATTGTGGAGCTCAGATGTTTTACAAAATGCCACTTCGCTCATCACTTATTGGCCAAAACGCAATCTGACTTTGCAATAGGAAGTTATTTTCAAAATTTCATCTTGGGATCTAACCCACTAAACATTTACCGGACATGTGGACTGTGAGCGCCCACCAAGGGCAGGTTTGCTGGACATGGTTTGACACAGCAGTGCAGAAAGCATTGCCTATTTTAATATTCTGATGCCAGGAACCACTGCAGAGGTGTATTTGCATTCAGAATGTGTACGCACAGAGGGTACGTGATCTAAAGGCTTGTCATGTGTTAAATGGCTCGCCGTGTTTTGCAGACAACAGGAAGTCTCACTTATACAAAGTACTAGAATTAATGCGTCAAGGTAGGTGACAAGCTCTGAAGCTGATACATACATCAAGGAACCAAGCTCCTCATAACCAACCTGTCATACTTGATTATGTTCTAGGAAAATGCCCCACATACAAATACACCTTTGTTTATTAAATCTAATGTATTAAATGCAGTCTGCTGCTAAAAATGACCCTCATTTTTAGCTAGGACAATGTATTTCCATAAACCGCATAATGGAGAATAATTTAAACAACATTAACTATAAGGAGTTCAGAGAAAATATTGTTATAGCTTGCATTAAAGTATCATAAGATCAGAGAAGCTTAGAACGAATGATTTGATGTACACTTGCTCCCTTGCAAGTCAGTCTCTTTTGAAATAAGGTAGAAATTGCCTAGAAACATTCTCCCTCATGAACAGCTCAACTCAATCTCAGAAGTTCATAATATTAATATCCTGACATGGTTTTGTTGAGCTAATGACAGGGCTTAAGGAGAGAGGCGGAAAGCATGTATTTATAAAGTAGAAGAAACAGTCAAGAAATAATTAGGAAATTTGTTGCATTAGGAAAATCTGCTGTCACAGTCTAAAGACCTAAGTGCCCCTGATCCACACGGTGGGGTTTTCAGTTTCTTTCTGCGCATGTGAAAGTTGTACCATAAATAAAAAAAAGACCGAAGAAGAGGTCTTATCTTTGAAATTGGGGTGTTGGTGAAGAGTATGGAATATCTATCTCACAGGCTTCCAAAAGAACAAACAAATCTGTCTTGGAGAGGGTGTAAACCAGATTTCTCCTCAGAGGCAAGAATGATGAAACTTGATCTCGCATACTTCTAGCATGTTGTCAGGAGGGACCAGGCCTTGGACAAAAGCTTCGTGTTTGGAAAGGTAAAAGGTGAGAGAAAGAAGAGAAGATGCTCAACCTCGTTGGACTGTCACAGTGATGACGACAAGGTATTTGAGAACCGAGGAGAGGGAAGACGGTGTAGAATTGGGAAAGGTCCAGGTCTGTTGCTCATAAGTTGCTATGAATGGTGGCCGACTCAATGGCACCTCACAAGAACATCAATTTTTTTTTTTTAATTAATGAGGTTTAATTTGTTACAAGGGAAATTTCAGGTTTTGAAAACAAAAGAGGATTTAGGGAAAACTACAATTTTTGGCAGCTGGAGAAAGATCTTCAGAAATGTAACATTTCTTTTTTTTTACTTTTTTTAATTATTATTATTAATTTTAATAGACATTTACAGAGGCTTTGGATTTCCATTCATTCATTGCCGCACTTTTCTCCCTGCCCACCCCTCCCCACCAGCTTGCTTCCCCCTCCAAAGAGAGAAGAAAAAAAATTCCTTCGTTAGTATACAAGTCCCTTCCCCCCACCCTCCACCCCGAGTACACTTCTCTATGCAACCTTAATTCTGGATTCCTGTGCTAACCCTAATACTCAATCATGTATCACTTTCTTAAAACCAGTTTCCCAGTACGATCCTGCCAAGCTTCAATGGAAGGCATACCTTTGCACAAGAGGAATAGCAAAGACTCCTTTGCTGTGAATCAATACCAGCCACACAACTTATGGTCAAGTTAAAAACTTGGATTTTTTTTTATGACCATATTAATAATTTGTGTTTTTGGGAATGAGAGATAAAATAATGCTATGGATAGCATGGGGCTTCAAAGAGAAATCAAAACAGAGATGAAGATAGAGAAAGCCGGTCAGCAGAATCCTGAAGTTGGGATTTCTAAATTAGAAATTCTTCTCTATACTCCAGGTTCCAATTTCTGTAAGAAACAACTTATAATCCAGGTAAGAAGATTCTTACAAAAGAAATTTAATCATCCCCCCACCAGATCCTGAATACAGGCATGAGATTAAAAGCAAATTGGAGAGTGAATTAGGAAAAGGTTTCAAAAGTGACATCACACAAGAGAAAATTTAGTTGTTTAGGGGGGAAAACAACAATAGCAAAATTACAAAAATCAGTAGATTTAACTATAGGAAAGAATACTATAGTAAATAGGGGATGACAAAATTCACTGCCATTGAGCATCATAGAAAGGCTCGCTCTAAGACAAAGTAGAAATATTAATCAGGGTTTGCAGGACTGTAGTGTTTACAGAAGCCAACCTCTGCATCTTTCTCTTGGCAAACAATCAATGAGTTCAAACTTCCAATCTTAAGGTTATCAGTCCAAAACTTCAATCACTACACCACCAGAGTCCCTTAAGAAGGAGATGTTGTTGTTAAGTGTTGTCGAGTCGCAGGCGACTCATAGCAACCCTATGAAGGAGAGTCCTCGATGCTTGGGTGCCTTTCATCCTCTCTCCAGGTTCATAGGGGTTCCGGAGGCAAGCTACTACAGAAGTGGACACCACTCCTCCTTCCAAGCATGTTTTAATCGGGGAGCTCCACCCCTCCCTCTGTCCGCATTGGGTAGCCAACCATTAACACATTTGACACATCAGTGTCACAGTGTTCAGCCTCACAGCAACCACAAGTGACTGCTGTACGGCAACTTGTACATCAGGGCTATGGGACCTTAAGAAGAAGATAGAGGGTAAAAAAATGCATGTATTGCATATCCATATGGACAAGAGAGAAACAGAAGTATTAGTAGACTAATACTGTGGTCTTAATGAAAAATATTGAGTATCTACTGAGTGTCAGAAGTTTGAAAGAATCAGCCTTAGCGGAAACATAAAACAAGAATATTCCTTGTAACTGGGAAGGTGAGACATCAACTCATTTGTTCTGGATATTCCATTAGAAAAGATCAAACTTAAGAAACGAATGTCATGTTTGGGAGAATAGAGGACCAAGGAAAATGGGCTGACACGTAGTCATGAAGGTTATGAACTTGGATATACCCATGAATAGACTGACACATGGCCATGAAATTCATGGACCTGAATATACCGATGAGCGTGGAGTTACAATGAGCATAGGGCTGGACAATGTTTTCTCTCGTTAACTGTAGGGCTGTAGTGATCCAGACACATCTTTGCAGCAGCTGACAAGGAAATATTATAGCAGGGGAAAAAGGAAAGAAAAAAACCACACGGGTTATTGTGTACCATCGAGTCAAAAGTGACCAACAGCTGCCCCTCCAATGGGTTTTCAGAGCTAGTTAATCACACAGAAGACTGCCCACCCTTCTCCTGTACGGCAGCTGGTGGCTTCAAACTGCGTGCCTTCAGGATTGCAGCACAGCTTCTTACCATTAGGCCACCAGAGCTCCCTCCACCGATGAGACATTTTACCCTCTCTTCCTGTTGAGGTCAGCATTTCTAAAGCAATTTCTTCACACGACTTATTTATAAACAGGTGAGAAATGGCAGCTCATTCCACATAGAGTTTATTTCATTTGGTTTGGGTTTTCTGAGTTCCTAGACAGAGTCACCAATATTGAAGAGATAATAATTAGCAAGTATGTGTACGTTCCAGAAAATTCTGCAGGAGACTACTACTGTGAAAATAGGAGGGTAACTGAAAGGTGCGGAGGGGAATAGCGAGAGCGGAAATAGAAAGTAAAGACAATGAGTGCAGGAAAGAACCAGGACCAGGGAGGATGAATCTGGGAGGAATGGATGTAAGGATAAAATAGCTATTACAATTAGCAAATAGGAACAGGATATGTGTTCAAAAGGGAGGGCAAAGGGCCCTGTTTAAAAGGAGAAGGGGAAGGAAGAGAGAGAAAATCACTAGGGTGTGAAAGATTAGCATGTAAACAGGGGGATGAAGGAATAGGCAGGGTACAACAGGGACCAGAGACAGTGGCATAAGGTATGGACCAACAGTAATCATTTCTATAAAACATGTCCATGTGTGAATATCTAAGTCACAATGCACATGAATGAAACACAACGCCCATGAATGATAGTATGCAAATTCATTTTACAAATCCCACGAGAAAGGTAGGATTGGGTCCTACGTTTTCAAAGACAAGAAAACAATTTTAAGCTTTATAATTTCTGATGTGACAGGCTGAACTTGCACTCCCAGGATACCATCCTGTGGATCTCATACTTCTAGCCCTCAAATTGTCAACAAGAACACGGCCTCTGTGGTCCATCTAACAACCCTAAGGTCATGGTGATTTGCATAATTAGCAGTTATCACTTTTTTGTTCCCCTCTTTCAAGAAGCAGTTGTGATAAAAATGGAAATATGATAATATCCCTGCTCTTCAGACAGTTGCCATTCTGGTTTGCTATTGTTTCTAGGTACTGCAAGAGTGTAATAATTAGGATTCATTATCAAGTTGACTGGAACACTGAATCATTATAATGGCCTCTGTCTACATAAATCATGGTGGCGTGTTCATGTAAATGATAGGTTTTCCCCCACCATTTCTGGAAGCTCAACTCAAGGAAACAAAATAAGCTATTTTGCTGAGGCAGCTCTGTTAAGTAGAATTGCCTTCTGTAGGAAGGAAGCTACAAGCATTTTCCTTCAGAGCAGTGGGCAGAGGATTGCCACACTCCAACAGTGTCCCCAGAGGACAGGGCTTACCCGTGACAGCTTGCTCCTATATCCCAGGTAACAACTGAGGAAGAAGGGGGCAGCTTTGCAAATGGCTTACCAGCTCCTCCATGAAATCTCCAGCTTCTCTGAAAGCACAGCTCATCCCTGTTCTCTGGGGATAAAAGCAAGCTTGTGTGTGGAAGGAGTGGTTTTGAAAGCTTGGGTAAGGAGTAATTTTTTACATGTAGAGCACAGTGATGTGTCCTATCTCCATACCTTTTCAACCTGTATGCAGAGCAGATTATCCAAGAGGCTGGGCTCTATGAGGAGAAGCATGGCATTAGGATTGGTGGATGATCTATCACCAATCTGCGTTATGCAGATGACACAACCCTGCTCGTTGAAACTGAGGAGGACCTCATGCACTTGCTGCAGAGGGTCAAGGACTGCAGCCTTCAATATGGACTGAGGCTCAATGTCAAGACGACAAAAATTCTCACCACTGGTCCAACCAGTACCATCAGGATGGATGGTGAAGAGATTGAGATTGTTCACAGCTTCAGTTTGCTCGGCTCCACGGTCAACACTCTTGGCACCAGTAGCCAGGAAATTAAAAAACGTATTGCGATGGGAAAGTCTGCAGTTAGGGACCTCTCCAAAGGACTCAAGAGCAACGGTGTCTCTCTGGAGACTAAGGTGTGCCTGATACAGGCCATGGTTTTTGCAATCACTTGTTATGCATCAGAGAGTTGGACAATGACTAGGGAAGGTAGAAGGAGAATTGATGCCTTTGAGCTGTGGTGCTGGAGAAGAGTATTGAATGTACCATGGACTGCCAAGAAAACAAACAGATTCATCATAGAGAGGGTTAAATCAGGCTGCTCTTTGGAGGCAAGGATTTTGGGGCTTTGCCTGACATACTTTGGACATGTTGTAAGGAGAGACAGGTCTTTAGAGAGGGACATCATGCTGGGTAGAGTAGAGGGACAGTGCAGGAGGGGAAGACCCTCTAGGAGGTGGATTGATTCAGTGACTGGAGTAATCGGGATGGGTGTGTCAGAGACAGTATGATTGGCACAGGATAGAGCACGGTTTAGGGCTGTTGTACATAGGGTCGCTATGAGTTGCAAACGACTCGACGGCACATAACAACAACAACAACAACAACAGAGCACAGTGAAATGAGGCTTTCCCCTATGAATATTTCCCTGGCCTCCTTGATGTATTAGTCCCTAATTTCGTGGTTTCACATAGCTCTTGCCACTGTAAACCATATAAATATAACTTCTCGTCAGCATACAGGCCCACCTCGTTATATTATGCTTCAATTGCTGCACTATTGCAGATCTATTACTACAATTATTCTTTTCAGATTTGAAGTTGTGTGTGACAACCCTGTGTTGGGCAAATCTATTGGCCCTAATTTTCAACCAACAGGTGTTCATGTCTCTATGTTACAACTTGGTAACTGTCACAATATTTCAACTTCTCCCAGATAGTTATTGCAAATTTACCAGATTATCACATAACGTTTATATGCCTTAGGACACCAAAACATACAGTGTGGTTCTCCTACAGAGGTTCAGAACCAAATCTGTGATATCTGCAAGATCTGATGTCCTTGAGGAAGGTGAGGATGAATGGGTGAGGAAAAAAAAAGTCCTAAGTTCTCTAATGAACCACCTTTTTTTTAAAAAAATTATTTTATTAATTTTAATGAACATTTACAGAGATTTTGGATTTCCATTCATTCATTGTTGCATTTTTCTCTCTGCCCACCCCTCTCCCCCAGTTCACTCTTCTCTTTGAAAAGTAAAAGAAAAATTCCTTCATTGGTATACAATCACACCCTATGCAACTTTCATTCTAGACTCTTGTCATAACCATAATACCCAATCACATATTGCTTTTAAACTGTTCTCTCCCTCATCTGTTTCAATGCAGTACACATGATTTATCCAATTTTTCCCAGTCTCACCCAAACCCTGATGTCAGTCCTGGTCTACAACAGTGGCATCATGCAGTATTTGTCTTTTTATGACTGAGATATTTCACTCAGTATAAAGTCCTCCAGGGTCACTCATTTTGAATAATATTGCATGAGTTCCTTGTTTTTCAATGCAGCATAGTATTCCATTGTGTGAATATACCAGGGTAATGAACCATCTTTGTTCACCAAGCTCCCACAGGATTTTTTTTCCTTATATAAAATATTTATTTTATACTAGTTTACTATATAAAGTTCATATACATTGTTTTTCACACCAGATCTTTCCCATTTCTTTAACGCACCTCTCCCTCTATACCCATCTAATTGTACAACCCTGTGATTACCCTCTGCACTTCCTCACCCCTCTGCTCTTACTCCCCCTCCCATTTGGATCTTCATACATGTGTTACTAGTTATCTTTCTATTTAGACAATAATGATCTTATACAGTATTTTTCCTTATGGGACTGAGTTATCTCACTTAGCATAATGCACTCCAATCTCTCTCAGGCAGTACTTTTCAAAATGATTATTCCTGCGTGCTGTATAGTACTCCATTGTGTAAATGGGCCAACAGTTCTTAATCCATTTGCTTGTGGTTGAACATTTGGCTGTTTCCATGTTTTTGTGATGGTGAATAATGCTGCTACAAATATTGGTGTACAAATGAGATATTTTTTTCCAATCATTTCTGGAATCTCAACTCAAGGAAACAAAACATGCTATCTTGCTGAAGCAGCTCAAAATCTCCATTTGTGCCTCAGTTCTAACTTTCCTAGAGTATATTCCAAGTAGTGGAATAGCTGGGTTATATGGAATTTCTATGTTCAGCTTTTTGAGGAAGTGCCAAACTACCTTCCCAAGTGGTTGTACCATTTTACAATCCCACTGAGAGTGTATGAGAGTTCCCATCTCTCCAGATCCTCTCCAACATTCATTACTTGCTGTCCTGTTAAGCTTTGCCACTACTGTTGGGGTGAGACGGTATTCCACTGTTCCACAGGATTTTTATCACTTCCATGAATCCTTGTTTCCTTTCTGCCTTTAACAGCACTCCCTAGATAGCTGCTAGTTGCCCTTCCCTGACTATGCCTCACTTGCTCATGGTTCTGAAGCCTTGGACATTCTAAAAACCAGTAAATACCTAGTCACCTTCTACCAGTGGCAATGCCATTGCCTAAGAGCACTGTGCTCTACAGATTCCCAATGGCTCGTTCTTTAGAAGTGGATAACCAGATCTTTCTTCTGAGGTGTCTCTGCTCACACACAAACTTCCTGTGTTAGCAACTGAGTCCATAAAACCATGCAGACCTTGTGCATACTAACCCTTTAAAGGTGGTTTTGTTTCTGTAGAATTCTAACCACTTTTTGAACTCAACTCTGTCAGAGTCATTCTCTTGGGTTTCCTATAAAGCTATCCGCATCAAATGCTTTGTGATGATCTAGCTAAAGATGTTCTCTCTAACCAGAAGACAAAGAACATGAGAGTTTTGCCCTTAGCTCTTCAGTCTTCACGGGCACAGCTCTTGGCACCTTGGCACACTCAGCCACCCTGCTGAATGAGCACGTGGGGGCCAAAGCAAGCGGAGAGGAAAGAGTCACTGATTTGAACTGACACGTGTCACAGGCATCATGGTGAAAGATGTTCTGGAGGTTGTGAAGTGAAAATGCTGCGGACACAGAAAGCTGAAAACGTGGACAGAATGCTAACTACTGCACTGGGAAAAAACTGTCACAGTGAGTTTGTGGTGTTTATTCAAAATGTGCTCAGTCAGTTTGGGTGCCAGGAGGATTTGCTACTATTTCTAGAAAAATACGTTTATCTGAGAAAGAATATAGAAGACTGCCATTAGTTACCCCTAAGTGACCTTCTCCAAAATCATGTTACCATACAGTAATGGCAATTAATTATATAAAATACAATGTATATGTATGATTGTATTAAAAACAAAGTACATGTACAAAAATATCCTGCCATCCTACTGTTTCCAGGAGGGACCAGTCCTTGGGGAAAGGTACCATTGCTGGGAAAGGTGAAGGGCCAGACAGAGAGAGGAAGACTCCCATCACTAATGGATTGGCCCAGGGGGTTCCAGAAAATCAGAGATTATGAGAATGGCTCAGGATAGGGCAAAGTTCACATCTGTAATTCATAAGATATCTAGGAGTTGTAACTGCCTCAATGAAACTTGGGAAGATAAAAACAGTGTAGAAAACACATCAGTGACTCAAAACCTAGGACAACCATCCTTCAGTCAACAAATATTCTTTCAAGAGTCCAATATATGTTGTTGTTGTTAGGTGCCATTGAGTTGAGTATGATTCACTGCAACGCTATCAACAACAGATTTAAACCCTATCCTAGACTGTTCTGATCTCAACATCTCACACATTTAAACACACTGTTGAAGTCATCTCAATGCAGTCTATCTCACTCTTTTACTGATCCTACCCCTTTCCAAGTATGATGTCCCTTTCCAAGAAATAGGTACTAACTTTCTAGAAAAACAGATTGTTTTTATTGGAGCAGTGATATATGATAAAGCACACAAAAAGACCCTAGAAAGCAGTTTATGTGGAGAGTAGTAAGAAGTTCTCATTCCGCAAAAATTAATTTTTCAGTTCCCTGAGTATAAGTCATCTTTCCCAGGGGATATTTTATTAGGGCAAGATCATTTCCTACTTCTGCATCTTTCAAAAAGGAAACATATCAGGGTGAGAAGATCCAATGACTTGCCTAAGGATTCATGGGACTCGGTATATTTCTCACGTGCGGCTAAACTTCATTTCAGGAAAACTATACACAAGATAGGAAGGGTAGAGATGGACAGGAAATTTGGAGGAAACTAGACACACACTTCCCATCTTCTTTTCTCAATAAAGTCACCCCATGGACAAGTTGTGACAGCCTGTACAACAGCATGACCTAGGCGTTAATACCACTGACAAATGCGATTTTTGGAAAGGAGAAGAAAGTTGTCACAGTGTTAAAATGTATTACCTATGGAAGGCTACCAGGTAAAATGATGTCAAAGCACAATGAGACCCTGTGTGCCTTGTAATACACCTCTGATCTCAAATCTGTATAATCTGTAATTCAAATTCATTGTACCTCTCAAATGTTTCTAATCCTAAGATCCGTCTTTACTCCCTCATAAAAATTAGCTTTGAGACAAGATCTATGTGTGATATGCCTCATTCATTCATTAGTAAATTCTACCTTCCTTTTAGAAATCACAGCACTTAATACAGATGTTCCTTTCCATGACTAACACTCCCTAACAGGTACTATTTCAGTTTTCTTAAGGTAGTAACTATTCAAGACTGTAGACAGGGCAAGAAAACTACAACTAATAGGCCAAAGCCTGTAAAGGCTCTTATTGGTCCGACCTCTCCTCCAAAGCCTACTTTTATAAATAAAGTTTTATTAGAACACAGAGTGTTCACATATATCCTATGGCTTCCTTCTATCCACAGGGCAGAGTTGAACATTTAGGTCAAACACCATGAGATTTCCAAGCATCTAAAATATTGACTACTTCAGTCTTTCCAAGAGTTCTTCAATCCCTCTGCTATAGGAACCTCACCACAAATGGAGTTTTATTTCTGGAACTGTGTCTCATAACAGTAAAATACTGAAACAGGCAACAATTATTTGAAAAGGAGGCTTTAAAACTTCTTCGATACATAAAAATTAAACAAAATATAAAGAATTGAATGCTCCTATTTGGGTAGTACATTTCTGAGCCAAAGCAAGGGCCCAGATTTAATAAAAGCCATTAAGTAAGGGCAATGCTTGCTTGCTTTTTCTGTTCTTTTTTTAAAAAATTTTTTTAAGGTCTATAACAAGCTGAGCCATTCAACATTGCTTTGAAAATTTTCAAGCTACATTAAACAGTAATGATTTCTTTGAAAAAAAATAAATCTGCATATGCATATACACAAAAAACACATAAACATATTTTTACAATTTTGGTGTTGCTGATAGATACCGTTGAGTCAACCACAATTCATCCTGACCATATGGGAACTTGCCACATCTTAAATGATCCTCACCCTCTGCGCCAGGCTCAAGTTCATTGCCAGAGTCACTGTGTCAATCGTCCCGTGGAGGGTCTTCCTCTCTTTTGCTGACTCTCTTCTTTTTCCAAGTCTCAAATGATGCCTCTTTACAATATACCTATCGTACGTGAGATCTTATTGACCTATTCCTGCTTCTAAAGAGAAGTCTGGTTGCACTTTCTCCAAGACCAACTCGTCTGTCTTTAGGCAGCCCATGGAATATCCCATGTTCTTCATCAACACCACAATTCAATGTAGTGTCTGTTAATTCATTACCTTTGAGTAACTAATTACATTTACATTAGAGGGGGACAGAGTTGTTGTCATTGTTTCTTTTGTGGGACCTTGTTTGAAGCACAGTCAAAGACGGGGTGTCATCGATTTCCTCCGTGCTGGCATTCACCCTGCAGTCACTTTGTGGACATTGTTGACGTCCTGTCTATTATTTTTAGTATTTCCTTAGTAGTCACACAGGTTGAAAGAACTCAAAGTGTCAGGCCCAGAAGGACTCACCTATTCTGAATCCCCACTGAGTAAGTAAACAAACCAACTACATGCTGTGAGTTCACATTTTTCAAGAATCCCCGTCTATGACCTAAATTCTCCTGGCTAGAATCAGTCTTTTGTCTTTTCTTTATACATCCTATTAATTTTTTATGGTGAGAGTTGCACCTCAGAACTGCTGCATCATGAAACACAAGCGAGAGCGAATTCTGTTTGTCCTGAAGGATCCCTCAGAGGTGTCTCTCACACATTTTGCCATCACCCACACTTTTCAGTCTGCCCTATATCTGGGTCTCGGGAGAGGGAGCTCTCGCCATCGATCCTGCCCACACACATGCTCGCCTGCTGCTCTGACTCCTTGCTGACAGATCTGGGCTGGCATTTCACTGGGCCGGCTGCACAGCCTGATGGGACAGACTGTTTGCACGAGGAGGGGAAACAACAAGTTTCATTTCACACATTCAGCACCTCCAAGCTGGAGCAGGAGTGTTGAGACCTGCTCTTTGGGATGTAACGGGGTCTGGAGAACCGTTTAGGGCATTCTCTCTCTATATCATTGACCTTCAGTAAGAACCCTCATAACTGATCCTCCAGCATGTTTTCAGAGGCTGTAAATCAAAAGGAAGGAGAATGTCTTGTCCATCTGCCTCCCATGGAGTGATTCCTAGATTTGAACCGCTTAATAGTATTGATAACAACAATATTATGCAAAATGTATACAACCTTTACTCTGGGCCAAGAACTAGACTGATACTGATCAAGGAATAGCAAACTCCTGTCCACAGTATTTTTCTCTTTAAATAAAGTTTTATTGGAATAAGGGCACATGGTTCATGACTTGCATATGCTGCTTTCCCTCCACCATGACAGGGATGTGCTAGTTGTAACTACAGCTACAGTGTCTAGAAAACATAAAATGCTTACTCAATGCACTGCTAGCCTATGGCCAGGCCTCTCTGCTGCTTAAAATCCACGAGCTACTACTTCATTGGAGGCAGATGGGCATCTCCTACCAGACAATTTACTCTGAAATCCCCCCTGGAGGGTCAACTAGGAGTTGGTTTTGATTCTACAGCGGCTCTGACTTGTTTCCATTTAACCCTTTACAGTGTTAGCCGAGTGTCCTAGCCTCTAATACAGATTATTTCAATTCATCACTGTGAAACCTTCATGCTGTCCAAAATTACAGACAGTATCAATGGACCCCTGTGAGGATTTCAGGAGGTATCCAATGTTATTGTCATTATATGTTTGGGATAATAAAATATCAGCAGTTGTGGGATCTGCCCCAGGGTCACAAAACAGGCGGAAGAGTCTGGAATTCGAACCACGTGGTGCTGCTAACCCGAAGACCAGGCTTCTCTTGTGGTTCAACTCCAGCAGCTCCATAAGAGAAAGATGGACAATCTCGTCTTTCCACTCATGGGAACCCGCTGGTGGGTCAGTCTGAGCGGGTTCTGACTTGACTGCAATGACAGCTAAGCCATAACTCTATATATTCTCAAGAGGTTTTATAATGAGGCATAGCGTTGTCCTCCTCCAAAGATTGTTTTGAATTAGAGGACAGCCGTGGTGCTGCCCACCTGCAATCTGATGTATATCAAGTCTGCTCTGCCATCGCACTTAACGAAAATACAGTCAGAATTCGGTAGACGAAGTATGGTATCCAGGATGCCAAAGCAGATTTTCCAAATGCTTCTTGGAATAGGGATTCCTCTGGAAAACACTAACTGAGTGAAATGAACCCATAAAGATACAATGCTGGAGGCCTCTACTCTAGAATTAGATCACGTGATGATAATAATAATAATAATAATTCATAATAATGAATTCAATTATTAGTCCTGGCACAGCAGTTCTAATGAACACCTATGTGATACAAGCACGGACGTTGAGAACCATGAATTATGCTACTGAAGACCTGTCTGATGGCCCTTCTACCGTCTGAAACCCAGCACAGTGAGCATGTTTTGTCTCCTGTGAATTGAGGAGCACCACCTCGTAGTCTGCTTCGGTGTTTTGTTGTTTTTTGTTTGTTTGTTTGTTTTTTTCCAAGAGGCATCCTTACTCTCTGCTTCCTCTGCTCCATATCAAAGAACTTTTGACAACTTCAGCTCTCATTTCCTGGACTCCATAAACCTGCTGCTGTCCAGATTCTTTCCACGGGAGACACTCATGGGGAGATTAAAGAAGGAAGATGCATATTAATGGGTAATGCACTCTCCCTTCCTCTCTTGCTCTCCACATTGCTGGCAATGAAAGTTTCTCCTCCACACGTGGCTAGAATGCAACAGGAAAGGTCCCCATAAATCCAGCTGACATCCACCTCAGACTCTCCTAACCCCTTCCAGCTATCGCAGCTATTGCCAACCTCCAGGTTGCTTCACTGTTCCTTCATGGCAGCTTTCTTGCATGTATGTTGCCTGTACGATCAGGTCCCCCCACAGAGGACTTTGTTTTAAACACTACAAGGGTATTCTGTCCTCTTGAACTTCCCCTGACAAGCTTACTCGTTCAGATTCAAATGGGGCCAATTTCTGCCTCCACCAGCTGCCTCAAAATGCCAGCCTCTCAAATGTGCACAACTTCCCCCCTGACCCCCCAGTCTCAAATCTAATTTCAGCATGAGCTCCAGTTCTCTTAGCCGCTGAAAAGGCTCTGGCCATTCATATATTCAACTAAATTTTTTATTTTGATTAAAAAAAAAGTGTCCATCAAGTACCCAATGATTAATGATTGCCATAATTTTAAAAAAATACAACTGCAAGCACACAGTAAGCACACTCAGGGAATCCATCAATCTCTTTGGGTGGATGTTATCTATTTCTATACAACCACTCAGTGACACGGTCAGGTGTGTGAGTTAGTGCCCAAGTGGAGGGCAATGGCAACAAGGGATACACCACTGTGACCCAAAAGGAAAGGAGTCATTACAGGTACAAAGAGTCAGGAAGAGTTTCAAATCATGAGTCAGGTCATAGGGAAGTGAATGTCTTGGCAGGAAAAAAGGATATTTCAGTTACAAAATATAGGATACCCAGAGTATGTTCATGGTACTATTTCTTATTTATCAGTAAATAATATCACTATGCTAATACTGTTTTCACTAGAATAAAGACTCTATAGGGAGGTGCAATTTCGAACTGCCAAACAAGGATAATGGTTTGAACCCGCCCAAAGATCCTTTGTATGAATGACTTGACCATTTATACTCATAGAGATGATTGTTGTTGTTGTGTGCCATCAACTCAACTACAACTCACAGTGGCCCTATGAACACTGGCTCTGAACTTTGCCTAATCTGACACACCTGCCCCCATAGCCAGAGTCACTGTGTCGAACCATCTCATTCATCCAGGGTTGTCTTCTCTTGTGTTGGCCTCTATCTACCCTTCCAAGCACAAAGTCTTTCTCCAACGACTGGCCTGTCCTGACAACGTGCCCAAAGTACGTGAAACAGAGTTTCAAGATCCTTGCCTTCAAGATGCGACCTGGTTTCACTCACTCCAAGACAGAACTATATGATTTTGTGACAGTCCATGACATGGAGAAGTTCTATTTTGTCACAGAATCATTAGTAAGTAAAAATGTCAGTTGTCTGCACCTAACAATAATAATAACGTTGACGAGCAAGGAAATGCGTTCCTAATTTGCAAAAGGAGAATTGCACAGGCGAAAGAACACTGGCTTTGGAATCAGACAGCCATGGATTTGGACCCTGACCTTGCAGATGCATGTTAACTTGTTTTCTTCATCTGCAAAATAGTTTCCTCATCTGCAAAATACTCCTTGCAAGGCTGATACGAAAGTGAAGCATTGCTTATAAAATTCCTGACAGGTTATCTGATTGGCAGCGGGGACCCCGTTAGTAATAGTGTGGAACGGTGGCACGATGTCTCTTTTGTAGTACTAGTTGGTAAAGCAATCAATACTAGCAGACAGTCTATAACTCTCCCAGAAGTGTTCTGAGGTTTAAATGAAACAGAGAAGGCATTTGACTTATTTATTTGTCATGGATATTATCACAATATATGATATCTAAGGTGTTATAATAGTCATACAGGGTATCTGCTATAATGTAAGAGGAAAAAGAACAGTCTCAAAATCAATCTGTGTGTGTGTGTGTGTGTGTGTGTGTGTGTGCTGTCAGTAATTACTTAAGCTGAGGTAATATCCTCCTAACAGCCTTGATTGGCCAGGATGTCTACTGACTGGGAACTGAGAAAAAGTTCCAAATTCTAGAATTTTTGGAGAACCATTACCCGTGGCAACTCCATGAGGTGACAAAACCTTTAGAAGGCCAAGTATAACTCATCATTTTGAAATCAAGCTACTGAAAGGGCATGTATGATATCAATGGGTTTAGGTTTGTTTATAGGGGAAGGTAGGTGGCACAAGGGGAAAACGGGAAGGAAAAACTTATTTAAAGACTGTGAAAGAGGCCACTATTTTATAAGCTACTCACAAATTAACACTCACACGGAGTCTCCTAAGGACAGAAGAGGGCCTTTTGTGATACTGCACATTCTATGGTCAGATTTCCATTCCTGAAGTAATTGAACAAGATATTGTTGTTATTGATGTTGTTGTTGGGGCCATCAAGTCAACTACAGTTCACAGTGGACCTGTGAACAACTGATTTGGTGGCTTTGCTCATAGGAAGTGTTCCTGCTAATCCCAAAATTGCGCCTGTCAAGCATTTCAAATTCACCAGTAGCTACACAGGATGAAGATGGGCAACCTCCTCTCACACAATTCACAGCCTCAGACACTCAATGATGGCCCACAATGAGATCTAACAAGATAGTGGCAAATAAATTAGTTGGGATCTAACTGTATTCTTTAATAGAGAAAGCCCATTTCAGAATATCTAACTGTTGCCAGCCCACGTGTGCCTGACTTTATTCAGTTAACCTCTTCTAAGAGATAGGCAAGATTGCATTTCTATCATTGTTAATTTTGCCATTGGAAGATATTATTTGTGATTTTCTTCCCTTGACCTTGTGTCACTCACTAAATGTTCTTTCAGATTATAACTACTTATATTTTTTCTTTTTATTAGCTCAGTTACTGTGACTCCAGTCCTGTAGCTAAGGACACGATGACACTATTTCAACAAATTCTTATTTTTAGGCCTTAATAATAATTGCTCTGCCCAAGAACATGGAACATCAAGGCAAGAACAGTTTAAATGTCTCTGACAAGAAAAGTTTTATTTAGCTATTTCAATAACTGTGGTGAAAGAGAAATATAACAGCAGAAAGCCAATATGAAGATAGAGATATAGATATGCTTTCTATTGATTAAGTATCTTTCTAGAAACAAAAATGTGGTATTTATATCACACAATGCTTATATATTTTGTGTGCACATGTAGACATCTATATGATTTCAGATTTATAGATTATATAATGGGAACTCAGCTGGCACAGTCTCCTCAGGGAATTGCACCTCTCACCTAAAGGTGGTGCATGTGAAGAAGTTCAAATCTACCAGTGGGTCCAATGGAGAAAAGTAGACCACCCTCTCAAAAATCTGCTGGCGAATCAGCTATGACTTGGTTTCAACTCAACTAGTTGAGAGTTTTATGTATAACGATTTATGTTTGTTATTTTGCATATTGGTTTTATCCTTCAGAACTGAATAAAAACTGAGTCTTCATTGTATTGTATAAGTGAAAACCCTAGAAAGGAGAGAAATCAATGATCACTATCATTCATTCAACCTAAAAACAGGTTATTGTCATTAGAGCTTACACTTTTGTCTTTCAAATTTTTAACAGTAAAGGTTTTTGTTGTTCTTGTTGTTGTATACTGTCAAGTCAGACATCTGCCAGTGCAGTTTCAGAGCCAGTTAATTCCAAGGGAGGAAACTGTTCATTCTTCTCTTGGGGAGCAACTGGTAGTTTTGAACCGTGTGCCTATAGGATTGCATACTCATTTCTTAAACCTCAACTCTGTTTTAAAGAATCCACCTATTATATAAATTATGTGTTCTTATTTAATTAGAGTACCTGAAACTTGTTTCAAAAGTGAAAACACTGTTAAATTAATTTTCTACTACTGCTCATAATCCTGTAATCACTCATTCATTTATTCTTACACCCATTCAACACACATCACTTATTTTCTGAATGTTAATAGTATACATAACATTATCCTTAGTGTATTTGATGGCAGTTATTATATTAGAAAAGATCTTGCCTTGAAATCATGAAAGATATGCACAGAAATGGTAAATTCTTCTTTTAATGTTATCATGTTGTTGTTGTTGTTGTTAGGTGCCTTCGAGTCATAGACGACTCATAGCGACCCTATGAACGAAAGGCCTGAGCACTATTCATAGAGTTTCTGAAGGCAAGCCATTTCAGAAGTGGATGCCACTCTTGCTTCCAGGCTTGTTTTAATTGGGGAGCTCCACCAAACACTTCCACCATGGTAACCATTATCACATCTGACACATCAGTGTCACAGTGTTCAGCATCACAGCAACCACGAGTTACCTCTGTACAGCAATGCACAGACCAGTGCTATACCACCTAGAAGAATGCTTGACAGAAAAACCATTTGAACCAGGCCTGAGAACCGCAGATTAGAATCACCCACCTTCAATAAAAAGAACTCCGCCTGATTTTAATCTTGTGACCTAGTTCCTAAGGAGCTGAACTGCCAATCCAGACTCACGTGGTTTGAATCCACTGGATGTTCCATGAGAGAAAGATGGGCAATCTCCTGCTGTGAGATTTACAACCACCAAAACCCTGCTGGAGTGTCAGATATTATTTTGTTTAAATTTCCTACTAATAAAGTGTGTTTTGAGTCATATATAGCAAAAATTTAAGGGCCACCAGTGTCAGCTTTTAGGTAAGAATCTCTTACTCCTTTCTTCATAATATATGTGATTATAAAACCTCCTTCTTGCTAAACCATGAGGTGTCTGGAAACTGTGCTTTTTCTGAACATTCATTGTTCATGGAATAGATTAAAAGAGAGTGATCAATAGGTGACTGACAGAATGAGTCAGAATTACAGAGAAAATGGTTACAAAGATGTGTGTCCATTCTCTAGAGGGAAAACAAGCCACTCATCAAATTCTGGGATGGAGAAAGAATACATGCATCCAAAGAGACATTCTCAAAAAGCAACATACTCATCTAGTATAACTGAAAAAGTAGGAAGAGTTAAGGAGTTCAGAATGAGGGCTGCATAGTGGAGTGGACTTGAGGTGAGGGATTGAATAACAGTTTTTTCTTTTACTTTTCAAAGAGAAGAGTGAATTGATGGGGAGGGGTTGGCAGGGAGAAAAGTTCAACAATGAATGAATGGAAACCTTAAGTCTCTGTAAAAAC
>NW_006399761.1:11113565-11115867 GCF_000299155.1 Elephantulus edwardii
AAAAAAGAGCATGCATAAAATAATCATATAATCTTCCATGACCATTTTGAGTGAAACAATACTTATTTCTAGTGCTACTGCTGACATTAAAGAAACTCAGATGCCATATTTTCAAATAATTTAAAGAAACATAGGTGTAGTTATTGCATTAGCTACTAGCATAAATTTACAGTGCAAAACCATTATAATAGACTCAAAAGAGAAATCTAAAACACAGAGAGAAACAAGATTGGTTATGACTTGTTGAAGCCGAATGCTAGGGCTATGTAATGCATTAGACTATTGTCTCATCTTTTGAATGTTCTTTTAAAAATCCCCATCACAGAGAGTGTAAAATAAAGAGATATGCTGGGCAGGGATCCTTCACAGTATCTCTCCAGCATGGCTTAGAAGGCCAAGCTTATACAGTATAAAGGCCAACTTATATAGGACACTGTCATTCTCAGTGACATTGAGACCACTGGAACTGAGAGAACATGAACAACAGATTGGAACCTTGCTCTATCTTCGACCACAGGAATTACAAAATAGGATATTCGAACCTACTGGTATGGAAACAGAGCATTTTAGTTTACTGAGGAGGACTAACACAGTGTCGTACTATTCTAGTTGAAACAACACGGACAATTAGAAGGCAACATGAAGTCCCATGGGCTAGCTAGTGTGGGGTAAAAACAGTTAAGCATACATTATTTACTTTTTTGTCTTAAGCTGATTTGTTAAAAATACAACTTTTAATTAGTTTACAGCAATTGGCATTCAGGAAAATGGAAAGTGACAAGTTACATTTCTATTAAAAAACCTTCTGCACTTAAAATAGTTAAGCAAAAACAAAGTATTTATACCAAAAAGAGGAAGACTTTCAATGAGACAGATCGACTCAGTGACTGAGCTAATGGTTGTATGTATGTCAGACAGAGTAAGATTGGCACAGCAAAGAACAAGGTTCAGAGCTGTTTTACATAGGGTCACTATGAGTCGCAAACAACTCAATGACACAACAAAAACATGGATATTGGTTGAAACTCTTTATTTGTTTGGCTAAAATCTTGCTGTCCCAGAGTGGAGTGAGTCTTCTTGATAATTACGGATATTCATTCTTTTAAAAGCCAGCTTGAAATGGATGAGAGCCTATGATAGATACATTGAATAGTTTACATCAGCTTTTTCAACCTTCAGTCGGCCTCACCCTCCCAGTTCAACAACCTATTGAAAAGCCAACTTCCTTAGGACACACACGACATGTAGAAGCAGCGATGACATCCATAATGTATATTTAAAGCTCTGAACTTATCAACCTTCATTTGAAGTATCACCATTTGCACCAACAGGAAAATATATTGAAGGCCCCACTGCCTATTTGGCTTTCTACCAGATTTCTGTACATTGTATCAGTTAAGACAATGGCATGAGAGATTCGACATCATTGTATCTCAGAGGAGTTTCAGGAGAAAGAAAAGCAGCTCGTCGCGCACGCACACACACACACACACACACATCCCTCCCAAAGTTGCCATAGTACAACTTTCTTAGCTTTACATCTTGCTAGGATGGTTATCCTTTGGGGACTCAATTCTCTTTCAAGTCCACCCTTGCTTTCCATTTGAAAGCATCGTTGACCTGTACGCAGATAATAAACACACAGAGGCATATCTCACTTGACTTACTCTAAGAATTAAATTCCCATCCACATGCACAATAAATAACGCTCTGATGCTGTAATTTACAAAACACTTTCTAGAGCCAAACAACATGATTTGGAAAATAATCTGACAATCTATTCTATAGAAACAAATGTACCGAGAATAAAGCATGATTCAAAGCGTGAGAGAGAAGGTTTACGTGGGGGAGAGTTTCCCCCTGTCTCTTATAGAACACAAATTATAACAAAAGATTTGACATTAGGACGGTGAATCTTCTTGATTCACAAGAAGTCGTTTGCCATGACAAACATTTCAAAACAGAAAGTACGGAGAACCGTAGAGAGCATTCTATTCCGTTCCGCCAGCTGACGGTGGTCTTTTTTTACTTCCTACCCACTTCATATTGATTCGTCAATTAAATTTAATGGGAAATTTTAAAAATCCATTTAAAAAAAAACCCCAAAGTTAGAATTTCATAAAATTCTACGTTATCATTTTCGTAGGATAACTGTGGTTTCATTACTCTTATTCTAGAATCTTCTTACTCCAGCCACCTAATACATACCCGCCAGATTACTCACCCTGGGATATTACTTTAATCCCAACACTACCTTGGCTCCCCTATGTTTAAACTTGCAATGTCTTTGACATTGTGTCTT
>NW_006399761.1:11116233-11134606 GCF_000299155.1 Elephantulus edwardii
CCCCGTCACAGTGCAACCCACTTCAGTGCCTGCACCCTAAGAGCAAGGAGGCCAGGCCATGGTTCGGGGCTACAGTGTGTTCTGGCATGGAACACTATGACAGACCCACATAAATCCAAACCCATGCATTAATTTTAGATCCTTATGAAAATAGACAGCAAAAGGGCTAGAAAAGAAGTAAAGAACTGAATATATCGCTGTTGCTTTTTTGCTGTCAAGTCAGAACTGACCCATAGTTGACCCTCCCGTGGGTTTTCCAAGGCAGTTCATCACATGGGAAGATATTGCCCATTTTAGTTCAGACAGAGGACAAAATTAAAGATAACGAAGTGAGTGCCGTTAGCAAATGAGTGATGGGTAAAACTGAGGAGTAAATGTTGTAATCCATAAAGCACCACGTATAAAGAGAATAATGACAAGAGAAATTAATGGGGGGGGGAAGCATAAAATGAAGGTATAAGAAGAGGGACGGCTCAGAGAGTTGGAGAAGAAATAGTCCAGAATATTCTTCAGAGGTCTAAGTTGATAGATACAATTCTTGACCTACTGTTCCTGGTCCCTAGATGACTTGAACTGAGCCCGATAACTAACCTGAAAGGTGGAGGGCTGAATTTATTCAGCTGCACTGCGGAATACTTGGCATGCCCAAAGTATGTGAGAAGCAGCTTTATCATACTCTGCTGGAGAAAGATGGGCAATCACCTCCCATCTAATTTGTTATTGTCGTTGTTGATTGCCTTCGATTCAAGCACAACTCATAGCGACCCCATGAACAAAAGGCCTGAAGCCCCTCTACAACCATCGACATTTATCAAAGTTCATAGCGTTTCCAGAGACATGTTATTTAGGAAGTAGATGCCACTCCTTCATCCAAACCTGTCAAAGTATGTTATTGGTTGTTTTGTTTGTTTTTTATCCCCCCCTTGTTTTAAGAGCAAGAGAAAGAAACTGAGGTTTTATCAGATGTTCATAACAGACTATGAATGGGTCAGGACAGACTGACCCCCAAAGTATGTTATTGTTTTTATGTCCCATTGAGTTGCCTGAGATGTATAGTGACCCTGTGTCCAGCAGCTCTGAACCCTTCCCTGTCCTGAGTAAGTCTCACTAATCCTGAAACACCAACCCTCATTGCCCCAGTTACTGTTTCAATCCATCTCATCTGGAGTCTCCCTCTCCTGCGCTGTCCATCCACCGTTCTAAGCATGATGCCCTTCTCCAAGGACTGTTCTCTCCTGGTCAAGGGCTCAAAGTAAGTGAGGCAGAGATTCAAAATCCTAGTCTCCAAGGAGAGACTTGGTTTCACCCTCTCCAAGACAGATTTTCTCTGTTTTCCTGGCAGTCCATGGTATGTAAAAGAGTTCTCTAGCATCACAACTAGAAGGTATCTATTCTTCTGTCATCCTTACTCATTGCCCAACTCTGTGAAGCATAACAAGTAATTGAGAAGACCCTGGCTTGGATCAGGCACATCTTTGTATCTAGACTGATGACATTGCTCTTCAGCACACTGGAGAGGTGCCTGACAGCAGATTTTCCCAATGCAATTAATCTTTTGGTTTCCTGACTGCTGGTGCCAAGAGTGTTGATTGTGGATCTGAGCAACCTCAATATCTTTTCCATCTATTATGGTGCTGCCAATTGGCCCAGTGGTGGCAATCTTTGTCTTCTTGATGTTGAGCTTCAATCCATATGGAAGACCACATTCCTTGACTTCTTGCAGCAAGTGCTTCAGGTCGTCTTCATTTTCAGCAAGCAAGGTTGTGTCATCTGCTGTCTCTGAAAACCTGTTCGACAGTCAGCCCCGGGTTGGTTTGTTCTGACTCAAAGATACATAACAATTACTACAGCAAGTATAATGTCATTCTTCAGGGACTAGGCCCTCCTGGTGATATATTCAAAGTAAATAAAACTAAGTCTTGCCCTCTTAACTTCTAGCAAGCATCTAGCTATACGACTTCCAAGACAGATTTGCTCATTCTTCTAACACTCTGTGGCATATCCAGTATTCTTCCAGCTGAAAGGCACCAACTCTTCTTCTGTTATCCTTGTTTACTGTCCAGATTTAAGACACCAAACAAGTGATTTAAAAACCACTCAATCTGGGACTGGAGAGCATGATGTCTAGTGAACTAACTCAGTCCTATAAGGACAATTACTGTATAAAACCATGATTGTAGAATGAGTACAAAGATCCAAGGAGGGTGGAGAGTGGAAGAAGAGGTGTGAGGATATTCAGGGAGGGGAGGAGGGAGGATTAACTGTGGGTTTGCACAATTTGCAATTTGTTGGGGATGGTGAGGGAATTGGGAAGGGTCTGGTGTGAAAAAACAATGTATTTGAAATACGCTAGTACAAAAAACCAATTCAAGATAGAATATATATGAATGATTGTAGGAAACACACAATGTTAATAAAAGATTGTATAAAACACAATGTATAGAAAGAAACATACTGTGAAAAGTATTATTATATGAAAATCAATAAACAGTATTAAATTTTTTTTAAAAACCCTACTCAATCTAGTTCAGCATCAATGCTTGCCAAAATAACCGTTCTTCCTGTTTCCCTTGTGCCACCGTAATCCAGATCATGTCTCTGCCCAGATCTTTATGGAAATTTTCAAAAATATTATTGCATGTTGCAAAAAGCATCAAAAGAAGATGGATGAAAAATACAGTTGTTGTAACAAAAAGATGTGATTGGAACTGGAACCGTCCAGGAAATACTGAATGATCAAGAACCAAAAACAGTATTAAAAAAAAATGAAATATCGCAATTAAATTAAGACATTTGTTAAAAAATAAGGCTAAAAAAGGGGTTTCTGTCCTAAAGTGGCATGTGTAGGGCAACATTATTGCTCTGTGTCTGGAACTGTCATCAAGAGATTTTGGATGTGTAATTATTGTTTCCTGGGAAGCTGCAGATCCTCTGTCCCAGCACCCTTAATTAAATATTATGATTTAAAAATAATAAATAAGACTACAGGAATTTGAATTTTCATGAAAGAATTTCATGAAACAACATATGAGCAGGAGCCTATGGTGATGAAAGAAGAAGTTGAGGCTGCTTTGAAGGACATGGCCAAAAATAAGGCTCCAGGAATAGATGGTATACCAATTGATATATTTCAGTTAATAGATGCTGCCCTGGACGTGCTCACCAAGTTGTGCCAAGAAATCTGGAGAACGACCACTTGGCCAACTGACTAGAAGAGATCGATATTTGTTCCTATCCCAAAGAAAGGCGACCCAACTGAATGTGGAAACTACAGAACAATTTCACTGATTTCACATGCAAGCAAGATTTTACTGAAAATTATCCAAAAACGACTGGAACAGCACATCAACAGAGAACTACCAGAAGTCCAGGCTGGTTTCAGAAGGGGTTGTGGTACTAGAGATATTGTAGCTGATGTTAGATGGATCTTGGCTGAAAGCAGGGAATACCAGAGGAATGTCTATCTGTGTTTCATTGACTATGCAAAGGCATTTGACTGTGTAGATCATAACAAACTGTGGCTGACTCTGAGAAGAATGGGAATCCCAGAACACTTGATCGTTCTAATGCGAAACTTATACTTGGACCAGGAGGCAGTCGTCAGAACAGAGCAAGGGAACACTGCATGGTTCAAAATTGGGAAGAGCGTACGCCAGGGATGCAGCCTATCTCCATACCTTTTCAACCTATATGCAGAACAGAAAGGCTCTATCCTAGGCCTTTTATACTAACCTACCCACCAAAGAACAGCTCCAATCCTCGCCTGCATTTGCTGACTAACCAACATTCCATGATCTCCACTCTCTTCATGTTTTATGACTTAGTCCCTGTTACCATCTTCTGCAGTCTTTTCCTGTGCTATTGTGGATCACTCTCTTCTAAGATGATACGAAAATTGCTATGTCCACAACGTTTATTTCCAGTTGTCTTGCCTGAACCTGAGGAGAGCTTGTTTTCTCTTGTCTTCTCTACAATTATTTGACACATTTGAGGATTTTTTTAATAAAAAAACCAACCTTTGTGCTCGCTTCGGCAGCACATACACTAAAATTGGAACCATACAGAGAAGCTTAGCTTGGCCCCTGTGCAAGGATGACATGCAAATTCGTGAAGCGTTCCATAGTTTTAAGAATTTTTGTTTTACTTTTCCAAGAGGGTAGTGTATGAGGGGGGAGGGTTGGGAGGGGAGAAAAGTACAACAGTGAAAGAATGAAAATCCAAAGTCTCTGTAAATTTTCATTGAAATTAATAATAAATTTTTTTAAAAAGCCTGACTTTTTAAAATAATTTTTCATTCATAGAAAAACAGTTAACAGTTCTGAAACCATTCATTATCTGTCACAGAGAGCCATTTTAAAACTAATCGGCGATCTTTCAGCTGATTCAAAGATTCTAATGTAAAATTGTCTAAACACACACATATTCATATACACTATTTTTCCTTTTTCTACTATGCTGTTGCTGTTGTTGTTATACCCTGTCAAGTCATCTATGACTCATAGTGACCTGACTCACACTAGCTCTCAACCCTGCTCGATCCTGAACCAAGCTCATGGTCTCTGACACACCTACCCTCATTGCCTCAGTTACTGTGTCACTCCGTCTCATCCAGGGTCTTCCTATTATGCGCTATCTCTCTACTCTTCCAAGGATGATGTCCTTTTCCAACGACTGCTCCCTCCTAGTCACATGCTGAAAGTTTGCAAAATGGAGCTTCAAAATCCTTGCCTCCAAAATGCAACTTGATTTCACCTTCTCCAGAACAAATATGGAGTTCTCTCGGGAGTTCATGGTATATTCAATCTATCATTCTTAGTCATTGTCCAGTTCAAGTATAGCAAGTAATCGCAGAGACCACAGCCTGGATCAGGTGCACCTTAATCTCTAGACAAACATCCTTGTTCTTTAGCCCTCTGGAGAGGTCCCTGACAGCACATTTTTCTAACACAATTTGTCTTTTGATTTCCTGACTGCTGGTGCCAAAAAGTGTTAATCGTGGAGCTGAGCAAACGGAAATTGTTAACAATCTCAAACTCTTCTTTGTCTATCATGGTGCTGCCAATTGATCAACTGGTAAGAATCTTCTTTTTTTTATGTTGAGCTTCAATTAATATTGGAGACTGTAGTCTTAGACCTTTTACAGCAAAAGTTTCAGGTATACTTCAATTTTGTCCAACAAGGTTGTATATATAGATTTAAACAAAAACAACTCAACAAAAAACTCTACTAAGCATTATCACAAACAATGAACTGAAATGGACACAGAACTGCTAAGTAAACAATTCTCCACTGAGGCTGAGGTAATGCCCTGGGAGCTTCCTGAGTGCTGTTCCAGCTCTTCTCCATGGTCTTTAATACTTTGGTGCCTGGCAATTGCTCCACTGGGCATGCCATGCTAAATTAAGTAAAACAACACTACAGTAATAAACTAGAGAGAGGGTGATGAGCTTGGAGTCATAATGCAATAATAAATTCATTGTGCCTAAAACAGCTGAAGGATAGCCCCGGTAGCCTGGAGGTTAAAATATTCAGTTGTTAACAAAAAAGTTGGCAGTTTAAACATTTCAGTTGCTTCTAAGATGACACAGAAATCTGTTTCCATAAAGATTCTTAAATCTTTAAAATTTGAAGAATCTTTAAATCTTGGAAACTAAATGAGTCATTGCTACTCTGTCTTACAAGGGTGCTAGAACTCAGAATCTATTCAATGGTAATGAGTTGGGTTTTGATACCAGTAGTTACACTCAATCTCTTTCTTTCAATTACTTGCGGATTTATAGACACAAAAACATATACCAGATAAGGTGATTTTCTATTATAAACAAAACACTGGTAGTAAATGGAATGATAGGTCTCTACCTATATCTTTTCAATCCCTATGCAGAAGAGATTATCCAGGAGGCTGGGCTGTATGAGAAGAAGTGTGGCATCAGGATTGGTGGAAGATTCATCAACAATCTGCATTATGCAGATAACACAACCCTGCTTGCTGAAACTGAAGAAGACCTGAAGCACTTGTTTCAGAAGGTCAAGGACTGCAGCCTTCAATACAGATTGAGGCTCAGTATCAAGAAAACAAAGATTGTCAACATTGGGCCAACTGGCAGCATCAGGATGGATGGTGAAGAGATTGAGATTGTTCACAGCTTTAGTTTGCTTGGCTCCACAGTTAACACTCTCGGCACCAGCAGCCAGGAAATGAAAAGACGTATTGCCAAGGGACAGTCTGCTGTTAGGGACCTCTCCAATGTACTGAAGAGCAGTGGTGTCACACTGGAGACTAAAGTGTGCCTGATACAGGCCAGGGTCTTTGCAATCAATTGCTATGAGTCAGAGAGCTGGACAATGACTAGGGAGGATAGAAGGAGAATTGAAGACTTTGAGCTGTTGTGCTGGAGAAGAGTATTGAACGTACCACAGACTGCTAAGAAAATGAAGAGTTCCATCCTGGAGAGGGTTAAACCAGGATGCTCCTTGGAGGCAAGGATTTTGAGGCTTCATCTGACATACTTGGGGCATGTTGCAAGGAGGGACCAGTCCTTGGAGAAGGACGTCATGCTTGGGAGAGTGGAGGGACAGTGCAGGAGAGGAAGACCCTCTATGAGGTGGATTGATTCAGTGACTGGGGTAATGGGGGGTAGGTGTGTTGGAGACAGTGAGATTGGCACAGTATAGAGCAGGGTTTAGAGCTGTTGTAATAGGGTCGCTATGAGTCACAGGTGACTCGACGGCACATAACCACCACCACCTTAAATGGATAAGGTAGTTATGTACATAAATGTAGATATGTAGATAAAACACAATCATCTCAAAAAAGCCCTTACTCTCTGGTGTGGTAGTTCATAGGGCATCATACCACTAATCATGACTCTCTGGCAGTTCGAATCCCCCAGCTTGCTCCTCTGGAGAAAGATGGGCCATCTCTTCATTTGTACTTAACAGCCTCAGAAATAAAAACCTATTAAGAGTGTCAGGTATGAGTAGGTTCTCACTTTGAGGCAGTGAACAAGTATGTTAAGTATCCATAGTAGAAAATGAGTTTTAGAAATCTGAGCATAATAAAATATAGTCCTGGTTCATGATGCTAGCCAACAATCTACCACCTTTAATTCCCATTTCAAATGGCCTTAAGTGATGTTGCTGTTGTCATGTGCCATCCAGTTGAAGACCCAATGAACAACAGATAAGGACCTTCATGTGCCATCCTCATGATAGGCTCGGGCCATTGTTAATGACTGTGTCAGTCCATCCTGTTTAGGGTCGTCTTCTCTTTCTTTCACCTCCCATCTTTCCAAGTATATCTTTTTTCCAAAGACTGACCTCTCGTGCTACCATGCCCCAGGTAAAATATGTATATCCCCATAGTAACTATGATTACAAACAAGACTTCCAGGATCTTTGAGAATTCTCTTAAAGATACAGAGCAAATGGGCTGAACATGAAGAGGAAAATCCTATTTACCTCCCTTCTTTATTTAATTCCTGTATTTCAGCAATTTTGGCTCAGTGATACCCAATTCCCAAAGATTAATGTTATCAGGTGCCTCAGGAAAATTTTAACTCATAGCAACACCACATTGCAGAATATCAACGTGCCCATAAAATGTTCTAGGCAGTGACGGGATCTATTGTCAGGTCTTTTTCCTCACAAAAGTGCTGGCTGGGCTCAAAACCTTAACTGTTTTGGTTAGCAGTCAAGTACATAACGGTTGTACCCTAAGGGAATGTTTACCTGAATATGAAGAATAAGGCAGAGGATCTTAGTCGTCCTTACATGTGATGGTTTCCCCCTCAACTCCGGAGAATTACTTCCGAGCTAACTGAAGTTTGGGGCTTTACGGGCCACATTTGAGAAATATTGCTCATAAGTAATTCCTGCCATGATCACAAAAGAATTAACTAGGAAGCCAATATCAATTTGCCTCGGGAGGCACGTTTTAGCTGATTAAGCAGAACTTCCCAATAAAAGGAGAGGGCTTGAACGTCCAAGGGTGCTTCCTGGTTAGTCAATAAAGCATAAGGTGATCTTTCTGAAACATGGTAGCTCCACACTGAGAACCTCTGTAGACTTTTCAACCTATACTTTCCTAGTGAACGGTGTCTTTTACATTATTATCCTTACACTTGCTGTTCTTGTTCTATCTTCCTAAGTCCTGTGTATTATTCCAGTAAATTAACAAATCTAAAGATGGGACCCTCTTCATTTATAATTTTTTATGTAGACTTTGGTTGTTAGAATGAGAGAGAGAGCGCACACACCATGGGTAGCTGCTGTCACAAATGACAGAGAAGTGGAAAGTGGGCAAATGATTAATCTGCTTTCTGGGAATCAACTGCATGCTTGTTTCAATGCACAAAGCTATCTGTCTATCTCAACACTATATATAATCATGTCCTTTGGATATATTTTTATGTCAATTATAGCTTATTATAACTTTAAAAATTGCATGCTTTCATAAAGATCTTTAAAATGCAGTATATTTTAAAATTACACATAATTTTTAAGATAAGCACTTTCAGTACTATACTAAATGTAAATTAACCCTCATTTTATTTCATTTAACAATCTGTGCATACAAATTTGAAGCATAAAGTCACAAAGCTTTAGAGTTGAAAATGAATCTTGGGTATCATTTTATTTAAAGAGTCTCAGCTTTTTCTCTATTTTATTATGAGATGCTAAGTAAAAGGAAGAAACTTCGAGGTGTGGATTGAATTATGCATTCCCCCTCCCCCATTTTGCTTGAATTCTAACCCTTCTTTTTAGTCTTGTGAAAGTGATTTTACTGGTTCTCTTTTTAGGCCAATAAGGTTATACCAATTCATTGTTATTGTTATGTGCTGTCGAGCTGAGCTGAGTAAGACTCATAGCATAAGGGTGTCACAAAGTGTGAGGCTGAGGCCGGCACAGTTAAGGAGAGGGTTCAGATCTGTTGTTCCTCGGATCGCTTTGCTATGGTCATGTTCGATTAGACAGCACCTAACAACAATAGCACGGCTCTTCTGGACACATATTGAGATGTGCTTTTTGACTATTATTTTTACACCATTCCATCTCAATTTGTCACTCTTGACATAACAGGCCATATGATTATCAGACTCAAAATACTCAGCACCAATCCCTTCCAACTCAGCAATACCTCGGGTATCAATTTTCATGTCTTCCATTCATTCCTGACAACTTACAACTGTTGTGGCTTCTAATTTTTTACATTTCACTTTTTTAAAAAAAAAAAAAACAAAACACAAACAAACCCTTAATGCATGACTACTACTATTTCTCCTTTTGACTCATGCCACGGCAGCAAATGAAGCTCTCTCCCCGGTTACAATCTTCATTCAATCTGCACCATGAAGGCAGCGTCTCCCTAAACGGGGACAACTTTTCCCCAGTCCTATTTTGAGGGTCTTTCCATCACGAAGGCCTCATCTTCCAGAGCCATGTGGTTATTGTTGAGTTGGAATTGACTCACAGCTGAAACCCTCCAGCAGGTTTTCAGATGCTACAAATCCCCCAGAACCTTGTCCATCTTTTTCCCATAGGGCAGTTGGTGGATTCAAAACTGCCTGCATTTGGGTTCTTACCCACCAGGCAACTGTTGTTGTTATGTGCCATCGAGTTGCCTGTAATTCATAGCAGCCCTACGTCTACTAGCTCTGAACCCTGCTCTATCCTGAGCCAATTTCATTGTCTCTGACAGATCTAATCACGTTTCTCCAGTCACTGAGTCAATCTATATCATCTTGGGTCTGCCTTTCCTGCACTGTCCTCCGCTCTTCCAAGCATGATGTCCTTCTCTAAGAACTGGTGGTGTCCACTGCCCAACTAACTGGAGATGGAGCTTCAAAATTCCTGCTTGCATGGAACAGTTTGGTTTCACTCTCTCCAGGACAGATCTTTTTGTTCTCCTGGCAGTTCATGGTATGTCTGTTCAAGACATGTTTATTACAATTTTTACTCTTTGAAGCATGATGTCCTCTTACAATGACTGGTCTCTCCTGGCAACATGCCCAAAGTATTTCAGAGGGAGCTTCACAATCCTTGCCTCCAAGGAACAGCTTGGTCTCACCCTCCCCAGGATGGACTCATAACTGAACTCATAACTGATCCTCCATTGGGTTTGCAAGGCTCTAAATTGCATAGAGGGAGATTATCCATCATTCACCAAGGAGTGGCTGGGAGCTTCAAACTGCCACAGAGAAAAGGTCTTTGAGTTGCCAACACAACTCCTCGTGGACTAAATCACTTAACATTTTAATTCTCGTTGTGTGCCTTTAAGTCAGAAATAACTCATAGTTGACGCTCCAGTTAATTCTCAGAGGCTATAAATCACACAGGAGGAGACTGCCCAACTTTCTCGCATAGAGCACCTGGTGCATTCGAAAAACCTGCCCTTGGTTTGGCAGTGCAATACCTTACCACTGAGCCACCAGAGTTTCTTATCATTTCAATGTTGTTGTTGTTGTTGTTGAGTATCATCAACAAGTCAGAAGCAGCTGACCCTCCGGTTGATTTTCAGAGACAGTTAATCGCACAGGATGAGACTGCCCATCCTTCTCCTGTGGAGCAGCTGGTGGACTCGAACTGTGTGCCTTTGGGATTGTAGCGCAGCTTCTTGCCACTAGGCCACCAGAACTCCAATAGTCATATATTAATACTCAGGGAGTTCTGGTGGCCTATTGATAAGAAGCTGAGCTGCAATCCCAAAGGCACGTGGTTTGAATCTACTAGCTGCTCCGTGGGAGAAGGACAATCTCCTCCCGTGCAGCTAGGAGGGTCGGCTATGAGTTGGTTCAGAGTCCATGACACACAACAATTACATATGAATTCTAAACTGATCTAGCATATGTTTGCTATCTGAACAATAACTTGTTAGATGTCAAGAAGAAACTGTCATACGTTTACCGTCTTACTCTTCTTATTGGAGCATAATACTCCTCAGAAACATCTGACATAAAAGCAAATACTTCAATACAAAATGCTAACTGCTCTTGGCAGATCTGGCCTAAATATGTTTTTCTTTTCCAGAGTGTCTTTCTGTGAAAGGCGTTTCAGTAAATGGCTTTGCAAGTCTTAGAGGCTGTATGAGTCAACAGTCGACTTCTCTAAGGTTTTATATGTTTTTAAAATTATAATGCCTCTATAAACATAGGTTGTACATAAGGTTTTCGGAGGCCTGCTATTTCAGAAGTGGATGGCCAATCCTTCTTCCTAGTCTGTCTTAATCTGAATATTCAGATTTAGACAAGTATCAGACAGACGGGCATGTTACAGAAAAGTGAAAAATAAGCCCTTATTGTGGAGTTAACCATTAGTGTCAGTGTTGTTCTTGCCTTTGGCACACGTGTCTTTACCCACTTATTTCCCTACTCCACCATCCACCAGAATACCCATCCACTTCTACCCACTCCCTTCAACATCGATCTCCCACTGTCCAGCCCTTGATCTGATAGCTTAACGGGAGGTTCCCGGGAGGCAAGGATTCTGAGGTTCCGTCTGACATACTTTGGACATGTTGTAAGCAGGGACCGGTCCTTAGAGAGGGACATCATGCTTGGGAGGGTGGAGGGACAGCGCAGGAGGGGAAGGCCCGCTATGAGGTGGATTGATTCAGTGACTGGGGAAATCAGGATGAGTGTGCCGGAGACAGTGCGATTCGCAAAGGACACGGCAGAGTTTAGGGATGTTGTACATAGGGTCGCTATGAGTCATGAGCGACTCAACGGAACATAACAACAACAACATATAAATATAGCTATGAATTCAAAGATATAAATTGGACTATTTATCACTTTCTCATTGTCATCAAGTTGGAACCAACTCATAGCTAATTCTCCAGTCAGTTTACAGAGACCATAAAGCTGATGGAGGATGGTCCATCTTCCTCCCTAACAGCAAGCGGTGGATTCGAACTGACTCTCTTCAGGTTGGCAGTGTAACTCCTTAGCCACTAGGTCATGAGACCTCCCTCTTATTACTTCAACCTCCTTTGTGTGCATAGCTAAGTAACATTAATTGCATTCATCATATTGTGCAACTAGAACAGCCATCCACTTCTAAAGTGGCTTTTGAAAAAGAACATGCCATCAATACTCCAGGTGGATTTGTTCTCAGCTATATGGTCTGGTGGATAAATTCTGCCAAAATTAGTAGGGGTGACTGAGTGAAAGAGTTTTGGGTTGAGATAAATATTGTAAAGTTGTGGCGGCATTAGGCAGAGGCCACAGAGTGAACCCCTCTGGAAAGACTAGATGAACCTTCACTGAGAAAACACAAAGAAAAGCTCAGGGGATATCAAATAGAGAAACATCAACTGAAAAGCTAACAAATGAGTCACCGCTGAGCTGATTCTGACTCATGTTGACTCAAGGGTGTTGGGACACCCAGTCTTCTGGGTGGAAGTTGAGCACGTAAATCATTTGAACCACTGAGGGTTCTATGTAACCAACTGTGGTTCTTTGCCATCAAACCGGAAAGAACTCATAGCTGACCCTCCAGTAAACTTCTAGAGGCTGTAGGTGCCGGGGAAGAGACTGTCCATTTTTCTCACAAACTAGATATTCCGTTAAATCAGTTTCCCTTGAGTAGTTATGAACAACACATCTCATTCACTCCAGAGCGTGGAGCAACTTTTTGCATGAGCTTTGCTAGGTAGTTAAGATGCACTTTTATCATTTCCCAAAAACACTTCCCAGGACTCAAGTGAGCTCTTGGTTTTTATGCCAATAGAATTACTAAAGCAAGGAGGATCCATTCAATTGACATACACTGAGGTGCAAACACAGCCCAATTGCACTTTCACAAAATGATGTTCTGTAGAGCTGCACCCATCCACTCCCTTTAAAATACACAGTGCTCTTTCAAAGTCATTTGTTTTCACTAAAACCGTGGCAGTTTAGTTATCAATAGAGTGTTGCTTTAACAGATATACTACAAGGACATGGCTTCACTAAATAGAAGTTCATTTTACAAACATTTATGAGGTTAGACATTCAAAGTCAGTTGTAGGGTCAAGATTCCTTTCTTTGATCTCTTGGGGTGGGGGGTGGGATTCTTAATGTCTTTTACACATCATGGGCCAGCATTATTTAGAGTGATCCATGCATTTCTAGGTCTACGGAGTTCTCAGTGATGGGAATCTGAGTCTAAATAACACACTATGCTGTCAGTTCCTCTTTCTTGGTGGCACTGAAGTGCCTCCCTCTGTGTTTCCTTCTCTCAGAACTGTGATGTGAGTAAGGGTGGTGACTTAAGGGTGGGCACATTCCAAAATAATTCTGCTTCCCTTGATGCTGTTGTTAGGAGCAGTTCAGTTAACCATGACTCAGGGTTGTTGTTGTTGCTTGCCTTCGAGTCGAGCGTGACTCATAGTGACCCTATGAACAAAAGGCCTGCAGCCCCTCTACAACCATCGACATTAATCAAAGTTCATACAATTTCCAGAGGCAAGTTGTTTAGGAAGTGGATGTCTCTCCTGCTTCCAAACTTGTCATAGTATGCTATTGTTGTTATGTGCCATTGAGTCACCTGCAATGTATTAGGACCCCTGTGTCCAGCAGCTCTGAAGCCTGCCCTGTCCTGAGCCAGTCTCACTGACTCTGACACACTAACCCTCATCGCCCCAGTTACTGTATCAATCCATCTCATCCGGAGTCTCCCTCTCCTGTGCTGCCCATCCACCCTTCCGAGCATGATGTCCTTCTTCAAGGACAGAACTTTCCTGGCCACATGCCCAAAGTAACTGAAGCGGAGATTTAAGCTTCCAAGGATAAACTTGGTTTCACCGTCTCTAAGACAGACCTATTTGTTGAGAACTGCGTATCTGAACCTTATCCTACACTACGTCTCCTTCACCATTTGTGATATATCTGAACCTATTGATATAGTCACAGTGTCAACCCATCTCTTTGAGGGTCGTCTTCTCCTATGTTGATCCTCTGGCCTTAGTGACATAGCAGAAACACCCAATTTTCCTTGTTGTTTTTGTTGCTATGTGCCATCGTGTCAGCTCAGGCTCCTAACAACCCTACACATGAAAGCCTACCCTATCCTGTTCATTCTCACTGTCTCTACCGTGCGAAATTCCACTGTGGTAGCCTATGTGTGAATTCATTCCATTGATGGTCCTCACCTATTTGTGCTATATTGACCACAAGCCTTTACAACTCACAAGTAAACACAAGGCTAATCATACGGAAACAAAAATCATGGCTCAGCCATGTTGCCACTTATTTTGGGAGATGACACAATTTGAGTCATCATGCATGGAAACCTTGCAAATGCATCAGCATGTAAAACAGTGGACTATTAATGTGGGAAGAATAAGATGGTCAATCTCCTCCCGTGCAATTCATAACCTTAGAAATCCAGGGGTGGGAGACAATTTCGAGTCTCTTCTGACTTCATGGCAATGAGACAGTGAAAGAGAAGACTGTAAGACACGTAGTGTAGCCTACTTCCATTTTAAGTCAGCAGGCCTATGGATTTTATTCTGCAAATCACTGTCATGATAGCCACTAATGTATCTTTATGTTGATGTTATTTATTAACTAAAGAGTTGGAAGAAACATCTAATTTCCTTAAGGTGCCCTCATTTGTTTTGCTGCATCTCTATCATGTGCGATACAATAGGACACTATCACTATACCTGTGTTAAAAGGGCCAAGAGCAATGCCTTTTTGTTGAATATGTCTATAGAGTTGGTAGAAATGCTGAAATTTGTCAAACATCCCTTCCAAATATAATTGTGAAATGCACAAATCAATTGATCTGCCTAATTTTGATTGATTTTTTTAAAAAATCATAAGGCTGCATGTCTCCCGAGGTTCAAATCCACAGTAACTTTAGACAGCAAGTCTCCTCCTGTTAAGATTTACAGCTCCGAAACTCAACGGAGGGTGGTCAAGAGTTGGAATTAACTCAACGGCAAAGAGTTATTTTTCTGTTTTTGTTTTTTTTTTCAAAGTAAGAATAAAAGGATTTTAGAAGTTATCTAATCCAATTTCCCCAACAATTTATGTAAAACCTCCTGTTTGAACCCTGGGCATATGATCCTTTACTCTCTCCTTAAATAATAAACTTTCAGGGACAATTTTACTTTCCACATGTGATAGTGCCTGTGAAAAATTAGAAATATGTGCTGCTTATTAGAATCTCTTTCCTTATACGTTGCTAAACTCTGTCTCCTATACCAGTTAGTTTTTCCCTGTACCCTGGTAGTACAAGTGGTTAACACATTTGAATATTTCTATTCAAATATTTGAGTATTTCTATAACCAAAAGGCTAGAAGGTTCTAGTCCATAATCTTCGAATCATCGAAGAAAAGCCTAGTCATAGACTTCCAAATAATCAGCTATTGAAAACTCTATGGAGTATATTTCTATTTTAACATACATCTTATCAACCCAATTCAGATCCTACTGAACAGCTATTAATTTTTGTCCACACCCACTGAAGCAACAGCTAAAGATTACACTCATGGTTGGGTGTTTTTTTCCCCACAATATTTATAATTTTTTAAGGTCTGCATAATTCTTTGTTTCTGTAATAGAAACAAATCTCATTCTCTCCACTGAACTCTTCTTCATATAACAGAAATCCCTCATCCCTCATCAATCTGTTACACTCTACTGGCTGCTTCCCAATTTGTCACCAAACAGAACTAAACAAAGTTGAGATAACTGTCTCTATTTTTGTCAATCCATTTTTAATAGGCTTTTAGCCATAGTCACATATTTTGTGAAAATACTAACAAAATCCAACAAACATGTTCTGAACACAGACTTACACCACGGTGGGCATTGTGCATGCCACGAAGATGTTTACCAAGAGTTGACATCAATTTTAAGGGAAAATAAACACTCTGATTTATGGCCATTATCTCTTCAGGATCTGGCTTTTTAATCTCTCTATTACTTCTACAGGTTATGTTACTTATTCAATAGAAAAATAACTACAGAATACACTCAATAAAGAAATAATACTTTTGACTCCAGTGGACCAGGAAACACAGAGGTTTTTATCAAAGTTTCTACAGTCTTCCAGATTTTCCTTGGAGGATTAAAGAGAATAATGAACATTTTCCCTTATTTTTAATTTAGGCAATAGTTCAACTAGAAGTCCAATATAATGAGAGCATTTGTTAAAAGTCCATCACGTTAATTTAATAGAGGAATTCCAGTAACAGCCTATTATACTTTCTTGTGTTAACATTACACACTTTTTAGGAATGTGTTAAGTAGAGACTATTATTAAAAGTTATAGCCATCACAATCCAATTTTCTCTTTCAAACAGCAAAATCACTTTTATTCATAATTATTTAATGAAGAATTGCAATATAAGCGTACAATTCATTTAGACTTATTTAGCATGCTGTGCGCTTGGCTCTCGTGACAGAGGAATTAGTGAAAATTTTCTCCAAAGGAAATGAAGATTTGGTTTGATTTGTAGCTTAGTAACTAAGAGAGTAGTTCTTTATCTTCCTCAATACAATGCTGTAAAATATAATAGCCTATGGCAATGCATATATAATGCTCAAATATTAGGATAGATAGGAAATAAGTGCATTATGGGCATTGAAGAGAGAAATTGTTTGAATAACTAGTACTATATTTTGCTCTCTCTGAGAATATTTTGATAGTAGCCCTTTCTTTTGCCTCTGCTTTAAATGGTTATGCTCCCCAGGCACTAACAAGTATAACTAATGATGTCCAACATTTTGATCACACATATCAGGAAATATTGTGCTGTGTGACCCATATATTAACACTTATTTTTACAAATTTAGTACTGCACTAACATATCATTTTATAAAGAGGAAGAAATAAATGAACATAAACAATAAACATTTCTTTATTTGGGTTTTATTCACAAATGGTACAAAATTTTTTTTCTCCTCAAAATTGGTGAGTTTAATAAACAATGATTTGTAAGTCTTTTTCTATTTATTCTGTCTTCCTTGATGTCGACCATGTTATTATTGTGTTATTATGTGCCATGAAATCAGAACCGACTCATAGCTGACCCTCCACTGGATTTTCAGGTGCTAGAAATTAAGGAGGTAGCCCATCTTTCTCCTGAAGAAAAGTGGAAGGATTCCAACCACCTTCCTTTTGGGTTGTCAGTACAACTCCTTATCGACAAGGTCACCAGAGTTCCCTTGGCATTGACCATGCATTGCTGTGTAACTCCTTACCACCAAGCCCCAGAACCATCAAGAGGATAGCCCCTTAATACCCTGTGGAGCCTGGTCTATCCTGAGACAGTTGAGGTCAACATGAGTTGGAATCATCTCAACAGCAGGAAACACAACATACACAAGACACTGGAAATGTTCGTGTCATGTGATTGTCGTTAGGTATCACAGAGTTGCATACAACTCATTGTACTCTAATCACAACAGATCAAATCTTTGCTCTATCCTGTGTAATCTCCATGATTTCCATCATGCTCAAGCTCGTTGTTATCACTGTGCCAATCCATCTTGTTAAGGGTCTTCCTCCGCTTTAGTGACTCTCTACTGTCCCCACTGCGATGGTATGTGAGACAAAGTTTTGCCATCCTTGCTTCTAAAGAGCATATTGGCTGATCTTCTTCTAAGACAGATTTGTCTGCTCTTCTGGCAATGCACATCCTAGAGCTCAGGAAAACTTTATTTCATCAAATTCTTTTCTTTAGCTTCTACTTTATCGCTATGACTCCCATCTTTAGCATCGTCCTGTAATTTACAACACAATAAGAAATCGACTAAATTTCTGCGGGAAATCAGACTCTCTCACAGGCTTCTAGCCTCTATTTTCTAAACAAAGAGGTAGTCTTAGAAAGGATGGAGCCAGAGTGCTTTTTGGGGGCAAAGATGGCAAAGGAAAGGGATGCCATGCTTGGAAAGGTAGAGAGTGTCAGTGAAAAAAGAGTAAGACCTCCAGTAAGATGGACTAACACAGCAATGGGCTCATATGGGTCAGAGATGGTGAGGATAGCACTGGATAGGGCAGGAATCAGAGCTATTCCTAAAATTGCTATGAGTCATACTCAACAAGACCTAACAAAAGCTGCACTAAAAACCTACACATTATATGTTATTTTCTCTATTTCTTATTTTCCCATTTATATTGATAAACAATTTGAAAGATTTCTTGACTTGCCCAATATCAAATAAAGTAGCAAGTGCTGGCAAGACCCTAATGTAATCTGATTTAAAATATTCTGAGATGCACACATGGATGGTACGATGGCCAAGCACTCAGCTCCTATGTTGCTCCTCCATAGAAGGAAGACTTAATGATCTTTCAAAAATGTCATGGTAAAAAAAAAATGTTATGGTCTAGTATAACAATTTCACTGATTTCACATGCAAGCAAGATTTTACTGAA
>NW_006399761.1:11135671-11143486 GCF_000299155.1 Elephantulus edwardii
GGAGGGACGGCGCAGGAGAGGAAGGCCCTCTATGAGGTGGATTGATTCAGTGCCTGGGATAATTGGGATGGGAGTGTCAGAGACAGTGCGATTGGCACAAGACACAGCAGAGTTTAGGGCTGTTGTACATAGGGTCTCGATGAGTCGCAGGCGACTCGACGGCACATAACAACAACAACAATCCATCTTGTTAAGGGTCTTCAATAACAATGGTCTAGTAATCTTGTTGGGGGTCACGTTGTAAGATGCTAGGCTGCAATCCTAAAGGGACGTGGTCAAAACCACCAGCTGATACATACAAGAAGGATGGGCAATTTCCTGTAAAATCTACTCCTTCTGAAAACCCACTGGAGAGTCAACTATGAGTCAGTTCTAACTGAATAGCACACAACAACAATGACCATAAAATCGTTGGGGTAATTATCCTCCTTCATGAGGCCACTATGGGCAGCACCAACTCAAAGGCATCAAACAGCACTAACATTTCTCTTATGCAAGTTATGATGGTTCAGTGACAATCTTCACCTTCTACCGAGGAGCTCTGGGCTCTAAGAAAATGTAATTCATGCGCACCATCACCCACTTGTCAGTGATGGCTTCCATGATGTTATGATGGTCATCGAGTTTCAATGGGACTTACAAAGACAATGAAGAAATGCTGGGTGGTCTACTTTAGAATATCAATTAAATAACAACAACCTAATTAATCACAGCAGTACCTTGTTCATGACTTGCTACTAGGTAGGGAGTCAACTTAATGGCAGCAAGTAATAATAATTATACTTACACATTATAAATAAAATTAATGATCATTAAAAACTATCTTAGAATTAAGGTGATCATCTATATAGTTATAATCTTGAAGGTAAAGGTGTCCTATTATAACTACACTAGAATAACAGGAATAAATCAGACAGGTAAAACCAGGACATAAGATCATAAAAGCAGACTATTTCTAGAAGTTACTACAATAAATGCCTTCATCCTGCATTTCATTTTTGTGCATTGCCTTTGCTGCTGCCACCAGCCATTCTTGTAGCCACTTAATACTGTAGAGACCTAGAAATTTCTGTAACCAAAAAATAGGTAACAGAATGGGTATTCCTGGAATACAGCCTTTATCTCCTGACTTTACCTGTTGGGTTGACAGCTTCCATATAAAAAAGTGTAAGCTATATATCTCCCAAAAGCTGTTATGAGGGAGAGATCATACAGAGAAGGACCAAAGACTCAGACTTATGTCTGGGTTTTTTTGGACAGTCCAAGACGAAAGAAGTCTAGCCAAGCCAGCCAGCTCCCAGTCTTTGAGATAGCTCAGCTCAGGCATGTGACTGAGGTCGTGTGGAGCAGAGATGAAGCATTCCCACCAAGCTTCATTCAATCACCTGGCTCTTAAAAGCGTAAGGGAATGAAAGTTCATGCTTTAAACTACCACGTTTCAAGTTGGTTTCTTCTCTAAAGGCTCATCTCAAATCCCATGCTCAATGTCTTTCTGCAATAGTCTAGGCAGTTGTTAACTCTGTCTCAATTCTATTGGTCAGTGTTGTTGTTGTGTGCTGTCAAGTCACTTGTGACTCACAGCAACCCTCTGCACAATAGCTCTGAACCCTGTCCAATCATGAGCCAATCTCACTGTCTCCAGCACACTTGCCCCAGGCACTGTGCCAATCCATCTCATCTGGGATCTTCCTCTCCTGCTTTGTTTCTCCAAAAATAATCTTCCAAACATGATGTCCTTGTCCTACGACTGGTCAATATCAACCTCTAAAATTTACATCTATGAGCATATATCAATTAGTATCACAATTACTTGCACACAGAGTAACATGGATTTAACATGCACTTAGTAAACTCCCCCACATAACCAGATGTTTGAGTGTGCAAGATTCCTGACATTTCTTCTGAGTCTCAACAATATCTTCACCAACAATTCCTCAACTTGATTCCTCAAATGGATTCAGATGTACAGTGACCCCAGGTACAAGAGGAAAAACTACTTTCCCGCCCTATGCCATCTTCATAATCATTGCTGTGTTTGAACTCACTGCTAGGGCAACTTGTCAGTTCACCTCCTGAAGAGTCTTCCTCTGTTTTTCCTTGGCCCTCCATGTTCCGAAATATTCTGCCCTACAGAATTTGATCTCACATTTTTTTCACTGACTGACTTCTCTGTTATTATCAACACAAATGCACAGAGGCAATGGGAGCTGTGACTAAATGGTGACCCACTCTTGGGCTCAGCTGGACTCAGAATCTGGGTTCTCTTGATAATATGTTCAAAGCACGTGAGGCGAGGCATCATCATCCATCCTTCTAAGGATGACTCCAGCTGTACGTCCTTCAAGACAGGCGTGTACATTTAATAGTCTTCGGTTATTCTCAGTCTTGCTTATTCACTGTCTTTCCATGTATCTGAGGCAACTGAATGTACCATGGACTGAGTCAGATACACCTTAGTCATGATGGTGATCTCTTTGCTCTTTAGCAATCTGAAGAGTCCTTCTGACATAGATTTTCTCTGTGTAATACATTATTTGATGGGTTGACTACTGCTTTCACTCATGTTGATTGTAGATGCAAAGAAAATGAAATTCTTAACAATTTCAATCATTTCTCCATTCTTCATGATGTTTTGCTTTCTTTATGTTGACGTGTAATCCATGTAGTGTTTCATCTTCATCAGTAAGTGCTTCAAGTATTCACTTTCACCAGGTAAGATGGTGTCATTTGCATACTGCAATATTCGCTCTGTATGCTTCATTCTTATTCAGAGTCAAGCTTCTCAGATTATTTGTTTAGCACATATGTTGAATATATATATATACTGAAAAGACAAAGTCTACCTGCACAATTTTGATGATGTTAACACCACATAAAATCCTCTTGTTCTAATCAAACAACTGACTTTTAGATTATGTACAATTTCAATGTAAGCAAAATTAAATATTTTTAGAATTTTTATTTTTGCAGTGTTATCTTTATAGGTTGGATAATATGCAACCTGATGCTTTTGCACAGGAAATAAAGTAAAGGCGAATTTCTTTTTAATCTCATCTTTCAGTGAGAATCCATCTAATGTCAACAACAATATCCTTCATTCATGTCCTCTTTAAGTTGCAATGAATTTCTGCTGAATGTATTGCTGCAACTGTACATGGAATATATTAAGAGTCTTTCTTTTGAAAGTGATAATATGGGAAAATTAAAGAAGTGCTTTTCTGACAAGTAACACTGGGGAGGAGTCTGAATACAGTCAATGACATACAGAGTTCAGAAAAATATCCATCGAATAATTTAGAAAATGAAGGCTGAAATGCCAATCATCTGTATCTCCCTTAAATATCTAAATATATGGGAGAAAAAAGAATATAGCATTAAGCCACAGAAACTACATGAGTCAAAATGTAAAATAATTCAAAGATGTGCAGTCTCCTCCTGAGGGATTTACTTCCTCTGGAAACCTGATGGATTGTTCAGCTATGGGTCAGTTCTGGCTTGATGGTTCTCAACAAGAACAATGTTAACGGGTGGCTGTGAGCCAAGGGAAGACAGAAAATAAGATAGTAAATAAAGGCCCAGAGATGAATGGGCACATTAAAAAAAACTAGCCAGTGTTTCAAAACCACTAAGGGGAAAAATGTAAACAGAAGACTCTAAAAAGAAATAATTTTAAAATAAACACCATAGCCTCACAGCTTAAACAAGGAGATAAAGATTACAGAGCATCCTTTCTCATAACACGGCAGGAAAGGAACTTGTCTATGAAATCATAGTATAAATGAAACACTCTGTTGTTTTCGGAAACAGTTGCAACTCTATTTTATCATGCTAAGTTATCATTAAAGAAACCCAGAAAGCTGATTACTTGTGTTTTATTTGTTATGTAAAGGTCTTCCATCACGTAGATCAAGGGTCAGTTGAACAGCACTAGAGGGTCCTGAAGGTTTGAGTCAGTCAGGGTTTTATCTTTTTGCAAGAGGCATCCAACTTACATGCTAAAAAAAAAAAATAATCTGATATACTGAACCAAAGGAAAAGGGATGTTGTTGTTGTATACTGAAGACTTGAAACTGACCAATAGGTGGCCCTCTAGCAGGTTTTCAGAGACAGTTAATTGTGTGGGAGGAGATTGCCCCTCCTTCTCCTGCATGGCAACTGGTAGATTTGAATTACACGTCTTCGAGATTGCAGTGCAGCTTCTTGCCACTAGGCCACCAGAGCTCCTCAAGAATAGGGTTGTTGTTGTTGTTGTTATGTGCTGTTGAGTCACTTGCAACTCATAGCGACCCCATGTACAACAGCCCTAAACTCTGCTCTCTCCTGTGCCAACCACACTGTCTCTGACACTCCCATCCCAATTATCACAGTCACTGAATCAATCCACCTCATAGAGGGCCTTCCTCTCCTGCGCTGTCCCTCCACTCTACCAAGCATGATGTCCCTCTCTAAGGACTGGTCTCTCCTCACAACATGTCCAAAGTATGTTAGACGGAGCCTCAGAATCCTTGCCTCCAAGGAGCCACCCGGTTTAACCCTTTCCAGCACAAATCTGTTTGTTTTCCTAGCAGTCCATGGTATTCTCAATACTCTTCTCCAGCACCACAGCTCAAAGGCATCAATTCTCCTTCTGTCCTCATTGTCCAACTCTCTGATGCATAACAAGTGATTGCGAAGCCCATGTTAGAGCATAAAAATTTGAGGAGGACATAATAACAGCTTCAGTAATGCAAATGGCACAAATGATACTTGTTAAAGTGAAAAGACTATGAAGCATTTACTGACAAAGATCAAAGACTACCGCCTTCAGTCTGAATGACATTTCCACATAAAGCTAGCAAAAATCCTCACAACTGTAAGACGGTTCAATATAATGATACATGGAGAAAAGACTCACGTTATTAAGTATATCATTTAACTGGAACATACAACCAATGGAGGCAGAAGTCAAGAAATCAAATGGTATAATATTGCTTGGCGAACTCTGCTGGGAAGGACTTCTTTAAAGTGTTAGGAGAACTAAGGTTCACTGGATAAAAGCAATGGTATATTCAATCACCTCAAATGAAAGAGAAATGTGGACAATGATTGAATAAGGAAAAGAAAATAACTGACATATTTGAATTGGGATGGTGGTAGTGAATATTAAATATGCTGTACTAAAAACAAAAATGTATTGAAATAAGTACAACCAGAATGCTTTGACAAGATAATGGTAAAATTTAATCTCATATATTTTGAATATGTTCTTTAGAAGGATCAGTCCCTATTGAAACACACTATGCTTGGTAATGGCTCAGTGGAAAAGGATGTTGTATAATAAAATGTGTTGAGAATTAGGCTGCAGTGATAGGTAGAAACACAGCAATGATTTTGAAGATGGAGAAAGATCATGTTTTGTTGTGTGGCAAGTACAATTGTCATTAATCAATTTAGCAGAATTAAGTAACAACAACATGTTGTTGTTGTTATGTGCCATCAAGTCGCTTGCGACTCATAGAGACCCTATGTACAAGAGCCCTAAAAGCTGCTCTATCCTGTGCCAACCTCGTAGTCTCAAGCACATGCATTCCCACTCTCCAGTCACAGAATCGATCCATCTCATCGAGAGCCTTCCTCTCCTGCACCGCCCCTCCACCCTCCCAAACATGATGTCCCTCTCCAAGGACCAGTTCCTCCTTGTAACATGCCCAAACTATATCAGATGAAGCTTCTGAATCCTTGACTCCAAAGAGCAGCCTGGCTTCACCCTCTCCAGGACAAACATATCACCACCAAATATATGTAGGAGCACTGGTGGCCTAGAGGGTAAGGTGCTGTGCTGCCAACTCAAAGACAAGTGATTCACCAAATCCATCAGCTACTACACAGAAGATGGGCAGACTCCTCCCACGCAATTTGCTGTCCCTGAAAACCTGACAGAATATCAGCAATGAGCCAGTCCTGATGATTTACATGTACCTCTCTTTTTTTAAAGAATAGGAAATTCAAGTAATTTCTTCCAAGATTTAATTATATTAACAGCAACTTTACAGATTACTACCTGGGCTTTAAAATTAACTATTCATACATTTAGCCTTCATTCATAATTCCACTGTCCAATTCCAAAAGGATCAGATGCAATGTGGGGAAGGCTGAGTCTGTCTTCTTCCCACTTCAATAAGGGAAACTGTCCCCATCAACAACATCCAGTGTTCTAAATAAATGTAGTCATTATGCCCTACATTCTCCTCCACCTTTTTCTGTCAATCATTGGGTTCAAAGTTCATTGCAAACTGAATCCTCAACTTCATTCACAGTTGTGGGATTTATTAGGAAGATAGGTCAGGGAGTAGAGGAGACAAAGAATATCACCAATAAAAGCCCAACAGTCCCAAACCAGATAAACAGCAAGACATAATTCCTCAGTGAAATTCCAGGTTTTAGTTCATCAGCGCAAATACAAGAAGCCTGTAGTTTTCTAAATTGTCTAGCAAAGTTTTTATCAGAGCAGTTACAACTCATTCAATCATCCAGTAAGCAAAATCTTTAACTGTGGCTCTATCTCCAAGGTTCCTCAAGTTTGTCATAAAGCAGTGCCACAGTCTCTTCACCCTCTCTCCACCATCATATGTTACTCATAGCAAACCTTTTCTCTTAGTAATATGTACTCCTATTTTACTGGCTTTGATTGAAATTCTTTATTTCTTTTGCTCAGCCCAGGAGCTTACATCAAAGAAGAAACATCTCATTTTTTTCTGAAGTGGTTATCATGGCTATTTCTATAGCAAAATAATTTAATACGAAAAAGTGGTAAATATCATTAGCTCATTGATTGCTTTGAGATTAGAAAGGTACGAGTTCCCCATTGAGAATTAGTTCCACATACTGAATGATAGGAATTTATACTAAAGTAAAAAAGATTCGCTACAACTTTTCATTAATTAGAAAACTTAATTATTCAGGCATTGCAGCAATTTCTTTTCTTAAATGATAACAAATCCCTAATACACTTGGTTGGTTTATCTGTCCCTTTAGTAACTTAGAGATTCAATCATTATTTTAGAAATTAAACCCGGAGCCTCAATCTTTGCATTTATAAAATATCTTTTATAATTGAAATTGGCAAAGCAAGTTCTAAACACATTCTGATCCGGAAGCACAGGAGTATTCTTTTGAGAACTATGTGATGGGAAACGAAGTGAAAAAAAATGATAAATATTCAAATGCTATCATATACCTCAAGTTCCTGGGTGGCAGAAATGTTTAAAGACTCTACTACTAACCAAAAGCTTGGCTGTTTGAATCCACTCACAGACTCCTTGGAAGAAAGATCTGTTCATCTCACTTTCAGGACATAATCTTTAAAATCTATATATCACAATCTTATTCTGACACGCATGGAGGTTCTTCAAGTTAGAATTGGCTTAATAACAGCAACTGTGGTTCAGTTTATTTTATTTATCACAAAAACTAGATTTTACTAAAATTCTTGGTACATATAAGATTAGTCTCCAAAAATCGTTCAAAGTAGTTGAGAATGTAAGCCTTTCGAAGAGGTGATTCTGCAAAACCATGTATAAAGGAGGATGAGAACAAAGAGATTTCTGCCAAACAGCAAAGGGGGAAAAGCTGAAAGGCAGTGGTTTTCAAAGTAACAGTATTTTGCTTCCATAAAAATTCATAGCCTTTCATTCTCAATGGGTTATATTTATAAGAACAACAAACAAGAAAGCAGTGTTGCTGAGACTGTTTACATACATCAAAGTAGGTTATGATATTTGGTTTTTCAGTTTGAAGTTTAAGATTATGGTTTCACTGGTTATTCAAATTATTTGG
>NW_006399761.1:11143586-11146023 GCF_000299155.1 Elephantulus edwardii
ATATGTATTATATTATTTGACATGATATGATCTATTATATGATATGATACCTTTTGGATGCAGGAGCGGCATCCACTTCCTAAACAACCTGCCTCCGGAAACTCTATGAACTTTGATAAAGGTCAATAGTTGTAGAGGGGCTTCAGGCCTTTTGTTCATAGGGTCATTTTGAGTTGTGCTCCACTCAAGACAATCAACAACAACATATTATACTTAATGTTTCTATTCTCTCTCCCAGTTACTTATAGAGTACCTGAGAGTCTTAAAAGCTTTCAAGTCACCAACAAAAGTACAATTAGTTTCTACTTTCCTGAAACAACAAAGAAAGAAAGAGTCAAGAATAAGGGGAGGAAATGGAATGTGTGGCTAATTTGCCTCCTTACACTATGAACTTCCCTATCACACCAGAAAAACTGCATGATGTTGTCTACCATTACTGAACATTTTTATCAAAGATTCTATAGAAAAATCTTAATCAAAAGTGATAAAATACAGAACAGAATGTTAAATTCCCATGGAATTCAGATAATCTGAAGCTACAAAGACTGGATCTTAAAACCATTGCTCTGACATTATCTCTTTAAACTGTAATCTTTAAAAGAAAAATACTCCATGGCGTCTCTGTAAAGCCAAAATATTTTTTTCTTAGTAAGTAAAAATGTATTCCTTGAGCATTATGTCCTTTCAATAACTATCTATATGTGATCTAACTGTGTTGTTATTGTTTTGCATCTTCAGGTTTAGAACCAACTCGCAGCTGACCCTCCAGAAGGTTTTCAGAGGCAATGAATGGCACAGGAGAAGAATGTCCACCTTTCTCTCCCCAAACAACTAGTGAATTCCAACAGTGCCTTTGTGGTAGCAGTGCAAGTTCTTGACATTAAGCTACTGTTGTTTTTAGATGCCATCTAGTCATGTAGGACTCACAGAGACCCTATGAACTGTTACCTTGAAACCAGCCCTAAGCTCATTATCTCTGACACACTACAGCTCATTGCTGAAGTCACCATGCCAATCCATCTCATTGGGGGTCTTCCTCTCCTTCACTGACCCTCTATCTTTCCAAGGAATAGCCTCACCAAGCTACATGCCCCAGATACGAGAGATGAAGCTTCACCACCTTTCTCTACTAGGAGTGTTTTTAAAAGACATTATCTGTTTGTTCTTTTGGCTATACATGGGATATCTAGTACTCTCCTCCAACACCACAACTCAAAGGCATCAATTCTTCTTCTGCCATCCTTATTTACTGGCCAGTTCTCTGACGTACAGCAGACGACTGAGAAGACAATGGCTTGAATCAGGTGTACCTAAGTCTTCAAGCTGACATTGTGATTCTTCAGCATTTTGAAGAGGTCCCAGAGAACAGATTTGTCCAACGCAATACATCTCCTGATTTCTTGAGGGCTGAGCTTCACAATCGACAATCGCAACTGTTATGTTTAGATGGGAAACATGTTGTCACGGTGGTTGTTGTTGTTACCTGCTGTCCTGGCAGTTCTGACTCATACTGACTCTGCATACCACAGAATGACATTTTATCTAGCACAGAAACATCCTCATAGTCTCTAACGTCTTATGGCACCTTGGTGAGGTCACTCTGTCAATCTCAGGTTGCAGTTATATTTTTGTTAATGATGGAGAACAATTTGGAAATGTTGGGCAGGAATGATTTTTGCAGCTGATACGGTGAATGTCACCCAAATCTTTCTCACTAATAGCCGTTGACTAGGACTTATAGCTGATCCTTCAGGAGTGTTTGCAAGGCCATAAATCTCAATGTAGGAGACTGCCCATCTTTCTACTGTGGAGGAATTGGAGGATTTGAACCATCAGAGAAGTGTGGTCTTTACACTAGCATCACCAATACTCTATAGACAACATCACAGAGTTGCCTGTCACTCAATGGTCCATGGAGAAATTATTGATTTGTTTGTGTTCTTCTGTGCAGATTCTCAGCTTCAAAAATTAAAAAAAGGACACACATTTTTCCACTTGTAGTCATAAGTGTTAGCCACAGAGACAGTCACAGCGCTGGATGTGGAAGACAGAAATGAAGCAGAAGCCAGAGTGTGTGATTGTTTGAAGGCTGAGGTCTGGTATCAGGCACTGTAGTGTCTCAGGAATGCAGGCGCTTATCTAGCTGCTTATTTGGCTTACGGTAATACCTAGATCTGAAGGTCCCCCTCAGATATCTTTGATCCTTGTACCAAGACTGTCGATTACAATGAAGGGCATCAGTTTCTACTTCCAAGCACCAATAACAAGTTACAAGCATTAGAGACAGATGCAGATTGTAGTTTGACCTCTTGGGTTTCAGTTCCTTATTGATCTATCCACCTTCAGTTTTCCTCCCCGAGTTACCACCTGATCAAAACAACTCAAAGTTTACCACTAGACAAAAAGATGACAGAACTATAATAATAGTTCTATAATA
>NW_006399761.1:11146159-11157947 GCF_000299155.1 Elephantulus edwardii
TTAAATAGTGAATGAAATGAAGAGTCTATTGGAAAGATCTTGTAGGTGTCATATGTGGATTTTATTCACAGCACTTGGAGAAGAGTGGTGAACATCTCACAGACTACCAAGAAAACAAACAGGTATGTCTTGTAAAAGTACAGCCAGAGTGCTCCTTGGAAGGAAAGATGGTGAAGCCTTATCATTCATACTTGATACAAGTAGCCAGGCAAGGCTATACCTTCGAGAGGGACAACACACTTGGAAAGTTAGTGGATTAGTAAAGGAGAGTCAGATTCCTAATAAGATAGATTGACATGGCAACTGCAGCAATGGGCTCTAGTGTGTCAGAGATGCTGAGAACGGTGCAGGACAGGGCAAAATTCAGGTTAGCTATTTATAGGGTCACTCTGACTTATACTCAAGTCCATGGCAGCTAACAACAACATAATTATTAATCTTCTTTGTCTCAGAACTTTATAATCCCTCTATCAAAGTTGGAAAACGACTAAGGATGATGGAAGAATCAATGTCTTTCAATTACATTGTTGGAGAAGAATACGGAATATTCCATACACTGCCAAAAGAACTAACAAGTCTTTCTTAGAGAAAGCACAACCAGGTTGCTATTTATAGGTAAAGATGTTGAACTTTTGTCTCACATACCTTGGGTAAGCTGCCAGGAGGAGCTAGTCCTCGGAAAAAAAGGCATCACGTTGGGAATAGAATGGTAAAGGGTCAACAAAAGTGAGGAAGTCCCTCAACAAGAGGGATTGACAGAGAAACTAGAGCAATGGGCTTGTTCTTGACAGAGGTTGTGAAGTTGGCACAAGATAAAGCAAATTTTTCATATGTTGTTTATAGGGTGTCCACAAGACATTGTGTTGGAATCAAGTCATAGCTTACCATCTAAGAGGTTTCTTAAGTCTACAAATCTCAAAGAAGGAGATTGCCTGTCTGTCTTCCACAGACACTGGTGAATTTAAATTTGCAGAGAGGCACTGTCGTTGGATTAGCAGAGCAATTCCCTACTGGCCACACGACCAGAGCTCCTAGTCACAACTCTCTAGATTTTGTTAATCTTGTTTAAAAGATATCCATCCTTAAAATAATTCCTGACTCCAAAGAGCTAGTTACAGGATTACATTAAGGAACAGAGACAGTCAATATTATAAAAATTGTAGACTGGGGAGAGTGGCTCAGTGAGTATTTGGCGTGAGACCCAAAATTGTTAAACCCTGTCTTGATATAAAAATGTGCAAACTAAACAAAATGAAAATAAAGTCAGTCTGGAGACATTGCCTTTTTTGAAGGCGAGGTGAGAGTGACTACAAAAGGGGCGCCTGATTCAGGCCATGGTCTTCTCAATCACCTGCTCTGCATTGGGACTATGGATAAGGATGACAGGAGAATGAGTGATGACTTTGAGTGGCGATGCTGAAGAAGAATACTGAATATCCAATGTTTTTGTGTATCACTGAGTTGGAACCAATCCACAGCCACAGCTGACCCGCTAGTAAATTTTCAGAGGCAGTTATTCACGTGGAAAGAGATTGCCCATCCTTCTCCCCATGGAGCAGTTGGTGGCCTTGAACTGCATGCCTTTGGGATTGCAGCACAGCTTCTTGGCACTAGGCCACCAGAGCTCCCACTGAATATCCCACTGACTGTCAAAACAAACAAACAACCCCCCCCAAAAAAAATAAATAAACACAAAACCAAAAAACCCCACAGATATGTCCTGGAAAGGGTAGAGCCAGAGTGTTCCTTGGAGGCAAAGTTAACCAAGCTTCATCTTATATTCTCTGGACATGTCCTAGGCAAGGGTATTCCGTGGAAAGAGACTTCACGCTTGGAAAGACGGAGGGTCAGTGACGAAGAAGACCCGTATGTGATAGATTGACACTGTGACTTCAGCAATGGGCTCAACTGTCTCCGAGTTGAGGAGGACGGCAAAGGCTTGGACAGGTTTTAGAGTGGCTGTTAACAGGGTCACTATGAGTCATAATCCACAGTACCTAACAACAACTGCTTGTAAATTTTACTGACCGTGAGTGTCCCAGAGTACCAGCACAGAGGGAAACCAAGAGAATGAACTCTCTGAGACAACACAGAAAAGTTAAAGGGAGAATATTGGATTTATGCTCATCACCCAATTTCTAACTTGCTTCAAAACTAACTTGATCAATTCAGGACTCTTCTTGAAGGTAAGATCAATACCACAATGCTCACCACTTCAAAACTGTGGAGGAGAAACTAAGACTCTCAGGGACGGAGTCATTTTTAAAAAGTGAATAGCTTCGCCTTGTATTAATGTAAGGTCATTTTTCCAAGAAGCTGCAAGCATTTGATGTGATACTGAACTGATTCAGTATTCTTGAAACGCACAACTCACAGATGACAGAACGGAGACAGATAAGCATGAAGTGGCTAAATCTTTGTCTTTAAGATCATCTCTAAGCGATAAACCAAATCTCGTGGATGAGGTGAATGACTGGAAAATTGAAAATATGATCAAGAGGTAGTGTGAAGGGGTGAGGGTGACCAAGTTTCAGGCATTTAATTTAAAAGGCATTTAATTTCTTTCTGAAGCTTTTATTCAATAAGTAAAAATGAAGTAAAATGGCATGGTAGAAAAATTCCAGAAGTGGTTGCTGACATGGCTTTGTTAAACTCTCATGCTAAATCTGCGTTCAGGTGTTAGGCGTCTGTAGTTATATGCTTGCCAGCCACGGGCTTAGTGCAGGGTGTGTAGTGCAAAGGTCATACACAGGTCACACATTCATTAATGCCAGATTCAACTTTCCTTTTGTAATTGCATTTGTTGTTATTTTGTGTCACCGAGTTTCCTGCAGCCCATAGTGACCCTATGGACAACAGCTCTGAACCTCTTGCCCTGTCCTGAGCCAGTCTCACTGATTCTGACACACCTACCCCCATTGCCCCAGACACTGTATCAATCCATCTCATCCGGGGTCTCCCTCTCCTGCACTGTCCCTCCACCCTTCCAAGAAAGACCAAGGACAAGTCTCTCCCGGCCACATGCCCAAAGTATGTGAGACTGCTTTATCCATATGAAGATAGTATTACAACACAATTAGTTTCCAAATCAAACAAATATAACTCCAAAGTACTGAAGAGCAATGGTGTCTCTCTGGAGACTAAGGTGCATTTGATACAGTCCATGGTCTTTGCAATCACTTGTTATGCATCAGAGAGTTGGACAATGACTAAGGAGGATAGAAGGAGAATTGATGCCTTTGAGCTGTGGTGCTGGAGAAGAGTATTGAGGGTGCCATGGACTGCCAAGAAAACAAACAGATTCATCCTGGAAAGGGTGAAACCAGGCTGCTCCTTGGAGGCAAGGATTCTGAGGCTAACATACTTTGGACATGTTGCAAGGAGGGACTGGTCTTTGGAGAGAGACATCATGCTTGGGAGGGTGGAGGGACAGTGCAGGAGGGGAAGATCCCCTAAGAGGTGGAGTGATTCAGTGATTGGGGTAATTGGGATGGGAGTGTCAGAGACAGTGCGATTGGCACAAGACAGAGCAGAGTTTAGGACTGTTGTACATAGGGTTGCTATGAGTTGCAAGTGACTTGACAGCACATAACAACCAAAACAATGTAAAAATGAAATTTTAAAAGACCTAGAAAATGATGGATATTTTCTGAGTGTTTTGCCATACAGAGACCACCCTCAGATGCTTCTGAGGCTTCCCCGTGGAGAGTAAAGCTGTTTATAATGGCTCTGCTGTCTTCTGAAAGGAAATCACTTGAGCAACCAGACATTTCACTCAGGAATTTGAAAGCACCCCCATTTACCTGAACTGAGTAATACTTTCAAGTTAATTTTTTGAAAGCTTATTTGTTCTTGTTGTTGGGTTGCAACTGCTGCTTTTCTAGAGTTTTCTCAAGGCTACTAAAAAAAAATTATCTGTGGAGGTAGAATGCGTCTTTCAACGTAGATCTCCTATGTGTTAAGCTGAATTATTTAAAGAATCAAAACTAGTGTCATACACATACATATACTTACTATAGTTGGATGGATGGATAGATAGAAAGGCAGAAACAGGAAAAAAAGGAGAAATTAATGTCAAGGAATAACTCAGTTCCAAATCCAGGAATCTGACTTGTACCAAATTCATGAGTTTGGCGTTTCCTGATTCAAGTGCTCCTAGGGACTGCTGATCCCCCAAACCTACTGACCTGATAGCAAGATGCTTGTTCATATCCCCAAAACCAGAGGCCACAGAATGACAAGTTAGACTTAGGGCTGAAAAAGAATAAGCATTGCAAGAATATCAACATATGCTGGAGAAGGCCACGCCTCACATCAGACCACATAATGAAGAATGATTCCATAATTTGTGCCAACCTAGTACATTGATGGTTTAACCAGGCGGATACAAAAAAAAAACAACAAAAAAAACCCAAAAAACAAAAAACAAAAACCAGGCAGATACACAACTTTAACCATCACAACATACCTAAGGATACAAACTTAGAGTTATTAGCTTTTTATTATTCTATCACTACATTATTTGGAAAAACATCAATACTCAGAGATATGCACTACTGCTTTTCCCTTGCCCATTTTGGCAAACAATTTTTATAAAAGCAACTACCTTGATTGAATGAAGTATTGGAAAATATTGTAAAGCAGAAAAATACAGAAATCTAAAATTGGTTTTTCTCTGCCCTTATATTATTTCTCCATTTAAAATCATCTCATATTCTATTTTCATTCTTTTCAAAATTATCTATAAAAGCATATTTGAACAAATAACACCTTAAAAGTTTCATTACACTTTATGTTCTCCAAGTATTCTAGACATTTTAAGATTTCATTTCTTCAGCTACAAAAATGTGTACTAAATCCCAAAATGGAAGTTGTCTTGAATGCAGAAGACAATTACTGATTGCGATGCAATCACAAAAGAACATGTGGAAGGTTTCAGTATCACTTCTTATTACTGTACAACCTAAACACATCACAGAAGATTACAGAAAACAGGGCATTTCTTTTCTCTTTTGCTGTTGTGTAGCTGAGTTAGGCCACATGATGTCAACTGTTGCTATGACAACCTATGAAGCACTAAGAGTATCATGTCTAGATACAGATACTTCATTTAACTACCATGATCTATTTTTCCTCTCATAGGAGGCATGTGCTTACTTAGGAAGGCTCCACTTTCACACTTTAATTAAGAGATATGCATTTGGTTTACAATAATAAAATTGAATGTCTATCATTTTTACTTATAGGATAAAAGCACTGAGCTCTCAATTTGCATTACAAGAGTTTCCGTTCCCCCCCTCCCTTTATTTATTTTGCCTTCAGATTAAAAGTGACATTGGGTAAATAACACATCTTTATGTATTCTTTTCCTCTTGTCACAATGTGAAATAGACCCATATGTTAAGAATGTAAATAAGTTTTCACGATGACATATTGCAATAAACATTTTATTATGCAATAGTTTTAGGAAGCTGAAATGTAGCCAGAGCAGCCAAGGAATATAAAAGCAACATGTAGCAATATCCAAGTGGTGTAACTAGATAGATGTGTATGTGTGTGTGTGTGTGTGTGTGTGTGTGTGTGTTTTCTCTCTGGACTGAAATTATGCACACAGTATCTATCTGCAAACAGAAATGTACTTCTTATAGATTTCGTAGGAGCCTAATGTAGTTATTTTTTTATCCATTTACCTGATAATTATTTTTTCCCCCACCATCATGTAGTCATTTCTTTCATTACATGTTTCTATGATAAGGGCTATGTCTACTGATCACAGATTTTAGAAAGGAATATTTGAAAGCATTTGCCCACATTTTGGTTTCAAAATAAAACAGATTCTCCAGAAAACTGCTGAAACTACCAACTTCTCAGAGGGAAAATGGGTAGTTTTCTACCTTTAAGGATTTACAGCCACAGAATTGACTCAATGGTAGTGGGTCTGAGGTTAGAAAATGGAGATTCTAATACTGTGTTTATCAAACTGTCTTAAACCATAACTCAGAGAGCTCTCGTGGCTTTCGGATAAGGACTTGTGTTGCCAATTCAAAGGCAAGTGGTTTGAATCTACCTGTTGCTCTGCAGGAGAAAGGCTGGTGATTTCATCCTGTGTAATTTACTGCCTCTGAAACCATACTACAAGTCAACTGTGAGCCACTTAGGATTCAACAATAACTGTTGCTGTTACGTGTCATTAAGTTGCTTGCGACTCACAGCGACCCTATCTATGTACAACAGCTCTGAACCCTGCTCTATCCTGAACTAATTTCATTGTCTCTGACACACATACCCCCATTACCCCAATCACTGAGTCAATTAATCCCTCCCAGGGTCTTCCTCTCTTGGGTTGAACATAATAACAATATTTCTTATTGAAAGGAAGGCTAAGAAAAACAAATCCATTGAAAATGTAGAATTATATGAGCTACTATGTAGCAATCCTGTTGTATTACAATGTTTAAGGTAGCCTTCAATATGAATTATATCTCAACATCAAGAAAACAAAGGTAAGGACCACTCCATCAATAGGAAACCTCACAATAGATGGAGAAAGGATTGAAACAATCAAGGAGTTCATCTAAGATTCACAGTCAACACCCTTGGTACAATCAGGAGATCAATAGACTTGTGGATTTGGGCAAGTCCACTCTTTGGAACTTCTCCAAAATACTGAGGAGCAATGATGTCAATGTGAAGCCTAAAGTGTGCCTGATTCAGGCCATGCTCCTGTTTAATCACTTTCTATGTATCTAAGAGCTTGACAATGAATGAGGTAACATGAGAATTGATGCTTTTGAGCTGTGATGCTGGAGAAGAGTACTGAATATCCCATGGACTGCCTAACGAGCAAATAAGTATGTACTGGAAAAGGTGCAGTCAGAGGGCTCCTTGAAGGCAAAGATGACAAAGCTTCACCTGCTGCTAGGAGTGGTTATGCCTTGGAAAGGGATAGCATACTTGGAAAGGCGGGGAGTAAACAAAAAAGACAAAGACCACCAAAAAGATGAATTGTTCTGGTAAATGCAGCAATGGGCTCAAGTGTATCAGAGATGATGAGGATGACTCAGGGTAAGGCAGGCTTTAAGACTGTTGTTCATAGAATGCTAAGAGTCATACTTGACTTTATGGCACCTCTTAACAACTAGGAGCTACCGCTTGAATATAAGTCAGTGAGCATATAAGGTTACTACTCTGTCCCTGTTCACATAAACATCTGTCCCCATTTTCATAAGTCATACAAGACATACAAGATGAAAATTTGTAAAACAACAATGCTGTACATACATACAAATATTGTATACTTTATAAATGACACAAAAATAGAGAAAATTAAATTCACCATTAACTCCAATAGAGTTTATGAGACACAACACAGAAGGATGAATGATGGGATCCAAAAAAGCTTTGATTTCTAACAGAAGAGTGGAATGACACCAATTAGATGCAACAGAGGGTGATAGCCAGAGCAGAATAGCCAGGAAAATAATTGATTGAAAGTCTTTAGAATATCTGTAACAGTCTCTATTTCAGTATTTATGTCTCTGACTTGTTTCTTTCAAGTTATAACCAGAAGAAAGGCTTTCTTGAAACGTTGCTGAAAATGATAGCCAGAGCCGTCCTGCACATTTTAATTAATAAAATTATAATTAATAAATAAAGTAGTAGCCCAATAGTCAGTGAACAACAGGGTTCCTTTCCTTTAAAAAAAATTAAATCAGATAAGGACACTGTAGGGAGAAGAAGAAAGGGTATAACATTAAACATTTGCCATTCACCACAATGGCTTTGACCCACTCCATGGTATTATTTAATGTCTAAACTGAGATGGAGGGAGCCTTTGTGGCCTAGTGGTAAGAAGCCGCACTTCAATTCCAAAGGTATGTAGTTCAAATCCACTAGCTACTCTGAAGGCTGGACAGTCTTTTCCCAAGCAATTAAACTACCTCTGAAAACATGCAGAGGGTCAGCTATGAGTTCCTTAATAGCACACAACAACAACAAACTAGAACGGTTAATTTTAGCACTGGATATACTAAGAATTGCCAAAAGAATAAACAAATCTGTCATCAAGGAAGCACAACAATTTGTTCCTTAGAGACAAAGATGATATGTTTCCTTGCACACTCTGGGCATGCTGTCAAGAAGGTACAAGTCCTTGAAAAAGGATATCATACTGGGAAAAGTGGCGTTTCCATGAACACAGGAAGGTCCTCAAAGAAATGGCTTACCACAGTTACTTCAATGGCTTAGGCAAGGAAAATATCACAATAATGGCAAGATTTGCATCGGACGCTCACAAAATCACTGAGTCATCGTGAGCTTGACAGCACCTAACAAGGACACTATCAAGGGGATATTTACTCAGTGAATATCTTTAAACCTCAGTGGTTAGTAATCAAGTGGCCATATTTCTTGTTTAGAGCTTAGATTTTGCTACTTAGGCATACTGAAAACAATCTCTCACTTCTTTTTTTCTTCATATGTTCCGTTCCTTTCTATACATCCTGTGTTGTTGTTGGGTACTGAGTCAGAATCAATCCATAATGACCCTCCACTGGACTGACAGAGGCAGTAAAACACGGAAGGGGATTGCCCATCATTATCCTTTGTATCGACTGGTAGACTCCAACATTTTTGTTGCCAGCACAATTCCTTCCCACTACCTGTGTATCTCAAAATTACCCAAAGGTATACATTTTCAGTGATTCTTAAAGTTGTAATTTGCTAGCTCATCCATTTACTCCACTATTTTAGGACAAAATGCAATTGTATACATTGTTGTTGTTGTTGTTATGTGTCGTCGAGTCGTTTGCGACTCATAGCGACCCTATGTACAACAGCCCTAAACCGTGCCCTATCCCGTGACAATCTCATTGCCTCTCACACACCCATCCCTCCCGATTACCCCAGTCGCTGAATCAATCCACCTCATAGAGGGTCTTCCCCTCCTGCGCCGTCCCTCCACTCTACCCAGCATGATGTCCTTCTCCAAAGACCTGTCTCTCCTTACAACATGTACAAAGTATGTCAGACAAAGCCCCAGAATCCTTGCCTCCAAGGAGCAGTCTGGTTTAACCCTCTCTAGGATGAATCTGTTTTCCTGGCAGTCCATGGTACATTCAATACTCTTCTCCAGCACCACAGCTCAAAGGCATCAATTCTCCTTCTATCCTCCCTAGTCATTGTCCAACTCTCTGATGCATAACAAGTGATTGCAAAAACCATGGCCTGTATTAGGTGCACCTTGGTCTCCAGAGAGACATCGTTGCTCTTGAGTACTTTAGAGAGGTCCCTAACCGCATACTTTCCCATCGCAATACGTTTTTTTTTATTTCCTGGCTACTGGTGCCAAGAGTGTTGACCATGGAGCCGAGCAAACAGAAGCTGTGGACACTCTCAATCTCTTCGCCATCCATCCTGATGCTACCGATTGGTCTGGTGATGAGAATTTTTGTCTTCTTGACATTGAGCCTCAGTCCATACTGAAGGCTGCAGTCCTTGACCCTCTGCAGTAAGTGCATGAGGTCCTCCTCAGTTTCAGCGAGCACATACTGCTTTCAAAAATAGTAAATGCAATAATAAGGAAAGCTCAAAACACAGAAATGGCTAACAGAAAATAGACATTTCTATTACTACTGAAGAAAGTCCCATAGAGAATTTCTTAATGGGCAGCTGGCACTTTTCTGAGTGTTGATTTGGCCTCTTCTGCCTGGCACTGCCATTACCTCACAAGGCTTCCCAAGAAACTTTGCTCATTTTCATGCAGCCAAGAGAGAAGTGCTGAGGGGATAGTTTTGGAGTCCGTTGCAAGGGTGTGGCATGCTATTTCCACTCACATCTCATTTGCCAGAATACAGTATCTACATCTAATTTTAGGGAAGCCTGGGAAAACATCAATTGTGCTTGAGAAGGAGAAAAAAATGGCTTCATAGACAGACAAGTAGTACGATATAATTCAGAGTGCATAGTTCAACCCAATCAACCTAAGCATTAGAAAAGTCTCATTACAAGTGTAGAGGGAGAAAAACACTGAGAGGGGAGCCCCAGAGAGTCCATTCTCTCTTTCATTCCGCAGGAAATCGTGATGCATCTGAACAGTCTTACAAGCAAGACAACCAAGCCATTAGCCACTTTCTTGCGGACTCCCGGGCATAAGCCACTATCCACTGCAGAAGTGATACTGCTCACCTAATGTGGTGCCTCTTTGCTGTTCTAAAGGACCAGGTTGGCCTGTCTCCTCCCTTGAGACTTTCAGATGCTCAAAAACCCACCAAAAAGTCAGCCATGAATCCGTTTTAACTCAATAGCAAAGAGTTTTGCTGACTCCAAACGAATGCTGTTACATTTGCTCTATTTCTTTTGTAGTTTTTGTTTATCTGGGAAGAATTCAAGGCGATTTCTAGTGTCACTAGTCAGCAGGAAAACATATTGTTGCCTACAAGAAGAGTAGAGTGGTGGAAATTTTCTTTTCTTTTATATTTAGGCCAAGAGGTAGTCCATCAAGGCCTGGCAGGAAGAACAAGGGAGAGAGGGGAGCCTGGAACACAGAAGTCTACTTGATGAGTAGGACTACATCTTCTCAGCGAACCTTGAAACACCACATGAGGAGGGAAAGGCGCCATTATTCCAGCTCTTATATTTGGAAAGAAACACAACTGATTATGTCTCTGCCTGATTGTTCGACTGTCTGACATGTCTCAATCCTGTTTTAACTCTCAGAATAAAAATAAAATTAAGAGAAAGCCTCCTGTCACTTTGGATCAAGAAACAGTAATGTGTAACAATTGAGAAAGTGGCCCGGAGGACACAGATAGTGCTTGAAAATCCTTGAAAATAAGATGAATTACCAGTTGTTGTTATTCATGGGGTTCTCAGGGAAGAGTAATAGCAATGTAATTTTCCATACAACACATTACCCAAGGTGCAGGGCATATAGTATGTTAGTAATCTATTGACTAAAATGTTATTTCCACAACAACCTTTCTTCCCAGTTTGAGAAATGAACACGCATTAAAAGTTAAGAGAGCAATATTTTTTCATTATATGTTGCTATAATTTAAGAATAATGTTGCCTAGATGCAGGAAAGGGAGAGATATATACTTCTTTAAAGAAAGACAGATTAGGCTACATGAGTATTTCTGTTGTGAAACAATACCAGCAGTCTTTGAGGTAGAATTAATGTCATTGTTCCAGTCAGGTTAGGCGTGAGGTGTATTTAAACACTGAGAGGCCAAATGTATGCCAAATGTGTGGATTAAGTAACAGAACCTAGAGGTCTGAAGACAATAAAACAACATCTCATTAAACAAAATCCTAGGAAGAAGGATTTCTATGTGTTTACAGTGAGACTGGCTAAATATTCTTCAAATGGTCTCATTTAACTTTACCCGATAGTTTCTATATTTATCTACAAAGGACTCTAAAGTAACCCAAGAGAAAAGGCATGTAAGAGAGATAAAACAGAAAACCTTCATTAGATGTCCTTTCCTACTTAAATATTCACTCCCTCTAGTGCCAAACCTTGGAGCTCTGGTGGCTTAGGGGTAAGAAGCTGTGCTGCAATCTCAGAGGCACACAGTTCAAGGCCACTAGCAGCCTCACAGAAGAATGGACAATCTCCTCCCATGTGGTTAACTGCTCTGAAAACCTGCCCAGAGGGCCAGCTGTGGGTCAGCTCTGACTCAACAATACACACAAACACCAGTTCCAAATATTAGTAAGTTGGCTAAGCAATAGGAGGGACGACTGTAAGTAGACATATAGATCATGGATGTTGTTGTTGTTGTTGTT
>NW_006399761.1:11159399-11161747 GCF_000299155.1 Elephantulus edwardii
AGCAAATGGACAGACCACTACTATAGCACTTAGAAGAATGCTTGACCAAAAAACAATTAAAACCAGGCCTGAGGGCTGCAGACCCGAGAGCCAAAGTGGGTTGTTTAATAGGAAGCCAAATCACATCATCTCACACCCCTTTAGTGAATCAACATTCCACCCTAACCCTCACCAGTACCAGCAAACAAGCCTCTGTAGAATCCTGCTCCTGCGGATGACTTCCAAATTGGATTCCAGCCCCATACAGCAAACAAGCCTCTGTATAATAATCTTATGTTGTGGACATGTTGCTAGGAGAGGCTATTTCTTAGAAAGGGACATCATGCTTGGAAAGGTGGAGGCTCGGAAAAAAGAGAGGACGACCCCCAATGAGATGGACTAATACATTGACTGCAGCAGTGGGTTCAAGTGTACCAGAGAGATGGCAGGAGAAAGCAGGGTCCAGAACTCAAGAGAGAAGAGGATGGGACATGAGAGGGCAAGGTTCAGATCTCTTGTTCTTAGGGCTGAACTCAACTCAATGGCACTTAACTTTCTTACTTACAGGAGCTCTGGTGACACAGCCTATAGAGAACTGTGCTGCCAGCCCAGAGGCTGTACGTTGCCGCTGGTGTGAATCCATCAGCCACCGACGGGAAGATAGGCAGTCTCCTTCTGTGCAATTCACAGCCTTCAAAACCCAATGGAGGGTCAGCTATGAATCAGAATAGACTTCACGGCAATGCATGACTTTACTACTGCTCAAAATTCAAATATATAGATAACGCATAATAAGCAGTGTTTCATGAACATTCCTTGAGACAGAGCTGGCTGTGGTGACCAGAATTTGAAGAGAAACGATTTATGCACTCTCTTCATACCCCGTTGTACTTTCACTGACTATATTATTTTGTAAGGAGCTCTGGTGGCATACTTGGTAACACAGCGTGCTGATAACCGAAAGATCAGTGGTTTGAATCCACCAGCTGCTCCACTGGAACAGATGGGTAAGGTTCTCCTTCGAAGATTTACAGCTTTGGAAACTCCTGAAGGCTGACTAGGAGTTGGAATCAACTCAGCGACAATTGGTCAAATTTGGGTCTAGATGTGGTTTGGGGTCATTGTTGATGAAAAAAAGGGGTTTTTTTTGGGTGTATTTAAAAATTAGTCAAGGCATTCTGGGAGCCTTGTCTGTAGACAGTGTGCTTTTAACCCAGAAGTTGCTCTTCTCTGGTGCTTCAAATCCACCAGCGGCTATTTGGGAGAATAATGGACAATCTCCTTCTCAGTGATTTACAGGCTCAGAATCGTAACGAAGAGTCAGCTACGATTCAGTTCTAACTCAATGGCAATGAGTGAGTGAGTGATAAGTCAATGGATCTTAAAATAGGCTGTTGATTCAGCCGTAAGGAGTTCTGATGGTCCAGTCTGTGGTCTTAGCTTGCTACAGAAAAGGTCTCAGCTCTCTCGCAGCACGACTCTACCAGCAGCTCCCTGGAGAAAGATGAGCACACCCAGATCTTTCCGAGATTTACCGCCTGGAAAACCTGATGCTGCGTTGCTTAGTTGGAACTGACTTGAAGGCAGTGAGTAAATGATTCCGTCAAATCTAGTGGCACAAACTCATTAAAAGCAGAGAGGTTAAGCATTTCCTTAACATTCAATGGGGTTCGGAAGACAACTGCAGGCAACCTCAAGAGAGTACGTCTGCTCATCCCATCTACACTGAAGCGGCAAGGAACAAGTCATTGTCTTCCTAGAATTTCACCTTTTTGTATGGATGTCCAGGGAGTAAAGATGTGCACGGTTTATTGAAAGGAATCTTTGCATTGAATTCTCTGTCCCTTTTTATGAGCCTCTTTCAAATAAAGGTGTTATCTCCTCAAAAAGAAATAAAAGCAGGATGTTTTCTCGGGTTGGTTGCTGAAGGGGATTCAACGCTAGTGTGAAGGAGAGAGTGATGCAGACAGGTCTTAAGAGTGGTCTCTAGGAACTCGGAGCGACCACCACCACCCACTTGCTGACGCAGACCACCAAGTAGCACTGACCATGACTGACACTGACCACTAACTAAGACTGATCGTGACTGACATGGACCACCAATTAGCAGTAACCATGGCTGACACAGACCACCAAGTAGCATTGACCATGACTGACACTGACCACTAACTAGCACTCATCACAACTGACATGAACCACCAACTAGCACTGGGCATGACTGACACTAACCACTAACTAGCACTGATCATGGCTGACATGGACCACTAACTAGCATTGACCATGACTCACAGATCACCAACTAGTACTGATCATGACTGACATGAACCACCAACTAGCAGTGACCATGACTGTCACAGATCACCAACTAG
>NW_006399761.1:11162037-11165399 GCF_000299155.1 Elephantulus edwardii
GGACCACCAACTAGTACTGATCATGACTGACATGAACCACCAACTAGCATTGACCATGACTGACATGGACCACCAGCTAGCAGTGACCATGACTGTCACAGATCACCAACTAGCACTGAGCATGACTGACACAGACCACCAACTAGCATTGACCATGACTGACATTAACCATTAGCTGATCACCAAGAGGAGAATGAAAACTTCAGATCTACCATAAGGAGGACCTGAATTCTCCATTAACTAGTCCAGCGGTGGAATCTTCGTCAGAGTGTCCACATAAGAGCACAAGCTCAGCTTGAGTTTCACCGCCTAAGACCCTCATCAGAGAACAAAATCACGCCCAGTGAAGACTCTCTGTGTATGAGATTGTAAATGAATCGCATGGAGATGTGCTGGGCAACAACAGAAGGCTATACCATGGGCCAGTCTGGGAGCGATAGTCAGGAATGCCTTAGATCAAAGCCAATGTTAAGTGCCATTTTTCTGAATAAGCAGAGTCTGGAGCCGCATGTATTCCATTGATTCAGTGTGCTCTCAGGACCCGAGATAGGTCCTTCTGACCTTAAAACTCCCTCATTCGTGCAACAGGGCCTGAAATCCCTGCAATTGTGTGTGAAGCCTTTCATTATAGAGTAAAGCTTCAAATGGAAATCTCCTTCAGAAATATATTGCAATGACTTACAATTTCGTGGCAGTGGATACCACAGGGGGTCCATGTTCAGAGGAGGTGCCCTCCTGAGAGCCAGCACGCTGGAAGCCCACAGGCACAAAGGGTTTGTTAAAGAGGAGGGGGCGTAAGACGGGATCAAACAGCCAGAGGAGAAATGAAAACATTTAGAAATTTATTTGCTCCTTACATTTTTAGCTACCATCAGCCTGGCCAGCCTCCTTGACCTTGGGTCGAACTGAATGCACTAAGTTCATAAAGTGAGCCCTCTCCTGCTTACTGATGTCTTGATTTTCTTTCCATCTATTAAGCAAATCCTTGTTGTTGTTTGTTGTTGTTGTTACATGCCGTTGAGTCGTTTGCGACTCATAGCGACCCCATGTACAACAGCCCTAAACCCTGCTCTATCCTGTGCCAATCGCATTGCCTCTGATACACCCATCCCGATTACCCTAGTCACTGAATCAATCCACCTCATAGAGGGTTTTCCCCTCCTGCGCTGTCCCTCCACCCTCCCAAGCATGATGTCCCTCTCCAAAGACCTCTCTCTCCTTACAACATGTCCAAAGTATGTCAGACGAAGCCCCAGAATCTTTGCCTCCCAAGGAGTAGCCTGGTTTAACCCTCTCTAGGATGAATCTGTTAGGATCTCAAAAAGGGAGCATCTTGCTGGCTTGGTTCATCCCCACTGTCCTTGAACATGTTTTCAACAGTGGGTGGTTCAGGTGTTGACAGTTATCTGAAATAAGGACAATATTAAGAGAATTAAAGATACTGGCCGTGACATTGGTAACATATGAACAACTCCTTATAGGAAGGGGATGAGGAGAAAACTTGTTTCTACAAGCCAACATGATTGCATTTTCTCCCACTTCCAACAAAATGCATATCTAACTCATCTGAAGTCTCAACCCTTGAAAGTACTCTTTCCATTTGTGAAAGGACATGGCATAGTTCCCTCCTGTGTGATTAACTGCCTTTGAAAACCCACCAGAGGGTCAGCTATGGGTTGGTTCAGACTCTACGACACACAACAACATTAAAATGTTTAATACCAGATTTCCAAATAGCAAGCACAATGATCTTAAATACTAGGTATTATTTCATTCGGTGATCAAGTGAAGGTTAGCTGAACGTGGAGCATGGGACCCTTTCTATGTCTGGTTCATACCACCAGGTCATTTACTTTCTCTACCAATTCAGAATAAAGAAGATATAGACTCATATTCACAGAGGTGAAGGGGCATAGTGGATGGAGAGCTTTGACATTTATAAAAATCACAAAGATCCTCAGGCTAAACACTTTCTACTACTTTTTAGCGCTGGGTTTTCCCCCTCTTTTCTCAATGATGTCAGTGATAGGATGCCACCTCAGCAAGACAGAGGCTCATCGCACAGCAGGTTAGCATTCCATGTTGAAAATGCTTACAGATACTTGACCTGGACTGACATCATGTCAGAAATCACGCAAGATGAATTGTTCCTAAGATATTCCCTAGACATTGAACATGGGCTTGATTAGTGTCCCAATTCAGAACAAGAATTCCTTGCTGAGGGATCGATGTTGTCAGCTCTGAACCAAGATGATGATTATAATAATAATAATAATAATAATAATAATAATAATATTATGTCAAATTGAATTTGATTAGTACAGGAGGAGATTGTTCCTCCTTCTCCAGCAGAGGATCTGTGGATTCGAACCGCTCAACTCTGGGATTGCAGTGTAGCTTCTCGCCTCTAGGCCACCAGAACACGCGTGAACCAAGCTTTTAACGTCAAAAAATACTCAGAGTGACTTAATCATGTGAACAATCCTTCATGAGAAACATTACATGAGTGGCATCCCAGGCTACCTCCACTAAACTATGTCAGGTTTTATTGGTAGATACCACTGAGTTGACCATGACCATGACTGGTAGTGACCTTGACTCAAAGTGGCCCTGACTCAAAGCAACCCTATGAACATGAGGTCTAAATCTTGCCCCATCCTCATGATCTTCACCATGTTCAAGTCTACTATCACAGTCACTGCACTGATCCATTTCACTGAAAGTCTTCCTCTCTGTTTGTGATTCCCAACATGATGCCTTTTGCCAGGAAGGGTCCACTTTTGAGGACATAATATAAGACAAGGTCTCACCATTCTTGCTTCTAAGGAACACGTTTGTTGTACTTCCTGCATGACAGATTCACTTGTTCTCCTGACAGTCCAAATTATATTCATATTCTTCACCACACTTTGGACATATTGTAAGGAGGGAGCAGTCTTTGGAAGGGGACATCATGCTTGGTAGGGTGGAGGGACAGCACAGGAGGGGAAGGCCCTCTATGAGGTGGATTGATTCAGTGACTGGGGTAATCGGGATGGGAATATCGGAGGCAGTGCAATTGGCACAGGACAGAGCAGAGTTTAGGGCTGTTGTACATAGGGTCACTATGAGCCGCAAGCAACTCAACGGCACATAACAACAACTCTTCACCAACACCACAATGAAAAAGCATCAATTCTTTACCCATTGAACAACTTTCAGATACATAGGACAGGAATTTAAAGTACCTGACTTGGGTCATGTGTGTCTTAAGTCTTGAAGGTAATATCTTTGCTTGTCACATGAAGAAATGCTCAAAATCCCCAGCCCTAAGAGAGATGCAAATTAAAACAACTATGAGATATCATTTCACCCCAGTCAAA
>NW_006399761.1:11166344-11216448 GCF_000299155.1 Elephantulus edwardii
ATAGGGAATGGCTAAGGACACACTGACAAAGAAGATTAATCAGAACTGGCTTTGACAAGCACTGTGGCATTTGGACAAGAACAAACTGGGAGGAGGGTAAGGAGAATAGTGCAACAATGAATGAGTGGAAGCCCAAAATCTCTGTAAATGTTTATGAAAATTAATAAAATATAATTATGGAAAAAAAATATCTTTGCTTGTTAGCACTTTGTAGATGGTCCTTGGCGAGTAGATTTCCCCAAAGCAACAAGACTTTTGATTTTTTTTTTTCTTTTCCTCAACTAATTCAGAGTCTCCTGTTAGAGAAAGCATGTTTGAAAATGTGGTTGTGGGTTTTACACTGATTTGGGGAAGGAGATCGTCCGCAATTTAGTAATCGTATTTGTTTTCTTCCTGCCACGCCAGAAATTTCCCCCACAGCAGTCTGCTCTGTGCAGAGCCCGAGGAGCAGGCCAGGCCTTCCCCATCACTTCTCTCTACATTAACATACTTCAGCTGGGAGTTCATCTGAGCCTCAGACAGTTTGCTGCAATGCAGCTGAGGTTTTCTCCTAGAAATCCATCTGGCAAGAAGCTGAAAAGACAGCCTTTCACTCGTTCCCCGATGTGCCTGATTTTTAGAGCAGCATAATTGATAGAACTGCAGCTCCCTAACCTTAGAGATTTCTTCCCATTGACTCGTTTATCACATGATCAAAGCCTTCCTTGGCTGTCAAACCACCTCTTATTTCAGATATGCTTGTTGAAGGCTTCGCCTCTGTCATTTACCAAAATAGCTGTACAAGAAGCTCAAGGCTGCACCAATTCCCCTAGTCAGGGCTAGGGAGAATCACTCTAAATTCTATTTAGAGGATAAGAAGTGGTGTCTGCACTGTACCCTTCAGGGGAACCAGAACTGATGGCATCTACTGCCCAGCTCTTGCTGTGACAGAATAGTCAAATCCCTGGCTTTTTTTTCCCTTAACAACTAATTGTAATTCTTTCTAGTTCCTTGGTTATCATAAATTCATTTACCCCTATACTTAAGCACTTAAGGAAATGCTGTTCTGCAGGAGAAGGATGGGCAGTCTCCTCCTGGGAGATGAACTACTTCTGAAAACCCACTGGAGGGGCAGCTATGGGTCCGTTCTGACTCTACAGTATTCAACAATAACAACTACCAATGACAGCTTTGTTGTGACACTCACGTCATTTTACAGGCTAGCATCAGTTACAAAATCTCCTTCTTGGACCATGTTCAGTGGCCCCTGCACAAAGCATCGCCATCTAACACACGCTGGTTTGCACGGTGATCTTTTGCCTGTCCGTCCTGCCTCCCGATCTTCTAAGGAAGGAGCTTCATCTGAACTTGGAATTGCTTATGACCTAGTCCTCGTCACTTTATAGACTAAGGTGCACCTGAATCAAGCCATCATCTTTTCAATTGTTTGCTACACATCTGAAAGTTGGATGATGAATAAGGATGACAGAAGAATTGATGCCTCTGAGCTGTGGTGTTGGAGAAGAGCATTGGACATCCTGTTGACTGCCAGAAGAACAAATAAATACATCTTGAAGGAAGTGAAACTGAGGTGCTTCTTGGAGGTATAGATGATGTAACTTCATAATCTATATTTTGGATGTCCTTGAAAAGAGACATCATGCTTGGTCAGCTAAAAAGATGACCCTCAATGAGATGGATTGACAGTGACTGTAACAATAGGCTCAAGTATATCTGAGATGATGAGAATGATAATGAAAGTTCAGATCCTTTGTTCACAGGGTCACTAAAAGTCTAGTCTACCTGAGGCAACGAACAACAGCCTGGAATAATCCAGGAAGAGTTGCTAACTCAAAGGTATTCTTTGAGTTGTCTTCTGGTTCGAACACAACAGCAGGTATGATGGAGAAAGGCAATCTCTGCCACTGCCATTTGTTGTTGCTGTTGTTGATTGCCTTCGAGTTGAGCATGACTCATAGTGATTCCATGAACAAGAGGCCTGAAGCCCCTCTACAACCATCGACATTTATCAAAGTTCAAAGAGTTTCTGGAGACACGTTGCTTAGGAAGTGGATCATAACTGAGTTGGCTGACGCAACAGCAATGAGAGTTTTAAGAATAACTGGACAAAGAGAAGAGGTTTTTCCTCCAAGTGTCAGTGGAATGCAAGTAAGGTTAGAAAGGTAAGACCATTTCATAATTTCTCAATTCCTGAAAGGATCAATAAATGGCTACGAGCATTCACTCTACTGACAGCACTTTGTTCTGAGAGACAAAAAATAAACAGGAACTACTGTGAATCCATATAAAATCAATCACAAATCCCTCACTCACTGCAGACAAGAAAAGAGCCATGTGACCAATTCATCTGTTGCCAGTCTACACACAGAAACTATTTTTAAGAAGGTTTCAAGAGGAGAGTGAGGTTTTACATATCTAGCTGACGCCCTTAGGAACCAACAAATCTGTCATGTCAGAAGCAACGTCCACTCAACACGCTTATGGTGGAAATGGAGAGACATTTTTCCACCCAACAACCTGCCACAATCCAATTGGCAGCTACCCTGATCTATTATCGAGAGTGTGGCTCTGCCCCTTCCCTGATCGCTCTAACATTACACTACAGTTAAGTGTAGGATACAAAGGTGGTCCCGCCAATACTGTCATCCCTCGGTCTTAAGTCATTCAAAGGCTCCTCTGTTCCTTCAACAGGAAGGTCAAACTGTGTCACACGGTTTCAAAGCCTTCACAAGCTTGCTTCAGCTTCCCCTGTAGTCTAACCCTTGTAACCCTAACCCTAACCCTAACCCCTAACCCTAACCCTAACCCTAACCCTGGTACATGTCCCCACTGTGGCTTCAATGAATGATTTGCTAGTCATTGAACCCATGTGCTGTATTCTCCCATCACTGGGACATGCGGCTTCCCAGTCTGGAACCCACTTTGTGACACTTAGCTCATTAGCCATTCTATTTCCCTTACAAACTTATTCAACAGTTCCTTCTTAGGCAAGCCTCCAGAAAAGATTCTCTGTCTCCCCTAACAACTAAGACACCTTCTCTCTTCTCTTGTCACATTTCTCTTACTTTGTATCATAGAAACATGAAATATGAAAATTTAAACTCTAATCTCTTTAAACTCTAATCCCAACAAGACAAAGAAACAGTTCTAGTTTGTCACCACTGAGAATTTCTTAAAATCACTTAAAGCAATATGTTGTACATATATTTATTCCTTATAGCTGTCTACCAACCATATTGCCACAGAATTATCCACTTGATAACTTTACATTTGTGATTTGCAGTTCTGTAGTTCTGAAGTCTGGGAATGACCCTTCTTAGGGTCTCACAGACTGAAATCCAGGTACTGGCAAGGCTGTTATTCTATTTGGAGCTTAGAGAGAGTCCTCTTCAAAACTCATTATAATTGTTGGCAGATTCAGCAAGGAATGAGGTCCCAGTTTACTCTTTTGCTATTGGTTGGATTGCTCTCAGTTCCGAGTCACCCTCAGCTCCTAGTCACTCTTCAAAACCAGCTAAAGAATAGCCCCCCAATCTGCTATGATGTGGTGTTACATAACAAAATGCAATCGTGGAAATATCGATCTCATTCTCTTTGTGCATTTAAGGAAACTTAAGGATGATAGAGGAAGAACTGATGCCTTTGAGTGTGGTGTTTGAGAAGAGTACGACCAAAAGAACAATCAGGTGGTACGTCTGGGGGAAAGTGCAGCCAGAGTGCAAATTCTCTCCTTGGAGGCAAAGATGATAAAGCTTCATCTCTCATACTTAGACCATGTTGCTATAAGAGGGTAATTCTTGGAAAGGGACACCATGTGTGGAAAGGTAGAGAGTCAACGAAAGAGAAAGACACCCAACAAGACAGACAGACACAGCCACTCACTGCAGCAATGGGTTCAAGTGTGTCAGAGACAGTGAGGATGGCACAGGACAGGACAAGGTTCGGGTTCTGGTTTTTTAATAGGATCGTTATGAGTCATACTCGGCTGAACTATGCTTAACAGCAGTGTCCACAAGTTTTCTCTACGCCCATTCTCAATTAAAAAAGACTGTAGAAATACAAAACTAAAAAAGAGACTCTAGAAGGAGGGAGCCCTGGTGGTGTGGGAAGTTAAGCATTTGACTACTAAATCAAAGGTCAGCTGTTCAAATCCAGTACCTGCTCATAGAAGAAAATTGTAATCATCGGATTCTCTAAGAATAGCCACCAAGGAAATATTGGGGAGGGTGGGGGAGTTACATTCTGTCACATGTTGAAGAGTCAGAGTGAACTTGAAAGCATCTAATGACAACACTAGAGAGACTTGGTGGCAGAGTGGTGAGAAGTATTGCCGGCAGGAACCAGTGGTTCAAATCCATCAGCAGCTCCACAAAAGAAAGATGGCCAATCCTCTCCCATGCAATTTACTGCCTTTGAAAATCTGTTGGAGGATCAGCAACAGGTTGGTTCTGACTTGATGGTATATAACAACAATGACAACACAAGGGACAGGTATCTGGGGACTGCATTAGCTTTCTATCGCTGCAATTACATAGTGCTACAAATCGGATGGCTTAAGCCAATATACATTTATTCTCTAACAGTGATGGGAGCTACAAGTTCAAATTCAAGGCATCTCTTTCTATAAAGCCCATGGTCTTTCCGTGTTTGTTCCCATTTGCAGGGACTCCAGGTGGTGTTCTTTGGCTTGCGGCACCATCGCTCCAATCTATGCCTTCATTTCACATCCCTCTTCACCTTTTTTCTTCCTATGTCTCTTTTCCTCTTCTAAGGACATGGACCCTGGTTAATGAATAACCTCTGCAAAGGCCTTATTTCCACATAAGATCACCTTCATAGGTACAAGGAATATTTTATGGAGATATCATTCACCTTATAGCAGATATCATGTTAGAATCTGTCTACCACATACATACATACTAAGTAAATTCATGAGTCAAGAGGACTTTGCTCTAGGTGTCATTCTATAATTAGATAGTGTTATTTATCTTTGATCTGTAAAGAATAAAAATAGTGGAATGGAGAATATTCTCTATTTTACATGCCTCAATACCTTGTTGGAGGCATCAAAACAGATGAACAACAACAACAAAATATATGAGTAACTATCATCTATTGTTTCTTACAGGTCAGATCCCATAATATAATCTTTTCATTTATTCTTCAAGTAGCTTTGATATATTACAAGCATTACCCTCCTATAATCAGAGGAGAATATTGCAACTCTAAGATGCTGGTGACATGTCCTAAGTCATAGAGCTAATATGTGTGAAGACAAGAATTGCACCAGGTTGGCCTGACTCTAGATCACACGTTCTTAACCACTTGTGTGGGGACATCTGAGAAGGACATTATGTTATACAAAGATCACGACTTATTAACACAATGACATTTCATAAAGTTGGTGAGCTGATATCCCTTAAGGCCCAAGTCTGTAACTACGTCTCTGTATCAAATCAGGGGCCTGGTTGGGGTTAGCCTGCAAACTAAGATGGGCTTTTCTAGATGCAAGTTTTCAATTTCTTGATGAGGAACTCTAATTTGAGCCCCAATTAAGTGAAATATTATCCTCAAAGTGGGGGGGGAATACATTCATTTCATTAGTAGGGTATGTTACAAAGAAGTATATTTAACTCTTGTACTCTGAATTCACTAAGTAATTGTAGATTTCTTCCTTGTCACATTAACAGTTGCACAATGGTGTTACTGGGATTTGGACTTAACTCAGTGTCAATTGTTTTCATTTGTCTGCTTACCCTATATTTTGCCTCTTCATTCATGAAGCCTACATTTTTATTGTATAGCCCTCAATTCAGCTCATTGTTATGAAGTTGGAACCAACTCATTGGTTTGCAGAGGCTGTAAATCACATGTGAGGAGACTGTCAACATTTCTCCCGCAGAGTTCTTGCTGGATTCGAACCATCAGAGATGAGGGCTTTAGATTAGTAGTACAAGTCATGAAGGATTATACCACCAGAGCTCCCTTATCCAGCCAAAAATTTCCCCCAAAAAACCCAAAAAATAAATGCCTTTCTCTTTCTAAACTTCACTTTTTGGCCAATGAACTAGTGAAGTCCACTGTTGGGCAAGCCTATTATGTATGGCAAAGTTCAGACAACAAAGGAGCAGAGAGAAAATACTCTACGTCAAAACAAAGACCAGTCTATGATTTAAGGTCTGCACCAAAGGTGTGGAGCACAGCAATCCTTTGAGACAGAGGTACTGAACTGCGCTTCAACTATCTCTCACTAGTTAGCATCATCAAATCCAAGAACTGGCCGTTTTCTTCCTTACCCCAAGCACTTCAGCTGCCTTTCTAAATGCAGATTGCTTTGCTGCATAGTCACCATAACAGACACACAAAAGGCAGTAGAGGTCAAGCCCATTCATATTCACCAGTGAGAATTTCTTCTGCTCGGATGAGGCACTGACTTTTCCTTGTGACCTGGGCAGTTTCCTAAAACTGCTCCTTCGTGGTAACATTTACTACATCGTGCTGTCCCTCCCTCGGGGTGTCAAAGAACAACAAGAGGGTCAATCTCAAGGGTTGTCAAAGTAACAACTGCTGTTAGTGTAGCCTGAGGGGTAAGGTCCTATACTCTCTCACCTCATTCCATGCCTGGTCATCGACATTTCGATTGGCTGTTGCTGCCTACAGATCTGCGTTTAATAGTCATTTGTGGGAGGCAAGAAGAAATGCTCCCTTTAAGAAGTGAACAGGGAGTCGTTGAGTGTCACAAATAAGAGACTCTTAGGGGAGCTCTGGTGGCCTAGTGACAAGAAGGTGTACTGCAATCCCAGAGGTACACGGTTCAAATCCACCAGATGCTCTGCCGGAGAAGGAGGGACAATTTCCTCCTGTACCAGTCAGATCTGATTTGACGGTACATGCACAAAAAATAATAATAAAATAAAAAAAAAGAGACCCTTGTCTACAAGGGCCGTGGGGGGGGCGGGGAGAGGTAATGGATTAAACCCACCCAGAAGCACCTTGGAAGACAGGCTTGATGATCTGATTCCAAAAGTCATGCGCTTGAATGCCTTACTCACAGTTTACTCTGTATACAGATTGATTCCCGTGAATTGAGACCACCCAATGGCAACTAACAACAACTGCAGAGAATGTGTCTGGGAGGCAGCATCTGGTGTCAGCATGTTATGATTTCTTTCCTGAGAGAATTCACACCATCCCCTCAAGACTCAACAGTCATCACTACTGTTTTGGCCAAAGACCTCACATTATGTCTCTGGCAGCAATAGCTGCTCGCCAGAAAATACCCAGAATTCTCTATGCTTACTCCAAGTGATCTTTAAAGAAACACAATTGGCTTTATAGTAAAGAGCTTTTGTTAAATGCTAAGAGATTGACAGAAAATAACTCCTAATTTTAGCAATAGTCTCTACCTAGGTTATGAGACTAGATTGACCAACACAGAGCAATGTGAAACAAAATCAAGTTTGCTGTGATATTTTTAAAGATTTGAAAACATTATTTTTTTTCTTCTCTTATTTGATGAGTTCCTGGGATTCTCTAAGCCAAATTGGTTTGGACACCCCTCCCCCATCCCACCTTCTGGAATATTACCATACCTAAAGAACCTTTTTTTACCTTTATTTTTCCTCATGCAAACTATTCTTGGTAATCATTGAAACGGTGTTTATGCTTTCAGAAATTATGTAGATTTTTATTCTAGTAAACTTACAGTAATAAAAAGAGTAAGTTTATCTGAAACTTCCACAGCTAATCTCCCCTTTTAAAAAACAATTATTATTTTTGTGTGTGTACCGTCAAACAGGATCTGACTGGTACAAGAGGAGATTGTTCCTCCTTCTCCAGCAGAACATCTGGTAGATTTGAACCTCGCACCTCTGGGATTGCAGTGCAGCTTCCTGCCAGCAGGCCACCAGAGCTCCTTAGCTAATCTCCTCTTAACTGACACATTTTCTAGTCATTCCACTCGGTGAAACTTATTTTGAAGTCTTTTACAAAGGCTTATGACAAAGTGCCCTGAAGGCTCAAAGATTAAGTTCTTGGGTGCTAAGTGGATTTGAAACCCCCCAACTGCAACCTCTGTGACGGAATGCCCTGGTGCTCTGCCCACAGAAAGATCTCAGCCTAGAAAACTATGGGTCTGATAAATTCACTCACCTGAGTTGCTATGAGCTGAAATTAATCTTATAGCACCTCACACAATAACAACGTAGAGATTTATTTGCAGAGGTCCTGCACGATGGAAGAGTTAAAATTCTTGGCTGAGAATCAAAAGTCTGAATGTGCAAGGGCATTCAGAGATGCCACTGAACAAAGATTTGGCACTCCACCTCTGAAAAATTACCCCCTGGAAATCCCGTGGAGCACAGCCCCACTTCAACGAACTTGGAGAGTTGTGGATCGGAATTGTCGAGATGTCAACCAAGGTGGTTTTATAAATGCATATGCACATCAAGGAAAAGGAGAGCATCTGTCAAAGAGAGGAAGACCATCGGTGCAACGGATGAACACAGTCACTACAGCAAGCTTGGTAGAGATCATGAGGATGGCACATGATAGGGCTACATCTTGATCTATTGCCCATAGGGTCACTATGAGACATAGTCAATTCTACTGCACTTAACAGCAACACAGAGCTCTGGTGGCCTAATGGCAAGAAGCAGCACTGCAATCTGGTCGGCACGCGGTTCGAATCCACCAGGATGGGCAATCTCCTCCCATTAGATTAACTGACTCTCAAAACCACTGGAGGACCAGCTATGGGTTGGTTCCAGCTTGATGGAACCCAACAACATCAGCAGCAACACATACTCTATGACAATAGAATATCAGCTAGAAACGGAAATACACTTGTATATTATAAACAGCATATAATTTGTAAGCTCTTGGGGCCCTAAATGGAGACGAAAGAAGCAAAATGTCGGGAAGAAAGGAGGCTGAGAATCAGAGTTGAACCCAAACCTGAACTATGTCATCTACTCAGTCCTGTGATCTACAAAACACTAATGATGTTTAAGTCCTGTTTCAAATAATCATAAAAGTTGAAGTAATTATACAAAAATGTTCTTGTGAAAAGTTAAGGCTATAACAATTGAAAGAAAAGTCCATCTTAACCCAACCTTATCGAGTTACTTTCTCTTCCATGAGAACATTCTAAACTCCAGAAGCGTTCTCATAGCAAAGACTGTCATGAACTGAGTCCTTCTGGAGATCTCAATTTTTTTTAAGGGTACCACATACTCCTGATGTTGCATTTCTGTTTTATATTATGCTTGTACATTCACATGACTATTCTCTTTTAAACCCAGACTTTTGGAGGCTAAGAACCTTCAATTCCTTTTCCCTGTTGTTAGTGGAGTGTGTGGAGTAAATGATTGATTGTAATCACCTCATTTCAGTCACCTCAATGAATTTATCATAGGTTAATTAAAACTGCTTCTAGGTTCAGGGACATACACCAGAACCTCTTCTTTGAAGTAAGATTTCGTACAAAAGAGAAATGAGTAAGGTGATTGATTTTCTGACCTTTCTGTGTCAAATTACCTTCTGTGTTTTCAGACCACAGATGGCATCGCTGGAGTGGACATTAGGTGCAGAAAATGTTCCTCTTTCTAATGAGTCATCGCACTGGAGATCTAGTCTGTAATCATAAAGGAAAATTAGTGACTTACATTAAGTGGCTGTTTGCTAGTCTCTCTCACACACAAATTCAGCAATTGTCATAAAATTATATACACACATGTACAAAAAAATAGAAGAAGGTGGTAAAAGTATTAGTCATTTTTTTTTCTGAATCTGACAAGATTTGAAATAATTATTGATGTTAAAGCACCTATTCAATTACAGATGATCCCAAAGGGCCAGACTCTTAGGGGAATGAACAGACTGACATCATAGTGATAGCCAACTATAGGCTGACTGAACTGAAGAGTGCTGGGAAGAAAAATGGACTCACGTTCTGTTTCAAGTGGGATATTTTGTGATAAAAATGTTCTTGCACAAGGATATGGGAACTGAGTGTATATCTGATTAGGAGAAAATATATTGCAAAAGAAGGCAGAGAAAATAATCTGGAGACTTAACAGGTCTATGTGAGAAAGTGAGGAGGGTGGAAATGAACCTTAACAGAAATTGTAGAAGGGGGCGGGCAGCATTCATCGACTACACTCAGGCTCTGTTTCAAGCATGTCTACACACCCTGCTTCCTTTGAGAGGCTCATCTATTAAAGTTAATGTAGGAGCAAGTTGCAGAATGTCTTATTTAGTAGAACCCTCAGTAATTTCCTGACCTGGCTCAATATGCTGTTGGATTAAGTCAGAGGGCTTCGCCGGCTAAGAAATGGACATTGCCCTTAAGACCTTCAAGGGGGAAAGTTGAAGGGATCAGAATTGAAGGGAGATTTTTTTCCCCAACTCTCACAGTTCCATAGTCTCAGCTTCTTGTATGTTTTCTTTCTGCATGGAGTGTGTCGAAGTTTTACTGAGATAATTTCTAGCCCTGGGTGAGGGCATTTTCCCTCAGAAAACACTCAAGTAACATGGACCAAAGTCACAATTTTATGCTTTCTGTTCTTAGTATCCCTCCTACCTTACTGCTTCTAATTTTTAATGTTTCCTAACATTGTTTCTCAATCTCTTAAAAATTAGAAATGACCTCTTTTAAAATTATCTTATTGAATTTTTTTTTAAATGATCTTATCAGCCATCTCCATATCTGAGTCTTTTACATTGCATTTGTCCAAGACTTAGACACCCATGTGGTATTTATCTCGGCCCTTTAATAGCCGGTTGACACTCATTCTTCCTTCAACAGAAGCTCAGTATTCTACCTCTACTAAAACCCACAGTATTTAAGAGACATGTTAATTATTTGTTGTGAGCTGTCAAGTTATTTCAACTCATAGGGTTCCAATTTGTGTTATAGAGGGTTTCCTAGGGCTGTAATCGGGAGCAGGTCAGCATGCCCTTTCTCCTGCAGAACCACCGGTGGGTTCAAACCATCAACGTTTCAGTTAGCAGACTACTTCTTAACTAAGGTGCCACCAAGGCTTGTTTTACTATATTTATCATTTTATGTTTCATATAGCTGTTCTTTTCTAGCAAGGAAAGACTACAGATGCAATTTCGCATGTTTCAAACAGTGGGCTTACCTATCAAGATGATTAAAATCAGATTATCATTTGAGGAAGACTCATCAACAATCTATATTATATAGATGATACAACCTTGCTTACAGGAAGTAGAGAGGACTTGAAGCATCTCCCAAGATCCAAGACTACAGACTTCAATATGGAGACTGCACATTAACATTGAGAAAACAAAACATCCCTATCACTGAACCAATAGGTAATAAGATAAATGGAGAAAAGATTGAAGTTGTCAAAGCTTTCATTTTACTTCGATCCACAATCAATATTCATCACAGTGAGTCAAGAAATCAAGACATGTTGCATTTAGCAAATCTGCTGTTAAGGGGACCTCTTTAAAATGGCAAGGAGCAAGGATATCAGTTTAAAGACTAAGATGCCCCAGATCCAAGTGACAGTATTTTCAAATACTTCCTGTGCATCTCAAAATTGGACAATTAATATGGAAGACCAAAGAGGAACTGATGCCTTTGAAATACGGTGTTGTCAAAGAATATGGAATCAAGCAAACCTGGCCTGGATTAATTGCACTGAGCACTTGAGAGAAAGATGGTGACATTTTTTTTAACATATTTTGGACATAGTGTGACGCATGACCAGTCTTTAGAAAAAGACATCCTACTGGACGAAGTGGAAGATCAGTAGAACAAAGGAAAACCCTCAACGAGATGAAATGACACAGGGACTATCTCAATGGACACTGACAGAGCTCATGAGGCCGGCACAGGATAGGACAAGACACAGAGAGCTGCACATAAAAGTCGTAACAACTCGATGGAAGCAGTTGACTCAATGGACCCTAATAACAACAACTGATTTGTCGGCAAAATCCTATTGTATCTTATATCCTGTATTTTATTTGCATTGTTAACTCTGGGAGGGTAAAGAAAGAGACTATCCCTCAGAGCTCCTAGGCCTTCAGAAGCAGACTGGAAAAATATTCCTAACTGATTGGAAACGTAGGTTATAGTGAAAAGAAAAGGGAAGAAATTAAATTTGAGACATTTAAAACCACCAATGAGAAGCCGTTTTAGTCCACTTGCTGGTAATAATGTACTTTTGAAAACTGACTTCGAGAATCATTTCCATTCTGGTATCCAATTTACTCAAGGAAAAAAAACTACTCATGAATGAGTGACACTTCTGCTCAGAGGCCCAATGGGATGAAATTGTTCAAGACAGCAAGCTTACCCGTTTTGACACTCCTGGTGCTCAAACTCCCCTTGGGAGCAATTCTATTTCCCTAAATATAAATTTCCAGAATCGGTGGGTGGGGAGAAGCCACTGTTTTTCTCTTCAACCTTAGCCTTTCTCAGCAACACTTTCTAATATCTTTCTGAACGTATATTCTTCCCTTCAATGACTCTACGTATACCAATTTCGAAAAATGTGTATCTATCTGTGAAACAGGTGGACACTTTGATGGTGTTTTATGACCAGGAACATCTCAGCACATCATGTTTTCTTAGTGACTCATAGTTTCTCTTCTTCCTAGATAACATCAACATCAAGACAATGGCATTTTTAAAAAGTTTCACACAGAGGAAATCATCATTTTACAATTGTGTTATTGTTGTTAAATGTTGTCGAGTCGCAGGCGACCCATAGTGACCCTATGAATGAAAGACCTGAACACCTGTATAACTTTCTTCACTTCTCCAAGTTCATAGGATTTCCACAGGCAAGCTATTTCAGAAGCAGATACCACTCCTGCTTCCAAGCTTGTTTCAATCAGGGAGCCCACATGCTGGTGGACTGTTAGCCAGAGCGCCCCAGTTCATCTGGCAAGTCTCATCTGCTGATACCACTTGGGATGAAAAGAAAGGCCTAAGAGCGCTGAGCGTTCCATAACTGCCCCTCTTCAGGATGTGAGGATTTTCCTTTTAGAATGATGTTATTTAATATTTTGTAGATACTCTTTTACCAATTATGAATGTCCATTTCTATTTCTAATTTATCAAGAAAGTATGGGGGTCTTAGACTGTAAATCGATATGGTGTTTTTCAAATTCTTTCTCTGCATATATTGAATTATCTTGGTCATTTTTTATAAATAATATTGCTCAATTTTGAGATATTAAACTAACCTGCATCCCTAGAAGAATACAAGATACTACAATCTGTTCTTTTCTATATCATCCTCTGATATCAACTTGCTAATATTTTGTCTAAGATTTTTGCACCTATATTCCTTTTAAACAGGGGGCTTTTTAAGACTTTTCCTATCAAGTTCAGGCTGATATTCTCTCTCTCCTGTTCTTTGGATAAGTTTTGTGTATGTTAGCATTTCTTTCTGAAATATTTAATAGAGCTTCTTTATAAAGTTATATATACTTGGAGTTTTGTTTGCATGAAAGTTTTACATGAAGGACTCAATATAATAATTGTAATTCCATTACTGTTTACCAGAGTTGGGACTAAGCCATAGCTGACCCTCCAGCAGGTTTTCAGAGGCCGTAAATCACACCAGAGAAGACTGCCTATCTTTCTCCGAGGGCAACAGCTGATGAGTTTGAACTACATACCTTTAGATCGACAGTACAATTCCTCACTACAGCACCATCATATTGATGGTAAAATCTTTTTGGATTTAGTATGTGTATATTATACAGGAACCTTGGTGGCAAAGATTAAGCTTTCCATTGCAAACTGAAAGGTTGAGGCTCCTTATCGACCTAGCATCTGCGTAGGAGAAAGACTGTGTGATCTTCAAACGTCAAGGCTACTGTTGTTGTTACTGTTGTTGTTAAGTGCCCTCCTGTCCTGTCCTGTGCCGTCCTCATCATCTCTGACACACCTGAGCCCACTGCTGCAGTCACTGTGTCAATCTATCTCATTGCTCCACTCTTTGACTGACCCTCCATGTTTCCAAGCATCTTGTCCCTCTCCCAGGGAGTAGCCTCTCTCAGCAACATGCCCAAAGTATGTGAGAGGACACTTTGACATCTTGCCTCAAAGTAGCACCAAGGCTGCACTTTCTCTGTTTTGTTTTTTACCAGTCCATGGGATATTCAGCACTCTTCCCCAACACCACAGCTTAAGGGCAGCCAATCATCTTTTGTTATCCATATTCATTGTCCAGCTCTCAGATAAGTGATTGCAAAGACCCTGGCCTGGATCAGGAACAGTCATGTCTTTGAATTGACATCTTTAGTCCTCAAAGCCTAGAAAATCTCGTGGGGTGGTTCTAACTTGTCCCATAAGGTCTCAATGAATTGAAGTCACCCCTGTGATACCTAGTGGACAGCTACATAACCACAATAATGTTTATCAATTGCTACCAAATAATATCTTTTATATTTTAAAAAGCTGATAAAAAATCCTAGAATGGGTCTGACATCAGGGTGGAGGTATGACAGAAAAAAACTGGATAAATTATGTATATTGTATTGAAACAGATGAGGGAAAGAACAGATTAGAAGTGATATATGATTGAGTATTATGGTTAGCACAGGAATCCAGAATTAAGGTTGCATAGAGAAGTGTACTCGGGGTGGGGGGTGGGGGGAAGGGAAGTGGGAATTGTGTACTAATGAAGGATTTTTTTTTTCTCTCTCTCTCTTCAGAGGGGGAAGCAAGCTGGTGGGGAGGGGTGGGCAGGGAGAAAATTGCGGCAATGAATGAGTGGAAATCCAAAACCTCTGTAAAAAAAAAAATCCTCCGAAAAGCTCCAAGAAGCACCGGTTACCTTTTATGAGCCCCACTTAAGGGTCAAAATCTGATAAAATATCTTACAGTCACTGTTGTACAAAATCCTTAAAAATTAAGTTATTTAAATTAAAAAAAAAAACCAACAAAACACAAAACAACCAAACAAACCAAAAAACACAAAGAAACAATACAGACCCAACTGCATTGCCATGGACTTGAACTGACTCAGAGCCCACCCTCCACTGGATTTCTGTGAAACACACAGGAGGAGATTCCCATCTTTCTCCCGCATGGCTGCTAGTGGATTTGAACCACCAAAAAGAGACAGTTTATGGACTGGCAGCACAACTCCTTATAGACTTTTATCATTTTAATATTTTTTTAAAGCTTGCTTAAATAAAAAATCAGGGTATAATTTTTTTTTCATATTTCCTTCATTGCCAAATTTTACATTTTTCTTCACAGCAACTCAGAAGCCTGCAATCTATGTTAGAAATCAAAGCCTTCTCTTTATTAACCACTGCAAATGTAAATTTCCCCCTAAATTAACTCAATCTGAGATAAGGAGCTGGTATCAATTGGCAAATATTATTTTTTAACTTTAGAGAAACATCCATTTTCCAAACCCAAAACTATTTTTCAAAGGGGCAGGCAATTGGTAGACGAGGAGAATGGCAATTTTCCACCTGTGAAAATTACCTGCCATTGGTATGAAGAGCTATGATGTTTGAACAGAAAACATTTATTTCAACATTTTCCCCAGGTGGAGAAAATGCTCTTTCATCTCATCCTTTAAACATTTTTATCACATCAAGGACCACAGGAAGTGAGGAAAGAATCCCCTGTTTATACATCCTAGGCTTCTTTTCAGATAACAAAGGCAGCTTCTAATGAACAAAATTAGCTTTCTCATAAAAGCTCATAACATTAGCATCGCCCTTTTTTTGCTGTAAGAGGGCCAAGGAAGTTCTCAAAGGGAACACATAGTCATGTATGATATAAAACAATGTTTCCTCAAGAAATCGGAAATGATAAACATGAAAATAAATTGGAATCTAGGGCACAGATAATAAAATTAACTTTCTGAATGTTAAATAAATCTAGTTATAATAGAAAGAGACTGGTATAGAACCACAGGGGGAGAAACAGACAAACTTGAATAACTAGCTTGTTCATGTTTCTGTTTTAATTCATATTGGGTGTTATTTGGTGACTAAGGTTTTTACAGGAGAGAAAAAAAAAAGGACCCAAATGTCTATCTTTGAAAACAATTGCCATTCTCTCAACTTGGAGTCATGTCAGACCTGACTCACAGTTGACCCTCCGTGCATTTTCCAAGGCTATAAAGCTCACAAAAGACTGCCCATCCTCCCTCTGTAGCAGAAGGTGGATTCAAACCACCTAACTTGGGGTTGGCATAACAACTGCTTATCCATTTGGCCACCAGAGCTCCATTTGTTGCTGAATTTCTGTGACCACAACTGACAATAGAGAAAAGAAACTGAAATAATATGCGTTTGAAAGTACAATGCTTGCACATGGATTATGACTAAAAGCAAAAGGGATGTCAGATGCAATTAGTCATTTTAGATTCACTGTGGGCTACTGTTTCCATTCTGACACAACAGTGGGCTTTCCCCTCCCCTTCCTGGGCATTTTTGTATATCATTGTGACCCAATTTTTAAGGTAATGGGATGAGATCAGGATCAAATTTATTCCATCACCACACCTTTCGTCTGGAAACAACTCATCTCAGTAAGAGATGTGATTTTATATACAGAATGTTCTAAGCAAGTTCCAAGCAAGTATTAGCCGACCTGGCTTGCTACCCAGTTAACCACTGTACCTAAAGCTCCAAAGAGAACATTTAAAAATTCACACAATGTGCAAGATTAGCTTTAGGTGAGATCTTCAGGGAATATTAAATAGGCCATTTCAACAACAGTTCTGCACATTGTATTAATTCCCAGGGGTGTGATAGTTAACACAGCATCTCTTTTCCTGCTTTACGCTTTTTAATTTGGTGGGAGAGGTTGGGAGTATCCCTGGCATTCAGTATACGAGGACTGCAGATTCTTATCTTCTTGCAATTCACAAGAGTTGTATAGGAAGAGGTAAGCTTTCAGACAAAGAGGAAGCTCAGTCCAATTGACTTGAATAACCAGACACTGACATGAGTGGAAAAAACCCACCAAACAAAACCCAACAACTTTGGAACTTGAGCCCAGAATTTTATTTCATTTTACAGATAAAAACAAAGTCAGTGTTATTTGCTTGTGTAGTTTTTAACACGTAGAGAGTTTTCTAAGATGGTAAATGATTTGTAATGTCCAGGGTAAATTCTATTCTGGGGGGTGTGTGTGTGTTTGCTTTAGAAATTTGTTAGATATTTTCACTTAGTTTGTTTGCTTTAGAAATTTGTTAGATATTTTCACTTTTTGGAGACTGGTTTCTCAATTGCAAAAGTGGCCTTGGTCCTCAATCACTTCTCCTGGCATCTGTACCACTCTGTGTAATGGTGCCATTCAGGGTGTTTTTAAGTAAATTACAGTTTCCAGTGACTGGGTCCTTCTAGACTTCTCCATGTGATTTTACCTTAGTATTTAAATATCAGATACATATGTTATGGTGCTGTAATGTGCCAAAGACCAGGAACTGATTCACAGCTGATTCTCCAAAAGGTTTCCAGCGGTGCTAAGTCACACTGGAGGAGATTGCCCATTTTCCCTCTCAAGGAGCGGCTAGTAGATTCAAACCTTGTGCCTTTCTGACAGGATATTATTAATAAATTCAAGATTGTTCAAGCACTTGACAGAGCACTCAAGACTGACATCCTGGGTTTCCAGCTTGCCAAACTGGGTGAATTATCTAATTAACGTGGATTTTTGTCCCTCAGACTCTGTTTTAACCTCTCTATAGTCATGCAGATCACATTAAGCTGTCTGTTTTACCTGGAAGGGAAAGGCATCTTTCTGGAACTAGCGTTTGTCTTTTGAAACTGTATTTTCCTCAACCAGATGTAAACTGTGACTTAAGTGATTACTACAAACTGTAAATTAATCCATTTGAACCCTGCAACTTTGAACACAGCTCGTAGTATGTTAAGTAGATTAATACCGAACCCAAGTATAAAAGGCAAGAACCGTCTTTAGACAGTGAGGCAGTTTTTAGAGAATTCTCTTGGCTCTCCCAGATCTGGAATAAAGTGCTCTGGGTATCGCAATCCATCTGTCTTATTGGCAAGTGCCTACAAGAAGAACCCCTTGTGTTAACTAACATTTGGGTTGGCAGCACAACTCCTTACCGATAGGCCACCAGAGTGTTCTAATAAGTAATAACGTAGTTATTACTTCTTATTTCCAAATTTTTCCTTTCACTTTCTTCTATCACATTTAGAGCTGTTCTTTTGTGTGTTGAAATAGGTTGTTATTATCATTTGTAAATCTCACCCAAAGACCATAAAAGTGATGTTTCAAAATATTTTTTATAAAAAAGGGGATCCGAATCAGGTAAAGAATTTAAGGCTTTGGACACTAATTTCATTTACACTAAATTTATATTGTAGCATGCACAAGCTCTCTATCACAAAGAGATAGATATTCATAAATGTGCTAGTTCTGAATTTCTTCTTGACTTTAGAAATATGTGGTCAAGATTAAATGAGATAGATTTTCTGCAGTCTCATAGTTTTTGGAGACTAAGGTGCGCCTGATACAGGCCATGGTCTTTGCAATCACTTGTTATGCATCAGAGAGTTGGACAATGACTAGGGAGGACAGAAGGAGAGTGGATGCTTTTGAGCTGTGGTGCTGGAGAAGAGTACTGAATGTACCATGGACTGCCAGGAAAACAAACAGATTCATCTTGGAGAGGATTCAACCAAGCTACTCCTTGGAGGCAAGGATTCTGGGGCTTCGTCTGACATACTTTGGACATGTTGCCAGGAGGGACGGGTCCTTGGAGAGGGACATCATGCTTGGGAGGGTGGAGAGACGGCGCAGGAGGGGAAGACCCTCTATGAGATGGATTGACTCGGTGACTGGGGTAATTGGGATGGGTGTGTCAGAGGCAGTGCGGTTGGCGCAGGATAGAGCAGGGTTTAGGGCTGTTGTGCATAGGGTCGCTATGAGTTGCAAACGACTCGATGGCACATAACAACAACATAGTTTCTGACTGTTCCATTATTAGGGACAAAGATGGGCGATTTCCTCCCCTGCTCCTTACAGCTTTGACCAGCTATAAGTTGGTTTCAACTTAACAGTGACAGGCATCAATTCTTCTGTCATCCTTAGTCACTGTTCGGCTCTTTGATGGATAGCAAGTAATTGTGAAGACCATGGCCTTGATCAGGTGAACCTTAGTCTCCAGACTGACATCCTTGCTTTTTAGTACTCAGGGAAGGTCCCAGACAGCAAATTTAGCTAATTCAATTTATCTTTTGATTTTTCAACTGCTGGTGCCAAGAGTGTTGACTGTGGAGCAGAGAAAGCTGTAACTGTTAACCACCTCAATCTCTTTCTGAAGGGTAGTATTAATAAATGCAGGATTATCCAAACATATCAGTTAGAGTATGTTTGGCTATACTAACTTGGATATACATTCTTCCTTTTATTTTTCCCAAATTTAAATGACCTCATATATTGCAGAGTTGAGTATACTCAGGGTGGGGTTGGGGGTGGGGATGTGAGGGGGGATTATATACCAATGAAGGAGTTTTTCTTTTGCTTTTCAAGGAGAAGAGGGAACTGGGGGTGAGGGTGGGGTGGGCGGGGAGAAAAGTGCAAAATGAATGAATGGAAATCCAAAATCTCTGTAGATGTTCACTGAAATTAATTTAAAAAAAATAAAAACTTCTTTTTTAAAGATGTATTTCCTGGTCCTTAAAAAAAAAAGAACATGCTTCTTAAAGCTAGAATTAAAGCAAATGGAAAGTGTTTTTCTACAATTATTCTTAGATGTGCATTTTTAGCTGGCATGGACTAAAGGTCTATATTTCATACTTAAATCTTTCTATGTCAAGGTACTTTAAAGCACAAATATAAAAACCATTCACAGATTTGGGGCAGATTGTTGTAGGAAGCCATTTTTCTCACAGCCATCGATGAAATAATAAACTCAGTCTGGTTCTCAGGAAGCCAACAATGAGAAGCTCCAGACCTGCCTCCTAACAGATGTTTTCAGCCAACAAGGCACTGATGCACTTCATGTAATCTTTTCCAGAGCAAATCACAGACTTTCTTCTCAGCTCTGATCCATATTCACAGACTCAGGAACTGACATGTGAAAGAAAACCACAGCAGGAAGCAGCTCATTCTGCGAGCAGTGCTTCCCGACACAGGCTAAAGCCAGCGAGTGGGGGCTACTCAGTCTCAGCCCTGTGGTTTTGATTTGCTGGGTTGGTCTGAATTCTTTTAAATTCAGATTGATTCATTAAGATACATGGAAGGAATAACTGGGTCATATGGAAAAGACCCTGAGAATATGAGAACTGAGGCACAAACTTAGACTTATATACCAATGTTCATAGCAGCATGATTCACTATCGCAAGAACATGGAAACAGCCCATATGTCCAACAGCAAATGAATGGATTTGGGAAATTATGGTACATTCACACAATGGAATACTATGCAGCATGCAGGAGCAATAATTTTGTAAATTATTATCTAACTTGGGAAGGACTGGAGAGCATTATGCTGAGTGAACTAACTCAGTCCCACAAGGATAAATATTGTTTAAGACTGTTATTGTAGAAGGAGTAGAAGGATTCAGGAGGGGTGTTAGAGGCTGGAAGCAGAGTGGATGTACAAATGGAAGAGGGTATTAATCATTGGATTGTACAATTTGTTGAGGGGGGAGTGAGGGAAATTGAAAGAATTTGTTCGAATTGGTATTATATTTTTGTAAATAAACTAGTGGAAAAAAAAAAGATACAGAGAAGGGTAAGGACATAGTATAGAAGTCCACACATTCTGTAGACAGAGTGTAGGATGACATTGGGAATTACAAGCTCTTTGAGCAATTCAGAGCCAAGCAAATAGTTGATACCTTAAGCCACCAGGAAACAGGAGAAAGACAAGAGATTCCAAAACGCTGAATTGTGTTGCCTACTGCCCAGATTTTTAAAAGTGCAGGGAGAAGGGGACTTGCTGTTCTATTTGTTAACATCTAATACAAGAGGTCCATGAAATGGTACGGATCCCTGAAGCCCAATCCCAGCAATGCAATCATTTCTCTCATGGTCCACATTTCCCCATGGAATTCCACCAAAGTGTTCTATCAATAAAATAGCATGCAAGAAACCCAATTCCACCTCTCCAGCTCTAAACTAGAGCAAATATTTATGTGGCAATACAGCCAGCACATTTTGAGCTGGTAAAATAAGCCATAGGAGAAAATATTTACGATGAGTTGATTGAAAGAATCTCTAGGGCTTTGAAAAGTGCCTCCTAAAAATTACTTCATCAATCTTCAGAAAACCCATAGAGACGATCATGTCCCTTTTATGGAGAAAGGAACTAAAGCCTACACAGCCAGGAGTTGGAATGACATGGCTACAGAAAAACACTGAGTAGGTCCACTGATTTTAAGCGATGAATCGTCACAGTCCTTGAGCATTGGGCTGGGGAGTGTTTGGGCAACTAATGGCTCCGTTTTCTAGACAAATCAGATCCTACTATGTTTATCTAAACAATTAAGAGCCATGAGCTACAGAGGTGTCTCATAGTCAAGCATTGGATGAAGCCAGAGATGTCTGTCTCTCACAGATTGTACATGTTCCTGGGTCATACAATTAGTTAAGTGCTTTATCGCTAGCAGAAACGTTGGCCTTTTGAACTCACTGAGAACTTCCATAGGAGGAAAAAAACAAAACATTATTACAGAATTTAGTAGAAAATCTGAATTATTGAGGATTAAATTCTCTCTCAAAGTTCCGGGTTCTTCACCTGTAACCTGTAAAATGGAGAGTATCGACTTCATTGCACTTTTGTACAGAATGAGTCACTGAACATAAAAAGAACAAAGAAACATAGGAAATACTCATGAAAGGTTGGCTATGTCCTCATCAAGATCTCAATTATTCACAACCAGGAGAAGATAACATTGATGAATGGGATCTTCTAAGACTCAAATCCCTATGCACATCCAAAAACTTCTCCAGTAGGGTAAAAAGGGAAGCCACTGACTGGGAAAAAGTATTCGGTAATAACATATCAGATAAGGGACTTATATCCAGAATTTATTAAATACTTGAGCACCACAACAAGATAAAGGTAAATAATCCAGTAGAAAAATGGGCACAGGATATGAACAGGCACTTCACCGAAGACGACATTCAGATGGCTAACAAGCACATGAAGAAATGCTCAAAATCCCTAGCCCTAAGAGAGATGCAAATTAAGACTATGAGATATCATCTCACCCCAGTCAAAATAGCAAAATTTAACAGAACAGCAAGCAACAAAGGCTGGCGAGGTTGTGGAGAAACTGGAACCCTGATTCACTGTTGGTGGGAGTGTAAAATGGTGCAACCCCTGTGGAAAGCAGTATGGCGCTTTCTCAAAAAGTTGCAAATAGAGATACCATTTGACCCAGCAATTCCACTACTGGGAATATACCCTGAAGAGACCATAGCTGACATCCAAGCAGATATATGCACACCCATGTTTACTGCAGCTTTGTTCACAATAGCAAGGAGCTGGAAACAACCTAAGTGCCCATCAACAAACGAATGGCTAGAGAAGCTGTGGTATATTCGCACAATGGAATACTATGCTGCATTAAAAAACAAGGAACTCATGCAAAAATGGTTGACTCTAGAGAACATTATGCTGAGTGAAATATCCCAGTCACAAAAGGACAAATATTACATGATGCCACTGTTGTAGAATGGGACTGTCCTTGGGGTTGGGGAGAGACTGAGTAAGAGGTGTTCAATAATGTATACTGCACTGAAACAGAGGAGGGAGAAAACTGTGTAAAAGAGATATGTGACCAGGTATTTCTGTCATCACAGGAGTCTAGAGAGAGGGCTACACGGTGGAGGGGACCTGGGGGAGGGTTTGTAAAACAATGAAAGAATCTTTTCTTTTACTTTTCCATAATTTTTGACCCATGTACTTATAACTTGTTAGTTAAATTTGTGTCTTCTAGGTTGCAACCCCCCCATGATACATCTTCAGGGATATGAACATGTACGGCTAAGCACAATTAATAACAGTGCATCTAAATTCCAAAATCAATCTCCATAATAGTCTATGTGCTTCCTACTGCCAAAGGGGCCCTTTAGAGTAGTGAGAGAAGACCTTCACCCTGAAACCCACAGCGTCCCTTTTCAGCAGGAAGTAGCTAAGAGAATACGCCATCCCCTTTTCCTTATGACTCAGGGTGAAGTCTCTCTCAGGGAGGAGTGATAGGGAATGGCAAAGGACACACCGACAAAGGAGATTAATCAGAACTGACTTGGACAAGCACTGTGGCAATTGGACAATTAAAACAGACATTCGGATGGCGGGGAGGAAGAACAAACTGGGGAGGAGGGTAGAGAGAATGGTGCAGCAATGAAGGAATGAAAACCCAAAATCCCTGTAAATGTTCATTAAAACTAATAAAATTTAATTTAAAAAAAAAATCTCAATTATTCGTTTCAAGTGGCCGAATACTTTCCTCTTGTACCACCAGATCAATTCTCTACCCATCTACATCTTCACCGTTGCTCTTTGAAGGTGACTTTGCCTTACGGCTTCCTATTAGATTCCAGAAACAAAAGGTTCCAAAAGCAGCTAATATCCCCCTCAACACCTTGACAAGAAGTCCTTTTTGTGATTGCGGCCAGGAGGGACCAGTTCTTGGAGAAGGACATCATGCTTGCAAGAGTGGAGGATCAGTGCGGGAGAGGAAGATCTCGAATGAGTGGACTGACACAGGAACTGGGGCGATAGAGTAGTGTATCAAAGAGACTGGCTCAAGACAGGGCAGGCTTCAGAGCTGTTGAATATAGGGTCACCATGAATTCAGGTCTTCTGTGCAAAGCTTACCGAGTCGTATTCGACTTGACGACACTTAATCACTGCTAAATGAGACCAGTGCTGTTATATCTGGGGGAACACTCTTCCACTTGGCACATCACTCTGTCACTGTGCTCTATGAGGTAACCCGGGTTTTCTGTGATGCTGAACCTTGTGCCACTGGAGTATCAAATACCAGAATGGTTTCCCATTGTGGGCAGTGTTTGGTGGAGCTCCCAGTTGTAAAACAGGTTGTGGCAGGAGCGGTATCCACTTCCTAAGCCACATGCTTCTGGAAACTCTATGACCTTGGAGAAATGACGATAGTTATGGAAAGGCATTCAGTCTTTTGTTCATAGAGTCACTATGAGTTATGCTCGACTCGATGGCAATCAACAAGAACAATAATAACATGAGTCTCAGGCGACTCAGTGGCACATAACACCACCACCAATCTGTGATATCCTAACATGTAAGCTTGCTATTTTTCTTACTGAGACTGTTACTATTAAATTCATCTTTATAATTAGTACCGTCTCCACCAGAAAGTTTAACACTGTGAGGGGAGGATACACATAGATAGTTAACTAAAGATAGTAAACTAGATTTACATATTTTATATCTACATTTATCATTTGTAGGTAAAGTCAAACTGAGTAAAATTTTTTCTATTCAAGCTAAATTATCACATCAAAAATTAAATTGAAGGGGAGCTCCAGTGGCCTAGTGGCAAGGAGCTGCAACTACAATCCCAAAGGCTCCCGGTTTGAATCCACCAGGTGCTCTGCCGGGGAAGGAGGGACAATCTCCTCCTGTACCAGTCAGATCTGATTTGATGGTACACGCACACACAAAAATAATAAAATAAAAAAATAAAATTAAAAAAAATTAAATTGAATGCATAAAGAATAACACCATAGGCTTTAGAGAAATTAAAAGAACTGATACAGGCCATTTTGAATCAGACAAACATATGGTCTATTATGCCCACAATGAAAAATTGAAAGGGAATCAAAAGAAAATGAACTTCAAATTCTATCTAAAAGTATCTCAAGTTTCCATGTTGCATTTGGTGGTTAAATTTCTTTTATCCTTTCTTATTTAAAAAAAATCCTTTATTATAGAAAAACTCTTGTCATTTTTACTCCCTACTTTTTCTCATTTTCCTCAGATGGATATGAAAAGGAAAAAATCCAGGTCAGTTGTCTTCATGAATACCCCATGGTCTGCATTATCTGACCATCCTGTCATAATTAGATTCTGATTGAGTTTTTTTGCAAAGACTATTTCACAAGGGATGCCTATGTTTAGTGAAACACATTAGCTGATAAAACGTGTCAGGTGACTCCATATCAACGGATGCTACATCCAAACATTTGTTTAAGGTGATAACTGTCAAATTCTACATTTTAAAAGGACTCTCTTGTCATTTGCAATTAATAGGAAATCTGTAGAGGGTTTTGTGTTGTTGTTTTTTTTTTGCTTGTGAGAGTATCGTGTTCCCTTTAATAACCTTTTACCACATGGTTTTAGTTTATGTTGCCAATTCTTTTTGATAAACCATTCAAGGTTATAAAAATTTAATTCTACTGAAATTGTTTCATTCTTCCTGCAGTTCTTTAGCTTTAAGAAATTAAGTTTATTTTAAGCTATTTGTTGCTGTTTTTTAAGGGCCATCAAGTCTACCTCAACTCATAATGGTTGGTATTGTTGATTGTGCTGAGTCAAGCACGATTCGTAGTGACCCTATAAACAAAAGGCTTGAAGCCTTTCTAGAACTATTGCCATTTATCAAAGTTTATAGTGTTTCCAGAGGCATCTTGTTTAGGAAGTGGATGCCACTTCAACTCATAGTAACCCTGTGAAAAACAGATCTGTATATCCTGCACTTAACACCTTCCTGCCCTACCATGTGTGAGTCACAACTCTGGTACACTCAAGCCCATTTTTACAGTGTGTCAATCAATTTTGTTGAGAGTCTTTCTGTCCTTACATGACTCTTAAATCTTTCTAGCAGAATGGTTTTTTCCAAGGCTTGGTCCCTCCTGACAATGTATCCAGCATGTTAAAGACAAAGTCATAAAAATGTATTGACAAATGGCAAGAAAAATCAACATAGATCAGCCCATTCCCCCCCCCCTTTTTATCCCACAAGAAAGATTCAGATGGGTATCTGTCAATTTTGCCTACCAAGTGTACCTTTTGGAGTTTGTGTTTTTCTTGTCTTTTAAATTTCAGGTCCTTGCATCTCAATTTTCTCTTAGGGAATCACTTTCTGGTTCCTATGATTCAAGGAGGGATCACATTTCTCTGTGTCATACCTACGAAAAGATCCCTAACCTGTACATGATCATTCACAGAATTCTATCTCCTCTGTTACATGGATGAGCACAGGTGGTATTTAAAATAAACTTTGTCTTTGGTCCTCTGGAACGAACCTCTAAAAAGTCTTGAAAATTTCCCACTAGTTAAAGAACCTTTTTGAAGCGTTCAAAACACACCTCAGGGGTTGTGCTGATGATGTCACTCAGTTGGACCGTCTAGATCACCAAGACTACCTAATGTTCTGATATTAACCTGATTTAGAGGGACCATGATTCATTCAGCTGTGCCTATGCCATGAGGTCCTCCAGAACAGCCCTGGACATGGAAGCTCCAAGGACTTCCTGGTTGGTGATAGACATCCATTCATGAATATTAATAGGGTGTCCCTTTTTGGGACATGAAATCTCTGTGCTGTGAAATCTACCAGAGCTCACTCTATGTTTCTTCATTTATAGCCTTTTTTTTTGTTATAATAAAGCTATAATAATAACCAAAGAACTTTCCATGAAGTACAAGCCCACCATCAACACTCTTGGCACCAGCAGCCAGGAAATTAAAAGATGTATAGTGATGGGAAAGTCTGCTGTTAGAGACCTCTCCAAAGTACTGAAGAGCAATGGTGTCACTCTGGGGACTAAGATGTGCCTGATACAGGTCATGGTCTTTGCAATCACTTGCTATGTGTCAGAGAGTTAGAAAATTACTAGGGAGGATAGAAGGAAAAACTGATGCCTTTCAGCTGTGGTGTGGGAGAAGAGTACTGAATGTACCATGGACTGCTAAGAGAATGAACAGGTTCATACTAGAGAGGGTGAAACCAGGCAGCTCCTTGGAGCCAAGGATTCTGAAGCTTCGTCTGACATACTTTGGACATGTTTCAAGGAGGGACCAGTCCTTGGAGACGGATGTCATGCTTGGGAGGGTGGAGGGACAGTGCAGGAGAGGAAGGCCTTCTATGAGGTGGACTGATTCAGTGACTGGGGGAATGGGGGTAGGTGTGTCAGAGACAGTGCGATTGGCACAGGACAGAGCAGAGTTTAGGGCTGTTGTACATAGGGTCGCTATGAGTCGCAGGCAACTCAACAGCACATAACTACAACAATTAACAACATAAGTCATCTTAGTGAATTACTGAAGCCAAGAGAATAGTAGGAGTCAGCAAGTAAGAAAAAAGAAGGCTTGAGGGCTCTTGAGTTTTGGATTGACATCCTAAGGGCTAGAGTGGAAATCCTGAATTTATTATAGCTGACTAGGAATTGCTTCCAATGCAAACGGAATTTGGACAATGAATAAGGATGATGACTGAAGAAGAATCAGCGTCTTTGGACTGTGGTGCTGAAGAAAAATACAGACAGGTACTTCCAAAAGAACAAGCAAATCTGCCTCGGAGAAGTGCAACCAGTGTTTCTCAAAGACAAGAACTGTGAAGTTTTATTTCACATACTTTGGACATGGACTTCCTAGAGGGGCCAGTCCTTGGAAAAAGACACAATGCTTAGAAAGTTAGAAGGTCAAAGAAAAAGAGAAAATGCTGGGGAGTTAGGTCAGAGAGGGAGAGAGGGAGAGAGAGAGAGAGAGGGAGGGAGGGAGGGAGACAGAGATGCCCTCAGCAGTATAGATTGATACAGGAACTTTAACAATGGGTTGGAACATGTCAAATATCAAGAAGTTGGCACAGAATAGGCCAAGGTATCATTCTATTGCTCATGGGATTGGTTTAAGTGGTGGTTGACTTGGTGGTACATAACAACAACAGACCGATGTGAGAGTTTTGTGGGAACTACCAAGGTCTTGGACAGATTTGGCTGTTCGGTAGTTGCACCCTTGAATGTGTGAAGGCTGTCACAGGTCAAGTATAGATCAGAGGTCAAGTATAGACCAGAGGAAAATGTCCTGCACGTGAAGCTCATGTTAGAAAAGTGAGGCTGGAGTTTTTTCTAACTTGTGTAACCCACAGGCAGATCAATGATGGGACTTGGGTGTAACAATTAGAAGTGAGAAGTATCCTTTTTTCTTCTAACTCTGTTGTTTTATAAGTCTAGAAGAAGCAAAAACAATCTTTAACGAGGCAAGAAGCGAACAGAGAGGACCTTAATGTTGAGTCATCAATTGAGCCTAAACACTATTAGCACGTGGTTTAAATCCACACCTTCTGTCAAATTGACCAGGAAATTATCTTTCTGGTAAAAAATGACATAACAATGGCACCTCTACCTTTTGGAGTGCAATCACCTTGGCTGATAATATTTTCCTTAATATTTATAAATCTTAGGTAAGCTTTGGCACAACCATCCCAGTTTGTAAAACCAGGACCTAGAGTGCAAAGAAGATTGGAATCTTGCTGACCACACAGCTCGTTAGCTAGGGAGTGACCACTCAAGCTAGATTTTAGATTCTCTGGTTAGTGCTCTTTTCTATATCTTTGCCCCATTTTTGTTTCCCCCCAAAAAAACAACTTACTTCCTTTGTTCTTGAGTCTAGTGTTAAGTGTTGACACCTCTAACGCTTTATTGAAACCAAGTTTAAAATCAACCCATCGAGGAGAAAATGGACTTCACTACAATTCCAATGTTATTCATCTCACTGGATTTCCTCTGAGGTGAAACCACTTCTTTTACTTCTGTGTTCTATGATTACTGTCTTCAAATACATTCTTCTCTATAGGGAATTGCAACTTAATGAAAACTCCAGTTTACTTGCTATTAGCAACATAACTGATCTAGTTATTTGACACCTTAAGGAGAACAGAAACCGGAGTACATTTAAGTGCTTCTTGTGATATTACTAAAAACATCTGTGATTATTACCAATTTCATTCCACAAATATCTTGCCTGTCACTTTTTACCCAGACACCTTATTCGAGACACAGATATTGTGCATCCGAAAGGAATTTCCTTCCGTTAATTTCCCTGCAATCCTTGCAAAAAGCTTATTATCCCAAAACCCCCATATATGCTCTAGCAATCTAGAAATCCAGTATTTATGTCAGACTCAAGAAATAACACCATTCCTTTCAGGCTGCACCAGGGAGCAATATGGAAACGACCATTTATTTTGTTTTGTCGTTTTCCTGAGCAGGCTACCCACAGGGTACTTAAATAGTTGATTTTCTCTTTTGCCATCTCTCTAGGTTAACAACAAAAATAGATTCAGCTACCAAGGACCTAAATAGGTTATTTATGTTTCACTTGTCAAATCTGTATTTTCCAAATATCCCCTGAGCCAGATTGGAGAAGAGTGGGGAATATTTCATACATATTTAATTTGTGGTTCTAAAGAGGAGCAGTTCTTTGTGTGTTTGTTGTGACTTAGGCAGTGTCTCTGCAACGTCCGGAGTAAGGGCATCATGGTGTTTTGTTTCTAAGGAACCTCACAGGGTCAAATGGTCCAACGGGACGACTTTCATTTTCTAATGGGAGATAATAGCATATTGGTTCATTCATATAAGCTCTATCTTTCTGTTCACCCCCCAGGTATACTCACATCACACTACCCATAGGAATATCTACATAAAAACGGCATCCTTGGAATAAGACCTGAATAATTTTCTTTACTGTTGCATGTTTGGGATCCCTCCTACTTCTATTATTTCTTATAAGTGATTATCAAGAACTTCTTTTTCTTTCCAGAAGAAAGATCATCCAAATATTTAAAAGATAACATATTTCTCTTAATTACAAGTGCTTTTGTTGTACAGATACTCAAGCAGCAATAGGTCATGCTGGTATTTGTTGTTATGGTTGTGTACCCTCCTCAAACCTGAACCAACCCATTACTGACCCTATAGCAGTTTGTGAGAAACAATAAATCTTGCAAGGGAGGAGATTGCCCATCTTTCTTCCACAGAGCAGCTGGCCACTTTGGTACCATGTACTTTTCAGCTAGCAGTACAATTCTTTACCACTGTTAAGCCTCCAGAGATTAGTATTTCCTTCCTCCCTATTTCTAATGCAAGTCAACTTTCCTATGTCTTATCCGAATGCTGCCTAGGCTTAGTTTGCTGTCACAATATTCCACATCTACCACTGAATGCCATCAGCTACCCACCATTAAAAGGAGAGGGGTCACAGACAGCAATATATTGACCAATGCCTCCCCTGAGAATTTACATTGTGTTGGATAAAGACATTTAAAAGCATGCTTTGGAAAAAGTGAAAGTTTCCTCTGAAGTAAAAACACTAGTGAAGGTAAAGCCTAGAGAAGTCACCGAATGGCCAAGTCTGGCTTTTTCCTTGGTGGTGGTGGTTAGATAGATATTAACACATGGACTCAACATACAACTCTACATACAACTGAATGGAACTCTGCCCAATCTTACTCCGTCTTCACAAGTACGCTGTGCATAAGTCCATTTTTTTTCGGTCACTGTGTCAACCCCTCTTGTTGAGGGTCTTCCCTTCCTTCACGGACCCTCTACTTTTACAAGCATCATGTCCTAATCTATAGATGGCCTCATTCTGAAAACAAGCCAAAGTGTGTGAGCTCAAGTTTCCTCATTCTTGCCTTTAAGGAGCACTCCACTTGCACTTATTCTAAGATAGGGTTGTTTTTTTTTCCTTTGGAAGATCATCATCTATTCAATTCTCTTCACCAACACAATTCAAAGACGCCAATTATTTGGTCTTCCTTATTGATTCTTCAACCTCCACATGCATGGAGATGATACAACCTTGAGTGCTCAAAGAGGAATTGAAAAACTTGGTGCAAAAGATCAGTGACTACTGTCTGCAATATGGATTGCATTTCAAAATAAAGAAAACATACTTGCCACTGGACAAGAGGTAACAAAAAAGGAAAAAGAGAGAGAGAGAGATGGAGTAAAGATTGAAGTTGTCACTTACTTCTTCTTACTTGGATCCACAATTAATACCATCAGTGCCAGCAGTCAAGAAATCAAAAGACACACAGGACTAGGAAAGTCTGCTGTCAGGGACCTTTCTAAAGTACAGAAGAGCAACGATGTCAGTTTAAAGACTAAGGTGTGCCTGATGCATGTCATGATCTTTTCAATCACCTACTATGCATCTGAGATCTGGACAATGAAATAAGGATGAAAGCGGGGGAAATCAGTGTCAGTCCATTGTGGTGTTGGACAAGAGTGCTGAATATCTCAAGGGCTGCCAAAAAACAAAATAAATAGGTCTTGGAGAAAGTGGAGCCAGAGTGCGCCTTACAGGCAATAATGGTGGAGCTTTGTCTCACATAGTATGAGCATGTTATTAAGAGAGGCTATTCTCAGAGAGGGGCATCATGCTTGAAAAGGTCAAGGGGCAGTGAAAGAGCAGAAGACCCTCAATGAAATGGACTGACACAGTGGCTGCAGCTACGGGGTTGAGTATATCAGAGATGACAAGGACGGCACAGGTAGGACAGGGTTCATAAGGTCACTCACTATGAGTCAAACTCCATGGCACTTCACACCAATATGCTTATGAAGGAATTGAAAATATCATGACTTGGATCAGAATTATTGTCAATTCCTGTACTGTGTAACCTACAAGATAGGCCTCTCTGTTTAAATGCATCAGCTACTCTGCAGGAGAAGGATGGGCAGTTGGTTTAAACCCTTGGAAGCCTCGTCGAGAATCAAGTATGAAATGGACCTGAATCAACAGCAGTGAGTGAGAGAAAGAGAAATTGTTTTGGAACTTTGATGCTGTATTTGTGGAAGTGGAGAAGATGTAGTAAAGAGTCCAGCATCATCTGAAAGTAGAGACTCCAGCTTTCGCACATATAACAGATGTTGTTGTTGTTGTTTTGTTGTTGTTATGTGCCATTGAGAAGCCTTCAATTCATAGTGACCCTATGTACAAAAGCCATAAACCCTACCCTATCCTGTACCAATCACATCGTCTTCGACACTCCTATCCCCATTACCCCAGTCACTGAATCAATCCATCTCATCGAGGGTCTTTCCCTCCTGTGCTGTCCCTCCACCCTCCCAAGCATGACGTCCTCTCCATGGACTGATCCCTCCTTGCAACATGACCAAAGTATGTCAGATGAAGCTTCAGAATCCTTGCCTCTAACGAGCAGCCTAGCTTTACCCTCTCCAGGACAACACAAGTAAATCTGTGGATAACCCCAGGAGGAGAAAGGGCCATTGTCTGCCTCAACTCTTGGAACTGAGTCCAGAAACCACCAAATACAAACTCTCTTTAAAGCTGAATCTCCTCTTGGTAGATAAAAATCTCCAGCCCTGGAATGTAGGTCAAGCTAGTCCCAAATGGATAGATCATATAGATCCCAAAGTGTCTATTAAAAATAGTGGCAAATGCATTCTGAAAGACTAAATTCCTATGTTAGTGCCAAAGAATCCCAAAACATAAATACTTAGGATTAGAAAGCAATGGTTGCTCAGTTGGCCCAGATCTGTGATGATTCATGTCAGAATAGAACTATGGTCCATAAGGTTTCAATGCTTGGACTGTTGTTTGCTTATTGTTGTTTTAGTGTGTTGCTCTCCCCACACCCCAGTAAAACAAACCACCAGGGGCGCTGGGGAAGGGAATAGGGACAGAGGGGATCAATAATGAAGACCACATTATAATAGATGAGGGGAAGAACTGTCTGAAAGGAATATATAATTACACATTATATGTATGAGAACAATCTGTAACAAGGGATGCATTGTGGGGTGGACTCGGGGAGGGAAAGAGAAAGGGGAAAGGAAATATGCAAATTAATAAATAAGATAGAAAACAACCATAAAAGCCCTCACACCACCAGGTTTGTCTTCCAAAGACTATCTGTGAACTCAATCTACCAATCTCTTGGTTTACAGCCTAGTATGGTAATCATGTTGATTATATGAGAGGCTGGGCTCTATGAGGAGAATTGTGGCATCAGGATTGGTGGAAGATCTATTAACAATCTGCATTATGCAGATGACACAACCCTGCTTGCTGAAACTGAGGAGGACCTCATGCACTTGCTGCGAAGGGTCAAGGACTGCAGCCTTCAGTATGGACTGAGCCTCAATGTCAAGAAGACAAAGATTCTCACCACTGGACCAATTGGCAGCGTCAGGATGGATGGCGAAGAGATTGAGATTGTTCACAGCTTCAGTTTGCTCGGCTCCACAGTCAACACTCTTGGCACCAGCAGTCAGGAAATCAAAAAGCGCATCGCAATGGGAAAGTCTGCTGTTAGGGACCTCTCTAAAGTACTCAAGAGCAACGGTGTCTCTCTGGAGACTAAGGTGCACCTGATATAGGCCATGGTCTTTGCAATCGCTTGTTATGCATCAGAAAGTTGGACAATGACTAGGGAGGACAGAAGGAGAATTGATGCTTTTGAGCTGTGGTGCTGGAGAAGAGTACTGAATGTACCGTGGACTGCCAGGAAAACAAACAGATTCATCTTGGAGAGGATTAAACCAAACTACTCCTTGGAGGCAAGGATTCTGGGGCTTCGTCTGACATACTTTGGACATGTTGCCAGGAGAGACGGGTCCTTGGAAAGGGACATCATGCTTGGGAGGTTGAGGGACAGCACAGGAGGGGAAGACCCTCTATGAGATGGATTGATTCAGTTACTGGGGTAACTGGGATGGGTGTGTCAGAGGCAGTGCGGTTGGCGCAGGATAGAGCAGGGTTTAGGGCTGTTGTGCATAGGGTCGCTATGAGTCGCAAACGACTCGACGACACATAACAACAACAACAACTTGCTGTCTGGTCAACACCATCTCTTCATTCATGTTGCTGGTCTCTACTTTATTAATACCCGCTTCCTATCACAGCTTTCCATTTTATCACATGTCCAGCTAATTTAATCTTATGGAGCAGTTACACTCCATTCTCTTCGGCTTTGCAAAAAAAGAAGAAAGAGAGAAAGAAGTTATATGGACAATTTGCAAGCAGAGCCGATAGACAATGTGTCTATTGTTCCTTTCCGGGACAACGCACCCGTTGCTCCTCCAGGTGTGAGAAGCTTCACATGTTGCCCCAAAGCATTATGGACAAGGCGTTTCCTCTCACGTAAGTGTGTGACTTGGCCTTGCTTAAATCCACTTCTAAAATTCAGAGTCTCTCGGAGTGCTTTCCAAGCATTTGTCCAGCACTGAGCATTTAATCATGCAGCCAGCTGCTGGGCGACTTCACACATACAGGAGGCCTGCCCACAATGGGTCAGATGCAAAGACAGACAACAGCTTTGGAGGGAAGAGAAAGAAAGAAATGAAGCCTGCTTATGTAAGCCCTAACCGCCCCACCCACCCCCACCCCAAACCCCTGTGATGGCTAATTCTCAGAGGATTTGTGAGTACAGAGAAGTGAGCTTTTTAGGAGCTTAGCTTCTTGTTGTCGTTGTTCAATTATTTTTTAAACATTTTGTTTTTGGTGAAATATTACATTAAATTAGGTTCCCATTTAAAAATTTCTATGTAAATTCTTCAGAGGCATTGGCGACATCCTTCACAATATGCCAACCCATGCTGCTTCTCCATCCTGAGTCAGTCCTGGTGTGGCCTTTCAGATGGGACATGAGTTCAAGTCAGAGATGGCCCAGGGTCCCCTGTTCTGTGTGAAGGTTCTCCTGCCTGACCTCTCTGGGAGGAAGCTACTTCAAGGGAAGATCAAGATCAAATCCAAATCGTTCATACTGTGGTAACAGCTCGATAATCAGTCAAAGTAAAGGAGATAAAAAAGGAAACAGGTTCCAAACTGGAAGGCTTCTAATTTTTTCATGTTGCCTACAAAAAGGGCTGTTTTCTTTCTTGTTAAGGATAAAGAAGGTCCTGGAACATAGTGGTTTGGTTTTTAAAGGAAGATAATTTTATTGAAAAGATGGAGTATTGTAGAAGGAAACTGGTATATTTCAGAAACAACCAAAAAGACCTTTCTCCTATTAAAATTACTTTCCTCCTTGTTGTTGATTTTCTTCGAGTCAAGTCCGACTCATAGTGACCCTACGAACCAAAGGCTTGAAGCCCCTCTGCAACTATAAACATTATTAGTGGTGGGGAAATGTTCTTTTCCACAATGGTGAATTCCTAAAATAAAAAGGTATGAAAAACCAAATCCTCAGTGATCCACCAAGTTCACGCATTCTAATATAAAACCTTGCTGATGGAACTTTCCTTCATAAGAGATTTTAAAGAGAGTAGAAATTCTTGATTAGGAATGAGAAGCTGAAGAAAACATTTCCAGAAATGATAGAGACCAAAAAATAAGTCGCTGAGGGTCAACTCACCAGTGATGATTTCCACGCACCTTATTTCACAAATTCCAGTATGAGGTAAAATAAATGTTAACATTGTTTTAATACAGTTCTCTTCCTTCTCTCACTATCCCTAGTTTTCTGTCACTCCAATGGCCAAAACAAGAGAAAAGAGATTTCCGTTTCAGTAAAAACTCCAAAAATGATTTAAGAAGCATTGCCACATTCAATCACGGTGCATTTTTTTTATAAAGAAATGAGGAAAGCTCTGGAATTTGCATCAGCAGAAGTTGTTAAGATGTGAATATATTCTCAGATGACAAGGTCTTTAAAGGGAAAATCTGCATACAGACATAAGGAGAACTAAGATAACTTAAAATTATTCTGAAAATCCCCACTTCTATGTTTCCACTCTTATACAAACCCAAGCCTCTAATAGGGAGACGATTCTAACTCAGGAAAATCTTCCATCACTTTTCTGCCCCTCCACTTTAGAGTAGGAGACTTTCCATTTTTCACCAGGAGTAACTGGTGGGTTTGAACTGTTAACCTTTCAGTTAACAGTGCAGTACCTAATGCACTATTTCAACAGAGCTCTCTTATTATACAGAAGACAATATTTTCATGCTATTTTGCACCAGGCCAATTGGCAGAACCATGACAGATGGAGAAGAGACTGAGATTGTCAATTTAATTTTGCTCAGATCCATACTCAACACTCTTGGTACCAGCAGTTAGGAAATCAAAAGAGGAGATGTATTGGAAAAGTCTGTTTCAGGGACCTCTCCAGAGTGCTGAAGAGCAACAACATCCATATAAAGACTAAGGTGCTCCTGATCCAGGCCACTGTCTTCACGATCACTCCATCAGAGAGCTTGACAATGACTACGGATGATAGAAGAATTGATGGCTTTAAATTACGGTGCTGGAGGACTGAACATACCATGAACCACAGCTAGACTAGAGAGAGTGAAACCAAGCTACTCCTTGGAGGTTAGAGTTTTCAAGCTCCATCTCACGTATTCTGGGCATGTTGCAAGGAGGGGCCAGTTCTTCAAGGACATCATAACGGAAAAAGTGAAGGAATAGGTCAAGAGAGGAAGACGCTGATTGAGATGGATTGATTCAGAGACTGGGGTCAGAGGTGTAGCTGTGTCAGAGATGGTGAGATTGGCTCAGAATAGAACAGGGTTCGGGGCTATTGGACATAGGGTTGCTAAGAGTCACAGGCAACTCAATAACTTCCTTGTTATGAAGTTTCACTCATTTACTGTAAAATAGGTATTCTCAGCATTTAATATGTCAGAGAAAACAACTCCAAGAATGCCCATAGAATACAAATTCCAAGGTAGTCTAATTTTAATTGACTGCCTAGAATAGACTCAACAATCCGCATTTTGTTGTTGTTGTTGTTGTTATCTTGCAATTCTGATGGGAGCTCTGGTGACATCGTTGGTAGAGTTTTGCTGCTAACCCAAAGTTGACAACTCTGGGGGTTCGAATCTATCAGCAGTTCGCTTTGCAGGAGAAAAGGTGTGAACTTTCTTCCTGTGCCATTTATAGACCCTGACTGCAAACCCTGACTGGGGAGGCCAGCTAGGATTTGGTTCCAACTGGACAGCAAGGATTTTTTAGTGATTCTGTTGCAAATTATCTATAGAATTTACTTTCAAGAATGTGCAAGGCCTCACTTCTTTCTCTAAGCACAGACAGAACTTATCTTCAATCATTTATATTCAATCTTTCATTTACTCAATAAATGCACATCAAAAGCAAACTCAGCAATTTCACTAGTGGGACTATACCCTAAAGAAACCATAACCACCACCCAAGCAGATACATGCACACCCATGTTTATTGCGGCTTTGTTCACAATAGCAAAGAGTTGGAAACAACCCAAGTGCCCATCAGCAAACAAGTAGAGAAGCTGTGGTATTTTCACACAAAGCAATACTATGCTGCATTGAAAAACAAGGAACTCATGAAATATTATACAAAATGGGTGACCTTGGAGGACAATATACTGAGTGAAATATCTCAGTCACAAAAGGACAAATATTGCATAGGGCCACTGTTGTAAAACATGACTGACATCAGAGTTGAGGGGAGACAGAGAAAGAAAGGATAAGTATACTGCATTGAAACAAATGAGGGAGAGAACTGTTTAAAAAGGATATATGATTAGGTATTATTGTCAGACAGGAGTCCAGGTAGCACAGTGAAGTGGACTTGGTGGGGAGGGATTGTATAACAATGAAAAAATTTTTCTTTTACTTTTCAAAGAGAAAAGCAAACTGGAGGGGAAGGGTGGGCCGGGAGAAAAGTGCAACAATGAATGAATGGAAGCCCTAAGTCTCTATAACCATTCATTAAAATTAATAAAATAAAAATGAAAAAAAGCAAATTCAAGGCAACAAGATAGGATGTTGCCAAGTCCAACTTGATGTGGTCACATGAGACTGGCTGTTTAGGAGACTAGAACACAACCGATAGAAAATGACATTTGAGCTACACGACTTGAGTCAAGGGCCGGAATTCTGCTTCGCTGTCTTGCTGAGATAGCAATCATATGCCACCAATCCTTGCTTTTTTCTCTTCCTTGCTTTCATTATTTCCATTCCCATTGGGCTGTGGATACTGGCTACCCTCGGGTGGACTCCACACTGGCTGGTGACTCAGGCACAATGGAAGGAAACACTGCCCAGGGCTGTACCATCTCCGTGGTCAGATGAAAATGAGGCCTTTTGATCCCTAGGGCTTTCAATTATTATTTCAATTAGTTGGAAGTGCGTCACCAAGTCTTACTTCCTAGCTACTTCTGAGCAGAGCTGAACAACAAACCTTTCGGCTAGGAGCTTACCCTTGACATTGTGCATTACCTGTTGTATACTGTTGAATCAAATCTGACCCTAAGCGGACCCTCCAGTCATTTTTCAGAAGCAGTAAATCCCACAGGAGTCAACTGCCCATATTTCTCCCATGGAGCAGCTGGTAGATTCGAACCATGTGCCTTTGGATTGGTAGCACATCTCCTTACCTGTTAGGCCACCGGAGCTCACCAGTGCACCACCTAGAGACACCATTAATCACTACATACCCACCCACAGCCATTGATTTCAAGTCATGTTGTTGTTAGGCGTGGTTGAGTTCAAAACGACCCATGGCGACCCTATGAACGACACATCTGAACCCTGTCCAATCTGCATCATCCTCACACTTCCTGACACATTAGAGTCCGTTGCAGCCCTCACCATGTCAATCCACCTGGTTGATGGTCTTCTTCTCCTTTGCTGACCCTCTGCCTTTCTGTCCCTCTCCAAAAGACAAACCCTCCAAGCAACATGCCAGAAGTATGTGAGATGAGGCCTTTTAACCATTTTAACCTATTGGGGTTTCAAAGCTTTAATTCTCTGCATTAAGGATCACACCTTTTATTTAATAGTCCAACATGTGATGCACAATGCTATGCTTAGTGTGGTTGTTGTTAGGCACCACTGAACCAACTATATAAATCATAAGCTACCAATGAACAACAGACGTGAACCCTGCCCTGTCCTGTGCCGCCCTCATTAACTTTGATATACTTGAGCCCGTTGTTATAGTCCCTGTGTCTAACCATCTAGGGCTCTTAAACACATAACTAAAAACAAAACAAATCCCCAAAGAATAAAACTCATTACTGCTGAATTGTACACAATATACACAATTCACAGTGGACTGTCCACTAGGTTTGCGAGACTGTAAGTAGCATGAGAGTCGATGGCTCATCCTTCCACTGAGAAACCACCAGTGGATCTAAACTGCCAGAGAGGCATGGTTTTGAGTTCTCTCCACAGCTCCATACAGTCTAGGCCGTTATGGGTTAGGCAATATTTTACACCGGAACAATAAAAAAAGTGCATGTCCACTCTAAAATGGCCTATTGATATTACTAAGAAATTACAATCTTGGGAGAAAATACTGAGAGAATAAATGGACAGGAAATATTTATGTTGTAGCCAGTGACAGGGAGCACGCTGTCCAGTCAGCCCTTAGTGGCCCCACTGATTCTAGAACAAAACCAGGCTCAATTCTGCCTCTTGCTCACACCCACTGCTGTACGTAAGCCATGGTTGCAGAGTGCATGTTCTGCTGCTATTCCTGGGATTTCCAAGAGATCCAGAAAAAGGGGCTCTGTGATAAAAAGGCTTGGACTTGCAACCCAAAGATTCACAGTTCAAACGCATCAGCTGCCCCATGGGAAGCAGACAGACTATCTCCTGTGCATTTTACTGGCTCTGAAAACCCACCGCAGGGTCAGCTCGGAGGGTTTTCTGACTCGATGGTGCAGAACAGTGACAACAGTACACACAGCATCACTAAGGGGCTGCTTCCTAATCTGCCTTCGTCTGGCAGCTCTTGTGAAACCTGTCTATCGTGGGTGACTCTGAAGGTATTTGAAACAGCCAGGCCATCGTTTCCTGCATCACAGCCACATGCAGAGCGTCACAGTCCAAGAAGCTGGCAGTCAACCAGTGGGACAGAGAGAGGAAGGTCTGGAAATGAGAGGAAACGAAATGCACAAAGACCAGACAGGGCTGGCAAGAATCCAGCGTAGAAAGGAAACAGCCCCAAACCCAGTCGTGGCAATGGAGAGGAAGGGGTCAGATTAAAGGACTGCCTCTGAATAAAAAATTAACAGGATTCACTCTTATTTTCTTACTTGCCACCATTTCTTGCTACCTCACCTTCCTTCCTCTTTCTTGCTCCGCCTCTTGTGCCTCCTGTCTGACAAGGATCCAGCTCTTGCCACCTAGCCATGAGGCTTTAAAAGGTTCCTCTTTATTTTTAAGCCTCCTTTGGGATGGGAAAAATCTGCTGTAAGGGACCTCTCCAAAGTGCAGAAGAGCAATGGTGTCACTCTGGAGACTAAGGTGTGCCTGATACAGGACATGGTCTTTGCAATCACTTGTTATGCGTCAGAGGGTTGGACAATGACTAGGGAGGATAAAAAGAGAATTGATGCCTTTGAGCTGTGGTGCTGGAGAAGAGTATTGAGAATACCATGGACTGTCAAGAAAGCAAACAGGTTCATCCTAAAGAGGGTTAAACCGGGCTGCTCCTTGAAGGCAACGGTTCTGGGGCTTCGTCTGACATACTTTGGACAGGAGGGACTTTGACATACTTTGTACGGAGGGACCAGTCCTTGGAGACAGACGTCATGCTTGGGAGGGTGGAGGGACAGCGCAGGAGGGGAAGACCCTCTGTGAGGTGGATTGATTCAGTGACTGGGGTAATTGGGGTCGGGGTGTCAGCGACAGTGAGATTGGTACAGGACAGAGCAGGGTTTAGGGCTGTTGTACATAGGGTCGCTATGAGTCTCAAGCACATAACAACAACAATAGATGTGTGACCTGGAGCTCTCTATCCTAATCTCTCTGCTCCCACTAATCTTCCTCAGCAGAGAGATTTGCCTATTTAGCAATGACAGTGAATAATCGCTGTTAATGACGGGTGCTTTACCAGCAGATCTGTAACCTCCATACAGTTGAGTAAATGAAACTTGGAGAGTTTCTAATGAAGAAAATTTGAAAGCTAATGTATTATATGCTGCCTAAAACTGCTGATTCTGTAACAAGGGCAGACAATTATTCTCTGTCTGGGGTGAGATACAGATCATTCTCCTCTTAAAAAGCACCCCGATGAGTAGAATAAATGGGAGAGGTTTTAATTACAACAGATGTCAATTTCTTGCTGTTCTTTCCAAGAGAATATGTGTTTTGCAATTATTGCATAATATTTCAACAATTATGGAAGAGTCTTGGTCTGCTGTGGTGTGAAGGTAGCAAGTTCAAATGCTAGCTGGCTGTTGAACAAACAAGAGAAAAACGACATCTGAAAATTACACAGGCAGCAGTGAGTCAGAGAGACTTCCTCAAGGAGAGAGAAGTCCAATTTCTCCAAATATCTTGATATTTTTTTTTCTCCTTTCATTGGAGATTTATTTTTGGCAAAAAAAAGTAATAAAATGATTATAACTTGTGATTGAGATGAATTATCAATTCATCAGCGTGTGTTTAATTTGATACACTTGCTCTAATGGTATGTGCTTTCTAATTAGGGAGCTATTCTCAAGGCGGGGAAAATTTCATTTTCTCAATAAAAATATTTTACACCCAAGATGTGGCGCCTTAAAAAATTTAATGAGCTCTGGGGCTGACATGATAGCAATTAAAAAGTGAGTGGGGAAAAAATAAGTTTGTCTGTGGAGCAGAATGCATGGCTGGAAATATTTTTCTTATCGTATAGAACATAGGTCACACTGTGTGTTATTTGCAGCCATCAGCAATTCTCCTCCAAAGAAAAGCAGCCTGATTTTCATAAAATGACAATAGATCGCGACAGCTCTAGCTGATACACAAATTATGGATCTGCTTAGGAAGTGAAGCTTGCTTGCACTGGGTTAACCTGTTTTGCAAAAGGCTGATGGAGGAAACTTTACAATTTAGAGTACAGGTCGTTTTGCCTGGTTAGTGATTAATGGGGCGATACTGACCTTTGCAAAAGACTGGCCAGTAGGATTCTCAATTCACTAAGCTTTTCTCAGTAGGTGGTTTCACCTGAGTTCTTAGAGAAACTAAATAAGCAGACTGATTTTTCCACCTGTCAGGCCAATAACCGTTTAATATATACTACGTTGTAAACAGCATCATTATCAAGATGCACACAGAGATCGAGACCCTGCTAAGGAATTTGCTTTCGATCCTAAAGGGAGGCTCTTGGATTCCTTCCAGTGCTGCACCTGGATTCTAACCTGGCAGTCTTTATCTCCCTAAATGTCACCTTAATCCAGTTGGCTATTTAGTTGTTTATACTCCATAATTGTCTTTGAGTCTCTTATTTCTCTGTATTCAATCTATGAGCAAGCCCCATTAGAGAGGCTCTTGGATATATTTCGAATGTGTCCCGTCACCTCCACTTCCATTGTCGGTCTTTTTTACTCTCATTTCTTTTATTTTTTTATTAAATGTTTTTAATTAATGATTTTTTAATGCAACATATTTTCACAGCATATTCTTTCCATTCAATTTTCCCCTATTAATTCATTGTTGCACATATTCCTCCCTGCCTACCCTTCCCGCCAGTTCATTTTTCTCTTTGAAGAAAAAAAAATTCTTTCATTGTTATACAACTCCCCCAGTCCACTGTCCACTTTAATATGCTTATCTTTTTCTGTAATATTGTCATGAAAATATCTAATCCTATATTCCTTTCGAACAGTTCTCTCCTTCGTCTGTGTCAATGCAGTATACATTATCTATCCCCTCTTAAGAGTCTTCCCAACCCCGATGTCAGTCCTGTTTTACAACAGTGGCACTATGCAGTATTTATCCTCTTGTGACCAAGATATTTCACTCAGCATAATGTCCTGCAGGGTCACCCATTTTGTATAACATTTCATAAGTTCTTTGTGTTTCAACGCTGCATCATTTTCCATTGTATGAATATACCACAGCTTCTCTATCCATTCATTTGTTGATGGACACACACACACACACAAGAACGTCTTGTAGCTCTGTCCAGTTCTGCATTACCTCTCACGATACTGCACCAGTCATGCATGACAGCCACTTTTAAAACATATCAGATCATGCCACTCAACTCCTTTAAAGATTTTAAGAGTTTCTTCATGCATTTGGAATAAAATAATCTTTTTATCAGGACATGCACCATATGGCACAAGATATAGATCTGCCCACCTCTCCAATGCCATCTTACCTCTGCTTTTGTTCTGTATTCACCTTGCCCCATCCATGCTGCTGGGTATTTCAGAAACTTTCTCAATAGCTCTAGTGCAGAAACTTTGCCTGGAGGGACTATCTCCCCATTGCTTTATCGGGGCAGCTCCTCTCCTTTCTAAGACCAGCCTCAAAGCAAATGTCTCCTTTATAAAGTTATTGTACTGTCACTGTCTCTCACATCACCCACCCCACTTCCATTCCAGGTACACACTTTCAGAGACATCCCAACACTTAAAAAAAAAAAACCACCACAGAAAACAGAATCTGAGTATTTCTCACTACTTGATATAATGAAATTTGTTTTCTTATTTCATTTTCCAGTGACATAGTCCACAGGAGTTGGACCGGGAACCCAAATGACTCACCTCTTCCGCGGTCGGAATCTAAGAGCAGCTCTTCAGGAGAAAGGTAGGAAATCCTCTGTCGTGCGATTTAGTCTCAGAAACCAACTGGACGGTCAGCTATGCGTCGGTGACCAGATGGCAATGCGTTCCTTCCATTTGTTTGTTTGCAACGAGACTGTGGAATCTACCAAAGCAGAACCCTGTCTGGCTCACAAACGTCTCAAGTGCTCAAAACACTTTGTAGCATATCAGAGGCACACCATAAATAATTACTGGACAAAGGAATGGCTTTTTTATCCAGGAAGGAACAGGAGCCCATAAGCAGTCGATTAGAAAGGCTAGCTCATACTGGAGTTATTCTGATAGCCGTACTCCCCAAAAGGCTGGTGGGTGGTAGCACAGGGCAGAGAGGTTAAGGTCTCTGATTTGGGAGCCGGAACAATCTGGATGCGACTCGTAGTTCTGCCAGGTGCTGGTAATTGACTTCAAACCAGGTTGTTTCACCTTTTGACCTCCCAATTTTCTCGATTTCTCAGATATGATAGTATCGGTTTCATAGGCTATTTGTTTGCAGTTGTATCAAGTACGGAGACTTCGTGGAGAATAGAATAAAACAGTATCCGGTCTGTGCCATTTTCATAATTGTGTGTTGTTTGTCTCCATTGTACAGTCACTGGGTCAATTCAGCTCACTGACGGTTCCCCTCACCTTCCCTAGCTGAAAACTTAACAGACGGATCCTTCCTCAAAGGCCACTTACCTTCCGGTTACACATGCAAAACAAACAGATTCAAGGTATGACAGAACTCTGCCATCCACTGCGTTTTCACGGGCTCATGTGTAGACCACCACGTCTTCCTTCCTCATTTCCCTTTGATTGGAAGCGGCCCTGTATCTTGTGCACTACAAGGGTGATGATTGACGCCAGGTGTCAACGTGGCCATGAACCTCAAACGAAAGCAACTTATATCAGTGTGAAGCCAGTATGTGTTGTCAATGTTGACCCTGTGGCGGTAATGAGGCAAAATTGGAAGCAGGTTTGAAAACACATGATTCATTTTTATCCGATTAAGAGGGACCCTTGAGAGTGAAGCCAATAAAGCCTGATTGGCCTTACTTGATTAGGGGTAAAGCCTCCTCCTGGCTGTGGCCGGCTTGATGCATATGTTTGGTGTCTCTGGCAAAAAGAAAGCTTTGGGGGTTTGTTTGTTTGTTTGTTTTACTCCCTTGGCAACCTGACCTCCAGACTCCAGCCTTGAATCAGTGACTTACTCTACTTTCCAACTTTGGGCCTGTCAATATCTAAAGACAGTCATCTGTGACCCTGCTTCCCAACAATGGCTGTTGCCCATGTCAGTATCTGAGGCTGGCAGCCTGCAAGTCCAGCAGTCCCCTCCCAATCAATCAATCAATCAATCAATCAATCTCAATCTCTGTCTCCCTCTACCCCCTCCCTTTCTCTTTCTCCCTCTCTCCTCTTTCTCCTCTCTCTCCTTTCTCTCTCTCTCTCTCACACCTCACTCTCTCTCATGCCCTGGTCCACGGGGAGATGTGCTGCTAATTCAAAAGGTGTGGCTCTCAGGTGACATGAATCCACCAGCCAGCGCTCCATGGGAGGAAGGTGGGTAATCTCTTCCCACATGATTTACAGGTCTCCCACCCAATGGAAGGTCAGCTATGAGTCAGTTCCAACACAATGGCAAGAAGAAGAGAGCAAATATATATGAGCTCCCATGGCCTAGTGGGTAGGGAGTTACACTGCCAACCCAAATGTGGGTGGCTTGAATCCCCAGTAGCTCCACAGGAGAAAGAGGGGCGACTCCTTTCACACAAGCCTCTGACAATCCTGTGGGCTATCAGCTGTGAGTCAGTTCTGACATGACAGCATTGAATTCGCAGTATATACACACATTCATTTCATTGGCTTTGTATCTCTAGAGAACCCAGTTGAATACAATAAGTGAACAGGTAGACCCGGGGGACTTCCTGCAGGTATTTGAAATACTAGTAACATCGCATTCAGACAGCATGCAAGTCGCCGCAGCAGCACAAAACTACAGGCAGATGGAGGTTCACTGAATTACAGAGGAAAAACAGAACGGATGCTGCAGAAGGAGCCTTGTGGACACAGTGTTACCATGCTGTTTCTAACTAGAAGGTCAGCAGTTTGAACCCTGCAGTAGCTGCCTGGGAGAAAGATACGCAGTAATTAGCTTCCTTAACGATTACAACTACATCCTAAGGGACAGTTCTTTGTTCTTTAAAGTTGCTTGTTGCTGATGTTACATGTCATTAAGTAGGTGGGTATTCAGAAGCTATACATTGGTATTCAGAAGCTCTGAATTGGAAAGGAGGAGATTGTCCAAGTTCCTCCAATAGAATGATTCAAATCCTGTATGTTGGGTTGGGAGTACAATCTATTTCCATTGGTAGCCTAGTTGCAAGAAGCTGTGCTGCAATCCCGAAGGCAAGCGGTTCGAATCCAGCAGCTGCTCCATGGGAGACGGATGGGCCATCTCCTCCTATGCGGTTAACCACCTCTGAAAACCCACCTCAGGGGTCAGCTATGGGTCGGTTCTGACTGGACGATACACAACAAAACAAGGTTCCAGAGCTCCTGATGAGGTTGCTAATACTCAGAACTGACTCTACCACAATCAATATTATTATATAGTGTTTGTCACTGTCTTGCTTTGCTGTTTTTAGGCGTCATCAAGTATGACTCCTAGTGATCCTATCAATAACATACTTGAACCCTGTCCTGTCCTGTGCCATCCTTGTCATTTATGACATCCCTGAACCAACCCATTGTGTCAATCCATCTGGTTGAGAGTCTTCCTCTCACTCACTGACACCCCGGCCCCCATTTACCACTATGTCCTTTTCCAAGCAACAGCCTCCCCTAAAAACACATCTTAAATACATGAGACACACACAAAACTTGTCATCTTTGTCTCCAACAAACAATCTGGCTGCACTTTCTCCAAGACATATGTTTGTTCTTTTGGCAGTCCATGCGATATTCAGCACTGTTCTCCAACACCACAGCTCAAAGGCAATAATTTTTCTTCTTCTTATTCATTGTTCAGTTCTCAGATGTATAGCAAGTGATTAAAAAGACCTGAATCAGGTCCACCTTAGTCCTCAAACTGACATCATTGCTCTGCAGTAATTTCGAGATTTCCCTAACTACAGACTTTCCCAACACAACACATCTCCTGATCTCCTGACTGCTGCTGGTGTCAAGGGTGTTGACTGTGGATCCATCCAAATAATATGCAATAATTGACAATTTCATTAGTTTTCCATTGCTGTTGTTGCTGTCATGCGCCGTCGAGTCATTTGCGACTCATAGCGACTCTATGTACAACAGCCCTAAACCCTGATCTATCCTGTGCCAATCGCACTGCCTCTGACACACCCATCCCGATTACCCCAGTCACTGAATCAATCCACCTCATAGAGGGTCTTCCCCTCCTGTGCTGTCCCTCCACCCTACCCAGCATGATGTCCCTCTCTAAAGACCTATCTCTCCTTGCAACATGTCCAAAGTATGTCAGACGAAGCTCCAGAATCTTTGCCTCCAAGGAGTAGCCTGGTTTAACCCTCTCCAGGATGAATCTGTTTGTTTTCTTGGCAGTTCATTAACAGCTCAGAAATATTATATTGCTATTTATCCAGTGTTCTTATGCTTCTAATATTCTTTCCTGCTCTGCCATGGTCGTTGTTATTGTTGTTATGTACCATTGAGCCAGAACTAACACCTGACCGTCCATGGGTTTTTCAGAGGAAGTTAATCACATAGGAGGAGACTGCCATTATTTTGTCCTGCAAAGCATCTGGTGGATTTAAACTGTGTGCCTTTGGATTGAAAGCACAGCTATTTATCATGAGGCTAACAATGCAATGTTAACAACCAATCCATTATCCACTGTATACTTCTTGTTGAGATGATGGCGAGGAAGTGGGCATAGTGGAGACTTGAAAGAAATTCTCTGGGAGAAGCTGAACGGAGCTCCTGTTTCTAAGTCCACTGCCAGTAGTCAGGAGTCCTTCAAGGGCAATGGATCTAATCTTTGCTTGAAAGAGTTTCACGCCAACCTCCTGAAGGAGATTGTGTGGCCCTTCAATCTCCTCCTCACATGGAGAAAATTGTTGTGACATCAATTTTCTCTTAACATGCTGACAAGTCTTTGTATGGGGCTATTAAGGGAGTTGGGAAGGCCAGTTTAGAGAGGTGTTAAATGACAGGACGCTCTTTATAGGAAGCAAGATTGAATCACTTCCCAGTATAAGCTTAGGTCCATGTGGAATAGCAAAGAATTGATGAAAGCCCTAACAAAATCCACTTATTTTTTTTTTTTAAGAAAAAAAAAGAAGAAGAAGAGAGAGAGAGAAAAAAAGCTTTGAGTTGTATCCTGGAAACCATTCCAGTTTGTAACATACACACATAACCATTAGTTAACGATACAAAAGACAGATTTGCTGGTGACATATGGTTCGGTTGCTGCTTTCTTCCTACCAATGGGCAGACGCTGTCCCTCTAGATAGGGGATCTATAATCTGACAGTGATGGAGGCGGTGGGCATTCCAAGCTTCTCCTTTTCAGTGCCAGTTGCCATGACTACAACCTTGCCGAACCCTTCATTTCACAAGTGGGCAAAGTCTGCTAGCTTTCCAGTCAAAATTAGCTTATTTCATTTTCATTTGATTTCACTTGAATCAAAGTGTATCTAAATTCCTACATCCATTCTCTGAAACATGTTGTTCATAGCATAACAACACTTGTTTATGAAATAAAATCAGGACTCCTTCTTTTTTTCTACCTTTGTAGTTTGTTATAGCACGGGGTCCTGGAACTGAGGAAATACATTGTTGCAGGACCACCAAGATCTAACCTGCTTAAAATGAGATGAGACAAATTACATGTCTTCTGAGAATACTCCAACCTGGAGATACAAGTTTTGTTATTGTATTTAAATTGAAAGACAGAAACTAAATATCTATTTCTCCCTGTAGACCAAAAGCCTTTTTGCATCTAATAAAAGAAGTTTTCTATCAATTACATGTTTTCAAATTTATTTTTAATTGCTTTTTCAATTACATTTTTTGTAATCTGTTGGTCATAAGATCACAGAGTTGTTCATACTTCAACCGGCATCTCACAAAAACAACAGAATTAACACTGACAAGAAATCCGCCCTCACCATCTTTTGGTCTCCACAAAGTCCCCTGGCTGCCACACAGTTTCAAAGCCCTGAAACTCTGTTAAACTTCTGAACAAATAAAACTAATATCTCAGTAACACATTCTCATGTTATTGTGAATTATACAGCAAAAGACGAAACACATTTGGATCAATATATTCAAGTATATTAAATATATTTAAGAAATATTAGATAAAATCACAATCAATCTTCTATTTATAAGTGTCTTTATTTCAATTTCTTTCTCAATTGATAATTTCTTTAGCAGTTCTTTTTTCTCTCTCGTTGTGTACCATCGAACCAGATCCAACTGGAACAGAAGGAAGTTGCCCCTCCTTCCCCAGTGGAGGATCTGGTGGAACAGAAGGAAGTTGCCCCTCCTTCCCCAGTGGATCTGGTGGATTTGGGAAGGCAGGACAGCTTCTTGCCACTAGGCCACCAGAGCTCCCTATCAATTCTTTATTGATCACTTCCTTTGTGCCACAACTCGATGGCACTTAATAACAACAACAACAACAAGAGAGAGTTTAGTTGGCCTAGTGGACAGAAAGCGATGCTACCAAGCCAAAGGTGGGTGATTTTAATCTGCGGCCCTCAGGCCTGGTTTTAATGGTTTTGGGTCAAACATTCTTCTAAGTGGTATAGCATTGCTCTGTCCATTTGCTGTACAGAGGCAACTCGTGGTTGCTGTGATGCTGAACACTGTAACACTGATGTGTCGAATGTGATACTGGTTACCCATAGTGGATAGTGTTTGGTGCAGCTTCCCGATTAAAACAAGCTTGGAAGCAGGAGTGGCATCCACTTCCCTAATAAGCTTGCCTCCAGAAAACTCTATGAATGTGGAAGAAACGACAAAAGTTATACAAGTGTTCAGGTCTGTCTTTTACAGGGTCGCTATGAGTCGTCTACGACTCGATGGCACTTAACAACTATGTGTCATGTATGATGTTTCTGATGTCATTCAACAATTTGAGCTTCATAGACATTACACATACAGGCAAGAAAAAAAAGTCATTAAAAGGCAAAAGCAAATAAAAGACAAAACTAGATAAACTAATATATAAAAAAAAGATGTCAGAATAAACTCTCATATTTGCTCTAGGCTGCAAAAACTTAACCCAAAAAAGAACTTATGAGGAGAGCTCAACACAAGATTTCAAGGGCAGCCTGAAATGACAAAATGAGTTATTACAACAAAGCATGCAAAAACTTGGTGTTAGAAAATCAGATAGGAAGAACACACTTGGACTTCCTCAAGAGCTGAAAGAAAAAGAGTAACTCTTCAAGCTGCAAGAGTAGTGTATTTTATAGGGAAAATATTGAATGAAACAGAAAGCATTGACAGAAGATGAAAGGAATACAATGTACCCCAAAAAAGCAGTTGACACTTAACTGTCTTAAGAGGCTTCAAATGATAGGGAGCTCTGGTGGCCTTGTGGCAAGAACCTGCACTGTAATCCCAGAGGTACACAGTTCTAATCCACCA
>NW_006399761.1:11218033-11219191 GCF_000299155.1 Elephantulus edwardii
GTTTTATTTTTGTATTCAAATAGTTAACCTACCTGTTGTTTAATTTCATGTGTGTTATGAAGGAGAGGTCTACATATTTTTCCTTAAAAACCAGTTCTGTCCTTAAAGTATGGATAGCGCTCTGATGGCCTACTGCGTAAGGAGTTGTACTGCCAACTCAAACTCAGGCAGTTCAAATCCATGAAGCTACTCCTTGGGAGAAAGATGCACCTTCTTTTCCCAGGTGATTTTCAGCCTCTGACAACCTGCTGCAGGGTCAATTATGAATTCTTTGCAGCTCCACAGCATAACACAACCATCCACAATACAAAAGAGCCCCCTTAAACCACCAAAACCAGAAAACCCAATCTTTGTAAATATCAAACACACGAAAACATTTGCACAAAAGAAAATCATCTGAAAAGCCAGAATTCTTTTGGAAAATATACTAGAGTGAATTAATTGGTCATCAGGTACACTCATAAGACCTATTAAAGCCTCAAAAAATCTGGTGTCTGCAAGAATATGAAAATAATTAGAACTCGCATATGCTGCTGTGGCAATTACACTTTCACCACGGCCTACGGAAAATACATGGCTTTATTTACTAAAAGGAGGCCTGGTGGTTCAGTGTTTAAGCACTGGGCTACTAACAGGAAGTCAGAGGTCCACACCCACCAGCCACTCTATAGGACAAAGACGGGACAGTCAGCCTCCACAGAGAGCAATGGCCTTAGAAATTCTTTCATGGTGTTTTGTAGCATCAAGTCGGAACCTACTCAGAGCTGAGCCGCCAGTGCATTTTTAGAGGCTGTAAATTGCATGGGAAAAGATTGCCCATTTTAGTCCTGTGCTGTAGGTGGCAGATTGCAGCTGCCCGCCTGGGGGTTGGCAGCATGGCTCCTCGTCATTTCCCTGCGCTCTACAGGATCTCTTTGAGCCTGTCTCAACTCAGCCTCAGTGGACTGGCTTTCCAGTCTACCAAAATGAAACAAGAATAACTTGTGATACAATTCCACTCAAACATAAACTCTCTGTAGAACGCAACAAGTGTCCACCAAAGTGATACACAAATAGGTCTGCAGGAGAATTAAATAAAAGCCGATGGTCAAAACATTCTCATAAAAGAAGGAAAGAAGTGCGCAAGAACTAGAGCTAACAAAAGTTTATTATATTTGT
>NW_006399761.1:11219291-11220507 GCF_000299155.1 Elephantulus edwardii
CCAAGAAAGAAGCCCAAAAAATATGACAAAAAAATATGGCTCCATGAATTGAGGTAACATCAAGAGAGGTATTTTTAAAAACCTATGTATTCCTGGTCATCTATGCAAGTATCTGTCCCAGCTCGGGACAGCGCCGACTCCGGAGCTGCTGCACACAGGGGTTGCTATAAGTCGCAGGTGACTCGATGGCACATAACAACACCACCACCACATATAGGTCAGATTATGGGCTTGATTAAAACCATCTGGGCTTGAGGTGTGAGCGAAACAGTGATACAGACTCTCGCTTTGGTAAGAAAATTTCAGTCTAGAGATACAGATGTAGACATTATCAAACACAATTGATACTGAACTCAAAGCCACCCTCTTGAGAGCTAAATAAGAGGCGTAAAGTCAGAAATATGGATCCCACCAAGCTTGAGGAAGTTCACAAAGATGATCAGAACACGTTGTTGCTATTGTTGTTGATTACATTCCAGTCGAGCACGACTGATAGCGACCCTATGAATAAAAGGCCAAGAAGCCCCTCTTACAACTATGGACATTTATCGAAGTTGACAGAGTTTCCGGAGGCATGCTGTTTAGGAAGTGAATGTCACTCCTGCACAACGTGTCAGACAAGGCAATTAAGAGAAAGTCAAGATTTAAAGATAAAAATTAGAAGAAAAGCCTTGACACCAGGAAGGAGAGGACTCCCGTTCATTTTCAAGATATCGCTAACTCGCTATGTCACGCTCCTGAGGGTGGACCTGGCTGCCTTCTCCCTGTTCCCACATGCAACACCCTGGAAGTGAGCACGCACCTTCACCATCCAAAGACGCAGACGCTGTTTGTGTTTCCGTCTCACAGCGTGGGCCTTGAAGCCACTGCACAAAAATATACAGGTGCTGTGCCAATGCGCTTTAATAGTTCCAACAGTAAGCTGGGAGTGTGGTCACCTTGTGCCCTGGTCCTATTTACAGTAGAAAACCTTCAGACTAGCACTTAACTTCTTTCTTTGTTGCCTGTATTCTCTGTGGATAGATTTTTCATTCTTTAGATTAACTTCGAAAAAGGAAAGACATGGGATACTGCAGGTATAAACTCTGATATAGGAGTCTTAACACATTTTGTAACTAATATTATTAGAATGTAGAATGTAGATAATACAGGACAGATTTATGTACTGATACTCTAATATAATGTCCCTTTCATCACAATCGATCTTTTCCCCATT
>NW_006399761.1:11221528-11232366 GCF_000299155.1 Elephantulus edwardii
TTTCAGCAAGCAGGGTTGTGTCATCTGCATAACGCAGATTGTTAAAAGATCTTCCACCAATCCTGACGCCACACTTCTCTTCATAGAGCCCAGCCTCTCAGATAATCTGCTCTACATACAGGTTGAAAAGGTATGGAGATAGGATACATACCACGCGTAATTATCACCAATAACAAATTGCCAGATACTTAATTCACAAAACCTTGAGATATTAGTTCAAAATATTGCTTTAAGTCCCCAAGTTTTGGAGTACTTTGTTATATAGCAATTGGTCATTGGCCAGCATCGTTTATGGAGATGGGGAAGTTTTATGGAGCTCGATGAGATGATGAATCAAGTTTCAGACAAGTTAAGCTTCTAAAAAGCTTGTGAAATTCTGAGAGAAGGTAACCAAAGAACTTATTACTTTGAGAACCTGGTCTTCGGGACCACACTCAGCTGAAGATATCAGTGTGAAAGCCCTCAGGTAATAGAATGTCTATAGACCCTCGACAATAATTAAGGTCATTAATGAGAGAAGATGAAGTTCCTTGTTAGAACAAACTATTCCCTGAATGATTGAAACCTCAAAACTCTCAAAGACAGTCCTGGTGATCTGCTTCTCAAAGCTTTGGAAACCTTGTGGTGAAGTTCTGCTCTGCATGCATGGAGCTGCCATGAAGCAGAATCAATCACCTGAGAGACAGCTGACAATCACAAGACGTGAGAGCACAGGGAAGGAAGCGTAGCTCCCAGGAAGCCCTGCACCACCCAACACTGAACAGAGAGCTTACGAGGCCTGAATGGTCCTTGTTGTCTCTGCCCACTCTGCATTGTGGCTGTTGTTGGGTGCCATCAAGTTGAGCATGACTCACAGTGACCCTGTGAAGAACAGATCCGAACCCTGTCCTACGCTGTACCACCCTCATCATCTCTGACACACCTGAGCCCATTACTGCAGTCACCATGTCAATCTCTATCATTGAGAATCTTCTCTTTCACTGACCCTTCACCTTTCTAAGCATGACGTCCCCTTCCAAAGCATAGCCTCTTCAAGCAATGTGCTCAAAGTATGTGAGACCAAGCTTTGTCATCTCAGACTCCAAGGAACACAGTCTGCACTTACTCCGAGACGTAACTGTTTGTTCTTTTGGCAGTGCATGTGCTAGTCTGTATTCTTCCCCAACATCACAAGTCAAAGGCATCAGTTCTTCTTCTGTCATCCCTACACACTCACTGTCCAGCTCTCAGATGCATAGCAAGAGACTAGAAAAATCACTTGAATCAGGCACACCTAAGTCTTCAAACTGATATCATTGCTCCTCAGTGATTTAGAGAGGTCCCTGACAGGGGACTTCCTCAAGACAACATGCCTTCTGATCTCCTGATGGCTGGTACCAAAGGTGTTGACTGTGGATCCAAGTAAGAAAAAAAAATCATTGACATTTTCCATCTTCTCATTCTGTCTAGTCTGGATATACAGTTTGGTGCCCCTCCTTGAATTACTGTTTTCAACAACTATTGTTGTGCATCTGTTAGACTTTTCAATGAGTCTGTCTTCTATATGTTATAGTTACTTACATCTCCTAGCTAGTTGTCCTCAAATCCAATTGTCAATGAGAAACATTATGTCTTACCACTGAGATTTCAGTACCCATGGAAGTCTCAGAAGAATTTAATTGTTTTTTGGTAAGCTATCGGGAAAGGCGTACGCCAGGGATGTGTCCTATCTCCATACCTTTTCAACCTATATGCATAACATATTATCCGAGAGGCTGAGCTCTATGAAGAGAAGTGTGACGTCAGGATTGGTGGAAGATCTATTAACAATCTGCGTTATGCAGATGACAAAACCCTGCTTGCTGAAACTGAGAAGGACCTGAAATGCTTACTGCAGAGGGTCAGGGACTGCAGCCTCCACTATGGATTGAAGCTCGAGAAGACAAAGATTCTCACCACTGGACCAATTGGCAGCATCAGTATGAATGGTGAAGAGATTGAGATTGTTAACAACTTTAGTCTGCTTGGCTCCACGGTCAACACTCTTGGCACCAGTAGCCAGGAAATCAAAAAACGTATTGCAATGGGAAAGTCTGCTGTTAAGGACCTCTCCAGGGTACTGAAGAGCAATGGTGTCACCCTGGAGACTGTGTCTGATACAGGCTATGGTCTTTGCAATCACTTGTTATACATCAGAGTTGGACAATGACTAGGGAGGATAGAAGGAGAATTGATGCCTTTGAGCTGTAGTGCTGGAGAAGAGTATTGAATGTACTATGGACTGCCAAGAAAACAAACAGATTCACCCTGGAGAGGGTTAAACCAGGCTGCTCCTTGGAGCCAAGGATTCTGGGGCTTTGTCTGACATACTTTAGACATGTTGTAAGGAGGGAGAGGTCCTTGGAGAGGGACATCATGCTTGGGAGGGTGGAGGGACGGTGCAGGAGGGGAAGACCCTCTATGAGGTGGATTGATTCAGTGACTGGGGTAATCAGGATGGGTGTGTTGGAGGCAGTGCGATTGGCACAGGATAGAGCAGGGTTTAGGGCTGTTGTACACAGGGTCGCTGTGAGTCGCAAGCGACTTGACGGCACGTAACAACAACAATTCAGCTAAGACTAAGATTCACCTGACCCAAGCCAGGGTACTTTTAAAATCTTGAACGAGAGTTTATAATCTTTGCCAATCACTGAACTTTCCCAAAGCAGAGACCCCAGAAGCAGTGGAAAGTGTATCACAGAGGCTAAAGGTATGAATTCTAGCATTTCATTAGTAAGTCTGGCTTCACCACTCAATAGCTATATGTTTGGGGTAAAATCATTAACCTCCATGGGTCACAGACGGCTCATTTGTAAAATGGAGTTAACTGTAGAATTTAGCTCAATTTTGCTGTAAGGTTAAATTATGCCTGAGGTGAAGACAGTTCAATCAGTGTTACCAATGTTGCTACTACTAATTCTGTGTCCTCATTTTCTGCACATTTTACATGGCCAATGTTCAACCCGCAGTGTTTGGATTCACATGAAGGACGTTTAAGTGAAGTAAACTGGACTTCACAGAAATATTTCCATCTTCATAGAATTATTTGATAACTTTGTTCTATTCTGTTGAGTGGAAAACTACTCAAAGCTGATCCTATGGTGGTTTTCATCCTAAAGCACACAGGAGGAGAATGCCCATTTTCTCCCGCAAAACATCTGATGGATTTGAACTGTGTGCCTTTGGATCGGCAGCACAGCTCCTTACCGATAGGCTACCAGAGCTCCCTTATAACCGACTAGTTCCTGCTAAACACAAAATCTTAGAAATGCTGTGTGGAGACTGGAACCATTCACTTGGAGTAGCAGTAGGAGTCTGGATAGGCTAGGTTATGCAGACTTAACAAGTGATTACTGAAATCAATGTTAAACACACATTTAAAACATTTTTTTATCACACTACATGACCCATTCCAGCTAGAGATGACTGGAGGGTGGCCCATCCTCCTCCAGTATGACAGTATCTCCCATATCTGGAACATTACTATTTGCTGGGCAGTGAAAAAGATGAAACCACATATTGACTCTTCACTATATTATCCCAGGGAGCTCTGGTGGCTTAGTGGTGAGGAGCTGCTCTGTCAACCCAAGGGTAAGTGGTTCGAATTCACCAGCTTCTCCGCAGGAGAAAGACGGACAATCTCCTCTGGTATAATTCACTTCTTCTTCTGTCATCCCCAGACATTGTCAAATTCACCAGCTTCTCTGCAGGAGAAAGAGGGACAACCTCCTTCTTTATGAGTCAGGGCCTCTGAAAACCTGCTAGAGGGTCCAACTAGGGGTCAGTTCCAACCTGACAAGTCCACAGCAACAGCAGCAGCAAAGTGTCCCAGAAGGAATTTATTAAAAGTTGGATCAGTAGTCAATCTGGTCTAATCCAACAGCAAGGGTGGTGAGGAATATGGGAGGGAGGAGGTAAGACTATTGTGAGTTGAACAATTACAGCTGTGTTACTCACATACATAATGACAATTCAAGCCACTACTAACATAGGCAGCAACACAGCATTCCTAATTTCAGTCGCAGAACAACCTTGTATAGGCAATACTACTGACTAATGACAAAGCAAAATTGGTCAGAGAGAAACTAGTTAACCAACCAGCCTCAAAATGTGTCCACATTGCCATCGTCTCTCACCCGGGAAGAGTTGTGGGTATTCTTTCAAAAAGTTGAGCCCGGCACCTATGTACTTTCTCAGAACCTGGTGCTTCGAAGAACTTTTCTTTGGCTTCATCTTCATCTTCCCCTTCCCTATTAATACATCCCTGAGGGCATAAGCACCTCAAAACTTGTTTACCCTAAAAAAAGTCTCTCTACTTCTACTTCATTCTTTGGTCCTTCCGGCTACATGGTGCTCCATCGTGTGAATGAATCACACTTTCTCAAGCAGGAAGAAATAATACAGTCTTTCAAGGGGCCCCTGGATGGACCTGAACTGTCACCCTTTGGGACTAGTCAAAGAGCACTTAACCATGAATCCCATCCAGGGAGCTTAAATGTAATCACAATAAAGACTAATCATCAAATAACCTACTTCAGAATTTTAACAGATTTTGGCTGGGTGTGAAAAGAGACCTCTGGGATTTCAAATAATCCTAAACTTATAATGCGATCCTCTCTTCTCTGGGCCCTTTTCCTAACCTGTGTTCCTGCTACCTGCGGTTTATCCTCCCAATCTTCCTTCTGGTTTCTCTTGAGGCCAGAGTGCCAGCTGTGCTAAATTGTGTGATAATTCTGTGCTAGGAATAATTCTCCTGAGGAAGCAAGCGGAGCCAAGCTCCATCTCTGGTCTGCGGAAGAGAAAATTTTCAATCTGCAAAGCCCTAAAAGTCTACAGCTCACAGACACTTTTATTGTCATACTATCGATAAAGACCTTAAAGTAAGAAATGACAGCTCTGTGATGAAGCCAGCGTGGCTCTCAAACCAAGTGCGAAGGATTATTATTAACACTTGGATTATCCAATTTAATTACTATTCCTTTTTCTTAACTTAGTCTATAGTGTGAGGGCAGAGGCAGGTCACTGTTAGAATCGTCTCTTCCACACTGTAGAGTCAGGTCAGTGTTATCACGTGGTCAGCCAGCACTACCTGTCACCGAACGTTTGCTTGTTACTATGATAGAAGCAGCTTTCACTGGGGCTACGAGAGGAAGGCAGACTAAGAAAAGAGGCTTTGTTAAAAATAAACATTTCTGAAATTAGGCCAACGCAAAGCACCATCTGCATGTGGTCACGCGGATGGCAGAGGACCAAGCAATGTTTGCATTCTTGGTGTCTGGAAATGCCAACTCCACAAAAGCTAATAGAAATAGGCTATGGCGCAGAGACTCTGCACGGGATAGGCTGACAGGGGTCTAATCTTCACCAGTCAGGAGATGGAAAGGGAAGTACTGCTTAAGCCCTGGCAAATTACCACTGTAAACCTTTCTAAGTATTCTTTTTCTTTTCAATAAGGCAGAGGAAAGGACAATGTTGATTTCCGCTGATGGTATTCTTACACTAGGAAAAAAAATCCATATAGAATAGCAATTTGCTGTTACAGATGACTGAGTGTGTGACAGGAGATTTACGGGGGAAAGAAACAGTTTAAAAAAAATGACCAATCTAGGAAGCATGAGTGGATCATGTGTGCACACGCAATGGAGTTTTCCCCTCAAATATGATAATTTTTATTTGTCCAATCGGGATGTGCGATTGGCACAGGATAGAGCAGGGTTTAGGGCTGTTGTACATAGGGTCGCTGTGAGTCACAAGTGACTCGATGGCACATAACAACAACAACAGCCCTTGGAAAACTAGGCCCAGATTTAGAGCAGGGTTTAGGGCTGTTGTACATAGGGTCGCTGTGAGTCGCAGGTGACTTGATGGCACCTAATAACAACAATCTAGGAAGCATGAGTGGATCATGTGTGCTTACAACAATGGAGTTTTTCCCCCTCAAAAAATGATAAGTTTTGTCTTCCATAAGGTTTTTTTCTAAGGAACAAAATAGGAACTTAAGTCTCCTTTTAAGTTTTCGAGCAAATGAAGAGATGTCTTGTCTGGGAAAAAGCTCCCTCATCACCCTCAATATCTTAACGAATAATACATTCCATTTCCTTCTGATCTTTGCCTTACGTGGCAGCCAAAGTGATCTGTGAAAAACCCAAATCTAAACATGTCACTTCTTGATTAAAATCCTCCAGCACACTCCCATTGTTCTCAGAATAATGTTCAAATTATTATATTTTTTAAATAGGTCCCCTAATCCTAAAGTGGAGCTCTAGTGACTTGACGTTAGGTGCTGTGGGGCAAGTGTAGCTCATAGCAACCCTTGAACGACAGATCCGAACCGTGTCCTAAGCTGTACCATCCTCACCATCTGTGACACATCTGAGCCATTGTTGGAATAACTGTGTCAGTCCATCTCGTTGGGTGTCTTCCTCTCCTTCACAACCTTCCACCTTCCCAACCATGATGTCCTTCTCCAAGGAGCAGCCTTACCTCACACAATGTAAGCATATGAGGTGAAGGTTTGCAATGCACTGGCAATGCAAAGGTACACAGTTCCTACCATCCACCAGCTGCTCCATTGGGAGAAAGATGGGTAATCTTCTCCTGTGCAATTTACCATCTTTGAGAACCCACCAGAAGGTTGGCTATGGTTCGGTTAGGACCCAATGGTACACAACAGCAATAGCAGGTCTATGATGCATCCCTTGTATATGATGTAGTGCATAATGGGACTCTGGAAGTTGGCTGACTGGCTGACATCTCAGTGGAAGTCTCGTCTTGGTGGCAGGCAGGCAAGGGAAACTTCTGGGGTCCTTTCTGTTGCATGTTACTGTTCCTTTTTCTTCCTCAAAAGTGAGTGGCCCTAAGCCTCAGACTAAGGGTAAAAGTGGAGGCCTGCTCAAGGGTGTGATTTTATTTTAGAAGTATATTCTTTTGAAGACACAGCAATCATTTGTCTATTTGTTATGCTGAACAACATGGAATTGCTGTGATGCTGAACACTATTCCATAGTCGTGTCAAATACCATAATGGTTACCCATTACGTACAATGGTCGGATGAGCCTCCAGATTGATTCATGTTGGGAAGCAGGAGTGGCGTTCACTTCCTAAACTAGATGCCTCTGGAAACTCTACAAACTCTCTTATAAATGTACAGAAATGATGTTAATTATAGAACAGAGTTCAGGTCTTTTGTGCAAAGCTTACTCTGAGTCATATTTGACTCGATAACACTTAAACACTGCTAAATGAAACAAGTGCTGTTATAGCTGGAGGAACACTCTTCTAGTTTGCACATCACTCTTTGTCAATGTGTTGTATGAGGTAACCAGGGTTTACTGTGATGCTGAACCTTGTACCACTGGGATATCAAATACCAGAATAGCTTCCCACTGTGGACAGTGTTTTGTGGAGTTCCCAGTTGTAAAACAGGTTTGGAAGCAGGAGTGGCATCCACTTCCTAATCCATATGCTTCTGGAGACTCTATGAATTTGGAGAAACGATGATAGTTATGGAAAGGCATTAGGTCTTTTGTTCATAGAATCACTATGAGTTGACTTCAACTCGATGGCAATCACCACCACCACCAACAGTAGTGCATAATGGATCAGACTGTTAACCAAAAGTTTCATAGTTCAAATCCACCAGCCGCTCTGAGACATAAACCTTCAGAAATCTCATGGAGAATGACTAGGAGTGGAACTAACCAGAGGGAATGGAGAGCACTCTGTGAAATCTCTCTTAAAAAAAAAAAGAGTGAAGAAAAAAAAAGAAAACTCAAAGCCCCCCAAAACACAACAACATACAAAGCAAAACCCTCATTGCTGTTGAGGTAGAACCAATCCAATAGCTGACCATCCAGTGCGCTTCCGAGGATGTAAATCATAATGGGAGGAGATGGTCCACCTTTCGCTCTCAAAGCTGCAAATGGATTCAAAACACGAGAGGTATGGGTTTTGACTAGGTCACTCACATCACTAGGGACCAGGTCATTTGTTAACACACTTAGTTTTTAATGAAAAGGTCAGTAGTTCACGTTTACCCAGAGATGTCTCAGAAAGCTCGTACTTTCTTCCAAAATAAGCAGTCATTAAAAATTTAAGAGAGTTCAAATCTGACACCCATAAGTGTCACAATCAGTTAAGATGGATTTATATTTTTATTTACCTTTCATAGTTTTGCTCCCTATCAACTGCTCAAGGTCAGTGTCACTCTAGAGCCCCCAACAGTGAGCTCAACCTTAGGTAACAAGGCACTCTTCACTGATTACTGTAAGAAGAGTCCGTGAAGGATGGCTTTAAAGGACCGAGGACAAAGAGGCAGGAAGAAGGAGGGCAGGGCAGTCACGACCCCAACCACATCCTGCTTTACTGGCCCGTGAACTCTCACCAGTCCGTTCTGCAATCTTTGCTTTCTGTGGATACACTGTTCTACGAGGAGGATTTGATCTAGGTCCCCCCTAGGCAACGGGACCTCCTCATTCCTGCTCCATCCCATCTCCCGAGCCCTCCTGGCAGCCTCACCAAATCATTCTTTGGCTTTCTGTGCAATGTTCTTTCTAGATCTTTCCAGGTAGGCTTCTTGCCAAAACGAAGTCTTCAGGCTAAAGGTCCCTAGCCACTTAAAACTCTACCACCTGTTACAGATAAAAGACCTCTACAATGGATCCATTATTATGTATTATGGATAAAAGAAGTAGCCTACTAAAGCCCAGGAAATGTTACCATGAGAGCACTGAAAAATCCTCACCACTAGACCAACAGGCACAATGTTGTTGTTGTTGTTTGATGCCGTCGAGTCGTAGACGACTCAATAGCAACCCTATGAATGAAAAGCCTGAGCACTGTTCGTACATAGAGTTTCCGGAGGCAAGCCATTTTGGAAGTGGAAGCCACTCCTGCTTCCAGGCTTGATTTAGTCGGGAAGCTCCAGCCAACACTGTCCACCATGGGTACCCATTACCACGATTGGCACATCACTGTCACAGGCTTCAGCATCACAGCAACCACGAGTTGCCTCTGTACAGCAATGCACAGGCCAGACAGGCACAATAGATGGAGAAAAGATCGAAGTTGTCAAGGATTTCCTTTTATTTGGATCCACTATCAATACCCATGGTAGCGAGAGCTCAAGAAACCCAAAGATGTGTTGCACTGAGAAAAACCAGCTCTCAAAGGTCTCTCAGAAATGCTAAAAAGCATGCGAATTGAAGGATGAAATCACATTTGGGCCAATCCTTGATCTTTTCAATGGCTTTCTATGTATGCGAAAGCTAGGCAATGAATAAGGACAACAGAAGAAGAATCAAGAGCTCTGAAGTGTGATGTTGAGGTAGAACACGGAAGGAATGGACCATGGATTGTCAAAAGAACAAACAAGTCTATCTGACAGGAAGTTCAATCAGGGTGTTCCTTATAGGAAGGGAGGGTGAAATGTCATCTCACAGACTTTGGGTATGTTATCAGGAGGTGCCAGTTAAAAAAAAAGAAAAAAATTAAAATGGAAAGAAGGAAGGAAGGAAGGAAGGAAGGAAAAAGAAAAGAAAAGAAAAGAGAAAAAAAGAAAAGAAAAGAAAAAGGAAGAGAAGAGAAGAGGAGGGGAGGGGAGGGGAGGAGAGGAGAGGAGAGGAGACGAGAAGAGAAAAGAAGAGAAAAGAAGAGAAAAGAAAAGAGAAAGATTTCTTATTAAGGAAAGAAAAGAATGTCAGGAAAAAGATAAATGATAATGTTTATGAAGATGCATTGAAACAGTGACTGTCACCATGGACTTGAACATGGACTTGGAACCATTATGAGTTGCAAGATTGTGAGGATGAAACAGGAAGGATAAGATTTCACTCTGGTTTTCACAGTCACTAGCAGCAGCTGACTAACACATGGAACACATTATTTGAAAGCACTGAGCACCTTAACTCACTATCTTTAATCTCTTTTGTTGTTTACTGCCATTAGCATGGATTTATGACAACCAGTGTGTAATCAAAGTCAGAACCCTCTACTTGGCCCTACAGCCTTTGATAGGCTGATGATTAGATCCTTCTGAAAATAAAGTTTCCAGAAGTAGAATCAGTTTTCCAATCATTCTTCTTGGTCTATCCTAGTGGAAAGCCTTACTGACACCTGTCAAGCATCCTGACAATATGCAAATATCCAGGGACAGTAGGTAATGGCTGGGCATGACATGCATAGGCCAAGAATCAAATCCACACCTCCCACATGAAAAGGTACATTCTATTGCCGAATCACCATCCCCTGCCACTTCTTCACATACTTTTCACTTTTATACATACGTTATTAAATAAATGGCAATATTCAATGTAGTAGGGTACCCTCTGAAGATTAAATGTGCTGTGTTATTACATTTTATTTAATAACTAAGTTATTGTGGAATCATTCAAAGTGATCTTTCTTGCAAGAGGAAATGCTGGTAGGCGAGCTTCTAAAGGGAGAAAAGGATGGTTCATCTAAGTAAAGAAAAAAAACAAGACAAAACTGGGAAGACTTTCAAGACCCATGCAAACTAGACCCCAGAACTACTCCAGTCTCAAAACAAGAGTTTTGTACCTGCTAAGGCACTGTGCGGCCTTAAAACGCCGAATAGCTGGATTTGGAGAGTCTACCAGTGAACGTGACACTTCACCTTCACGAAGCGGGCTGATGTGTCTCAGATTCGGCCCCTTGGCTCCGAATTCAAATTCCAAATCTATGAAGGCACAAGTGTAACCAAACTATTCCATTCACTTTGAATGTGTCGATGAAATTTTTTTTTATCAATGAAATTCCAAGTAATGGGAAAGCAAAATTAAATGTTTATTTAATTTTATAT
>NW_006399761.1:11232641-11257003 GCF_000299155.1 Elephantulus edwardii
ATGCTATCTTCCTTGCTGAGCGCTGCTCTAACAAATAAGTCCTGGTTTTGTAGTGGGCTGCTGTGTGTGGCTGCTAATCAAAAGGTTGGCGGTTTGAATCTACCAGGTGCTCTGCATGAGAAAGATGGGCAATCTCATTCTCTAAAGATTTAAGTTCCCAGAAACACAATGGAGTTTCTCCATGTGCTACAGTCTAGTGGAGAGCAGGGAATTTTGGTTTTGACTCCTTTAAGCAACTGTGAGGAAGCTCTGATGGCCTAGTGGTAAGAACTTGTGCTGTAATCCCAAAGACACACGGTTCAAATCCACCAGCTCCTCCACAGGAGAAGGATGGGCAGTCTTGTCCTGCCTGATACACCGACTCTGAAAATCCTTGGGAGGGTGAGCCCGCTTCCCACTCGATGGCACACAGCAACAGCATGTAACCGTGTTCAAGAAGTCAAATGTTGCTCATGTCACTAAGCCAAGATTGAGTGGGAGGCATGAAAGTAGAAAAAGAAATAGTCTCAATGTCTAGCCTTTGAGGTTTTGGGTTTTGTTGTGTTTTTATAAATGGCACATTGAGCTATCTGCTCAAGGTATCAGATTCTCCAAAAGGTCTAGAGTGCGTCTTCCTTGGACAGCATTTTCAGTGTGTTCTGCTGAAAAATAAATTTGGATCTCAACAGTGTTTTCTTGAACTGTTGTTGTTGTTAAGTGTCTTCGAGTTATAGATGACTCATAGCGACCCTATGAACAAAAGACCTGGGCACTATTCATAGAGTTTCCGGAGGCAAGCCATTTCAGAAGTGGATGCCACTCCTGCTTCCAAACTTGTTGTAATTGGGGAGCTCCACCAAACACTGTCCACCATTGGTAACCATTACCACATTTGACACATCAGTGTCACAATTTTAGCATCACAGCAACCATGAGTTACCTCTGTACAGCAAATTGACAGACCAGTGCTATATCACGGAGAAGAATGTTTGAAAAAAAAAAATTAAACCAGGCTTGAGAGTTGCACATTAAAATCACCCACCTTTGGCTGGGTAACATAACTTTCTGTCAAATAGGCCAGCATAGCTCTCTCTCTGTTATTTTCATGAGGGGGGGGGGGAATCCTATCTTACACATTAGAATAACATTAGTGGTAAAAGAGATTGTACCTTAACTATTACCGTCATTATTATTACAATAGTATGCTATAAAATGTCAAGTGAGAATATGCAAACAGATCTAGCTCTTTGCTAAAATAAATAAGGGAATTGGCACACAAGCACTGTAGAAGAGTAATAAAGCGTTTTTAACTATCTGAGTGTCTATTGGAAGTTGTAGTTTTATGAAAGCAGAGCTTCTTATGAGGAATATAGAATAAAAGGTAAGTCACAGAGGTGAGGGGAAAAGGCACAAACGGGAAGAATAGAAGTGCTTGGTGATCAATAGAATTAATGCTCTGTCTAATGGAGCCAAACCTCCCCTTGTTCACCTTAACCCACCCGCTGCTGTCAGAACCTGGGGTGACAGAAATGCCCTTCTTTGAATCATGTATACTTCACTCCTATGTCTTTGTTCCTACTCTTGCTACCTTAGTTCAACATAAATTCAAAGAAAGAAGGAAGAAATGAAATAAGGAAGGGTTGTTGTTGTTGTTATATGCCGTCAAGTCACTTGTGACTCATAGCGACCCTATGTACAACAGTTCTAAACTCTGCTCTGTCCTGTGCCAATCTCATTGCCTCCAACACACTCATTCCGATTGTCCCAGTCACTGAATCAATCCATCTCCCAGAGGACCTTCCCCTCCCACGCCTGCCCTCCTCTCTCCCAAGCATGATTTCCTTCTCCAAGAACCGGTCTCTCCTTACAACATGACCAAAATATGTCAGACGAAGTCTCAGAATCCTTGCCTCCAAGGAGAAGCCCGGTTTAACCCTCTCCAGGATGAACCTGTTCATTTTCCTAGCAGTCCATGGTACATTCAATACTCTTCTTCAGCACCACAGCTCAAAGGCATCAATTCTCCTTCTATCCTCCCTGGTCATTGTCCAACTCTCTGATGCACAACAAGTGATTGCAAAGACTATGGCCTGTACCAGATGCACCTTAGTCTCCAGAGAGACACCATTACTCTTGAATACTTTAGAGAAGTCCCTAACAGCAGACTTTCCCACCGCAATATGTCTTTTTATCTCCTGGCTGCTGGTGCAGAGTGTTGACTGTGGAGCCAAGCGTACTAAAGCTGTGAACAATCTCAATCTCTTCACCATCCATCCTGATGCTGCCAATTGGTCCAGTGAATTCAAGCATATTGTGTTTGTGACTGAGTTGACCGGAGAGTTCAAGAGCTGAATTCAAACTCATTGCCCTTGAGTGGGAACCAACTCAGCTGACCCTTTCATGGACTGTTGGAGGCTGTGAATGACACAGGAGGATACTGGCCATCTTCCCCTCTGGAAGATTTGCTGGTAGCTTTGAACCAAAAAAGAGGGGCCCCCATTGGGATAGCAGTGCAGTCCCCTATGTACTGCCATGAGGCTTCTCCGTGGAGGTGAGAGGGAGAGGGATGAGATGATGCCCAGATGGTGTTCCATCATCACCCTGCTTCACTTCTCAGCCTTCTCTTACTGACTCCTGAAAAAGTGTATCCTGATCCTCTCCAGTCACTGGTTGAACATCAATCTCCAGACGCCGGTCTTCTGAGAAAGATACATAATAATTTCCCCTCATTTTTTTATACACAGAGCTCTGGAGACCTAGCTGATGAAGGGCTGTACCGATTTACATATAATGGAGAGAGAAAACATTTCAGTGTGTGTGTGAGGTAATTTTATCATCTACTTGTGTTTTCACAATCTACTGTAGCATCCTCGTACTATTTTATGAATGTTGTTGTTGTTGTGTACTATGGAGGTGGAACCTGCCTCACACAGGAGGAGACTGCCGATCTTTTTCCTGCAGAGCAGCTGGTGGATTTGAACTGTGTACCTTTGGGATTGCAGCATAACTCCTTGCCACTAGGCCACCAGCTCCCTATTTTATAAATAGTGTCATATCAAAGTATTGAAATACATACTTTACATACCTGCACACACACTGTAGGAAACTGGATAGCTCCCTAGAACAATTCAAGTACATTTGGATTCTAGTTTACACCCAAAATAATGTTATAGGATGTGTGACTATTTTCCAATTGGAAAATTATACTTTCTTCTAGTTAATTTATTTTCATTATCTGTATGGATTTAGACATAAAATTCTGAAAGTGAAAAAAAACATAGAAAATATTAATAGCCATGAGAGACCAGGGCAATTAAATATTAATATCATATGTGTCCTGTTTACTTTACTATTATGTCTATGTGGGTAAGAAATGAGAATAATTTTATCACAGCCTGATAAATTTGATTCATGTAGACATGTGATTTGAATCATGCTGTTCAAATTTCTCTACAAAATGCATGTTCTTTTCACTAGAATTATTAAGATAATGCTTCAATTTGTCACTTTCTCTGTCACTGTTGTTTAATGTATATAAAATCATTCTGTTCATTGTCTTGCAGACAATAGCATTTCCATAAGCATTTCAAGGACAGAGGGTTACAAAGTTTTCTTTAAGAATAGTTTTAATTATCCAAATAAAACTACATGCCTCCAGAAACTCTATGAACTTTGATAACTGTCGACAGTTGTAGAGGGGCTTCAGGCCTTTTGTTCATAGGGTTGGTATGAGTGGTGTTTGACTCAAAGGCAATCAACAACAATGACTGCATAAATCTCTTGCAAATCCTGGCTTTGTTTTCTCTAAAAACACTAGGTTCTAGGGATAAAATTTTCAACAATCATTGCATTGATATTTTGTCTTAAAAGAAATAGGAGCATATAGCTTAAATAAAATAAATCCCTATATGGAACATCAATATTTAGAACATATTCTGTCCCTTTCACAGCACAGCTAGCTCAAGAAATGGTTTAACATCGATTGTGTATCCCTTCCATTGTCGTTTGATGCTTTCAGAGCCATTCAATATTTTCTCCTTCAATCCTGCAACTCCAGACACAGGATAATAGGGCTTAAGTGGAACAGAAGAGGCATAAGATGCACCATTCGCCAAATAACTTCAACCACCAGAGGATGAGAAGTGGCCTGCCTTGCAAAGTCTCTTCATTATCAAGAAATACAAATTGCAAGAGAGAGAAAGAAACAAGCTTTGCAGAAAATTTTGGAAAAAACCCCAGAGCATCTACTACCTCTATCCATAAATTGCCACTGCGTTCTAATTTCTATAGCCATATTTAATGTTATCATTGAGATACCTTCTTTGAGGCATTGGAACTGCCTAACAATATGCACAACTCACAACTTTTAGAAGAACTGTAAAAAATCCCATTCTCATTAGAAATCTTGAGAAATGAATCTGCTTCTGTTTTGTTCACTTGAGATACCATGAGCGTCATATATGTGCCTGGTATAGTTAATTCCAACTCACTGTAGCCTTATGCACTTAGAATCAACCACTATTTGGTTCTGCACCACTGTTACTATGTTTGTATTCACTCTTGAGCCATCGTTGTAATGCATCTTGTTGAGGGCCTTCCTCTTTTTGCAGCTCAAGCATGATGTCCTTCTCTACAGAACTATGCCTCTTAATAAAACCCTCAAAATAGGTGAGCCAAAATATGTTCATCATGTCTTACAAAAAGTATCCCCATTATATTCTTTGAGACATATTTTCTTTTTTGACTCTCCGTGGTATATTCACTGCTTTTCATCAACACTACAACTCAAAAGGTATCAATTTTCCATCAACCCTCCTTTTCCATTATGCCGCTTTTACATGGATACGAGACAGGTAAACATGTGGTAAGACAAGGCAGAGAACCTTCGCCTTTTAAGTGTTAACTTTCTTCTTTAATACTTTAAAGGTATCTTTTGCAGAAGATCTTCGTAATGTAATATGTTGTTTGGTTTCTTGATTTTGTTAGCGTAGGCACTGATTGTAGATCCAAGAAAAACTGAATCCTTGACAGATTCAATTTTTCCTGTGTTGTCATGGTGTTGCCTCTTAGTCCAGTTATGAGGAGTGATATTTTCATTACAGTGAGGTGTGAGGTGTCATTAATACCGAAGGCTGTAATCTCTGATCTTCCTCAGTAAATACTTCAGGTCCTCTTCGCTTTCAGCAGGCAATGTTGTATCATATGCCTAGCACACGTTGTAAATGAACCTTGCTTCAATCTTGAAGTTCTTTACATAATCCAATTTCTTGGTACAAAAATTAAGTACGGTAAAACAACGCAAAGGTAGACAAAAGCCTACTTCTTAGACTAAGTACAGGTCTCACATGAGCACAATCCATTTTTCTGATATTCCTATTCTTTGCAATAATGCACCTGTAATTTATTTTGATCCACATCGTCAAATGTTTTTTCATAGTTGATAAAACACAAGGAAGTCTCTTTCTGGCATTGTGTGCTTTCAATCAAGATCAATATGATATCAGTGATAACATCTCCGCTGTATATCTTCAGAATCCTACCTTTCTACGTAGTTAGTCTGTTTCAAATTATTTTCATCAAGATTTTGCTTGTGTACAATGTTAATGATGTCACTCAGTACTTCCCACGTACTGTTGACTCACCTTTCTTTGCAAGAGGCCCCAATATGAATCTCTTTCAATTGGTTGGATAGGTAGCTGTCCTCCAAATATCTTGACAAATCTCAGTGGGAGTCTCTCATGTTCCATCCTTTGGCGAAATAGTTTTTTGTTATTTTCTCAATTCCTGGAAGCTTTCTTGATTTTACTTAATTTTCTTTTTCAATCCCATTAGTACAACTTGAACTTATTTTAAAATTCTATTGTTTCTCAATTAAGTGACTTCTCGGGGGAAAAAATAATTGGTTAACACGTTGCCGCAAATGATGGCAAAAAAAAAAATAAAATAAAAAGTAAAAATGTGTTTCTAAGCACGGTTGTCAATTTAAGTGTGTGGCAACATGTTAAACATGATTATGTATCTTTTCCATAGCTTTTGATGCTTTTTGAGTCATTCAATATTTTGTCCTTAAATATTAGATATCCAGACTTGATTTTTTCCCCCTTCACTTCTTTCTGCTTTAGAAATGTTAAGCACATTCTACCTTGATAACATCTGTAGAAGAATGTCCTGCATCTTTTTTTACCTGCACGAGTCTGGGGGGTATAATCGTTGAGCATTTTCCCACTTCCTAAAAGGCTGCTGGTTCAAACTCACATGGAAGTGATTCAAAGAAAAGGCTTAGTTAGTGATCTACTTCTGAACCATCCCAGCCACTGACAACCGTACAGAGAAACTCTGCTCTGCACACCTCGGGTTATCAGTTAGAATTGATTAAATGGCAAATATCTTGGTTTGGTTTTAGTTTTCTTGGTATTTATATAGGCATAAATTACAAATTACGAAAACCACTTACAATATGCTGTTTAAGTCTGAGATATTTTGTTTGGTTTTTGGTTTGTTGGGTTTTTTTTTTTTATTACTTCCTAGGGTCTATCTGCTATTCATTTACTTTATATTTGACAGTTAGGGAGTTCTGGTGGTGTGGCCCATCAGAAGTTGTGTTGCTAGCCAAATGTCCTCTCTCTCTGGTGGTGGAATCCGCTAGCAGTCTGCGGCGGAAAGGGAGGCAATCTTCTCCTGTTCAGTTTGTTGTTGTCATGTGCCATCAAGTCACCTATAACTCATAGAGACCCTATGTACAACATCTCTGCCTGCCCTATCCTGAGCCAGTCTCACTGACTCTGACACACCAACCCCGAGTTACTGTGTCAATCCATCTCATCCAATCCATCACATTCCTCTCCTGTGCTGTCCCTCCGCCCTTCCGAGCAGGAAGTCTTCCTCCAACGACCGATCCCTCTTGACAACATACTCAAAGTACATGAAACAGAGACTAGCCTTCAAGGAGAAACCTGGTTTCACCCTCTCTAAGACAGACCTGCTGGTTCTCTTGGTAGCCTATGGATATTCACTGACTCTTAAAATCCAGTGGCGGGTCAATTATGACTTGGTTGCAACTCGAAGACAATGAGAGATATCACATTTTGAAGGGTTTCATCTATCAAATATCATCTTTCTATTATATATTTTTATTATGAATTTTAATGAACATTTATAGAGACTTTGGATTTCCATTCGTTCATTACTGCATTTTTCTCCCTGCCTACCCCTTACCTCCTCAGTTCTCTCTTCTCTTTGAAAAGTAAAAGAAAACTTCTTTCATTGGTATACAATTCTCTCCCAGCCCTAAGTCCACTCCACTGTGCAGCCTTCATGCTGGACTTTTGTCATGATCATAATACCCAATCATATATTGCTTTAAACAGTTCTTTCCCTCATCTGTTTCAATGCAGTATACATTATTTATCCCATTTTTCTCAGTCTCCCCCCAACCCTGATGTCAGTCCCTTTCTACAACAGTGGCACTATGCAGTATTTGTCCTTTTGTGACTGAGATATTTCACTCAGCATAATGTCCTCCTACAAATGCCATCTTCTAAGGAACGATATTCTATTTTTGTATATGTATAAGCTGTTGTGTGTCATCAAGTCAGAACTACTCATAACAAACCCTCTGGTGGGTTTTCAGAGACTGCACATCACAGGGGAGGAGAATGTCTGCCTTTGACTCACAGAGCAGCTGTTGGATTTGAATGATCTGCTTTTGTGTTGGCAGCACAATTCCTTACCAACAGACCGCTTGTGTATGAATATATGCATTTGTGTTTATAGTTGAAAGTGCCAGTCACAACAGAGCACAAAATAATACTGCTACAATGAATTGATATGTAACTCTAGTCGAAAGTAAGAAACTACTAAATAATTCCTGTTGCCTTGTCACATGTAAAGTATGTTATTGCTATTCATTGGACTTTTGAACCTCTGAAAATAACTCATGGGCTTTAATTATTAGTTAAACGACTCTGCAAGTTTAGCAGCCATTGGTGTGAGTGGATCAGAGATATCATGTGTTTATATATTGGTGTTTTTACACATCAATAAAACTATACACAAAATTCAGTGGCAAATGGGGACCAACTTTGCTCAACTGAGATGGAGGGAACAGGAAAGTCGTGTTTAGTTTTTTCCCCTCGGCAGCTAGGAGAACATGAGTTCATAAAGCAGCAATAAAAATTAATTCTAAATTGAGTTTAGCATTAACGTTGATTAGCATCCCAACTGCATAATGACTATTGTACAGCTCTTCAACTTTGTTGACATGAATAGTTACTGACAAGTCAGATTTATCGATGTTATAATAAATAGGGGAGGATTTTGTAAAACTCTCAGTAATTGAAGACATTATGTCAGAAAAACCTCTTTAAGAGGCTCATGGAACACAGATATGCAAACTACCGGCAGATCAAAATATGGATTCCTGAAGATTCTGGTGTCATTGGCAAGACAAATGAAAAAATATGTACTATGAAAAATGTCCAGCTTTTACTAAAACTTATGAGAATAAAAGAAGAAATAGAGATCAAGATCCAGCTTGATCATTGTTTATCATCTAGTTGAGGAGGCTGGGAAGTGTTGCTGGAAGACTTTAGGGTGCTAGTCTTGTATATTTACACGCCATTTCTCAGGTACCCCTAGCTGGGTGAACCCCTGTCTCCATCCCAGTGTCTCAGGTGAGATTCTCCTCTCCTTTTAAGCCCCATGAGTTTTGCCTTCTCGCATCCATTCTCACCTACCACTAGTTTTAACAGAACATATTCATTTACTGCTTCAGGGGTTACATGATCATTTTCCTTCTTATTCCAGGTATGTTGTCTGTCTATGACTCTTCACAACCCTATGCACAAAATATTGAAACGTCACCCTATCTTATGCCATCCTCACTATGTCTGTCTCGCTCAAGGCCATTGTTACAGTCACTTACCTATCTCATTGAAGGGCTTCATCTCTCCCACTGACCTTCTACTTTTCCAAACATAGTATCTTTTGCCAAGGACTGGTACCTCCTGAAAACATCCCCAGAGTATATAAGACGAACTCTCCTCATCCTTGCCTCTGCAGAGCACTCTGGTTGTACTTCCTCCAAGATGAATGTATTTGTTCTTCTGTAGTGTGCAGTATAGTCAATCCTCTTCACCGCCACCGTAATTCAAAGACACCGATTCTTCTTCGGTCTTCCTCATTCCTTGCCCAGCTTTCATATACGTACTTAACTGTGCGCATGTGAAACGTGCACAGAGACCAAGAATCTGTCATTAAAACAGAACAAGGAAAACTTCCTGGTTTAAAGACAGGAATGTGTGCATCAGGATTGTATTCTTTCTTCGTACTATTAAATATGTATGTTGAGCAAATAATTTTAGAAGCTAGACTATCTGAAAAAAAAGTGACACCAAGATCGGAGGGAGACTCATTAACAATATATGCATGTGGCACAGCCTTGCTTACAGAGAGTAGACTTTAAACATTTAACGAAGATATAAGCCTCCAGTCCTCAATATAGATTATATACTTAAACATCAAGACGCAAAAATCTTCACAATTGGACCAGTAAGCAACACTGTGATAAATGGAGAAAGACTGAAGTTATTAATGGTTTCCAATTTTACTTGGATCCACATTTCACCACCACTGAGGCAGCAGCCAAGATATCAAAGGACATATTGTATTGGGTAAAAACACTTCCAGGAATCTTTTTTAAATTACCAAAGGAAAAGGATGTTACTTGACAGACAAATAGGTACTTGGCCCAAGTGACTGTATTTTGAGTCTCTTCGCATACATATGAACGCCCCTGAGTAGTTGCTAACAGACCCTTCTGTCCTGGGATTAGTCATGCAATACCAGTCTTTGGAACGAAAGCCTCATAAGTCTTAAAATACCTTATTGTCCAGAAGTACATCCCACTCCCATCTCCAGCAGAAGGCCTACACAGCCGCCCTCACAGAATTTCCCACATGCCACCAACTTTCCAAAAGAACGAACGGATAGGTCTGAGGGAAAGGGAGGCCAGAGTGCTGCTTGGAAGTAAGGATGGTGAAGCTTCGTCTCTCCTACTTTAGGCATGTTGCTAGGAGAGGCTATTTCTTGGAAAAGAATACCATGCTTGGGAAGGTGGAGGGTCAGTGAAAGAGAATACCCCTAATGAGATGAATTGGCACAGTGACTGCAGAAATGGGCTCAAGTGTGTTAGAGATGATGAGGATGGCACCGGATAGAGCAGGGCTCAGATCTGTGGTTCACAGTGGCACCCAACACCAATTAGCATGGGCCATTAAACAAAGAACCACCTAAGATAGTATGAACATGGTCAAAGCAACCACCAACAAGATGGGTTATTTTTTTCAGGTACTAAGCACTTAGGTACAAGCTCTGGAAAAAAACCAGTGTAGGATTTGAACTACTACTGGCTTAAGTTATATAGTTCCTATTCTATCAGGTAACATAGCATTGCCCATCCTGGAAACACTGTGTAGGGAATTATCTATATACAATTGCCGTCAGTTGTCAATGGCCCTTGATTCATGCCACATAGGAACAAACCTAGCCAGGTCCTGTCCCATTCCAATGGGGATAATATCATTGACAAAAGTATACACAAAAGGGTTTGCCCTGGCTGATTTTCAGAATCACACCTATAGACTTTTCTTCACAATGTATATGTATATTTATTTTCTATTTATAATATGTTTTATATTGCTGGGTAGCATCAGGATGGATGGTGAAGAGATTGAGATTGTTCACAGCTTTAGTTTGCTTGGCACCAGCAGCCAGGAAATTAAAAGACATATTGCAATGGGAAAGTCTATTGTTAGGGACCTCTCCAAAGTACTGAAGAGCAATGGTGTCACTCTGGAGACTAAGGTGCATCTAATACAGGCCATGGTCTTTGTGATCACTTGTTATGCATCAGAGAGTTGGACAATGACCAAGGAGGATAGAAGGAGAAGTGATGCCTTTGAGCTGTGGTGCTGGAGAAGAGTACTGAATGTACCATGGACTTCTAGGAAAACAAACAGATTCATCCTGGAAAGGGTTAAACCGGGTGGCTCCATGGAGGCAAGGATTCTGAGTCTCCGTCTAACATACTTTGGACATGTTGTAAGGAGGGACCGGTCCTTGGAGAGGGATGTCATGCTTGGGAGGGTGGAGGGACAGCGCAGGACGAAGGCCCTCTATGAGGTGGATTGATCCAGTGGCTGGGCTAATAGGGATGGGAGTCTCAGAGACAGTGCGATTTGCACAGGACAGAGCAGAGGTTAGGGCTGTTGTACATAGGGTCGCTATGAGTCACAAGCAAGTCGACTGGCACATAACAACAACAACATTGCTGGCAACTTGTGGAACAGTATAGCAACGCGCAAGCTTCCATGGACAGATGGGGAGCAGCTGCATATGACGTGCGCTGCTTACAAGGAAGGTGAGAATTCTGCCTTTGAATCACAACTTCCCGTTCTACGCGTGGGATGCACCTGAGTTATACGGGCAGTGACGCTGGCAAGAGATTCTGACAAAGGATGCTCAAAATAGAAAAGCCGCACACAACAAAGACAGAAGTTTCTCTTCACTGACTATAAGCTGGAATCTTTACCCTTTATGCATAACTTTTGAACTGAAATAATTTTTGGATTGTTTTAACAATTTCTCATAAAACCCCAGCAGTCTGCAACCTAGAGATGGACACAGTTTACTGCCCCTGGAGCCCCAAACCCCTGCCAGGCAGCTTGTGGCATTCTTTCCTGCGAATGGCCACAGCCTGTGTTTCCAAACCAAACCTTAATGGTAGCAATAATTTCTGCCTTCAAGTTCTAGGAAACTCTTTTTGCATTTTCTATTTTACTGCTGGTTTTCTATTATGGCCCATGAGATGGGTCTGCAAGATGTCCCTGTTTGCCATAAGCAGGCTCTAAAACTCCATCTCCAGTTTTCCAGCGGGTGGGCTTCAGCAGTCTAGCATGGGGTATGTGGGCTCAGCTGCCTCTGCCTTTCTTCTTTTCTGTGTGTGTGGTGGAGAGGCTGCTGTCTCCAGGTCAAATTCCTATCCTGGACTTTTGGCTCTGTAACTTCACATGCATACGAAAAAGCGTCAGCTTGCGATCTGTCCCTTTCAAAAGGCACTTCAAAGTCACTGCTCCAAAGGCAGTTACCATATAAATCTACTTCGCTTTTATTCTATGGGATATCTTCTTCTATAACTTTTCTGTGTGTCCTTTCCTAATCTTCCATGCCGTGCTGAAAAGTATTCTGCACTGATAATAGACTATTGATGGATCTCTTCTTCTCCAGTTGCCGCCTCTTATAAATCTTTTCAGGAGCAATGAGAGTATTGGTAAGTTCCTTCCCAGAATTTATTACATCTACTTTAAAATTTAATTCATTTTCCCATTTTCATCAATCTTGCCTCTTAAAAACATTTCTATTCAACTAAATCTACAAAATAGCAACAAATGCTTTAATTGTCCCCAGAAGTAATAAAGTTCAATTCAAGTTTCCACTTTTATATTAATTAGCCCTTCTGAACTATTATTTTCAGCCTAAATATAATTTATTTTAAATTCCCTATTAAATTGGACCTAAAATTTTACATTAGAGGTCTTTATTTTAATTGTGTTTTAATGTTGTGTTTACCATTCCATTCCATTTTCTCAAAGCAACATATTAATATATGTTTTTAATTTTCTTTCTTGAATTTAAAGCACCAGTAGTATTCTTTTTATAGGAATGCAATAGCAGTAATGATTCAGAGTGTTCTAGTTAGCTTAATCCTGTGTGAATTTACAATTAGCTTGGATTTGTAATTCTGTATTGGAGAAATTAATAAAAAAACCATTAAAACGTTAGTGACTTATCAGATACTGAGACTTACTGACTTCCAAATTGATAATTGTCATTCATTGCTGTTGAAACAGAATCATCTCCTAGTCAACCCTCCAGTGGCATCCCAGACTATAAGTTACATAGGAAGGGAGTGCTCATCGACCCTCGTGGAGCAGCTGACGGATTCTAACTGCCACGCTTTGTGTTGGCCCCACAATTCCTTAACTAGACCACCACCAGAGTTCCATAAGTTCTCCTTAGCAGTATAGCATTCTATAAGTTTTAATTTTAATATTCCTATCAGTATACATTTATAAGCGATTTAAGAAATCTCTAGTTCTTCTGCCTGAGACATTGGTGGTCCAGGAGGTAGTAGAATTCTTGTCTTTCGTGCAGGAGACCTAGGTGTGACCATTAGCCAATGTCTAGAGGTGTGCTTTCAGAAATCTGCCAGTGAAAACCCTGGGTGTCATACTGGACCAACTCACACTTGATTAAAGAAATGGAGCAGGAGAAGGCTTTCTTTAGTTCACGTGTGCATGGAGGCCCTACGAGTGGGGCTGATACTGTGCCAGCTAAAAACAACAATTAAAAAAAAACTTTATGTTATTTTATTTTAATTCTATTTTGTGTCTGTACCACCAAATCAGATCTGATTGGTAATAGGAGATTGCTCCTCCTTCTCCGGTGGAGAATCTGGTGGATTGGAACCACGTACCTCTGAGACTGCAGTGCAGCTTTTTGCCACTAGGCCACCAGAACTCCCTGTAACAACAGGTTTTTTAGGAAAAGAAAAACCAAGGTAACAATCTAACCGCATTGTGCCTCGGCCTTTATTCTTTCTTTTGTCTTCTTAAAGAAAGCTTTTGGCACTAATGTATTTAACTTTTAGGATAAAATTCAAAACCACTTGCCTTTTAGTAACTGGATTCCCATAAATTCTATTATTTTTCATTTATTATACGGCAGATAAATTGCTCACTAGAATTACGTAGAATGGAAGAATATGAGTTTTTGTTTGTTTAGTGTGGTTTTTTAAATACTGGTTTATTTACCAAGTTCAAACACATTGTTTTTCACATCAGATATTTCCCATTTTCGTCACACACCCCACACACATCAAATTGTATGACTCTATGATTAATCCCCCTCCTCACCCATGCTCACCCTGCTGCTTCCACCCCCTCCACCCTGCTTAGATCTTCATATTCATCTGCAATAATGGTTTTATACAGTATTTGTCCTTATGAGTCTGAGTTAGTTCACTCAGCACAATGTTCTCTAGTCCCTCCCAAGCTAGGTAGTAATTTACAAAATAATTGCTCCTGTGTGCTGCATTATATTCCATTGTGTGCCTGTACCATGATTTCTTAATAAATTCTATTGTGGTTGGACATCTGGGCTGTTTCCATGTTTTTATGATGGTGAATAACTCGGCTATGAACACTGGTGTACAAGTCTCAGTTTGTGCCTCAGTTCTAATATTCTCAGGGTATATATTCAAAGCAGTGGAAAATCTAGGTCATATGGAATTTCTATGTTCAGCTTTTTGAGGAAGCACCAAACTGCTTTCTAGAGTGGTTTGTACCATTTTACAATCCCACCAACAATGTATAAGAGTTCTATCTCACTACAGCCTCTCCAGTATTTATTACTTGCTGCCCTGTTAAACTTCACCACTGCTACTGAAGTGAGATGCTACCTCATTTTGGTTTTGATTTGTATCTCTCTTATTGCCAGTGATTTTCAGCATTTCTTCATGTGTCTGTTGGCAATATCTTCCTCCGTGAAAGTTCTTTCCATGTCTTTTGCCCATTTCGTAATTGGGTGATCAGTGTTTTTCTTGTGGAGGCCCAGGAGTATTCTGTAAACTTTCATTATGAGACTCCTGTCTGAGGTGATATTGCCAACTATTTGTTCCCAGTCTGTAGGTTGTCTTTTCACCCTGTTGGGAAAAGGTTTTGATATGCACAGAGACTTAATCTTTACCAAGTCCCATTCATCAATTTTATCCTCTTCAAACTGTGCATTCCTGGCTGCATTTAGCAGTCTCTTTATACCATAGACTAGGCCTTCTAAGCTTGATCCCAGTTTGTCTTTTATGAACTTTATGGTTAGGGGCTTTACTCCCAGGTCCCTGATCCACCTTGAGTTGTTTTTGTGTATGGTGTGAGATGTGGATCCTGTTTCAGCTTTCCGCAGGGAGTAGTCCAGCTTTGCCAGCACCATTTATTGAAGAGGTTGTCATTTCCCAATTTGAAAGGTTTGATTTCCTTGCTGAATACAAGTTGACCGTAGATAGCTGGGTCTATTTCTGAGTTTTTAATTCTGTTCCATTGGTCTATGTGCCTGTCATTGTATCAGTATCATACTCTTTTGGTTACTACTGCTGTGTAGTAGGTTTTGAAGTCAAGAAGTGCCTTCACTTCATTTTTGTTTCTCAGAAGTGTTTTGTTTATTCAGGGTCTCTTGCCTCTCCAAATAAACTTGGCAATTTTCCTTTCAATATCCTTGGAAAATGAATTTAGTATCTGTACTGGGATTGTGTTGAACATGTAGATTGCTTTAGGTAGGATTGTCATTTTCACAGTATTGAGTCTTTCTATTCATGAACAGGGCACATTTTTCCACTTTTTTTTTAAGAGGACAAGAAAAGTTTAATATTTCAAATTTCTTGCATCAGAAAGCATTCTTAGAATTCCATTTAAAAATAGTTACAATGAATTGGCAATTATACATCTTTATCTACTACATGGTGGCAACATAATACTTCAAAATGAAGCAGTTTAAAAAGAAATTAACAATAATTTAAAACAAAGTTTGACAATGGCACTGGCAGTCAAACACAAAGCATATGCTTTAAGGAAAAATGGTAGGTATGACATTAAAATACTTTGCCTTTCAATAAATACTTTGACTACATCATTAATACACTGGCATAAACTTTGTTTTAATCAAAGCTTACACATTTCAAGCTAATGGAAAAACTCTAATATGAAAGTAAATCTGAAAGCCTCAAAGTTTCATCATAAAATGCTCTAGACTTCACAAAATGCTGTTAAATTACTGGAGTGTTTAAGACTGCCTCCACGGTTCTGCAAAGTATTCACATCTGTGGCTTAAACTGCTGGGAGAGACCTCCTGGTTTACTGAGACACGGGCATTCCCTCCCTAACTGTTGCTAGCTTGGAATTCATGCTAAATAGATTTAAGTGGCTATCAAGTATGAACCCTTTACAGAATGATGCAGAAAGTAGCAAAAGGGGGAAAAAGAAATCTATTTATAGATCCTAAACTTTCCAACAGACAGAGGAGCGTAAGGGAAGAGAAGTCATGCGGCCATGAGGAGGGCAGCAAAGGCTGAAGTGTGGGGGAAAGGAGCTGGCCCACTCATGGAGACAGGGTATCTGCCTTCAGCCTGTCACAGTGGGAAAATCAGGTGAAAGACCTCTCCAAAGTGCTAAAGAGCAAGGAAGTCACTTTAAAGACTAAGGTGCACCTGATCCAAGCCCTGGTCTTTTCAATTGCTTCCTATATATCTAAAAGTTGGACAATGAATAGAGATTACAGTGGATGATCAAATCAATGCATTCAAACTGCAGTGTCAAAAAAGGGTATTGAATATTGCATGCTGTTGTTAAGTGCTGTCAAGTTGTAGGCACCTCATAGTGACCCTATGAATGAAAGACATGAACACTTGTATAACTTTCATCGTTTCTCCAAGTGCATAGGGTTTCCGGAGGCAAGCTATTTTGGAAGTGGATGCCACTGACCCTATGAATGAAAGACATGAACACTTGTATAACTTTCATCGTTTCTCCAAGTGCATAGGGTTTCCGGAGGCAAGCTATTTTGGAAGTGGATGCCACTCCTGCTTCCAAGCTTGTTTTAATTGGGGAGCTCCACCAAACACTGTCCACCATGGGTGACCATTATTGCATTTGACACATCAGTGTCACAGTGTTTAGCATCACAGCAACCACCAGTTACCTCGGTAAAGTAAACTATCTTGGAAGAGGTACAACCAATGTGTTCCATAGAGGCAAGGATGATGAGATTTTTGTCTTACATACTTTAGGCATATTGTCAGGAGTTGCTAGGTTTAACAGGGCAGCAAGTAATACATGTTGGAGAGGGTGTGGTGAGAAAGCAACTCTTACACACTGTTGGTGGGATTGTAAAATGGTGCAACCATTCTGGAAAGCAGTTTGGTGCTTCCTCAAAAAGCTGAACATAGAAATTCCATATGGCCCAGCTATTCCACTACTTGGAATATACCCTGAGAATATGAGAACTGAGGCACAAACTGAGATTTGTACACCAAGGTTCATAGTAGCATTATTTACCATTGCAAGAACATGGAAACAGCCCAAATGTCCAACCACAAATGAATGGATTGAGAAATGATGGTACATTCACACAATGGAATACTACGCAGCACGCAGGAACAATAACTTTGTAAATTTTTACCTAACTTGAGAGGGACTAGAGAGCATTATGCTGAGTGAACTAACTCAGTCCCACAAGGATAAATATTATACCATTGTTGTAGAATGAGTATAAGGATCCAGGAGGGGTGGGAAGGATGGAAGCAGAGGGATGTGGATGACAGGGGGAGGGGAGATTAATCATTGGGTTGTACAATTTGATGGGTGGGGGGTGAGGGAAACGGAAAGAATTGGTTTGAATTGGTATTAGAATTTTGTAAATAAACTAGTGGAAAAAAGTTGCACAAAAAAAAGAATGAAAAAGATACCACACTGACAGAGGAGAAGGATCAGTGAAAGAGAAGGCCGCCAACAAGATGGAATGACACTGTACCTGTAAAACTGGGCTTGAAGAAGTGGAGACTTGTAAGGATAGTGCAGGATAGAGCTAAATTCCAATCTGTCATTCATAGGGTCACTATGAGTCATAGCTGACTTGCTAGCATCCGCTTCCTAAACAACATGCCTTTTGAAACTCTATGAACTTTGATAAATGTCAATAGTTGTATAGGAGCTTGAGGCCTTTTGTTCATAGGGTCGCTATGAATTGGCCTCAACTTGAAAGCAATCAGCAACAACAATAGCAGCAGCAGCAACAACAACATGCAGTCCAGTATGACTTTTGTGGATTTTTTTTATCCTAATGTTCACAGCTTTAGTCTGCTTGGCTCCACAATCAACACTCTTGGCACCAGCAGCCAGGAAATGAAAAGACGTATTGTGATGGGAAAGACCTCTCTAAAGTACTGAAAAGCAACGGTGTGTCTCTGGAGACTAAGGTGCATCTGGTACAGGCCATAGTCTTTGCAATTACATGTTATGCATCAGAGAGTTGGACAATGTCTAAGAAGGATAGAAGGAAAATTGATGCTTTTGAGCTTTGGTGTTGGAGAAGAGTGCTGAGGGTACCATGGACTGCTAAGAAAACAAATAGATTCACCCTGCAGAGGGTTAAACGGGGCTGCTCCTTGGAGGCAAGGATTCTGAGACTTCGTCTGACATACTTTGGTCATGCTGTAAGGAGGGACTGGTCCTTGGAGAGGGACATCATGCTTGGGAGGGTGGAGGGCAGGCGCAGGAGGGGAAGGCCCTCTATGAGGTGAATTGATTCAGTGACTGGGGCAATCGGGATGAGTGTGTCGGAGACAGTGCGATTGGCACAGGACAGAGCAGAGTTTAGAGCTGTTGTACATAGGGTCGCTATGAGTCACAAGCACATAACAACAATGTTAAACAGATGGAACCAGATAACATATTTGAGTCAGGGAAAGAGAGGAAGACCCTCAATGAGATGGATTTGACACAGTGAATTCAACAGGTTTGAACAATAGGTTAAAAACAATAGATGGTTAGCAAGTCAGAGACTACGAAGATAACGCATGAGGGCGAAAGCATGTATAAAGGCCTCGCTCAGAGTCAAAGCTGGCCCAACAGCATGTAAAAACAACAATGTGAAGTGAGTCTGACTCGACAGCAACTACCTAATGAGAGTCATTCTCCCTGTTACTCTCATCGTCATGAACTGAAAGCTTTCTGGAATTCTTCGATGCAAGTTTTGTTTTTAATAGAAATTTCCTATCTTTAGTCACACGACTCCGCTCCCAACAGGAGTAATAGATGGGGACGGGTTGAAGGTGCAGCGAACATGTCAGTGGCAGACACTCGCCGGCTTTGAAATATTATTGCCTCCTGGGAAACGGCAGCTATTTCCAAAAAGTCATAAAGTCTGATTTCCACTCTCTATAATATTCTCCTGAAACATCTGGCAACTCTTCTCCTTGTAACTGAAATGCCTTGTGCTAGACTTTCTTAATTGCATGAGAACCATTACTTTCCAATTATGATCGACTCCCACTCACTTGAGATAAGCCAGGTTTGAATAGTGGTACCAGTACTGGGGAAGCAAGAATGCTAGTAACAATTCAGTCACCAGCTGCTCCCAAGGAGAGAGATGAAACAGCTTGTAATGAATACAATCTTGGAAAATCCTGTGAGCAGTTCTCCTCTGTCTCTGGGGTCACTCTGAATTAGAATCCGCTCAGTGACAATCAATATTTAGTTTCATCATAAAAAAATGTGAATTCATGTTAAAAAAAAAAAAAGAATAACCAGGTAATAATTGAGTTTTCTTTTCTGTCTCCGTATTTTCCACTGGTGAAAACGAAGTTAGATAAACAAATCTATGTCAGGATTTGTTGAATTTGCGGCTGTTTTTGTTGACTGTCAGCAAGTCGAGAACGACTCATAGCGACCCTATGAGCAAAAGACCTGAAGCCTTTCTATAACTATTGTTTCTCAAAGTTCATAGAGTTTCCAGATGCTACTCCTGCTTCTAATAATTGCTTGTTAAAGTTAGTGGTTCTGATAGCTGAATTATTCCTCTAGGGTTTGTTTGTTTGGTTTGTTTTTTTTTTTTTTGCTTGGTCATTCACAAACTCTGAAAACTCAAAATTTACCTCCTCAAAGACACCCTCATTCGACCTGCCTACAGCATCTCTCCAGAAGGATACAGGAATTTTGCCTCCATTTGTCACCATCATCTGGAGTGTTCAATGCCCTGCTCAACTTCTCTCTTTCAGAGTGACTCATGGGAGAGAAGGCAAGGAAAAAAAAATACATACTTTTAGATTTCATGGCTGTGGACATTTGTTTCCAGTTGGAGGTAGGACAGCAGAAATCATTTTAAAAGCTATAAAATCTCCAATAAATTGTCTAGAACAGTCAAGTTTCACCAGGATAGCTAGACACATCACTCTCTATGGAACTTCTGTATTCTTACTCTTCTTTGAACATCTAAGCACACTGACCATGACCAGAAAAGACCACTTCTTTATTTTATTATAGCTATTCAGTTGCATATATTTGACTCACAACATGGAATTGAAGTCACACAAACATGATTATAAACATTTTTTTTTACCATTTCATAGTGCTATATCAAGGCACAGAAAACAAAAAGAAATTTTTTGCTGTTGAAGTGGATTCCAGCTCATAGCTGTCTTGAAGGACAGAGAAGTGTCCTTTCTACCACTCTTTATTTCCAGTTGCTTGAAGCAGACTGTCATACATTTCTCTCAAGGAACTGTTTTCAACATCTGGCCTTTTGCTTAGCAGTTGAATTAACCACTAAACCACTATGGCTCTCTTCTGCCAATAAGGTGACCTCAGCAATGGGCTATACCATGTCCAAGATGATGAGGCTGTAACAGGATAGAGCATAGAGCAGGGTTCACGTCGGCTGTTCACAGGGTATTTATGAGGTCTATTCCACTCCACAGCACCTAACAGTAACACAGAGAGCTCAATTTTCTTATTTCCAAGTACACAATTCATTATCTGATCCAGAATAAATAAAATCACCTAAACCCAAGGCAAGCCTCTTTCAACTCATCTGCTTTCTGAGACTAAATCTTTATAGTAGTGAAATGCATGGCCATCAAGTCAGAAGCACCCCATAGCTGACACTCTAAAGGGGCTTTGTTGTTGTTGTTCAGTACCATTGAGCCAGAACCAACCACTAGCAAACCCTTCAGTGGGTTTTCAGAGGCTGTTAATCACATGGGAGGAGACTGCCCATCCTTCTCCCATGCAGCAGCTGGTGGATTCGAACCACATATCTTCGGGATTGCAGTGCAGTTTCTTACCACTAGGCCACCAGAGCTCCCTAAGGGGTTTTAAGAGGCTATAAATCACATGAGAGGAGATTGTCTATCTTTATCCTATGGAGCAGCAGATGGATTCAAACCTGCTGGCTTGAGTTGGCCAGTACAACTCTTTATGCACGAGAGCACCAGAGTTCCCTTATCATATTGTTGTTGTTATCATTTTGTTAGGTGCTGTCGAATCAAGTACAACTCAGCGACTCTATGAATGGCAAACCTGAACCCTGTCCTATCCTGTGCCATCCTCATATGGACACCCATTGCTGCAGTCACTGTGTCAACCCATCTGGTTGAAGGTCTTTCTCTCCTTTTACCATCCCTCCACTTTCCCAAGCATGATATCCTCCTCCAAGAAATAGCCCCGCTTGGCATCATGCTCATAGTACATGTGATGAGTGCTCCATCTGTCTGCACTTTCTCCTAGACAGACTTGTTTTTCTTATTGCAGTCCAGGAGATACTCAATACTCTTCTCCAACACCTCAATTCAAAGGCATAAATTCTTCTTCTGTCATCCTTATTCCTTGCCCAGTTCTCAGAATCATAGCAAATGACTGAAAATACCATAGTCTGAGTCAGACACACCTTAGTCCTCAAACTAACATCATTGCGCCTCAATAATTTGGAGGGGTCCCTGACTAAAGACTTTCCCAGTGCAATATGTCTTCTCATCTTCTGACTGCTAGTACCAAGTGTACTGATTATGGATCCAAGTAAGATGAAGTCATTGACAGTTTCAGCTTTTCCTGCATCTATTGTGATACTGTTTACCGATCCAGTGGCTAGGATTTTTGTTTTCTTGATCTTGACATCCAATCCATATTAAATGCTGCAGTCTTTGAACTTCTGCAGCAAGTGCTTCAAGTCTTCCTCACTTTAAGCAAGTAAGCTTGTGTCATCTGCATAAGGAAAGTTATTGATGAGTCTTCTTCCAATCCCAATGCCATAGTCTTCTTTATAGAGTCCAGGTTCTCAAATAATCTTTTCATCATATAGACTGAATAGGTATGGAAAAAGGATATAACTCTGATGTACATTTCTTCTAATTTTAAACCACACAGATTTCTCTTGCTCTATTCTCACGACAGCCTCTTGGTCTAGGTCTAGGTTTTGCATGAGCACAATTAAGTGCTCTGGAATTACCATTTCTTCTCAATGTTAGCCATAATTTGTTAATTAAAAAGTCAAATATCTTTGAATGGTCAATAAAGCATAATTGACATTCTTTGGCTATTCTTTGCTTTCAGCCAGGATCCTTAACCGTGATATCATGGCTTTTTCTAAATTCAGCTTGAACATCTGGCAGTTCACTGTCTACTGTTTAAGCCCCCCTCCTTTTTTCATGACCCACAGCAGTATTTTGCTTGCACATGGTAAGAATTATATTGTCCGGTAATTTCCACATTCTGTTAGATCACCTTTTTGGAGAAACATAGATCTTTTCTAGTCAATAAAAAAATATCTTCCGCATTGAGTCACTTGGAATACTTATTACATGCAAAGTAATTGGCACTGTACACCTAGAGGGTAATAATTTCTCCGTAAAAGTGATGATTGTAAACTTATACTGGTATTACTTTTCAGAATGTTTAATGTTTATTTTTATATTCACGTACATCTATCTTAAAAAGGCATCAATATGTGAGCGTTTTCTGCTCCATGACACATCTCACATTTAAATAGTAAAGAGAACAATGAAGAAGGTTAGTGAAAACATGGCAACATTCGATGTTTGGTGTAAGAAAATCTTTGACAATGGGGGTTGGTAAGGTGTTGAAGCTGGGAATGTTATAGCTGTTAGGTGCCATAAAGGAACGAGGACTCCTGGAGACCTGGTGAACAACAGATCTGAAGTTGCCCTGTCCTGCTTCTTCCTCATAGTTTCTTACTAATATGCTGGAGTCCACTGGTACAGTCATTGTATCAGTCCATCTGGTTGAGGGTCTTCTGTTCTTTCACGGATCCTTCATCTTCCCTGCATGATGCCTTTTTCCAAGAACTAGCCCCTCCTGGCCTATTGCCATGCCACCCTGAATACCTCTGAGGCAACATGCCAAAAGTCCGTGAGATGAGTTTCACCCATCCTTGCCTGTTAGGGGAACCTTGACCACACTTCCTCTGTCATGGATTTGTTTGTTCTGTTGGCAGTCTATGGGATAGTCGGTACTCTTCTCCAACACTACAATTCAAAGACACTGATTGTCTCTGCCATCCTTATTCATTGTTTAACTTTCAGGTGCATCAGAAGTAACTGAAAAGTCCATAATTCAAAAATTGGAAATGAGAGATAAAAAAAATAAAATAAAATAAAGACATGGCTTCAAACCAGTTCTTTCTACTTTGACTCCCTGCTAAGAATTTGCATTTTCCTCCAGGTGAAGGGACTCAGAATTGTAACAGCCTCCTCCCAGACAGATACCTTGTTACGATGTAAATTCTGCTTCAGTATATTTTAGGTGGAAATGCAAATTTTCCAGAGAGGATTGAACTAGAACAAACTGATTCAAAGCCCTGTAAAAGATTGTTTCAGTTTATAGTTTGTTAAAAAAAAAAAAACACCAAACCTACAAAAAATGAACTTGAAAGAAGAGACTATCTCAAGGCAAAACTAAGAAGATAAAAAATAAAGTTAGAGTTTTATGGTTTATCTTGTCATGTACTCTGCAGAATACTTAAAGTCCGCAAGGTATATTAATAGAAATAGTACAATGATTTTGTTCTTTGAAAAAGGCATTGGAAAACAATACTAGAGATCTTTAAAAACCATTTAAATGATCAGAGAAAAGTTACTGGAACAACTAGTTTGTAAACATGAGACAGAAAAGTACGCTCACAAAACAGATTTGGGTACTAATAAAAACAAAGAGGAAAGGATCTTAACCAATTTGAAAACTTAAGTCATTTCATATCAGTTACGAGTGGTTTCTGTTGTTGCATTTGAACTAAAATACTTGGCTTCATCAATCAATAAGACCTTCAATAAGTAAGTGGATAAAAAACTCTAGTGGGTCTATTTAACATAATACTATTCAACAAAAGTAAAGAATGATATATAATTATGCTTTTAAGGACTTTTTACTTGAAGGGAAAAATGGTCATTCGAACAGACAAAGGGGCTACTGTATGATTTAAAGGGAGTTCTGATGGCTCAGTGAAAAGGCTGAAACCTTTCAAGGATTTCACTTTGCTTTGATCTATAATCAAGCAATCAGGGAAGCAGGAGTCAAGAAATCAAAATAAATGATGCATTGTTGTTGTTATGTGCCATCGAGTCCTTTCCGACTCATAGCGACCCTATGCACAACAGCTCTAAACGCTGCTCTATCCTGCGCCGACCGCACTGCCTCTGACACACCCATCTCGATTACCCCAGTCACCGAATCAATCCATCTCATAGAGGGTCTTCCCCTCCTGCGCTG
>NW_006399761.1:11259093-11263096 GCF_000299155.1 Elephantulus edwardii
TTTGTGTCTCTTATAAAATGTATTTGCATTAGGCAAACTTTATGTCATGGGACTCTTTACAGTGTTACAGAGCAAGATGTAACTTTAAAGACTAAGGTGCACCTCGCCCAAGCTATAATGTTTTCAACTGCTTCATATGCAAAGCTTTACATTGAATAATGAAGACTGAAGAAGTGATGTGCTTGACTAGTAGTGTTTGTGCAGAATATTGGACATATCATGGAGTATTCGAAGTTATCCTGGAAAAAGTTCTTCAGACATGTTATCAGACAGAGTCCCAGGAGAAGGACATCAAGTTTGGCAAAAGTCAATGAAAAGGAGGAAGACCCTCAATAAGACAGACTGACACAGTGACTTGCAACAATGCTTTCAGACGTACCAGTGGTCTGAGGGCGTGGGACCAGTCAGCATTTAAGTGTATTGTCCATTGCATTATTTCGATAGTAAATCTTGAAAACTGCTATTTGTTGTTGTTGTTGTTCCATGCCGTCATAGGATGCAACTCATAACAACCCTATGTACAGTTCTGCCCTATCCTGAGCCAGTCTCAGTGACTCTAATCTACCTAACCCCATTGCCCAAGTCATTGTGTCAATCCATCTCATCCAGGGTCGTCTTCTCTTGTCTTGTCCTTCCACCCTTCCAAGCATACGTCCTTCTTCAAGGACTGATCCCTCCTGGTTACATAACCAAAGTATGTGATATGGAGCTCCAAAATCCTAGCCTCCAAAGAGAAATTTGGCTTCACTTTCTCCAAGACAGATCTGTTTATTCTCCGGGCTGTCCATAGTATGTTCAATACTCGTCTCCAGCACCAATCAAAGGCATCAATTCTTCTGTCATCTTTAGTCATTGTCCAGCTCTCTGATGCACAGCATGTAATTGCAAAGACCATGAATCAGGAGCACATTAGTCTCTAGACAGAGGTCATTGCTCCTCAGTAGTCTGGAGAAGTCCCTGACAGCAGACTTCCCCAATGCAATTCTACTTTTGATTTCCTGACTGCTGGTTCTGAGAGTATTATTGATTGTGAAGCTGAGCAAGTGGAGATTGTTTACAAACTCAAATCTCTTCTCCATCCATCATGGTGCTGCCAATTGGCCCAGTGGTGAGAATCAGTGTCTTCTTGATGTTAAGCTTCAATGCATATTGAAGACTATAGTCCTTGATCTTCAACAGCAAGCGCTTCAGGTCCTCCTCAGTTTCGGTAAACAAGATTGTTTCACCTACATAGCGCAGGTTGTTGATGATTCTTCTTCCAAACCTGATGCTACACTCCTTCTCATAAAGTCCAGCCTCTCAAATGATCTGTTCCAGAAAGAGATTAAAAAGGTATGGGAACAGGATGCATCCCTGATGCACCCTTTTCTAATTTTGAACCATGTATTGTTTCCTTGCTCTGTTCTGACGACTGCCTCCTGGTCAAAGTCTAGGTTTCACATGAGCACAAACAAGTGTTCTGAGATTCCCATTCTTCTGAGGGTCAGCCACAGTTTGTTGTGATCTACAAAGACAAATGCCTTTTCATGGTCAATGTAGCACAGATAGACATGCATCTGATACTCTTTGCTTTCAGCCAAGGTTCATCTGACATCGATGATAATGTCTCTAGTGCCACAGCCTCTTCTAAATTCAGCTTGTATTTCTGGTTACTCTGTTAATGTACTGTTCCAGCCATTTCTGGGTAATCTTCAATAGAATCTTGTTTGTCTGTGTTATTAGTGTTGTTGTTGATTGCTTTTGAGTCAAGCACGACTCACAGCGACCCTATGAACAAAAGACTCGAAGCCTTCCTATAACTAAAGGCATTTATCAAAGTTAAAAGAGTTTCCAGAGACATGTTGTTTAGGAAGTGGATGCCACTCCTGCTTCCAATAATTTCTACGCTATGTTGAATCAACTTAAATTTGATAATCACAATATTCACTATGAGTTTGGATTAACTTGATAGTACTTAATATGACAATCAAGCCACACAAAATTATTTTAAAAAAACACAACCATAAATACATATTTCTAAGTGAAGAAAACCCAGTCAGAAAATCAGTCTTTATGATTTCATCTATGTGGAAAAGGGAAAATCATGGGTATGGTACACAAATGAGTGGTTTTCAGAGTTCCAAGGTGGAGGAAGTGGCTAATATCTTAAACATAGTATATTTTTAGGACAATGAAATGTGGCAATATGAACACTTACATTTGTCAAAATCCATAGGAATTTGTGACACAAAGAATAACCCTTAATGCACACATTAAGTATGTATTTTTAAAATTCATTTATAAGGTTTGTGGATGGCGAGATGAAATGCAATCTGTGACAGAAGAAATGTAACCGTATCACCAATGCCTAAAGTAACCTCACTGAAGGGAATGAATGAAAAAAGATGCTGACTGAGTATCTTTTGAAATTACTTGAGCCTGAAAGATCAAAGGAAAATGAGCTATGCATAAACATTGTACGCTGCTTGATAGCATTGATTTTCCACCGGGATATACGCTAACCACTATGATAGAACTATCTATGTCTCTACCGGAATTGAACATTTGCATGAATGGATGGTAATAGATGGGGTTCTCCTTGATGGAGTGGGGAGGTCACAGAGAGGTGAAAGGAGGAGACTAGACTGATTCTTGTGGTGATGGATTAGATCCAGTCTAAACTCCTGTTCCGTTTAACATAGTTGTTATTGTGTGAGGTTCTATTAAGCGTGACTGACAGGAACAACAGACCTGAACTGTTCTGTGCCATTCTCATCTTCTCTGACATACTCTCTGTGACTATCCACCTCATTGACGGTCTCCTTCTCTTTCGCTTAACCCTCCACCTTCCTAGGATGATGTTATGTTAACAAATACATATATATGTAGTGTTTTGTCTGTGTCAGGTCCCCCCCTCCCCCAGTGGAAGATCAGGCAAATGAATGAATCAAATGCTAATATTTTAACTATTTTCTTATTTAACAGTGTCACAGATAGAAATATTGTACTGATGGAGTTTTAGGCATACTTTATGCAAAAACAAAAATTCTGTAAATGTAAAATCAACACAAAGACTTAAAAAAGGGTTTTATAGTTTTCTACTTCTTTGCTGATTATCTCATCTATGAGGATATCCTTTTTCTGAAGCAAATGTGTGATTCTGTTGTTTTCTTACTTAAAAACATTCCTGGTGCTCCACTGACTGTATGTTAACCAGAAAATAGATCTTTACCACGAAATTAAAAGTTTTCTATAATTTGCCTTCAAATAAATTTTCCAACCATATCTCCTAGATTAAGAATTTTGAAATTTATTCTCTTTGTTTTATTGCCCCAAGAAAAAGGTGCTGTCTGTGCAAAGCAAAGTGGACTGCGGTGGAGTAGAGGGAGGAAACTGCAACAAGGAATGAATTGTTTTAAAAAGTGAAAAGCAAACTGGGTGGGGAGTAGAGAGGAAAATGTGTAACAATGAATGAAGGGAAATCCAAGCTTACTGTAAACTTTTGTTAAAATAACGATAAAAAAAGAGCTTTCACAAATGTACCAGTAACTAATGATCCCTTTCAACTCTATCATGCTTTGTTGCATCTAATCTTGATCCTTGCTAATCATCCACTTGTACTAGAAATGACGAAAAGTAAAATTTTATGAACAATATGATTTCAAGTCTGTATAATATGAATAAAAAATCAAAAGGAATCAGATAGGTCTCCTGAACATGTCCATGGTTAGGAATGAGAACTTGGGAGAGAGATTTATCCTGGCATCATCCCTATTTTTGGTGAATTTCATGCTGCTAATTATGTGTTATTTCATAACAATGATTGCCTGTAAAGAAATAAATTTATTTAGCAAGAAAAGTTATGTGTGGGTGAGCTCTAGTGGCCTAGTGGCAAGAAGGTGCGCTGCAATTCTAGAGGTGAGCGGTTCAAATCCACCAGATGCTTTGCTGGAGAAGGAGGAACAATCTCCTCTTGTACCAGTCAAATCTGATTTGAGGGTACACAGACACATACAAATAATAA
>NW_006399761.1:11263196-11270131 GCF_000299155.1 Elephantulus edwardii
GGGTGTGTGTGTGTGTGTGTGTGTGTGTGTGTGTGTGTGTGTGTACCATCAAATCAGATCTGACTGGTACAGGAGGAGATTGCCCTTCCTTCTCCAGCAGAGCATCTGGTGGAATGTGGGGGTTTTTTTAAGGCAAAGTATATCTTAGTCGTATTTGCCTGTTACCTGATTCCTAATGTATAAAGGTCATTTCTTACCTGCCCCCCGCCCCCAAGCCATTTAGACTGCATGAGCATTCTAGACACAATAAGTTACAGGGGGGAGAAGTAAGATGACTGCAGTAAGAGTACTTTGGAAAGCCAGAACTTTCTTCTCTAATTAGTCCAAGCTCCAAGTTGGTGTCTGCATTTTAAAGTAGAGTTTTTTTCTCAGAGGATACCTTCAGAATGGCTTATTTTTTTCACACACTCACAATACCCTCTGTTACTGCACATTTTTCAAAATTAGGAGAGGTGCCTGACTGCTATTTTGTCCAATTAATATTTATAACCCAGGATGTCCACTCCTTGCAGACCCAGAGCCCAGCATCTGTTTAAGGCTCTGATTCATGTCTCTGCTCATTTAGCTCTACAAGGTTTGTTTGCTGGGCAGGGAGACCAGTGACATTGAAGTCTGGAGTTTTAAGAGAAAAGAAAAATATAAGAGAGAAAAAGGACAAAGATAGGGGCATCAGGACACTCGCCAGGAGAGTATGAATAGCTCTTGATATCTAAGCTACTGTATGTTTAATTCTTGAAAGGGCTGTACATCAATCTGCTGGCTCCAGACAAAGGCATTAATCAGTGTTAATAAATATTTATTGGGCAATAAATCCTGCATCAAGTGCTGCATAGAATTCACTTCAAATGCTTCGTCCCAACTCTCACTCTATTTTTCAACTTAGAAACAACACAGACTTTTGGAACATGGCAAGCAAGTCTTGGACAACTACAATATCTTTTAGAAAGGAAAATATTATTTGGCAAGCATTCTTTCCATTATAATGAAATAGGACACTCTATTGTACAACGGAGATAAACCTCTTCCTTGCAATATATATAGGTATAGATGATATAGATATATAAATAGATATAGATAACCAACCACTCACAATTTTGAAAAATCACCTTAGGCAAACCTAAGGTAAAATCCAAGTTCATTAAGGGGGAATAAAGACGTACTTTTGTGATGAAAATCTGGACCTAATTCTTAGACAGAAACGTTGTATTTTTCTATGACTAGCACAATAATCTTGTTCGTTAGTTGTTGTTGTTGTTGTTGTTGATTGCCATCAAGTCAAGGTCAACTCATAGCGACTCTATTAACAAAAGACTGAATGCCTTTCCCATAGCTATCATTGTTTCTCCAAGTTCATAGAGTTTCCAGAGGCATGTGGCTTAGGAAGTGGATGCCACTCCTGCTTCCAAACCTGTTTTACAACTGGGAACCCTACCAAACAGTGCCCACAATGGGAAACCATTCTGGTATTTGATATCCCCGTGGCACAAGATTCAGTATCACAGCAAACACAAGTTACCTCATACAGCTCAGTGACAAAGAGTGATGTGCAAAGTGGAAGGAGGGAGGATCATTCTTCATTTGTCAAGAAAAAAAAATGTTATATAAATGAAACAAACAAGTGTGTCTCAAAGGAAATACACTGAAGGTTCTCCTTACATGCAAAGGTGGTGAAACTTCATTTCACGTAGTTTGGACATGTTGTCAGGAGGTGGCCAGTTGCCTGGACAAAGACACCATGCTAGGAAAGGTGGATGGTCAGAAAAAGAGATGAAGACCCTCAACAAGATAGTCTACCATGGTAACTGTAACAATGGACTTGAGTACGTTAGAGATCATGAGAATGGTCCAGGATAGAGCAAGATTCAGATCTATCGTTCACAAAATTGCTATGAGGCATGGCTGACTTGATGGAACTTACAACTTGGACCAAAGTTGATTTGATGGCAATGGGACCTTTTCTTTGGTTTTATTGTCAATTCTTTTGATTTTTTTAGACAATGCTTTCTCTGCGTCATTGTTAGAAAGACTCTGATGCACTCTAATCTACGTTATTATCCATGGACTCAGATATGCCAATGTCATGAACATTGCATGACAACTAAGAGTACTATTTCTGTCATGCAAAATAAATCATGAGTCAGAGCCTTCTCAACAACAACTATCAACAATAAGGATTTTTTTTTCTTTTCCCCTTAGTGGCCCAACTTAAATTTAAGATTTTCATAAACTCTGGTGGTGTGGTTTCTGGGGAATTCTGCTACTTACCCCAAAGTGGTGCTTTGGGCAACTGAAATCCATCAGTAGTTCTGTGGTGGAATTATGGGCAATCTCCTCCCTTGTGATTTACAGCCTCTGAGCCCCCCCCCCCACATACCCCAAGAAAAGGTCAGCTGTAACTCCATGGCAATGAGCTTTTTGAGCCAAAGTTCATTAAATGTTCTTGGGTATCATCAGGTTGAAGCTGACTCAGAGCCCTCCAGCAGGTTAGTTGGATTAAGAATCATAGAAAAAAATTTAAAAAAAAAGAAAAACAAACAAAAAAGAATCATGCAGCCAGGCTTGGTAGAGCAACACTGGTACCACCAGGTCTCCAGAACTCAAAGTTAACTAATAACCGACTAAAATTTAATTATTAGAGCTTCCACTTACTTACAAGTTCATACGTCAAATGTATAATCATCTCAAATAGATGCCCTGTTTTCAATTGCTTTTATAAAGGTCTCATAAGAAAACTTCAATATAGTTGCCTTTGAAACATATGTAGCATCTTCATTTATTGTTATTTTTCCTCAACCTCTTAACCCAGTCAAGTACTGCAGATCAATTGAAAACTGAGAGATATATTTACATTGCTGCTGGGGAAAAAAGAGGAGGAGGGAAACACATTTTTAGGGGTTTTCCCCCCCTCCTCTCATATATTGCTTGACCAAAAAATTGGAAACACTTTGAAGGTGTATTTTAGAGAAGAATAGAATCCACACTTTTACCAAGCATAGCTAGTCTCAAATAATGTCAGGTAACCATAAACACGGTAATGGAGATCTTCATTTTCTTTCTATTTGTATCCCTGTGAAACAGCCCCATCAAAACCACATTTCAAGAAAATGGATTTGTTCCAACTTCCACTCTGAGCAAGTAACTGCAAAAATACACTGAATTTTTCAGAAGACCAAAGAACTTAACAGGACAAAAAATATAAATGGTATTAAGAAGAGAGAAAAGACAAGATAAAGATGGATCTTTAAGTGGCAATAAATAGGGCATAATTTAGTTAAACATAGCACATTGCACAAATTGAAACAGTTTCAAGTATTATAGTATAAAGGATAAAGCATGGAATTCGACACCAGGATCCTCATAGTTCTAGAAAGAACAAATAGAATAGACTTCTCTAAGTTCTTACCTCTAAAAGGGAGATAATACAGACCACAAAAGTTATTGAAGAAATCCATCAATCAATGAACACACAAAGACCTACTGAAGTATTTATATATTTTTGTCTATGTGTATATATACACGTGTGTGTGTATGTATATAAATATATGTGTGTGTATTTGTTGTTATTATGTGCCGTCGAGTCATTTGTGACTCATAGTGACCCTATGTACAACAGCTCTAAGCCCTGCTCTATCCTGTGCCAATCTGTCTCTGACACCCCCAGCCTGATTACCCCAATCACTGACTCAATCCACCTTATACAGGGTCTTCCCCTCCTGTGCTGTCCCTCCACCCTCCCAAGCATGATGTCCCTCTCCAAGGACCGGTCCCTCCTTACAACATGTCCAAAGTATGTTAGACGAAGCCTCAGAATCCTTGCCTCCAAGCAGCAACCCGGTTTAACCCTCTCTAGGATGAACCTGTTTGTTTTCTTAGCAGTCCATGGTATATTCAATACTCTCCTCCAGCATCACAGCTCAGAGGCATCAATTCTGTTTCTATCCTCCCCCGTCATTATCCAGCTCTCTGACACATAACAAATGATTACAAAGACCATGGCCTGTATCAGGTGCACCTTAGTTTCCAGAGTGACACCATTGTTCTTCAGCACTTTGGAAAGGTCCTTAACAGTAGACTTTCCAATTGCAAATAATTTCCTGGCTGTTGGTGCCAAGAGTGTTGACTGTGGAGCCAAGCAAAGTAAAGGTGTGAACAACCTCAATCTCTTCACCATCCATCCTGATATATATGTATCTATTTCTACACATGTTAAACATATGTAACATTTGTTTTGAAACTCTGGTGACCTAGCTGAGCTGCACTACTAAATCTGAAGCATTGCATCTCTGGCAGTTCAGATTCACCAGTGACTCCGCAGCAGGTAAATGGACAATCTGCTTGGATGTCATTTTAGAATTCCAATGGAGGATCAGGCTTAAGTTGGCTCATAACTCAACAGCAAGGAAATATATGTTCATGTAAATACATGTTGTTGTGTTGTTACTTGCCATCAAGTCAACTGAGACTCATAGAGACCCTATGCACAACAACTCTAAACCCTGCCCTAACCCGAGCCAATCTCACTGCCTCTGACACATCCACCTTTATATCCATGTCAATCCATCTCACCGAAGGTCTCCCTCTCCTGCCTGTCCCTCCACCTTTTCAAATATGATGTCTTTCTCCAAGAACTGGTCCGTCCTTGCAACATGTCCAAAGTATGTGAGGTGGAGGTTCAAACTCTTTGCCTAGAAGGAGCAATTTAGTTTCACCCCGTTCTCTTGGCCGTTCATGGTATGTTCAATGCTCTTCTCCAGCACTACAACTCAAAAGCATTGTTCTTCCTCTGTCACCCTTAGTCACTGCCCAGTTCTCTGATTATAGCAAGTGATTGCAAAGACCATGGCTTGCATCAGGTACATCCTAGTCTCCAGACTGACACTGTTGCTCATTAGCACTCTGGAGAGGTTCAAGACACTTTCTGAATAAATCCATAGTGATTTGTGCTGCTAATACTGTGTTTTTCCAGCAGTTTTAATTTACCAGCAGCTGCTTGGGTGGGAAAATGATTGGCAGTCTTTTATCGTTGTGATTTGCAGCCCAGGAGACCTGCCTGATGGAATATTACAGTGGGTCAGAACTGATTGGAGACCATGAGATGTCGTTTTGTTGTAATGTTCCATTTTATAGATGTATATATAAACCAAAAGTTAACCTTTCTTAAAGATAATAAATCATAGTCACTGCACTAAACTGATCAGATTGTTGTTGTTTTGTCCCGTTAAGTTGCCTGTGACTCGTAGTAACCCTACGAACAATAGCTCTGAAGCCTGTCCTGTCCTAAGCCAATCTCACTGACTCCAAGACATCTATCCCCATTACTCCAGTTACTGTGTCAAATCCATCTCATTCAGGTCTTGCTCTTCTGCAGTGTCCCTCCGTTCTTCTAAGCATACGAGCCTTCTCCAAGGATGGGTCCCTTCTGGCCATGTGCCCAAAGAAAGTGATAGAGAGCTTCAAAATCCTTACTTCCAGGGAGAAACTTGGCTTCATCCTCTCCAAGACAGGCCAAGTAAGAATGTTCAAATCGCCTGACCATTTGCATTTCGCTTCTCATAGACTGCTAGGTTTGAATAGTTGTAGCTATTCAGAAACTAAATAAATACCAACATAAAGAGAAGTCTTTGAACTTTTAAAGTTTGATCCTGTTGAGTTTCAAGTGTCCAGAAATCATACCTATTTTTCAGTGAGGAATAAAGCCTCAAAAAACATTGTATCTGAAAGGAAAGAGATGCAGGAGATACTTTCCTTTGGAAGATATTGTGTTCCAGAATAAACAGGTTTTTAAAATTAATTGTAATGAGAGTTAACAGAGACTTTGGATTTGATTCATTCATTGTTGCCCTTTTCTCCCTGCCCAACCTCCAGCCCAGTTTGCTCTTCTCTTTGAAAAGTAAAAGAAAAATTCTTTCATTGTTATACACAGAATAAACAGCTTTATCTTCCATGATACTTTTGCCTTAGAAAGAGGGACATTTTCATACCTTCACTGCCTATATATGGATTTCAGCCAAAGTTAGTCCTCTGTTTTAGAAAAATTGTCATCATCTTTAGGAAAATAAGGCTGTTAGAAGAGTTTGTCTTTCTTTTGTACAAAGATTGAAATAACCAAAACTCCACCTACAAACCCCCCAAACTCCACACATTATTTTGTGACATATGCTCTGTATTTGAAATAGTAGGTGGGAGAAATTGGAGTGGTTCAAAGAAATAGGAGGCAAAAATATATCCCAGACATGTTGGCAGACAGGAGAAAGTGATTCTCAATTGGCTGGTTAATATAGTGCACAAAATCAGATACTTGTTTTATCCATTTAAGAAATGTCATCAACTGTTAACGCTTCATTCACATTCAGGAATTCTTCACAGAGAACATGGACTTTTCTGAGTAGTCAGACTTTACTGGTTGTAATTCATTCATTCCCTAATTTCTCTTTCATTTGAAAAAGGTACAGAATGTTTGTTCTCTTTGCTTTTCTAACTAAAGATCATTGAACAATTTCATTTTGACAGCTTTGTTTTGTCTTTGAAAACTGTTCTTCGAAACATTCTGTCCAGTGCTCTTTATCATTTCTTCGCTTCACACTGGCGTCTCCATAATCCACAAGGTCCAGGTTTCCCCTCTCAGAGTCATTTCTGACATTCATTTTTATCTTTTCTTTCCCGTCTTGTTTATTGTCTTTTACTTTCTTCCTGTATGGTGTACCTGACACCATCCCAATACTCAACTGGCCTTTGGTCATTAAAGTAAAATGTGTCGCATCTATTTTAGAGATAACTTGTAAAGTGAGGGAAGATAAACTCAAGTTTGTATATAATCTCATGGGCTTTTTTTGTTGTTCTTCTTCTATATGCTTTATCACAATTTATTTAAAACTCAACTCTATGTGGTGGTATTGTACAGATTAATTTGCTGATAATTTACCCAAGGATTTAGT
>NW_006399761.1:11270231-11278063 GCF_000299155.1 Elephantulus edwardii
ATCAAATCAGATCTGACTGGTACAGGAGGAGATTGCCCCTCCTTCCCTGGCAGAGCATCTGGTGGATTCGAACCATGCACCTCTGGGATTGTAATTGCAGCTTCTTGCCACTAGGCCACCAGAGCTCCCAGATGCAACATTATTAAATGAAGAACCAAAATCCAAAGCCAGGTAGCCCACAAATAAAACATCATGCTATAAATATACTTTATTATTTTATATTATTTTATGCAAAATTTCCAGTGTATGTACAACTGTTTATTTCTTGATCTGCTTTTGATTTAATCCAGCTATGAGAACAGAGATGATGATGATGATGATGAATCTAATGGAAATTTACAGAGGTTTTGGATTTTCCATACATTCATTGTTGCACTTTTCTCCCTGCCCACCCCTCCCCTCCAGTTCATTCTTCTCTTTAAAAAGTAAAAGAAAAATTATTTCATTGTTATACAATCCCTCCCCCAAAGCCCACTCCACTGTGCAGCCTTCATTCTGGACTCCTGTCATGACAATAAGACCTAATCATACATCCCTTTTAAATATGGACTTTTAAAATTTTCAACCTCAACCTGAGTTTTTGTAAGAACGCCTGATCGTCTGCTTCACAGCCAGAACTTGGCTTTGTTTTTAATGATGATATTTAACTCTTCTATTATCTTTTTGCACAAGTATATGACTTTCTTCCTTTTTTCCCTACTAGTTTATTTACAAAAATTCTAATATAATTTGAACAAATTCTTTCCATTTCCCTCACCTCCCCACCCATCAAATTGTACAACCTGATGATTAATCTCCCCTCCCCCCTGCACATCCTCATCCCTCTGCCTCCAGCCTCTCCCACCCCTCCTGGATCCTTATATTCATTCTACAAGAACAGTTTATACAATATTTATCCTTGTAGAATTGAGTTACTTCACTCAGCATAATCTCTCCCAAGTTAGGTAATCATTTACAAAGTTAAGAGCTCTGGTGGCCTAGTGGCAAGAAACTGCACTGCAATCCCAGAGGCACACAGTTCAAATCCACCCACACACACGCTCCACTGGAGAAGGAGGGGCAATCACCTCCTGAACCAGTATAATCCCACTGGACAGTACACAACAAGGGGGGGGGGAGTAAAAACAAAGTATAGTAACTTTGAAGACTGAGTAACTCATATGGGTGAGTCCATGTGCTGTGATCATCATTTGTGGTTTTGGGGAAAAGTAGTTACAAAGAATACACTGTTTGTCACAGACTTGCAGTTAGAAAATAGAAAGAGAAGAACATGTTTGGAGTTTCTCAAGTTGAAAAAAACGGAAGGGAAAAAGTTCAATCTTCCATTTTCAATAGTAGAAGGTTCAATGGGAAAAATATTGACGGAGGTAGAAATCACCAAAAGATGAGGGAAGGAACACACAGAGTCATTGTACCAAGTAGAACTGGTTGATGTGGAACAACTTCAATAGTTACCATGTGATCTAGAATCAAATGTTGATGCTGAATCATTTCCCTGTTGGCATATGATCTGAAGGAAGAAATGCAAGAGGAACTGGAGGAATACAAGACTACAGGAACTGACAAATTACCAGCTGAGCTATTTCAACAAGTAGATGTAGCCTTGACCCATGAGATGTTATTGCTGATTCATCTGTGCTAAGAAATTTGGGAGGCAGCTTGGTAGCCAATCAGCTTAAAGAGGCGTGTACTTGTACTCATTCTAAAGAGAGGTAACCCAAGAGAATGCAGAAATTATTGAAGATTATTATCATTGCACACAAGTACAATATCAATGAAGACAAATATAAAATAGCTCAATCATTACATTAACAGGGAAATCCAGAAATGTAGGCCAAATTCATAGGAGGATGAGGAATGAGAGATATCATTGCTGAAGGCAGCTGGATCTTGACTGACCGCAGGGAATACTAGAAAGACAGTTACTCGTGTTTCATTGAGTATGAAAAGGCACTCCGCTGAGTGGATTGCAATAAATTATGGGTAACAGAGAGATAGTCTTTTCAAAGGAACTGCAGGAACAAGGCAACACTGCATGTTTTAGGATCAGGAAAGGTGTGCACCAGGGTTACATTGTCCATACTTAATCCAATCTGTATGCTGAGCCAGTAATCCAAGATGTTGTGTTTTAAGACGACAACTGTAGAATGAAGATTGAAAGACTTAACAATCTGCAACATGCAGAGAACAGAACCTTACTTGCTGAAAGTAAAGATATCACGTGTGGTGAAAGAGAGGGTCATTACAAAAAGGAAGATCTCAGTAAGACAGCACGCCCCAGTGATTGGAACGCTGGCCTTTCAAACATGGCAACAATTACGTGGACGGAACACAATCAGTAGTGTATCTTTCTGCTGTGCAAAGTCATCAGGAATTGGAGAAACACCATAGACACCTAACCGTAAGCACAGCAACAGTACTACTAACTTCTGCTTTCTTCTCGCTCTGACCATGATGCCGTAAGAGTTACTGAGCCTACAACAAAGAATAAACCACACCCATGTCTTGAGAAAATGGGCAGTTTATCAACACGTGTGCAGGATCTCCTACATCAGTTGGTCAGCCCAGTGTTGGAGGCAAATGCAGGAATTTGTGAGAAATGGCAAGTGGAGGACTAACCACCACTAGAAGGATTGCTGTTGTTGTTGTGATGCAAACTCGAGTTGACTGTGACTCCTAGCGACTCTATGCACAACAGCTCTGAACCCTGCTCTACCCTGAGCCAATCTCACTAGCAGGATAGGCAAGTCTACTCTGAACACATTGTTACAACACTGCCACTGCCAAACACCAATACTTTCTCTTCCCTTAAAATAGGGATCAAAATAGATGCATCTCTTCTTGGTGAAAATGCCAGCACAGTGTGCCTAACCTTTCTTAACTCTCTCAGATTTATTTTACTCTTCATACTCTAATTAGTACATTCAGCCCGGTGTTACCATCCAGGGAGTAGAAGAGGTTGACAAATAAGTTGGCAAATATCTCTTTTTAAAAGAAATGGGCTTCCCCTCACCCCCCACCCTTCTTCTTTTGCTGTCTTCTAAGGCAGCGCTTTGCAGACTTTAATGACCAGAAATCACTGGAGGATCTTGCAAAAGGATAGATTCTGATTTAGTAATTCTGGAATGCAGCCTGATTTTTTAAAAAATCTATAAAGCTGCTGGTTCATTCATGTGGTACACTTTTAGCTACAAGATTATTAACACAATCATTACTGTCATCTTGTTTGTTCCAACCCATGAGGACCTTTATAAGGGTTTTCTTTTTGTTTTTTTTTTCTTGTATTAATTTTAATGAACATTTACAGAGATTTTGGATTTCCTTTCATTCACTGTTGCACTATTTTCTCTACCCCCACCCTGAGTTCATTCCTCTCTTTTTTTCCCCTTGAAAGTCTGTTTTAATTGTCCCATTGCCACAGTGTTTGTCAAAGCCAGTTCTGATTAATCTCCTTTGTCAGTGTGTCCCTTGCCATTCCCTATCACTCCTCCCTGAGAGAGACTTCACCCTGATTCATAAGGAAAAAGGGATGGTGTATTCTCTTAGCTATTTCCTGCTGGAAAGGGACGCTGTAGGTTTCAGGGTTAAGATCTTCTCTCACTACTCTAAAGGGCCCCTTTGGCAATAGAAAATACGTAGACTATTGTGGAGGTTGATTTTGGATTATAAGGGTTTTCTGAGGCTATAAATCTTTACAGCGGACTTCCACGGAGAAGCTGGTGGGTTCCAACTGCCAAGCTTCTGGTCAGCCATCCAGTTCCCTGCACACGTGTTGTTATTGCTGTACCCTGTGCAGTCAGAACAAACTCAAACTAACCCTCTGTCAGTGAGGCAGCACATCTCATAGGAAGAGATTACCCATCATTTTCCTGTAGAGCAGTGTATGCACACGTTGGGGATTGCATTGCATGCAGGGTCTTACCACTAGGTCATCAGAGCTCCCCCACGTCTCACGGTCCTTATTCATAAAGAGTATCCCATTACAGCTAACAGGCTTTATTGATTTCAGCGCATTTTTCACTAGTCTTAAGAATAACTCTTTATAGAAAAACAATCGTCAGAATTTTATTAACAGGGAAGTTGACTATTAGAAAAAAACTCTGAAGATCATTGCATGGTGTGATGGTTGAGACATTACAGGATTGTCAGAACTTTAAGGGGTTTGGGGGTTTTTTTTATGACTAAACACCGTACCTTTCTTTGTTCTGAAGGCATTTACATAATGGTCTTGCTAATTCATTGCTTTTCTTTTATTTATATTTGGTAATGTTACTGTCATATCACATTACTGAGGTAATTAAAATTAATACTTAAATATTAAATGTGACTGCTTTTTTTCCTATCTAATGACCCTATCATTAAGATTCTTTCAAATATTTATCACAGGAAAGTTATCCTTATTGTAATAAAAGAGAGTTAAGCTTGCTTTTTTCTTCTGTTATGATTATTATGTTGTTTTTAAAAAAATATAAGAAGTTCCCTGAGCTATTTTTTAAATACAAAAGGAGAATACACCTCTATATATCTGAAAGAGAATATGGATCAAAAGTTTTATAAATATGAATATTTTTTACAGTTACTTCATTTCTAGACATTTATATATCCAAATAAGATAGAGATAGAGATACATATATAGAGAGACACACACACACACACATACACATGGGAGAAGGATGGGAAATCTCCCATGTGATTAACTGCCTCTGAAAACCCACGAGAGGGTCAGCTATGGGTCGGTTCTGACTCAATGGCACACAACAACAATATACACAATTATACACAAACAGAGAGAAAGGGAAGAGAGAGCAAGAGAGAAAGCTAGTCTTGGTGAAGTCCTGGTGGACCTCTGTGTCACATGTTGGACTGCTAACCAAAAGGTCAACATCATTCTCAACAGAGAAAGATTAAAGGCATTCCCCTTGAGAACAGGAACTAGGCAAGGATGCCCACTACCATCTCTCCTATTCACTACAGTACTGGAAGTATTAGGAACAACAATAAGGCAAAATAAGGAAATAAGAGATATACAAATTGGCAAAGAGGAGGTAAAATTATCCCTATATGCAGATAATATGATAGTGTACTTAGAAAACCCTAAAGATTCAGTAAGAAAAATACTGGACAATGTCAAGCAATTCAGCAAAGTAGCAGAGTACAAACAAGATCAACACACAATAATCAGCTGGATTTCTCTACAGTGTCAAAGAAAATATAGAAATGGAGCTAAGAAAAAATAATACCAATTAGAATAGCTAATCACACAAGATGAAATATTTGGGAATAAATCTAACTAGAGATACAAAAGACCTATACAAAGAAAGTCACAAAGCATTACTACAAGAAACAAAAACAGATACGGAGAAATGGAAGACTATATGATGCTCATGGATAGGAAGACTCAATATTTTGAAAATGACAATTCTACCAAAGGAAATTTACAAGTGCAATGCAATATCAATACAGATACCAATTCAATTCTGCAACAAGATGGAAAAGGTGATTTCCAATTTTATCTGAAATGGAAAGAGACCCTGAATAAGGAAAACACCGCTGAAAAAGAGAAACAATGTAGGAGGCATCACACTACCTGATATCAAATCCTAATCTTCAGCCATGATGGTCAAAACGATGTGGTACTGGTACAGCAACAGATACATAGATCAATAGAATAGGGAACCCAGAAATCGGCTCATCAACTGATCTCTGACAAGGAGATGGAAACAATTAACTGGGGAAATAATAGTCTCTTTAACAATTTTTATTATCAAAATTGGAAAACCACCTGTAGAAAACTTAGGCAAGACCCATACTTTGCACTATACACAAAAACCAACTTAAAGTGGATCAGAGGCCTGGAAGTAAAGCCAAAGATTATAAAATTCATCAGAGAAAAGCGAAGGTCTCTTGACGCACTAATCTACAGCATGAACCATCTTCCAAGCATAATGAACAATCTACAACCAGGAGAGAATAAAAAAAGATGAACAGGACCTTCTAAAACCAAATCTCTATGTACATCCAAAGACTTCTCCAACAGGACGAAAAGAAGAAAACCCACAGACTTTGTAAATATATTTGGCAATGACATATCTGATAAAATATTTATATCTAAAATCTATAGAATGTTACAGCATGTCAATAACAACAAAAAAAAAGATAAACAACCCAATCAAAAATTAGGAATAAGACATGAACAGACACTTCATCAAAGAGGTCATTCATAGGGGAGCTCTGGTGGACTAGTGGTAAGGAGCTGCAACTATAATCCCAGAGGCACACAGTTCAAATCCACCAGATGCTCTGCCGGGGAAGGAGGGACAATCTCCTCCTGTACCAGTCAGATCTGATTTGACAGAACACTCACACAAAAATAAGAAAATAAAAATTTTTAAAAAAAAGAAGTCATACATATGGCAAACAAACACATAAAGAAATGTTCAAACTCTCTAGTTATTAGAGAGATGCAAATCAAAACAACTGTGAGATATCATCTCACCCCAGCAATAATAGCAAAGTTCAACAGGGTAGCAAAGAACAAATGCGGGCAAAGTTGTGGAGAGACTAGAACTCTTCCTCATTGCTGGTGGGAATGTAAAACGGTACGACCACAATGGAAAGTGGTTTGGTGCCTTCTCAAAAAATTGGAGGTAGAAACATCATTTGGCCCAGCAATTCCACTACTGGAAATACACCCTAAAGAAACCAGAGCCATGACTCAAACAGATGTACACACACCAATGTTTATTGCTGTTTTATTCACAACAGCAAAGGGATAGAAGCAACCCAAGTGCCCATCAACAAAGGAATGGATAGAAAAACTATGGTATATATTCACATAATGGAACGCTATGTAGCACTGAAAAACAATGAACTCATAAAACTTTACATAACGTGGAGGAGCATGAAGAACATTATTCTGAGAGAAATACCTCAGCCATGAAAGGACAAATACCACATAACAATGCTGTTATAAAACAGGACAGGGATTGGGGAGGGAATGGGGAAAGAGTGGATAGAACACTGCATTGGAACAGATGAGGGAAAGAACTGTCCAAAAGAAATATATGACTATACATTATACGTATGCAAACAATCTGGAATAAGAGGTGTACTGCAGGGTGAATTGGAGGGTGGGGAATAAAATGTACAACAATGAAGTAAACAAAAATATTTTCTAAAAAGCAGAAAGCTTGTGTTTTTCATCTTTGAAGTTATATAATTATTTATATTCAATATAATAAGTATTCTTGCCCAAAATCAGTAGACAATGCATATTTTTATATGAAAGAATAAATATGGGTGGATAGATACAGAAGAATGGCCCCTTTCCTAATGTCTTCTATTTCAAGGCTTACTCACCTAGGAAGAACATAGTATCTTTTCACGGTATCCATTACAAACAAGACAAATAAACCCTGAAATGGTTTGAAGAAGTCAAGAAGGATAAGTTTTTAGATCTACCCCCAACTCTGGTTTAACTATTTAGAATTCTACTTTTGCTTTCTTTCTATCATATTGTTGTTGTTGTTATATGCTGTCGAGTCGCTTGCGACTCATAGTGACCCCATGTACAACAGCCCTAAACCCTGCCCTGTTCTGTGTCAGTCACACTGTCTCTGACACTCCCATCCCAATTACCCCAGTCACTGAATCAATCCACCACATAGAGGGCCTTCCTCTCCTGCGCTGTCCTTCCACCCTCCCAAGCATGAGGATTGGTCTCTCCTTACAACATGACCAAAGTATGTCAGATGAAGCCTCAGAATCCTTGCCTCCAAGGAGCCGCCCACTTTAATCATCTCCAGGATGAACCTGTTTGTCTTCTTAGCAGT
>NW_006399761.1:11278363-11280191 GCF_000299155.1 Elephantulus edwardii
GCAATTTAAACCTGCTGGAAAGTCAGCTAAGAAGGGGTTCCAACGCTATGGCAAACTTTGTAGAAAACTTTTGGTTTCCACATATAACTTCATTTTACTCTCAAAGAAATGATGCAAAATATAGATAAGAAAACAGAAGGTGAATGAGGAAAGGACTGCTACTTTAACAGTTAAGTGGCACTGTCTGCTTTCAGACCAGATATTCTGGCCAAAATACCCGCTGTTGTTCTAAGCGCCACAAGGCTGTCAACACATTTCCACTTCTTCCAGCTTTGACAAAGTTAAGAGAATGACTTCACACCACCGGTCCCACTGCTGTGTCTGCATTCCTGATTTTCTCCTAATTACCACACTCCCTGTCAACACTGTATATTTCAGGGAAAGTGGCAATTCAACTTCCTGCTCTCAGATGCCTGAACGTTTCTGCTCCAGGAAGACAACAGGTCTGGAGCAGACAAGGGGATGGACTGGACTGTAGCACGGGTTTCCCCAGTAGCTGCCATCTCTTGCCCTCCGTGCCTCCTGCAAACTGAACGTACTGCTTGAATGACTTGAATATCTCATCATGTGCCACTCCAAGTCAAAATCATTGGGCGTTAACTGTAATGTTCTCCCAATAATAAGCTCTGGGGGCCTAGTGGATATGGAACTGCATGGCCAATCCAGAGGCATGCAGTACAAATTTCCCTCCTGCTCTGCAAATTTCTTCTCCTGCAACTTGCAGCTTCTGAAAACCTCCCTGCAGAGCTAGCTAAGAGGTGCTTCTGACTTGACGGCAATAAGAAAAAAGAATCATGAATAGAGAAGTTCTAGAGATGGAGGAGTCCACTGTGATTTGTGCTGCTAATTCTAATGTCCAGTGTTTGAATCGACCAGCAGCTCCATGCTCGAATGACAGTCCGTTTCCTCCCATTGGGATTGACAGAGCCTCCAATACAACGGAGTGTCTCCAGGAGTCAGAATGACTGGATTCATGCACGGTCAGTGGACGAGAATGGTGTACACAAGCCTGGATAACGTGGATAACGCTGCAGGTAAAGGTTCAGCCACCAACGGAAATGTTAGCAGTTTATTTCTCTGGAGAAAGGGGTGGCGAGCCAGTTCAAATCCACCAGCCACTCCACGAGAGAAAAATGGGCAGCCTTTTCTGTTGGAAACAAATTTACAGTCACAAAAGCTCAACAGGCCATCATGAGTCACGTCAGGTCTAACCGGATGGCCTTGAATTTGAATCCGTTTGGTTTCAATGGTGTTCTATAGCGTCATTAGGTGTTGAAATCAACCTGGCAGAAATACGACTCGAAGAAGAATGCTTTTAAAGAAAGAGGATTCCTTAGGCAGTTAAAAATGTTATCAGAGTGATCAAAGCTGAGCAGGAAGCAGGGAGGCTTCAGATTGGTTCCATTGGCTCTTTAACAGGGAGCTGCCCCATTAGCTCAGCTAATTGGACACTCTGTTATCTCACTTGCATTGTGACTGCAAGAGACAAAAGGGGCTGTATTTTTGCTCCTTGCAACAGGATCTGAAACCAGTGAAGACAGGTGGGATATGTGCTGATTATTTTGACATTGGATCTGTGAGTAGAATTAGCTGTGCTCAGCTATAAATATCCTTTTAGACTCATCCATAATTGGCAAAAACTGGCCAAGAAGAAGTAAGGGTAAGGGGAACGAAAGAAAAAACTGTCAATACCTGGATGGTCGTTGTTGTTATGTGCCATCAAGTTGCCTGCAACTCATAGCGACCCTATGTACAATAGTTTAAACCCTGCTCTATGCTGTGCCAATCTCACTGTCTCCGACACACCTACCTCCATAACCCCAGTCAC
>NW_006399761.1:11280311-11287626 GCF_000299155.1 Elephantulus edwardii
TTCTTGCCCCCACGAGTAGCTTGGTTTAACCCTCTCTAGGATGTTTGTTCTCTTAGCAGTCCATGTTATACTCAATACTCTTCTCCCACACCACAGCTCAAAGGCATCAATTCTCCCTCTATCATCCCTAGTCACTGTCCAGCTCTCTGATGCACAGCAAATGACTGCAAAGACCATGGTCGGTATCAGGCACAGCTTAGTCTCCAGAGTGACATCGTTGCTCCTGAGAACTTTGGAGAGGTTTCTAACAGCAGATTTTCCCATCACAATACGTCTTTTCTTTTTCCAGCTGCTGGTGCCAAGAGTGTTGACCCTATGTACGACAGAACACATTTAGACTAGCTCTAACTGAGGTGGAACTTTCAAGTATGTAAATACAAAGGAAGAGAAACAGTTGTAAGCAAATACTAGTGACTGGAACATGTAATAGGAGAACCATGAATGTAAGAAAATTGGATATTTTAAAGGAAGAAATGGAACACATAAATATTGAGCCGGATGAGACGGACTGACATGAGGCATTTTGAGTCAGACGATCACATGATCTATTATGCTGGAGATGAAAAGGTGAGGAAAAATGGGTTGCTTTCATAGTTAAAAAAGTAATTTCTAGTTGTGTCTTGAAATACAGTATTGTGAGTGACAGGATAATATCCATAGATACACAAGGAAATCCAGTGAATATGACTATCATTCAGCTATATGCACCAACGAAAGCCAAAGAAGAAGAAATAGAAGGTTGATTTTTACCAGTCAGAGATCGACTGGACATGCAATCAAGATGCATTAATAATAATGGGTGACTTAAATGCAAAAGTTGGGATCAGAGAAGAAGGATCAGTAGTCGGAAAACAGACTTGGTGACAGGAATGAAGCTAGAGGATAGAATGATTCAATTTTGCACAATCAACAATATATTCATTTCAAATACATTTTATGAGAAACATAAATGCAGGTTATACACATGGATTTCACCTGATGGTATGCATAGGAATCAGGTCGATTACATCTGCGGAAAGAACCACTGGAGAAACTCAATATCCGCTATGAAAACTGGGCCTGGTGCTGATTGCAGAAGAGACCACCAACTACTCATATGCAAGTTCAAGCTGAAGTTAAGAAAAATGAAATCAAATCCACGGGAACCAAAATCTGCCCTTGAGTCTATTCCACCTAAATTTCAAAACCATCTAAGGAACAGGTTTGAGGCCTTGAACACTGATTAACAATACCCGTGACAAAATAAAATCTGTGCTGTTCATTTTGGTTGTGGTGTTTTGGTCTGGTTTGGTTTTTTAAAATATACAAGCATGAAAAACACGATGAGGAGCCGTGATGTACGTAGACAGATATACTGACGACACCTTACCTCACCTCAATCCGAATGAGCTGGAATCAAGTCGTAGCTGACCCTCCAGCAGGTTTTATGAGAGTAAACTGCTCAAGAAGAGGACACTCATTTTCATCCTAGCAAAGACAGAGGAAGAAATGACAGCCTTTCTTTCCATCTAACTGTTTTTAACTTCATGCTCTTGGGGGTTTGTTGTGTTTTTTGTTTTTTAAAAATTTAACAAAAGACTCTACAATAGGAACATACTTGGGCTGGTTAATTGCCTAAACAATTGTTGTAAACAATAAAATTAAATCCACACTTTATACCACAGATATAAAAAAATAGAAAGCCCTAACCAAAGACAGTTTTCTGATGGTAACATGAAAAGTAACTAAGATTTGAGCATCTAAAGACTGAAAGTGGGTTTTCTATGATAAAAGAATAAATAGAAATTTTTTAAAAATCTACCAAATGGCAAATAAAGAGCTAAGAACATACTGCATAAATGGGCTGTTGTTGCTGTAGAGTCAGAACCACGCTATGGCTAACCTTCCAGCAGGTTTTCAGAGACTTTAAATTGCAGGGAAGGAGACTGCCCAAACTTCTCCTGCAAGCAGCTGGTGGATTTGAACCACATGCCTTTGGGATTACAGCACAGCTTCTTACCACTAGGCCACCAAAGTAACCCCCTCTAATGGAATAGTAGCTCAATTTGAGGAGTGTCAACTTAAAAAGAAAACCAAGCAGAAAGAATTTCTTCCAAATTCCTCACAATTTGGAAGCAGGTGTGGCATCCACTTCGTAAACAACCTGCCTCTGGAAACTCTATGAACTTTGAGAAACAATAGTTATCGAAAGACTTCAGGTCTTTTGTTCCTAGGGTCGCCATGAGTCATGCTCAACTCAACAGCAATCAACAACAAAAACAGTATGTGGAAACTATCTGCCCTAGTAATTAACCAAATACACTGAAATTCCAATACATAATAATAATAATAATAATAATAATAAATATCTGCTTAAAATGATAATTAACTTGACTGCTTCTAGTGGACAAGTTAATTATAGATCCAAGGAAAATTAAGTCCTTGACAACTTCAATCTCTTCTCCATCTATTATGATATTGCCTATTGGTCCCGTGATTTTTTTTTCCTCCCTTGATTTTGAGAGGCAATCCATTTTGAAAGATAATGTCTTTGATCTTCTTCACTTTCTGAAAGCAAGGCTGGTTGTCTAATTAACACAAGATGTTGATGATAATAACAATACATTTGTATAATATGTTTTCCTCCAATCCTGATTCCACATTCTTCTTCTTACAGTTCAGCTGTAATTATATAGTCCACATACATACTGAATAGATACGGAGAAAGGATATAACCCTTACACACACATTTCCCTGTTTTAAATTATTCATTATCCCCTTGTGCTGTCCTAAGGACTGCCCTGTGTTTCATGTACAGATTCTTCATAAGTATAATCAAGGGTCCTAGAATTTCCTTTCTTCTCAAGACTATCCATAAATTATTATGATCCACAACAATGAATGTGTTTGCCTTGTCAAGGACATAAACTCTTTCAGGCAAGATCAATATGACATTAGCAAAGACATCCTTAGTTTCACAGTCTCTTCTGAAATCAGCTTAAATTTCTGGCAGTTCTCTGTTGATGTACTGCTCCAACCATTTTTAATTTTTGGCGGGAAGCTTTTACTGTTGCTCTTAAGTGCCACTTAGTCACCTATGATTCACAGTGACCCTATGAACAATGGCTCTCAACCCTGCTCTATGCTGCGCCAGCCTCACTGTCTCCAATATTATCAGACCCCACTGGCATAGTCACTGTCAGACCACATTATCCAGACTCTTCTCTCCTGTGCTGACCCTCTACCCTTCTAAGTATGGCAAAACCAGGTTGATGATCCTTGGAGGCAAGGATTTTGAAACTGTCTAACATATTTTTGGCATGTTACAAGGGGGGACAAATCCATCGAGAAGATTTTACCGATGATATTGCTCAGTAATGTCCAAACTCCGTTGGATCACCTTTTTTTGTGTGTCATTTGTTCAGGTAGCTCTCTTCTAAATGTCTTGGCATAGAGAAGTCAGCATATCTAGCACTGCATCTACTTGCTGAAAGACCTCAATTGAAATTCTGTCAATTCCTAAAGCTTTATATTTTTATGCCTCTTCAGTGCAACTTGGACCTCTTTCTCTGGTGCAATTACTATTGAATTGTTGGTGCTGCTGTTGTTAGGTGCTGTAAAGTCAAGTAGGACCCAGAGCAACCCTATAAACAACAGATTTGAACACTGTCCTGTCCTGTGTCAACCTCACACTTCCTGACACACTAGTGTCCATTGCAGCAGTCACAGGGTCAATCCACCTGGTTGAGGGTATTCCTCTCCTTCACTGACCCTCTGCTTTTCCAAGCATGATGCCCTCTCCAAGGAACAGTACCTCCGAGCAACATGTCTAAAGTACATGAGGTGAAGCTTTATCACCTTTGCCTCCAAGAAGCATTCAGACTGCGCTTCCTCCAAGATATAGTTGTTCTTTTGGCAGACTATGGGATGGATGTTCAGTACTCTTCTCCAACACTACAGCTTAAAGGCATCAATTCTTCTTTTGTCATCCTATTAACCGTCCAACTCTCAGATGCATAGCAAGTGATCAGAAAAGACCATGGCCTAAATCAGATACACCTTAGTCCTCAAAGTGACATCACTGCTCCTCAATAATTTGAAGAAGTCCCTGACTGCAGACTTTCCCAGCGCAATATGTTTCCTGATTTCCAGATTGCTGGTACCAAAGGTATTAATTATGACTTCTTGAATGCAAGTTGTTGTTGACAGTTTCAACCTTTTCTCCATCTATCATGATGTTGCCCGTCAGCCCTGTGGTAAGAAATTTTGTTTTCTGAACTGTGAAATACAATCCATATTGAAGGCAGTATTCTTTGATCTTCTACAAGTGCTTCAAGTCCTCCTCACTTTCAGCAAGCAAAGTTGTGTCATCTGCATAACACAGGTTATTGATGAGTCTTCCTCTTATCTTGAGGCTACATCCTTCTTCATAGAGTCCACCTTGTTGAGTAATTCGCTTGGCATACAGACTGAATAGGTATGGAGGGAGAATACAATCCTGATGCACTCCTTTCTTAATTTTAAAGCACGTAGTGTTCCCTTACTCTGTTCGGCAACAGCCTCTTGGTCTAGGTGTATATAGTTTTCACATGAGCACAAGGAAGTGCTCTGGAACTCTCATTCTTCTCAATGTCAGTCATAACTTGTTATGATCCACACAGTCAAATGCCTCTGTATAGTTAATAAAGCATAAATAGGCATTTTATTTACATTTTATTGAATAGTTCTAATAAAATATTCACAAGAGACAATATGCTAAATAAATATGCACTTGATAACTTTGAAGATTGTGGCCAAACTGACAAGTTTAAGGACACTGATTTCTTCTAAATTCATTAAATAAAGGAGGGGGGAAATTGTGAACTCAGGATTTCAAATTCCCAGACCAATCACCAAATAAATGCTCTCAAAGTTTCTACTTGAACCCTAAAGGAAAACGTACATTCTGTAGCCAAAAAGCTTAGACAACAGCAAACAAACCCTTTCAGAATATGATTGAATTAAAACACAAACTGAATACATGAGTAACAAACTGGAAAAAAATAACAGGATCCCAAAATTTGGAATGGGAGCATATAGGCAGGTTGTGATAAAAATGGTAACACTGAAAACACAAATTTTATATAACCTTCTGTTTTAGTAGAAGCAACTCTTCAAGCCCCACTTGAGAAGAGCTGTTTGCCTGAAGAACTTGTAATGACCTCCCCTGAGAAGAATACCAGTTCAGCCCCTCATTGAATAGTCCACAACACACTAGTTTTGAATAGAATCCACAAGAAGAAAAGGTTCTGCAACAGGCCCAGAGAGATACTCCTTAGAATAATTACTCATTCAAGATCACAAAGGTCTAGGAAGGAAGCTGAGAAGGTAGGAAAGGTTAGGATAGAAATACACTGAGTAGTGAGACTCACAGGAAGTAGTAAGAGTGTTGTTACCTGTTCACAAAACATTGACACTAACAGGAGTCTATCTGATGGCCAAGAACAAGAACAATGTACACCTAAATATGTGTACTAGGTATACTTGTCTAAAAAGCCCAAAATTTTCAAACTACATGTTTTGTACTCCATAGGATGAATAGATGCTGTTTTTATCAGCCCAATACTGCAGGTAATCAAAGCAAAATAAACAAAGGTAGTTTGCAAAGGCCTCAGCTTTGTATGAGGGTAAGAAAATTTCATACAAAAATGAAACTTCCTTAAATTTCTTACAAAAAAAAAGAGTGCTGTTAGAGTATGGGGACTATAATTAATGTCATAACATAAAATCCAGATAAATGACTAAATTAAAAAGAAGTACTCTGCAAACTTTCACTCAAATCATTATAAAACAAGCAAGCAATCAAACAGGCTACTTACCAATAGGCACAGAAGTTCATCAGTAACACCAGCGAAGTGTGCACTCCTTGGACCTACATCCTAAAAAACAACCAAAACATAGTGTAAAATGTGTAAAATTGATTATTGAAAAATATTTTAACCTTAATATTGAAAGCAGACACATGACTTTTATGAATTTATAATTATTATTGTTTTAATCACTTGCTATGCATCAGAGAACTGGACAATGACTAGGGAGGACAGAAGGAGAATTGATGCCTTTGAGCTGTGGTGCTGGAGAAGAGTATTGAATATACCATGGACGGCTAAGAAAACAAACGGGTTCATTATAGAGAGGGTTAAACCGGGCTAATCCTTGGAAGCAAGGATTCTGAAGCTTTGTCTGAAATACTTTGGATATGTTGCAAGCAAGGACCAATCAGAAGGACATCATTCTTGGGAGGGTGGAGGGACAGCACAGGAGTGGAAGACACTTTATGAGGTTGAATGATTCAGTGACTGGGGTCACGGTTGTAGGCGTGTCAGAGACAGTGAGATTAGCACAGGATTGAGCAGGGTTTGGGGCTGTTGTACATAGGTTCACTATGAGTCGCAGGAGACTCGAAGGCACCCAACAACAGATAAAAAAATGGTAGAATAAAATGATAAACAGATGAGGATGGTACTGTGAGCCACTGAGTCAGAACCAACTCATAGCTGACCCTCCAGCAGGTTTTCAGAAACAGGTTAATCACATGGGAGGAGACTGCCCATCCTCCTTCCGTGGAGCAACTGATAGATTTGAACTGTGTGCCTTCAAGATTGCTGTGCAGTTTCTTACCACAGGGCTACCAGAAGCCTCTAATAAACAGGTGTAAGATGAAATAAAAACTTTTAAAAAAAAAGGATAAAAATATAAAACACATGGAGCTAAGGAAACTCTTGAGAGGTCAGAAAAACGTGATGAAGAAGGAAAACATATCAGTTATTTGGATTTTACTAATAGATCTGGAGAGAAAAAAAAAATCCACGTGGTAAAACCCAAATTTACAAACCCTTGATTTTATGTGCCGTCAAATTGGAAATACCTCAAGGCTGACCCTCTCACATGACTGTAAAGGTTATAAACTGCATGAGAAAAGATTGCCTATCTTTCTCTTGAGGAGCATTTGGGATTAGCAGAACAACTCTGCCTACGAGGAGACCAAAGCTCTCTAAATACACCCCTAATGAATTTTTTAAATCACAGATTATTCCGAATAGTAAACACATCCTAAAGACTTTTCATTCACTTCTAAGGAAAGGACTAGTGAGTTTTGGATTCTGTATAGGATAGTTGTGTTATACAAAGCAGAAACACAACTTGGTCATTGTTATACTTGGAGATTAATTTGGGTTTAAAATATGCATATCGTATCAAGGTGACCAACTTATGTAGGTTATGGTGCCTTGTTTCAGTGAACATTAATCTGAAGGTTGCTATGAATACAGTTGTGTTGTTGTTGTTATGTGCCGTC
>NW_006399761.1:11287870-11290943 GCF_000299155.1 Elephantulus edwardii
AGTCCATGGTACCCTCAATACTCTTCTCCAGCAGCACAGCTCAAAGGCATCAATTCTTCTTCTATCCTCCTTAGTCATTGTCCAACTCTCTGATGCATAACAAGTGATTGCAAAGACCATGGCCTGTATCAGATGCCCTCCAGAGAGACACCATTGCTCTTTAGTACTTTGAATACAGTACTATGAATACTATGAATACAGTAACATTTGATTAACCTTTAAGTCGATCGGCCTAAGGGAAAAAAAAAATAATATCATACATGAGTAGGCCTTATCCAGACAGGTGAAAGGTTTTAAAATAAAAACAGGAAGAAAGATTCTGCCTTAAGATTGCAAATAAATATCCTCCTTGAAAGTCTAGTTAGCCATTTGGTCACCATGTTAGAACCCAATAACGCTGGAGTTTTCAGCTTAATGCTTGACCAATTGATCCAGGACACAAGATAGCACGCATTTTTAGCTTCTCATATTATCTAGATATGTGCATAATTTGGACTTTGAGTTCCTATATCAAATGAACAAATTCCTTAAAATTTTACTCTTTTAGAGATACACTTTGTCCCTGTGTATCTCTCTGTGTCTCTGGTGCCCCTTTTTTTCTGGTCTCTTTCTCTATAAGCTTAGACTTAGATAAACATTTTGGAAATTATCGTCAAGGACACTTGAAAACTTCTCTATTTTTTTAAATTTTGTTTTAGTAATTATGACTTCCAGAACTTAATACAGAGGAAGCAATGTAAGGCATAGATAAATATTTGTGTGTAAGGAGAATTATTATACCAGGATTTAAAACAGTAAAAATGTAGGACACAATATTATCTTAAAAATAGTTCCACTTAAAAAAAAATAGTTTCACTTTACTGACTACATGTAAATAAAATATATACCTTATAAATTAATAGTTTTATAAAGAACAGGTCTAAAAATACAATACTGATTTAAAAATTTATGTTGCATCTGTAAACGGAAATATTATAAATTCTTTAAAATATTTTGAATGTTCATTTGGTACCTGGAAAAAACAAGTAAAAAGCAAAGGTAAATTTATCAATGCAAACTCCAAGAATGTATTTTGTATATATTCATTTTATATTAAAATAATAGGTGATGCTATAAATTGGTAATGGTAATTCTTCATTCTGTTACTGTCACTCTCTTAATTTTCAAAATTTTCTCACAGTTTCTAAAGAAAATGTGATGATATGCTAAATTCTCTTACTACAGTAATTACAGACAAACAGTACATACATGTGCATGTGTATACATACATGTGTGATTAGAACAAACTCGATATAAATGTTAATAGGTTTTATTTACAGTAAATTTTACTTTAAAATAAATCAGAATTTCCACTACAAGGTTTTATAGATGAGTCACTCTGCAGACTAAGGTGCAACTGATACAGTCCAAGGTCTTTGCAACCACTTGCAATGCAAAGAGCATTGGACAATGACTAGGGATGACAGAAGGAGAATTGATGCCTTTGAGCTGTGGTGCTGGAGAGGAGTACTGAACATACCATGGACTGCTCAGAGAATGAACAGCTTCATCCTAGAAAGGATTAAACCAGACTGTTCCTTGGAGGCAAGGATTCTGAAGCTTCGTCTGACATACTTTGGATATGTTGCAAGGAGGGACCAGTCCTTGAAGAGGGACATCATGCTTGGCAGGGTGGAGGGACAGTGCAAGAGAGGAAGATCTTCTATGAGGTGGATTGATTCAGTGATAAGGGTGTTTCGGAGACAGTAAGATTGGCACAAGATAAAGCAGGGTTTAGGGCTATTGTACATAGGATTGCTATGAGTCACAGGTGACTCGTTGGCACATAACAACAACAAACAAGACATTACAGGATTCTTTCTGAATAAATATGCAGCAAATGAAGGCAAATAATTATTTTATTTCCTAGTTCAAGGAAGACATATGGAGTTTTGTTTCAATAAAATGAAAGCCCAAATATTTCAAATTCTGTCAATAGGATAAATTAGATACCTGAACAAAGTTAATGATTTAAAGGTAAAACTAAAATTCCAGACTTAATAGAAGAAAATAACACAGTCCTCTGCAGGTAAGAAAATAAACCCTAAGGGAGCTCTGATAGCCTAGTGGCAAGAAGCCGCACTGCACTCCCAGAGGTACATGGTTTGAATCCACCAGATGCTCTGTAGAAGGAGGAGCCATCTCCTCCTGTACCAGTTGGATCAGATTTGATGGCACACACAAAACATTAATAAAATAGAAATTAAAAAAGAAAAGAAACCCTATTAAGAAACCAGAGTTAAGTGATAGCTGTTTCTAAGAACTAAAGGTAGCTGTGGAGCTGGTTTGCCGTATGTGATATGCCCAATTCTCATGAACTTAAGATTTTTCCATTGATGTGTATGTTTGGAGGAAGAATAAATAGTAGAAGAAAAATCCAGACTCTTAGCCATGTTGGTTATCTCACAGGGACTCCTCCAACATTCTGGGAGCTTGAACACAGTCACACTGTAAAGAAGTATCAGAAAGGACCTGACTTTGTAACAGGAAATGTTGCAGTGAGGGTATAGTATTTTTATAAGTATTAATAATGATAATAATTAACATTATACAAGCATGTAGGAGACAACAGAGGTAAAAGCAGGAGGTGAACAGTTCTCAAATAACTGAAGGTAACTGAAGCACCAGATTCCAGCTTCCCCGTACCTTTATTGAAAATTGCCAGGGAGCAAATTACAAAGAGAATTCAATGCAAGTGAAGCTAAACTCTTTCTATTGAAAACCTTGTTTGACTCAGGAGGGAAGGGTTAGCAAATACAATGCAAGAACACTGTAAAGGCTTAGCTTAAGGATTGCCTTGGTGCCTCAGATGAATTCCAGCTTGTACCTCATCTCCCACAAATCCTGAAATAGCATTCAGTTTATTAGAAATATTTAGTATGCATCACAACAAGATAAAGGCAAACAATCCAAATGAAAAATGGGCACAGGATATAAACAGACACTTCACCAAAGAAGACATTCAGATGGCCAACAAGCACATGAAGAAATGTTCAAAATCCCTAGCTCTAAGAGAAATGCAAATCAAGACAAC
>NW_006399761.1:11291933-11317753 GCF_000299155.1 Elephantulus edwardii
ATGAAATTTGGCTCCCTATAAGGAAACAAGAAAACTTATCAGCATTAAACGTAGAAATTGGTGGGAGGGAAATTTCTCCAATAAAAAAATCTCTAATAATTAGCAAAATTGCCTGCGGTTTTGCAGATATGTAGCCTATGACTTTATGATAAAAACTGCTCTAAAAAGTTGTCTTCAGTTGGTTACAGTCTCAAGTACTTTCAGAGATGAATATAAATCATATCTAGCTTACATTTTTGTACTGTAAATTGTTTAGCTTATTTTTTTTTTATTTCTGTATATGTTGAATAGTTCCAGATATTAAATGTATTTTTTCCACACAAAGGAAAAATAAAGAATATGGGAAAACCCAATGCTTAAACATTTTACTACTAATAAATATAGTAAAATCCAAGCTTCTGAAAATTCTTTTGATTTTCCAGATATATGGGTTCATAATTAAAATCACAAAAGCACTCTAAACAATAATCAGAAAAAATTACAGACAAATGAGGGGGGGAAGATGCCTGGTTTTAGAATTCTTCTATAATATAATGTTTAATGTGCTGTAGTATGCAAAAGAAATTATTGAAATTACAAAAAAACTGAAGAATAAAAAGAGAAGTTCTAGAAATGAAAGTGTACCATTAGAAAGCAGAAATCTCTAGGAAGAAATTAAGTGTAGGCTAGAGAAATGTGGAAACACAAATACAAATTAAAGAGCTAAGACAAAATAGGACCAGCATTATACAAGGAGCTTAACAGAGATGTAAAGAAATGGAACATTAGAAGTAGTGGTTAGGTGGCATGTGGGATAGAGGGAGAAACTATAGCATGTAAGAGTGACAGGATGTTGTTGTTATGTGCTGTCGAGTTGCCTGAAACTCATAGCAACCCCATGTACAAGAGCCCTATAACCTGCTCTATCCTGTGTCAATTTTACTGTCTCAGACACACCTATGCCCACTACCCTAGTCAATGAATAGAAAAATTTTTTTAAAAAGTTCATTGATTCAGAACCAATTCAATGCTTTCTCAATTGGCTTTCTCGAACCACCACAACTCCCTAACTGGAGTTTCTTCAAACAGAAAAATAGTAGCGTTGAAAATATGAATATTTGAGAACCTCCCAGAACCAAGAAAAAGATAAATCTTCATTAAAAACCTACAGGTAAGACCCATTATAAGAGAATGGGAAGAAACTAAATGCAAAGGGAGCTCGGAGGACTTAGTGTTAAGGAATTGTGCTGTCAGTGCAAAGGTACACAGTTCAAGCCACCAGTTGCTCCAGGGAAGAAAGATGGGCAATCTCCTCTCAAGTGATTTACTGCTTCTGAACACCTGCTAGAGGGTCAGCTGTAAGTCTGTTCCAACTCAGTGGTACATAACAACAACAAACACAAACCCAGTATTAAAAGGGGATGGGGAGAAATCGTTATTTTCAAAAGAACAGTAATTAGATTGACAGCTAAGGTCTCAATAATCCTTGGTGTCCAAGGTTTTCACTTGTATCGATCATTTGTTGTGGTTGTTGTTGTTGTTGTTGTGTGCCATTGAGGCAGAATTGAGCCACAGCTGATCCTCCAGCAGGTTTTCAGAGACAAGTTAACTGAAGAGGAGAAGATTGCCTGTCCTTTGCCTATGGAGCAGCTGTTGGCCTCAAACTGTGAGCCTTCAGAATTGCAGCGCAGCTTCTTGCCACTAGGCCACCAGAGCTCCATATCAATCTCTTAGGCATGCCCAAACTATATAATAGACCTCAGCTATTCAAAAGCCACTTCACTCAGACAAACACAAGTATTCTTCATAAATCACATTGTTAGCACAAACTGCTTGATCACACTGGTACCCAAAGGCCCAGGGGTTTCAAAGACAATAGTATTTTCATCAGATACATTCATCTAGGACTCAGAACTCATCTCCTAGAAAGGGCCTGGGACCAGTCCTCAGAACAGATCTTTCTGGTAATTGTAGGGTTTGTGTAGGCCTGCTTTCCTGCACAGAGATCTAGCTATTAAAAGAGAATAAAAATGCACAAGATTGGAAAATTACAAGTCAATCTCAATCACAAATATAGATGCACAAATTCTACCATATTAATAAACATTAAATCTAGGGCTAGAGAAAGTAATAACGTACAACGACAATATTACTTTTGCCTAGAAAATTAGAGCAATTTAATATATTTTTTCTAGTGTATATAAACTGTATTTTAAAATTGAGGGGAAAATCAAATTAATATCTCAGCAGATGGTAGAAACATCTGAATAAATCTCAAAAAGTGTCCCTATGAAAAATTTATAGCTATCTGGAAATACAAGTAAATTTATTTAAACTAAGAATACTTTAGAAAAAAACAAAACCAAAGCATCACTGCTGTCAAGTGGATTCCAATTTACAGGTTATAGAAACCCAACTATTGGGTTTCTGAGCTGTATATCTTCACAGAAGGTCCGTATGTCTCCTGTGAATCAATTGGTAGATTCAAGTCACAGATCTTTCAATTAGCAGCCTGGCCAGTTACGCACTATGACACCAGAGCACCTTCACTGAAGAACAGAAACCTTCATAAAACCTAGAGGAAAAAACATTTTCATATTTTAGATGCATTGTTTTTCTAGGAAAAGAGGGTAGAGAACTGGAATATCTTCTCTTGCCCTATGATTTCAGAATTATACAAAAGATAGAAAATCAAGCAGATAATGATTAAAGAAGAAGAAACAGAATTGTTTTCATCACTGATTTGGTTGTGCATAAAAGCAATGATAATAAGAGAGTTTATCAAGTCTGTTAGTTAAAATAACTAAACAGAGAATTAAGTACATTTAAGGGGAGAGGGTAGAACCAAGTTCCTCCCTGGAGGCAAGGATTTTGAAGCTCCAGCTGTGTACTTTGAGTACATTGCCAGGAGGGACTGGTCCCTGGAGAAGGACATCATGCTTGGAAGGATGGAGGGACAGCACAGGAGGAAACCATGGATGAGATGGACTGACACAGTAACTGGGGTAATGAGAATAAGTGTGTTGGAGACAGTGAGACTGGCTCAGGACAGAGCAGGGTTCAAAGCTATTGTTCACAGGGTCACTATGAGTCACAGGCAACTCAAACAGAACTTGACTGGTGCATAACAACAACAACTGACAAAAAGTTATACATTTTTATACTAGCAACAAGATACAAAAAGATCACAAAGGATATGCAAGGTTATAGATACAATTTTAAAGAAAAGAGAGAGGCTTAGAAAATAACTGAGTGAACAGTAACACAGTCTATAGCCATTTATAAAAATCTGCAGTACTTTTAATTACCAATTTCCTGTATATTGATCCATAATATGCAATCAAAAGGTCAGGAGCATATATTTGTGGCAATTAACAATTCATATGACATTTCCAGGTACTAATAACCCTTGTAACTGAGCTGGAAAACCACGAAGGTCAAGGCATGACTTAAGGTGTTTTGCTTATTTCCCTATGCCTCACTATTTCCTTGACCTTTGGGAAAAAACGTGCAGTGAAGAAACTCCTTTCAGAAGATGACTGAAAGCTCACAGGGTACTTCTGCTGCTCTTGTTTTGGGGAGAGAAATTTGAGATATTTTCTAGGTTGTATGATGGTTGATGACTATAAACCAACATTTTGTTTTTCTTTTTTCCAAATGGTGCCAAGTAATACAGTTTCAGTTAGTAAGATATTTATAACGAAGGTATATCCATGGTTTTTCTGTTGTTATGTAAATGCCAAAAAAATGCTTTAAAAAGAGTGACCAGCAATTTCTATTTTGCAATATGAACAAAACAATGATTAATATTAAGCACTTTCAGGCAATAGTGGGTTTTTTTTTGTTTTGTTTTTGGTTTTTTTTTTTAGGCAATAGCTTTTTGAGGTCAACGTATATTTTATCAGAAACTAAAATACCAGTGCTGGACTTTGTTCATATGTTAGTTACATCTGAGGTCAGAAACAGCTATGCAATCTTCCTAAGATACTGCCGTATTTTTCTAACAGGGAAATTGCAGGGGTATGCTGTGTAAGAAGCCGCACTGTCAACCCAAAGGTAAATGGTTCAACCCCATCAGTGGCTCAACAGGAGACAGAGGAGAAATCCTTTTCCATGTAATTACAGCCTCTGAGAACCTGTTGGAGAGTAAGCTATGAGTTTTGACTGCATTGCAATGAACACCAAATATTTCCTATAAGGATTTTCCAATTTTTGTTCTCTCTTTTCCAATCCTAAAACTGAAAACTTAAGACCATTTGGTGGCAAGAAATGCATTTGCATTCCTGTTCTTAGAGGCACAAGGGAAAGACTTCTAATGAAGTTAAATCCTTCTATTTCTTTAAAAATTTACAGTGAGTGGATCTTTCCTTTGCTGCAACTTGCAGGTTAATAATCATTCTAATTAAAAACATTCTACCTTTTGGCACATTTTCAAAACATGAAAATACCACCATTGCATAATTAACTGCATTGCAGATTAGCATACAAAAACAAAGACACCGTGACAAAGACATAATTAAATTGTCCAAATGTCAAAGCTCTCATTCTGCTACACAGGGATTCTATAACTCAGTTTATTGAACATTTTTTGGGGAGGGTTTTAGCAATCGGTGATAATGTCAGACCAGCACACTTAAGTTATACTTACAATTAAAAGAAAAATATTATAATAATGTAGCTATACAGTCTTCACCAAAGAAAGGAGAAAATTCAGAAATGGAATTTGTGGAAAGCAGAGAAGTCCTTCAAAATCACTTCAGAGGTTAATACCCAGAACCTGTGACTATGTTACCTCATAAGTTTAAAAAAGATATTTTTTTATTTTAAATTTCTTTTTATGGCAGTTTACAGAGATTTTGGATTTCCATTCATTCATTGTTACCCTTTTCTCCCTGCCCACCCCTCTTTTTGAAAAGTAAAAGAAAAAATAAAAAAAGATATTTTGTAGAGGTTAGTAAGTGTAGGATTTTGAAATGGGGACACAGTCCTGGAGTACGCAGGTGGTCTCAGTGTAGTGTCTCTCTCCCTCTCTCTCTCTCTGTGTCTGTCTGTGTGTGTGTGTCTGTCTTTCTGTTCTTAGAAAAAACACCTGACTTGCAAAGATGGAAGTTCACTGTAAGAGAGGAAGATTTGCACAGTGACTGTATCAGTGCACTCAAATATTTCAGAACTGGTAAGAGAATGGTACAAAAGAGGGGACGGTTCAGTCTCATTGTTCACAGGGCTGTTATGAGTCATAGTTGACTTGACAGCAACAACAACAACATATGTTCATTAAGAGATCAGCAAGAAAGAGATGGTACACCCACACAGATGAAGACAATTTAAGGAGTGTTTAAGAAAGGTATATACAGGGTTTAGGAAAACCATAAAATGTATACAATGTCCTAGATGGAGGATATCGAGTCCAAGGTGATTTTGAGAAGAACTGAGATGGCCTGATGTGAACTACTGGGAAGGAGCCAGAGAAAGGACTGTGTACTCTCTCATCCACCACCACCCTTACAGCGAAAGCACAACGGAGTCAGAGGACAAAGGACCTCACTGATGTCCGCCCAGGTGAGCTCCTGGTGGATACGCCGCATGCACAGTGAATTACCAAAATCCATCTTCAAAGTCAACTCAACTGTATGACTAACAAACAACTCATTACTTTACTACACACTGCCTCTTCAAAATAGCTTTGGGCGTAATTAGTCTTATAGGTCATTTCTTCTGTGATTTTGAAGAAAATGTCACGTTTTCACTTAAGAAAAAAACAGTAGAATAAAAAAACTATGCCCAATTTTATGAGGATTATGTAGCCTAACACAAAATTCAAAGGTGGCGGGGCGGGCAGGGGGGTACAGAAGGAGAAGAAAAAAAAATGATGCATTTCATTTATGGAGTAAAAAAATTATTCAAAACCAACGAATCAACATCATTGCCACCCAGTTAGTGTCAGTTCATAGTGGTCCCTCCATCAGACTGTGGGAGGCTAAAAATCACATAAAGGAAATTGTTTCTCTTTCTCCCTCAGGGTGGTTAATGGACTTGAACTGACAGAGACACATGGTCTTGGGTTACCAGCAAAACTCCCTATGACTAGACTATCAGAGTGCTGTAAAACATTGGCATGCTGTTGTTGTTAAGTGCCCTAGAGTGGTAGGCGACTCATAGCGACCCTATGAATGAAAGTTTTTAATTAGAATGATTATTTTTAATGTTATCTATAGTTTATTATGATTGTTGTTGCTGTTGTTAAGTGTCTTCGTAGACAACTTATAGGTTACCCAACCACGGGTAACCACTATCACATTGGACACATCAGTGTCACAGTGTTTAGCATCACAGCAACCATGAGTTAATTCTGTGCAGCAAATGGACCAGGGCTATACCACTTAGAAGAATGTTTGACCAAAAATAATTAAAACCAGGCTTGAGGGTCGTAGATCAAAATCACCCCCCTTAGGCTTGGTAACATAACTTTCTATCCACTAGGTTAACATTGCTCTCTCTATGGTCAAACTCCTTTGCAGAATAAAGAAGACGATAAGTAAATGTCTTTCTTTGTTTTTTAAAAAGAGATTATTTTCTATTGCTTTTCTTTTTTTATGTTACAGATTGGGTTTTATTATTATTATTATTAAGTTTTACTAGTTTTAATGAACATTTACAGAGATTTTGGGTTTTCATTCATTCATTGTTGCACTGTTTTCTCCACCCTCCTCCCCAGTTCGTTCTTCTTCCCCCCCTGTTTTAATTGTCCAATTGCCACAGTGCTTGTCAAAGCCAGTTCTGATTAATCTCCTTTGTCAGTGTGTCCCTTGCCATTCCCTATCACTCCTCCCTGAGAGAGACTTCACCCTAATTCATAAAGAAAAGGGGATGGCGTAGTCTCTTAGCTACTTCCTGCTGAAAAGGGATGCTGTGGGTTTCAGGGGGAAGGTCTTCTCTCACTACTCTAAAGGGCCCCTTTGGCAGTAGGAAACACATAGACTATTATGGAGATTGATTTTGGAATTTAGATGCACTGTTATCAATTGTGCTTAGCCGTACATGTTCATATCCTTGAAGATGTATCATGGAAGTGTTGCAGCAGCTGACTCTCTCCATTGGGTTTCTGAGGTTGTCAGTTACAAGGGAGATTACCGATTCTTCAGCTGCTGAGGTGCTCACTGGTGGTGGATTTGAACTGCCAGAGGCAAGGCCTTTGTTCTAGCAGCACAACCTCGCTGCTTGCGGCATGAACCTGAACCCAACACCTCTTCGAATCCCATAGGTCCATCAACCTCTATTGCTTTTCTTAAAATGTCCATATACATTGTGTTTCACACTCTCCTTCTTCAAAATTGTTTTATACAATCATTCTCATTCATTATGTTTCATAAAATCAATCATCATTGAACGCCCACCAATACTCAGTCTTTCCAAATACCCAGAGGTTCTTACCTATTCTCTTTACCCATCCCTCCCACCACCCACCACATTGTGTGACCCTACGATTTCCCTCCTGCCCATCCTCACCTTTTTGCTCCCACCCTCTACCCCACACTGGATCGTCATGCACATTTTACTAGTTATCTTTCTATCTATACAATAATGGTCTTATGTAGTATTCGTCCTTATGAGACAGAGTTCATTCTGTCAGCATAATGCTCTCCAGTCCCTCCTAAGTTATATAGTAATTTTTTAAATCATTGCTTCTGAGTGCTGTGTCTACCACGTGAATGTACCACAATTTCTCAGTCCATTCAATTATGGTTGGACATGTGGGCTATTTCCATGATCTTGTGATGATGAATAATGCTGCTATAAACATTAGTGTACAAGCCTCTATTTTTGTCTCAGTTCTAATTTCCTTGGATATATTCCTAGTAGTGGAATAGTTGAGTCATACAGAGTGTCTATGTTCAACTTTTTGAGGAAATGCCAAAATACCTTCCAGAGTGGTTGTACCATTTTACAATCCCACCAACAGTCAGAACTTGGCCAAATAGATAATTCTAAAAATTTCTTTCTTTCATCCAGCAACAAAGACACTGCCATTTAAATGGGAATTTATTCAAAGTAAATTTGCAATTAAACACTAGAGCTGAACAATGACCAGGGAAGATAGAAGGAGAATTGATGCCTTTGAACTGTGGTGCTGGAGAAAAGTATTGAATGTACCCTTCACTGCCAAGAAAACAAACAGATTCATCCTGGAGAGGGTTAAACCAGGCTACTCCTTGGAGACAAGGATTCTGGGGCTTCGTCTGACATACTTTGGACATGTTTTAAGGAGGGACAGGTCCTTGGAGAGAGACATCATGCTTGGGAGGGTGGAGGGATGGCGCAGGAGGGGAAGACCCTCTATGAGGCAGCTTGATTTCATGACTGGGGCAATCGGGATGGGTTTGTCAGAGGCCATGTGATTGGCACAGGATAGAGCAGGGTTTAGGGCTGTTGTACATAGGGTCGCTATGAGTCACAAACAACTCGACTGCACATAACAACAATAACAACATACATTTATACATTTATAAATACATTTGTAAAGACTAGGTATGAAAACCAACAACATCATGTATGAAAAAGGTTTTCAAACTTTAAAATGTGTCTGGCTGGTGTATGGATGTGTGTGTGTGTGTGTGTGTGTGTGTGTGTGTGTGTGTGTGTTTTGGTTTTGCTTTTTTAGTGGGACATATTTTAGAATAATGGTCCAAAGTTTTAAATGTTGAAATATATTTAAGACTTCAAAAAGTTACTAGTGTTCAGTCTAATAACAAAATTATCCACATAAACAAGTAAAAGTAAAACCAGTTGTCCTGCAGTAGTTTCAGACTCATAGAAAACCCACTTGGGCTCCCTAAGATTTTCAATATCTCACTCAGATCATTTTTCCAAAGAGGTTGCAGGTGAACTCAAATCTCCATGTTGTTGTGGGGTTTTTTTTCCTCAAAAATGGAGTTTGTTGACCATTTGCATCATCTAAACACTTTGTTACAAACATATACAAACCGTGTTGAGTTGATGTATGTTGTTGTTGTTGTTTAATGCCGTCGAGTCGTAGACGACTCATAGCGACCCTATGAACGAACAGCCTGAGCACTGTTCATACATAGAGTTTCCGGAGGCAAACCGTTTCAGAAGTGGATGCCGCTCCTGCTTCCAGGCTTGTTTAGTCAGGAAGCTCCAGCCAACACTGTCCACCATGGGTGCCCATTACCACAACTGACACATCACTGCCACAGTCTTCATCATCACAGCAACCACGAGTTACCTCTGTACAGCAACACACAGACCAGTGCTATACCACCTAGAAGAATGTTTGACAGGAAGAAAATTTGAACTTGGCCGAGGGCAGCAGATGAAAATCACCCACCTTCGGCTTGGTAGCACAGCTTCCTTCCACTAGGCCAACGTAGCTCTCTCTTGGTCGTCTCATTGTTATTGTTGTTTAATGCCTTCGAGTTGTAGACGTCTCATAGCGACCCTATGAACAAACAGCCTGAGCACTGTTTGTACATAGAGTTTCTGGAGGCAAGCCATTTTGGAAGTGGATGCTGCTCCTGCTTCCAGGCTTGTATATTAAATGTATATTAAATATCATAGCCATCAAGTTAAAAAGGGAGTATGGGCAGCTTAGCAGTAAAGAGCTGTACAACTAAGCTGAAGCCATGTGGTTGGAATCCACCAGACGCTCTGTGAGAGAAAGATGGGCAACCTTCTCCTACAGGATTTACTGGCTCTGAAAACCCGCTGCTGAAGGGTCTGTTATGGGACAGTTCCCACTCACTGGTACTTAACAACATCAAGTTAAAAGTCATAAGACAGAAAGGTATATTTAAGAAACTGTAGTCCATTTGCCTGCCCAAATAAAAACTCAAACCTCATTATCAAGGAGTCAATTTTAACTCATAGTACAGAGCCTTTTATCGATCTGTGCCTTATCAGTTCAATTCCACTCTACTAAGAGGGGGAAAATGCATATACACAGTATTAAGTCCAGTGATTACAAACTACAGATGTTATTCTATTTAGAGTGATGAGTCCCCTTCATTTAAACTATTCCTTCCCTCTGAAATTCACTTCCTAATGGCAAGAGTTGGCATCCATCGAGTATCCCTCTGAACAAAGGCTTGACAGCACTCTCTTTGGGAGCTGATCTCACCCCTACCCCTCTGTCACCCACCGACTCCACCAGAATCCTGGGGATCATTTTCCTAATTAACCACCTGTGTAACCCAAACAAAGACAGAAGACCATAACAAGTCTTAATTTGTGAATTTCCACCGAGATTTTTTAACTCTGTCCCCAAAAGAATGTTCATCGTCTTAAACTTAACTACAAAAGTTAATATGTATGTATTTTAAAGTTCACACTTTTACATTTAAAAATGTTGCTTATTTTCATAGCATTAATTTAAAAAATACTGTATTAACTATAAAAGTAATATGTAAACATTTTAAATTTTAAACAGAATTTGAAAGCTAAAATTTCTATTCTTCAAGAGTTACTGAAGAAGAGTAATCATTTCTGTGAGATTAACTCTTTTTTTCCTAAGTTTATTAGGCTCTGCCACAACTTTAAGCTTATAATAAGACAGATAGTCTTTATTTTGTATACATATTTATCTTTTTAGACCTTCATTAGCAAGTGAAAATCAGTTTCATATGGATTTTTTAAATTTTTACTTTATACTGGTTTATTTACAAAGTTTAGGTACATCGTTTTTCACACTGGACCTTTCCCACCTTCATTCCCATCAAATTGTGCAATCCTATGATTAACACCCCCACTTGCCTATCCTCATAATAACAGTCAAACAGTGGAAATGGATTTTTTTTTCCAAATTGACTTTCAGTTGACATTTTCTTAAAAATCTCTGAGTTTGTAGCAATTATTTTATAAGTTAATCGTTTCTATCTCTTACTCATGCTTCTATTGGGTTTTTAAATCTCTTCACATACATACACACACACACACACTCAGGATAGTCTTTTCTATTCTTTTGTCAATATTTAAAATATCTTACCAGCAGCCAGGAAATCAAGAGACAAACTGCATTGGGAAAGTCAGCTGTCAGGGATCTCTTTAAAGTACTGAAGAGCAACAACGTCAGGCTCGAGACTAAGGTGTGCCTGATCTGGGCCATAGTCTTTGCAATTGTGTGCTATGCATAGGAGAGCTGGACAGTGACTAGGAATGATAGAAAGAGAATTGATGCCTTTGAGCTGTGGTGCTGAAGAAGAGTGTTGAATATACCACAGACTGCTAGGAGAACAAACAGGTTCATCCTAGAGAGGGTGAAACCGGGCTGCTCCTTAAAGGCAAGGATTCTGAAGCTTCATCTGACATACTTTGGACAAGTTGCAAGGAGGGAGACCAGTCCTTGGAGAAGGACGTCATGTTTGGGAGAGTGGAGGGACGGTGCAGGAGAGGAAGACCCTCGATGAGACAGATCGACTCAGTGCTTGGGGTAATGGGAGTGGGTGTGGCAGAAACAGTGAGGTTACCACAGAATGGAGCAGGGTTTAGGGCTCTTGTACATAGCATCGCTATGAGTTGCAAATGACTGGATGGCACATAACAACAAATAATCATGTTTTAGCTTCTGTGCATAGCATCACTATGGGTCTCAGGCAACTCGAAGGCACAAAGCAACAATATCATATGTTTTACATAAAGTGACTATAAATTTATTGTAATCAAAATAGGAATGTCTTGAACAATAGTCTAATGTCTGGTAAGAACATATATTGACATGTTTTGTGCACTATGAGTATCCAAATCATTTCACATCTAGCTATCACTTGACACAGTAACCTTAAGTTAAAAGGAATATATATATATATATATATATATATAGAGAGAGATATAGAGAGAGAGAGAGAGAGATATATATATAGTGAACATATATCTTTGTGTGCATACTCAGATATATGGGAGAAATTATACATAATATTCTAGGTCCTAGGAATGAATAAAGTGGCATATTTAATAAGGGACACTGGCAAAACAATCTATATGAAAATATATTTAGATCCTTGCCTCATATAATCTAAGGAGATACTGGATTAAAAAAAGAAAGAAGGAAGTTAAAAGAAAACAATATGACGAGCAGTATTAATGTCATTGAAGTGTAAATATAAAAGCACACAGAAATACCAAATATGTTGGTACATATATAACAAGAAACTGATAAATAAATTTCCATGGCTTATATAACAAAATTTAAAAGGAACAAAAGAATGTATCTTTCTTGATTAAATTTTCTATCTGAATAATAAATATACTTAAACTTTTACAAGAAAGCTATTATGTAACTGTTACAAAACTAATGAGATGAGCAGGATAAAGTGATGTGGAAATGGAAACAGAGAAACAGATATATTACGGTTTATTCCAATGAATTAGTGCAGGTCACAGATGTCTTTGCAGATAGAACATGCTTATCATTGACATAAAACCTACGAAGTATGTCCTTAAAAGCTTCTCTCAAAAGAGAGAATTTTCAACAATAGAGAGAAAATGTTTCTCGCCGCTGGAATCATTTATATACAACACATCTGAATGAGAAATTTCTTAGAAGATTGTAAGAAAGATTCAATGTGCAGCAGAGAAAGTTTGCTTCCTTCTCATTAAGCTAAAAAAAGAAATTATTTAGCTCTATGAATGAAAATAAAAGCTTTCCAAATGGTGTGGTCATAACATGGTAATTAAACAGCCAAGGACCAGCCAGATTCTTTCATTATTCAAAATTATAATAATTACAATTGACCATTACTGATAATTACAATGATCAGAGTCAAATCCAAATTTTTCATTCTCTTTTGTTTGATAAATGGATACTGTTCTTCTGGTTAAATTTACGAAGTTTTCTTTTTCCTCACACAAATCTTTTCTGATCTGTTATCCTTCCATAGCCTAAGTTTTCCCTTCATCTTTTATTTTAATTTACCTTATGATCACTTTAAAGTTGCCTCTGGAACTAATCAGAAGGTTTTTGTTTCTATTAGCATCATATTAAGGTATTTTGAAAGATTAAGACATAAACTTTCCATTTCAATTTTGTAGGAGTATCTAAATCACTTCATATCCATTTATTATCCCAGCAATTAACCCGAGATCATGCCACCCAGGGTCTTGACTTCAAAATGTCTTGGTTTGCTTTCTCAAGTCTCCCCTTGAAATCTTCTGTTTAGCTCTACCAATTCAGCCTTTCTTCTTTTTGCTCTACTTTCTCTATGTTCAAGCACGAGTCTCAGACTATCTTCTGAGATCCTGAACTGTTCTTTCTTTTCTGCCATGTTACTGTCCCTTTTTCATGTATGATTGTCATGGATATATTCCACAACCCATCTGTTGTTTGATCATTAGTGTTTAATTATCAAATCTATTTTTAATTTAATGCTTCAAGTCTATTCTTGAGATAATCTCTAAATTCACATGAGACATACGCAAGGTGTACTTTTCCTCTCATGAACACGTTTTAATTTTCTTAAGTTAAAACTTGAACTTGCATATCAAAGAGAAATAATACACAATTAACCCATGGCAATATATCTACTGATGATACTGACTTTCCCCATTATTTTCGATCTAAAAATGTGATGTATTTGATTCTTGTGCAATCTACCTGGTGAGGTCAACATGTATATTTGTCATTAAGCCTTTTTTTAAAAAAAAAAAAAGAAGCCATGTCAATGAATAGATTCTTGGTCTTTCAAAATTCTTTTATCTTCATCCATAGCCACTGGTGAGAGTCAGCGCCCAGAGCCATCAGGGGCTTTAAGCTCGTTGCCCACTGCTGTGGTGTGGACAGCTGAAACCCAGGCCCTGACAGGCACCTGGGGGGGGGGGGAGAAAACAAACAAAAAATACCCCAAAATTCTTTTAAGCAATCTCTAACATTCTATTTTCAAGAGTTTCTTTTTCAAGTAGTGATCCTTCTTGTTTCTTTCCAAGCTGGGCATTCTGACCACCAGCAGTTATAAATGCATTTTGATTCAAGGCATAATCAATTTTAAACTGCAAAACTTGTTAAGAAGATCTTCATCACAGCCTGGTATATTGATCCAACTAGCCATCATGTGAACTTGTCTTCCTTATACATCCATGCCTATTATCCTATTACTGACAGTGCCTACACTCTACGGCAGATCTTGAAATGTTCCTTTTGACATAAAGTATGATGATTCCCTCATCTGTCTTTCCCAGAATAGTAATTCCTATGATTGTCTGAGTTTAAATAGCCAAAACCAGTGAATTTCAGCTTATCAATGCCTAGGATACCCATCTCCAAGTGTTCCTTCCATTTCATTTTTGACAATTTCAAATTTTCCTATATTGCTATTTCATACTTTCTATGTTCCAATCGCTAATGAATATTTTGGTTGCTTTCATTCATTGTGACTTACGGTAAATCAGGAAACAGAAGTTCAGAAAACTTGACTTGATTAAGGATGACTCTTATTTGAGAAGACAGTTCATTCCTAGTTTTAAATTTGAACCCGTTCCAATGTAACAGGCATATATCTTCAGCACTATATCACACAATGTTACACTACTATCCATAAAGTTTTTACAGATTAATGTCACATGCTGGTAGCTTGTGTGTTGCTCTGATGCTAGAAACCACAGCCACCAGTGTTTCAAATATCAGCAGAGCGAGCCATGGAGGACAGATTGCCATGGAGCTCCCAGATTAAGGCTGATCATAAAAGGACCTTGTTCCATGGATGATGAAATCCATAGAAAGCTACGCAGCTAGTCCAAGCTCCCACCTCTCTGACAGTCCATCTGCTCTGCCAGAAAGAGATGGGCAATCTCTTCCCATGCAATCCATTTAAAGCTTCAAAAGCTCAAAGAAGCATCAGCCATGAGTTGGGTTTTAACTTGATAGCAGTGAGTGCTTGAAGTGTATCTACTATTGACAGGTGAAAGTCTTATTGAATATAACTACTGCAAAGAAGAATCAATAGCATTATATAATGCCCGATTTTCAGTTAAATTGAAACAAACCAATACGTTGTATGTTGTTTGTTGTTGTTATGTGCCGTCGAGTCGTTTGCGACTCATAGCGACAACAGCCCTAAACCCTACTCTATCCTGTGCCAATCTCACTGCCTCTGACACACCCATCCCGATTACCCCAGTCACTGAATCAACCCACCTCATAGAGGGTCTTCCCCTCCTGTGCTGTCCCTCCACTCTACCCAGCATGATGTCCCTCTCAATTTGGGGGTGGGGTGTGGAAACCAGCATGCTTGGAAAAGTGGAGCATCTGAGAAAGAGGGGGGGGAGGAGGAGGGGGGAGGAGGAGGAGGAAGAAGAAGGAGGAGGAGGAGAAGAAGAAGAAGAGGAGGAGGAGACTCAATGATTGTAACAATCTCTGGAGCGTCTCACAGTTCCTGAGGATGGTACAGGACAGGGCAAGGTTCAGATCTGTTGTTCTAAGGTTCACTAGATTTTGTAGTCCACTCAGTGGCACCTAACAAAAACAGCATTTTAGAGATTCAGTTAGATTATTAAATAAATGGAGTCAGGGAATCATAATCTGATAGATCAATGCACCCAGATGCGGCATCATTCTTTTTTTTTTTTTATTTTCTTCCTCTACTAATTTATTGACAAAATTCAAATACAAATTTGAACAAATTCTTTCAATTTCTCTCACCACCCCCTCTTCAAATTGGATAACCCAATGTTAACCCCCCTTCCCCTGCACATCCACATCCCTCTGCTTCCAGGCTCTCCCATCCCTCCTGGATCCTTATACTCATTCTACAATAACAGTTTCATACAATATTTATCCTTGTAAAACTGAGTTAGTTCACTCAGCATAATGCTCTCCAGTCCCTCTCAAGTTGGGTAATAATTTACAGAATCATTGCTCCTGCATGCTGCATAGTATTCCATTGTGCGAATGTACCATAATTTCTCAATCTATTCGTTTGTGGTTGGACATTTGGGCTGTTTCCATGTTCTTGTGACGGTGAATAATGCTGCTATGAACACTGGTGTACAAATCTCCGTTTGTGCCTCAGTTCTCATATTCTTAGGGTATATTCCAAGTAGTAGAATAGCTGGGTCATTGGAATTTCTATGTTCAGCTTTTTGAGGAAGTGCCAAACTGCCTTCCAGAATGGTTACACCATTTTACAATCCCACCAACCATGTATAAGATTTCCTTTCTCAGGGGAGCTCTGGTGGCCTAGTGGCAAGAAGCTGCACTGCAATCCCAGAGGCACACAGTTCGAATCCACCAGATGCTCTGCCGAGGAAGGAGGGACAATCTCCTCCTGTACCAGTCAGATCTGATTTGACGGCACACACACACACACAATAAAATTTTTTTTAAAAAAATCCTTTCTCACCATATCCTTCCTCTCCCACATTTATTACTTGCTGCCCTGTTAAACTTTACCACTCTTACTAGAGTGAGATGATACCAGAATTAGGTTGAAAGAGATGTTTAAAGATTTGAAATATGAAGTTACGTCTGTTAAAGAAAGCTTTGTGAGATATGCTGCATACTGAACCTGACTTTCAGAATTAAGTTCCAATTCCCTGCTAACATATTTTTCTTGACAAGCTAATGACTATATGAAGTAGAAAGTTTTCTCCAAAGATCATTGCAATGCAATTCTTCTATCGATCACACAATCCTTCTCATATTATTTGTATGACATCACATTTTTGTTTATTCTTTTTTTCCTATGTTTTTCTTATTTTATGGTTGTTCATGTCACATTTAGTATATATACAGGACATTTTTAAGACAAAATAAGCACTTCAGCTTTGTTGAAGCATCTAGAAATATAATAAATAATACAATTCTTTTCTACAGTCAATCCATTGCAGAGACAGTCCTCTCTCTCAGACAGATGTGATCTGACTTCCCCCAGGAGACTCAGGCCAACATCTGAAAGGTTTGTCATATACAACTACATCCGGACATCTAGTAAGTGTAGGCCATGGATGCTGGTAATTGTTAGCCAAATCTCAAGGAATCTGTTCAAAATGAATAGTTACCTGACTCAAAATGTCTGCTGTTTCCATAGTTCTGAGACTGTGAATTTTTGTTATGCATGTGGTCCCCACATTACATGATGGAATTAAAATGAATTACGTTGACAACAGTCGCTGTTTCAGTTTGGAGTTCCCTCCCCTCTTTTTGGTCCATCTTATTTTTCCTACATAACACGTACTGCAGACAGTGTTGTAGTGTGTAACTATATCACACACACTATTGTTAATGTTCTTATTTTCAGAAGTTCAGTTTTGTGATATACTGTTCCTACCACTCCACCACACAGCGGACCAAATTCTGTTCTGCATGAATGGGACTATGGTATCTGCATGAAGTGAGCATCACAGGCCAGAAAGCTGGGCAATGCTAAACTCTAATGTCTTAAGACAACTGAACTGCACATATACCTGATGGTGACCAATGGGGCTAACTTTGTCTCCTTTGTGACAATAGTAATACCAACTTAATTTTAGATAAAGCCTATGTGGTCATTTTAAAGGCATTTGAATGTATGGGTCAATAGCAAAGTTCAACCAGGCAGCAAGCAACGAATGATGGCAAGGTTGTAGAGAGATTGGAACTCTTAGTCACTGCTGGTGGGAATTTAAAACAGTACAAGCACTACAGAAGGCAGTACGGTGCTTTCACGTAAAGTTGGAAATAGAAATATCACTTGACCTAGCAATTCTAGTACTGGAAAGATACCCTAAAGAAACTAGAGTCACATCCCAAACAGAAGGATGCTCACCTATGTTTACTGCTTCATTATACCCAATAGCAAAGAGATATAGGCAGCCAAAGTGCCTATCAACAAACTAATGGGTAGAAAAACTATGGTAGAGTCACAAAATGAAATAGTACACAGCACTGAAAAACCATGAACTCGTGAAACATAACACAATGTGAGGGAGCCTGGAAGACATTATGCTGAGTGAGATATCTCAGTCACAAAAGGACAAATACCACGTTGCATCACTGTTATAAAATAGGACTGACATGGGAGTTAAGGGCAGAATAGGAAAAGAGTGGACAGATAACAATGAACACGTTATTATACATTGAGGAGGTGAAGAACTGTCTAGAAGGAATATATGATTAGGCATTATACATATGACAGCACTCTGGAACAAAAACATTGACAAAAATAAGCTGCAAGAATACTCTAAGATTAACTTAAAAGCCTGAATTGATCATTGTGTTATCTGAAGACTAGTTGGAAATGGTTTCATCCTCCAAGAACTGGGTGCCTCCGGTCTTCAAAAAAGCCCTCAAAATTCTGCTATTTGATAATGCCCCAGGACTTCCTTAATGTAAATTTACAAAAAGATGTGACATTTCTACCTCCTAAAGACTGTAGAGTGATTAAGTGTATGGATCCATGTGTAATTGATACCATCTTCAAGGTATACTTTCTACAGATTTTGTTAGCTCAGTTGCAACAGATATATATAGTATAGTAACACTGCATGATGTCTGGAAGAAATAGAATATTTCCCATTGCATGCAGAACATTGCATGTCCCTAACAGGAAGTTATAAGGAAATGTGTGCAAGGGGCAGGAAAGAATTGCTGAGGACTGGGAACATATTCCAAGTGTGTGGTCAAGATGATACAATGAAAGATACTGGCGGGAAACTCTGCCACATGGTAAGAAAATGGAGTTTAAGCCTTGTTATAGCTAATGTGGAACAACTTGTTGATTGGAAATGACATGTAATTGGCAGATCAGGATTTAGCAGACTTTAAAGTGGGACGAACGCAAAAAAAAAAAAAAAAAAAGGAAATTACAAAAAAAGAGAAACTATCAAAAATTACACAGTGGAAGGATTAGCCAGAGTTGTTTGTTTGTTTTTTCTAAATTAAATCAGAGACTTCAATAACTTGAAACTATAGACCCCGTTGTTAAAAGCTGATAGGCAGAAACATAAAGTAGTAAGATTTAATCTTGATATATAATGAGAGGGACCGCCAAACCAACAAAACAAACAGTAAACAGGACCACCCAGGCAACTTGCATTAATTTTGTACCTAGAAATACAATTCTCATTCCCAAGAATAATAAAATACCCATAACCTCACAAATAGAGTTGTTAACACAGCAAATTGTCTACATCATCCCACTCTTCCTCATGGTCAGTGTAAAATTTTGTTGTCTATTTTCACATGTATCTATATGTAATAAGATATATCTGTGCATTTACAGGGAATTTCCAACCTCCCCAGGAAACAAAGGTCAGATTTAGAAAGATACTAACAAAAAAAGGGGGGGGACAATAATAATGAAAACTTTTTAAAAAAATAATAAAGTATTTGAACCTGTCACAAATGACTCAAAAGGAATGATTTGTCATAAAACCCTTGTTGTAACTTGGGAAAGAGTTGGCAAAAACTGATCTAAGTCCATATCCAATCTCTACCACTGTAGAGAAGGCTGTCCTCCTTCATTTGTGAAGAGTATAAGAATAGTTAAGGGTGTCTTTTTACGAAGATGGCGCTCAAAGTGAAGAAGGAAGCCTCTGCCCCTCCCAAAACTGAAGCTAAAGCAAAGGCATTAAAGGCCAAGAAGACGTCCTGAAGGGCGTCCACAGACAAAAATAAAAAAATTATAAATAAATAATATCCGCACATCACCCACCTTCCGGCGGCCTAAGACCCTGGGACCCTGGAGGCAGCCCAAATACCCCCGGAAGAGCGCCCCCAGGAGAAACAAGCTTGACCACTCTGCCATCACCAAGTTTCCCCTGACCACTGAGTCGGCCATAGAGAAGAGAGAAGATAACAACACCCTTGTGTTCACTGTGGATGTCAAGGCCAACAAGCACCAAATTAAACAAGCTGTAAAGAAGCTCTATGACATTGATGTGGCCAAGGTCAACACTTTGATTAGGCCTGATGGAGAGAAGAAGGCCTATGTTCAACTTGTTCCTGACTATGATGCTTTGGATGTTGCCAACAAAATTGGGATCATCTAAACTGAGTCCAATGGGCTAATTCTAAATTCAAATTTTTCTCACAAAAAAAAAAAAAAAGTAAAGCTAAGGGTAAAGAATAAAGAGATTATATTACTCAGAGAATTTTGATAGCTTAGTCCACGGGGAGTGGTGCTGGTAATGTAAGTCTTACTCCTCTGCTAGTCAGAATCCTACAGAGAGAGAGAGGCAACCTTGTGAGCCTGTAAATTACACGAGAGAAGATCGTCCTTCTTTCTGGTAGATTCAAGCAGGGAGGAGTGGCCTTTGGGCCACTGGCACAAGCCAGCAGCTGGCTGGAGCTTCTGTTTGTTTGTTTTTGACACTAGATGCTCAACAAGAATTGTCTCTCCCTTTAAAAAAAACAAAAAAAAAAAAAATCAACTGTACCAAGGTTGAAAGATCCTGAGAATCTGTACTAAAACTTTAACTAAAATGAGAACAAAATAAAGGACTTAAAAGTAAAAGACATTTCCATGGCTTCAGTGGTTAACAGGCGTGCGGCTACCCAGAATTTCACAGTGTATTTTTCAAAGCACTGCAGCATTTAATGCATTTGTCTACTCAAGTACCAGCTGCCTCTGAAACCCCCCGTAGGGTCACCTATGGGTCAGTTCCAACTCTGTGGCATTCAACAACAACAACAACTATGTACCTACCAAACCTTGAGTTCTCACCATTATCTGTTGATCCACAAGTTATCATTTATCTGTAATTATTCTTGCTGCTGTTGTTGCTGTGTACTATCAAGCTGGAATCGACTCACGGCAGATTTTCAGAGGCAATAAATCACACACGAAATTGCCCGTCTTGCTCCCACAGAGCAGCTGGTGGACTCGAACTGCTTGCTTTTGGGTTGGCAGAGCAGCTCCTTACCACTAAGCCACAAGAGACCCCATAACTAGACCACAGATATTAACCCTTAACACCATCTTGAATTTAGTAGTAAATGAACTGTCAAAAATATCCATGTCAGATACCATTCTAGAATTCAAACGAATAGATAACTGTATCTCAGCTTTTGAAGAGATACAAAAACGCATTCAAGTCCACTGTCACTGAGGCAATTCTGACTAGTAGGGACAAAAATAATGACATTTTTAGACATGTTTGCTATTGGAGCAGAGGCAAAGGAGCCCAAGCCTTTATTAATGCCATTTTTAGAGCAGAGATTGGCTCTGGACTACTTAGAGTCACTGTGATTCGGAGCTCACCTGATAGAAACTAACAACAAAGCTTCAGTTCTGCTCCAACAGACAGCTTTCTCCCAAAGTATCTATCTGCTCTCGAGCTGGGCTTTCCCGCCTCTATGCTTACCAGATTACCACCATGACTACCTCATCAGCTCACTCCTTCTAGTCTCACAGATTTTTGTTAGTCTATATCCCAGAGAGCAGACAAAGGATGACTTTAAAATTTCTAACAGATCATATTACAAGTGGTCCCAGACTTTACAAGGGTGTTTTATTCAGCCATTGGACTGTCATAAGTCAGTTTTGGTGGAATTCAAACTTTCTGGTCTGTTATTGGTGTGTTTCATTGTCAGCTATCTTTCTGTTTCAGATCTTTTGTCTTTGGGGATTGGTATGAGGATGATAATAATATCAACAAGTCATGCACTACAATACCTTATGTTGTAGACATTACTAGCAATAAGATGCACTTAGAACTACAGAAGGTTGTACGTGTGGTTTATCACTTGACTACATTATCATTCAGGGACAACCTGTAAAATCTTGCTTTAATACCCTCTATTGACCTCCCAACCCATACAGAATACAAACCTCTTACCAAGGTCTAAGGTGAGGTTTTTCTTTCCATGCACTATTTTTAACACTTTGCTTTTTCGGTAGAATTCGACCTGACCCACTTTCCTTCAGTTTATGACAAACACCAAGCTCTTATTTGCCTCGGGATTTTTTTGCACCTACTCTCCCTGCTTCTTGAACACAGATGGCATCTGAACATAAAGAAAATACAAAAAAAGGTCACTTGGAGGATGAGCCAACCACGTGACAGAGAAAAGACTGAAGTCACTAAGAATTTTATTTCACTTGTATCCAAAATCAATACCCATGGAGTCAGAAGCCAAGAAACCAAGGTACATACTTCACTGGGTAAAACCTCTGCAAAAATTAAATATGCAGAAAACCTTTATAAAGTGTTAAAAATAAAAAAAAACTAATGTCACTTTGAAGACTTGGATAGTTCTGATTCCAAAATTATGCATTTGAATGATGACAGTTATGAAGAGTATTGACTGCACCACGGTCTGCTAAGAGAATGAATGAGTTGTCTTAGAAGACGAAGAGGATCAGCAAGAAATAGGGAGAACAATGACTTGGATTTTGATGCAGCAGTTACAACAGTGACCTTAAAATAGGAAGAATATTGAGGGTGGGTGATGCTTTGTTTTGTGTACACAGTTTGCTGTGAGCTGGAAATGACAGAACCCAACAAGGACACTTCCTTCTGCTGTAATGTGTTCCTCTAGTCCTTACACAGCAAAGAAACCAGACAAAGACATTGCCATTAGGTAGACTCCAATTTCAAGTGACCCTTTAAGCCAGGGTCTCTCCCAGCGGGCTCTCAGAGGAGCTAGTGGATGGGGACGGCAGCCCTTTCAATTAGCAGCACAAAACTTAAACCACTGAACTACAAAGAATCCTTAACTCTTTTTTTTTTACTATTTTATTTACAAAACTAGAATACAAATTCAAAAAAATTCTTTGCATTTCCCTCAGCCCCTCCCCATCAAATTGTACAATCCAATGACTAATTTCCCTCCCCCTGCACATCCACATCCCTCTGCTTCCAGCCTCTCCCACCCCTCCTGGATCTTTATAATCATTCTACAATAATGGTTTTATACAATATTTATCTTTGTGGGACTGAGTACCTCCCAAGTAGGATCTTTAACTCTTATATGAAAGAATTCTTTTACCCATCAAATCTCACCACACACAAACAAAATCTCAACACAAATTCTATCTAATTCAAAAGTCTTCTTCTATCATAGCCCCTTCACGTTTGTCAGCTTCACCTATTAAAATATTGTATTGTTTATTGGTTTAGACATTTGTTAGTGGTTGACTCTAGAAATAGTGTGTGTGACCATGTGGCCTGGAGACAGGTCCAGAAGTGTCAAAAAAATCTTCTGACATGACTGAACTGGACCCAGAGAACTGGCGGCTGGTTCCCTACTCCTGGTCTTTATTAAAATTCTTTCCTAGCACCCTAGCCTCAATCCATACTGAAGGCTGCAGTCTTTGACCCTCTGCAGCAAGTGCTTCAGGTCCTCCTCAGTTTCAGCAAGCAGGGTTGTGTCATCTGCATAACACAGATTGCTGATGAATCTTCCTCCAATCCTGATGCCACACTTCTCCTCATAGAGCCCAACCTCCCGGATAATCTGTTCTGCATACAGGTTGGAAAGGTATGGAGATAGGACACATCCTTGGTGTACACCCCCCCAATCTTAAACCATGCAGTGTTTGCCTGCTCTGTTCTGACGACTGCCTCCTGGTCCAAGTATAGGTTCTGGGATTCCCATTCTTAGAGCCAGCCACAGTTTATTGTGATCCACAGTCAAATTCTTTTGCAAAATCAATGAAGCACAGATAGATGTTCCTCTGGTTCTCTCTGCTTTTGGCACCCTAACAAATAATACTGGAGTTAGCCTCATCAGAGATTATTTGATAGTCAACTCCTTTAAAGTGTATATCTGTTTCTAGATCAATATTCACCAGAGCTCACATGCCCTGAAGTCTATCTCCGACAGAACTCTAAACTAAATACAATTTTTTATTAAAGTTTATACAACCAGGTAAATTGTGAAATCTGTTTGGGGTTTTTTTTCCAATTCCTAGAATGTTGAAGGTTCTTGAAAAATGATGTGAGACCTGGTGCCAGTATAACATTTATGATTGTTGATGAGTTACTCTCCTTCCTTTGGTATTAATGAAAGCAGCAGGGTTTATACACCTCAAAACCCCCTTGTAATTATATCCTATAATATTGACACAATATTTTTTTCCTTGCTTTGATCTATAATTGGTTTAGAGATATGTGGTGAGCAGCACAGCTGTAAAAAGACGATGAGCTTTGGAAGCAGAGAGCCGTCAGTTCAGCTTCCCTCTCTACCAACCCCTAGCTGTATGACCTTGGGACAATTATCCAAGCATTTGTTAGGGATTCTGTCCCCTAAAACAGGTCTTGGAAAGCCTAACTTCAACACTTCATTGGAGAATGGGGCTTTCTTTATTATATTACTGAGGCCCTATCTGTCAATGAGCTTTGAAATCTAATCAAACCCAAAGAGGCACAGAGAAGGTGGGGCAATTGGGGAAGACAGAGCATGTCAGGGGAGCTCTTGAAACTGAAGCTGCAAACAGACATGAAACACACACACACACACACACACACACCCTCTTCTGCAGCCTGTACCTTGAATTGCAACTCCTAGCTTTCTAAACTGACAGAAGACGAATTGCCCTTTGTTAAAGCCGCCCATTTCTGGTACTTTCTTCTGCAGCAGCACTAAGTGACGAAGACACAGTCTGAGCCACTTTTCTCATCAAACTAAACAACAACAACAGGGCATATACACATAGAATCAAAACCCAACTCATGGTGGCCAAGTGGAAACCCACTCATAACTGAACCCCCATGGGTTTTGGGAGGCTGTGCAAACTTCACAGGAGGAGACTACCCAACTATCTCCTGCTCCTACAGAGTCACCAGTGGATTTGAACCGCCGGAGTCACGGCCGTCGGGTTCACACCACAGCTCCCCAGGGGCCACGCCAAGCCTCCTCATTAGTAATGCGTAAACGATCTGAGCACTGTTATTTTGAATAAATATTATAAATAATGTATTCAGGCTACTTTCTGACACATAGAAGAAACAACATAGGCATTAGTTACTTATTAGGTTTCAAATGTTTATCTTTAAGGACAAGTTGCCTTGAATGCTTCCAGGAATATTGGACGTGCATACACAAACTTTCAAAACAATACACACACCTTTTTTACAACTACAAGTACAAAAACATAAACCTAATGAAACGTAGACTCTCAACGCGCAAGTAATTAGAATGATAAGATGATCAGCATGAGAACAAGTTGGCATTTCAGGTAGCCGTGCATTGCAGCGTGATCACGGCTCCAAAGCAAAATTACAGATAGCATTAAATTAATAGGTATTATGGGTCGAAAATTCTTTTTTTTCTCTCTCTTAAAAGTGTTTCAGAAGAACTGGCAGCTTGGAGGCTGCAGCTGGAGGGGAGGTCGGCCAGGTCAAGCTCAACATCTACCCAAGAAGGCAGCCTCATCTCCCAGAGAATGAATTCAGACCGAAGGCCAAGTTCGTAACACACTTAAAAAGAATATTTTAAAATAGTCTCATACTCACAGAAAAGTTACCAAGATAGTTCACCTAATACCTCTGTACTTCATTATTTTTTAAGCCTTTTTCCTGATTGACTTAATCATTTCCTCTCTCTCTGTCCCTCCCCTTCTCTCACTCATTTCATAGACAGTTATTGTTGCTGTTGTTGTTGTTGTGATGTGACACTGAGTAGCCTGTGACTCAAAGTGACCCTAAGTGCATTAGCTCTGAAAGCTGCCCTATCCTGAGCCAATCTCATCGTCTCCTACAGACCTAATCCCATTGCTCCAGTCACTGAGTCAATCCCTCTCAACCTGGGTCTTGTGCTGTCCCTCCAGCTTTCCAATCATGACGTCCCTCTTCAAGGACTGATTCCATCTGGCCACATGCCCAAAGTATGTGAGAGGGAGCCTCAACATCCTTGCCTCTAGGGAGCAGCCTGGTTTCACCCTCTCCAGACAGACCTGGGTTTTTTTCTCCTGGCA
>NW_006399761.1:11319053-11322180 GCF_000299155.1 Elephantulus edwardii
GACATTGAGCCTCAGTCCATACTGAAGGCTGCAGTCCTTGACCCTTCGCAGCAAGTGCATGAGGTCCTCCTCAGTTTCAGCAAGCAGGGTTGTGTCATCTACATAATGCAGACTGTTGATAGATCTTCCACCAATCCTGATGCCGCATTTCTCCTCATAGTCTTTCATTTTCCGCAGTAAGTGTTTCAAATCCTTTCTACTTTGAGTGACCAAGACTGTGTTTTCTGTATAATACAATCTGTTCAAGAGTCTTTCTCAGATCCTGATGACAGTTTTCTCCACAAAGGTCAGCTTTTAAAATTATGTGCTCCGCGTTACAAGTAAATAGATACAAAGAAAGGATTCAGCCCTGATGTATGCCTTTCTCAATTTAAAATGCAAAATATGATAGATAGAAGTGCAGAGAAAAGGGGACCAATATTTTCTCCAATCAATCTCTCTCTCCTTTTTTATTGCTGTGGAATCTGAAGTGACTTGACTCCCAGTTGACCCTTCACTGGGTTTCCAGGCTGAAAATAATCCAAGAAGAGATTGTCTGCCTTTGTTCCTCAGAGACGTAACCTTTGTTAGTGTCTCTTTCTATGGACCAGCCTATCAGAACTCCCTTGAGTCTCAAATACAGCTGGAAAATTCAAGGGAGACAGTGACGTTGGAGTTATGACAGAAGGAGAAGAATAAACACTTGGGTCTCTACCAAGCTGGAGAGTTAATCATTTGCTTAAGTTTAGTAAGATCTTTGTAAAGAAAATGACAATGAACATTTCTGGTTGATTTCCAGTCTAGCGTGTGCCATTTACCCTGCCAGCCCATCCAGGCTGAGGCACGCTGGAGTGGCAGGCGATCTGGAAAGCTGACTCGTGCTATTGTCATTAACGAAACTGCAGATGTGGAACCTTCTCTCTCACCTCCATTTACTGGGCTTCCCGTGGCTTCTGAAGTGTCATCACAGAGAAGCCTGCTTTCCGGGAAGCACCTCCTTCAGGGAGCAATTCAGGATCAGCTGCTCACCGTTCACAGCAGTCTGAAGCCCACTAGGGGCCACAGAGACTGAGAGTTTAGAGACTTGGTGACATTCACGTGGCCAACTCTTTGCAATGAGAGCTGGGAAGTGGCACAATTGCACAGACTCCCCTGTGGACAGGAAGCCAAATGAGTAGAGAGAACGTGTGGCACCAGCAAGATCTTTAAAAACAGGAGAGTTGTTATTTTTAAAAAATACATGAAGAAGCTGGAAGTCAGTAGACTCCCAGCTGAAGCAATCATTACATTTTATGGACGCTCGGTCTGAAGTGTTTAAATTTAACAATTAAAAAGACACTGGGGGAGGAAGTAATGTTCCATGCGAGTACTTTAAACCTGTTGTTTACGTTACACCAAGTGAGTTCTCAACATTGTCAGCTGTTGCTGCTTAAAACCAGAGGTGCAAATATTTCGGTGCCAGAGTAAGACATGCCCTCAAACGACTGAAGAAACAAGACGATGCAGAAAAACGGCAAGAGACTGACAGGAAATAGAACATATATTTCAAGCGAAGATTCACACACTGAAACAGGACAATGTAGAGGGAAAGACTATATAAAACCCAAGTGGAAACCGAGAGATGTCATTCATTAAAAGAGGAATTCGAAGCACAGCTTTCAAAACAAAAGAATAGTGCCTCATCTTTAAAGCCCATGCTCCTCTTTCCCTCTGTCTCTGTCTCTTCCTCTCTCTCTGATGGTGAGTCAGAACCAATTCATGGCTCACCCTCCACTGGGTTTCTGAGGCTGTAAATTGTGTTGAAGGAAATTGCTCATCTCTCTGCAACAGAAGTTCTGGAGCAATGGAGTCACCCTTGAGCTTTGAGTTGTTCTAAATCTTGAGTGGTCTTTGAGTTAACCTTACGACTCCCTAGAGACTACCTTAACAGAGTTATCTCTTCACTGTTGTTGTGTGCTGTTGAGTCAGAACTGCCTCAAAACTGATCCTCCAGTGGGTTTTCAGAGGCAATTTAAACGCACAACGGGAGATGGTCCATCCTTTTCCCACATAGCAGCTGTTGGACTTGAACCTGGTGCCTTTGGGATTGCAGTGCAACCTCTTACCACTAGGCCACCACAGCTCTCTTATCTCCTCACTGATCCCACCAAATCGAAGGCAGCTATACTACAAATATCGTCCTACAGACAATCCAGCCTAGACACAGAGCATATTCTCAAAATTATGATGTTGCTGTTGCTGTTAAGCGCTGTCGAGTAGTATGATAAGTTTATAAAAAAGCAAAGTGGAAATTTAGGCATCCAATTTCTTCTGTATGACGCTTTCTAATATATCAGGCTTTGACATTAATATCAAAAAGTATTTGATGGCTCTGACCTCTAACTGGATGATACACAAATAAATGAAACTGACATGATTTTACCTATTATTTGGAAAAAATATTAATAGAAAAGAAATCAGTAAAGCAAACTCTACTCTCTATTTGCATTCTGTTATGGTCTGATTATATTTGCTGTCTGTCATGTGTTTCATTTACCAAACTAAATGAATAAAATATTTTTTAAATCATGCAACCCATATGGTAAAGTAAATGTGTTAACTCTAGCAGCATATATACTAATACTGCTTATACATAGAGAAGGTATTACCTCAAACAAATAGGATGAATGAGGTGGTTTAAAAAAAAAAAGCAGCCGCTTAAATAATTGTTATGTCACAAAGACAACGTTCCACATCCCACTTTGGTAAGTAGTGAATAGGATCTGAAAAGCTGGTGAGAAGCCACATGCGGTATAACTCTTTGCTTCTCTACATCCAGAGCAAAAAATGAAGCAAATCAAAGATAAATGCAAACAAAGACAACGGAGACATTGCTGTTATCAGATGGATCTTTGCTGAACGGACAGCGAAAAGATATTTACTGATGTTTTATTGACTATGCAATAGCATTCTATAGTGTAAATCATAATAAAGCATGGATAACATTAAGAATTGGAATTCCAGGGGAGCTCTGGTGGCCTAGTGGCAAGAAGCTGCACTGCAATCCCAGAGGAACACGGTTCGAATCCACCAGATGCTCTGCCGGAGAAGGAGGCGCAATATCCTCCTGTACCAGTCAGATCTGATTTGACGGTACACGCACACAAAA
>NW_006399761.1:11322301-11335757 GCF_000299155.1 Elephantulus edwardii
TATATATATATATATATATAATACTACATATAAAATCTGCATGCTGAGAAAATCATTTGAGAAGCTGGACTACATGGGGGGAGGGAAAGTGACATAGGATTAGAGAAAGATTCATCAACAACCTTCCTTATGTGGATAACATACCTTGTCTGAAGAGAGTGAGTAAGACTTAACAGCTTTATTCATCAATAACGTATGTTATGCAGATGATACAAGCTTGTGTGCTTAAACTGAAGAGGACACGATGTGTTTGTTGCAGAAGTTCAAGGACTATAGTCTTCATTATAGATTAAAGCTCAACATCAAGAAATCAAAGATTCTTACCACGTTGTCAATTGGCAGCACCACGATAGACAGAGAAGAGACCAAGGTTGTTAACAATTACAGCTTACTCAGCTCTATACTCAACACTCTTGGCACCAGGAGTCAGAAAATCAAAAGATAAATTACACAGGGAAAGTCTGCTGTCAAGAACTTCTCTAGAGGATTGAAGAGTAACAATGTCAGTCTAGACACTAAGGTGTGCCTAGTCCAAGCCATGATCTTCACAATTACTTGCTATGCATCAGGGAGATGCACAATGACTGAGGATGATAGAAAAAGAATCCCTGCCTTTGAGTTGTGATGCTGGAGAAGAGTACTGAACATACCATGGACTGCCAAGAGAACAAACAAGTCTGTCCTGGAGAGGGTGAAACCAAGCTACTCCTTAAAGGCAAGGATTTTAATGCTCCATCTCACATACTTTTGGCATGATGCCAGGAGCTGCCAGTCCTTGGAGAAGGACACCATGCTTGGAAGGGTAGTAGGACAGTGTAGGAGAGGAAGAGCCTGGATAAGATGGAATGACACAGAAACTGGGGTAATGGTGGTAGGTGTTTCAGGGACAATGAGATTGGCTCAAGATAGGGCAGGAATCAGAGCTACTGTACATACGTTCGCTATGAGTCACAGTTGACTTGATGGCACATAACAACAGCGAGAAGACGACCAACGACTACAGCTTTCAATATAGATTACACCTCAACATCAAGAAAACAAAAATCTTCATCACTGGAGAACATCACGACAGATGGAGATAACAACATGACAGATGGAGACTATATTGCAGTGGTCAATGAATTCATTTTACTTAATTCCTCAATTAACACTCATGGTAGGAGGAGTCAAGAAATTGGGGGAAAATGTGGCATTGGGCCAAACTGCTGTCAAAAACACTTTTTTTTCTTTTTTAAATTGAGATTTTAATGAAAGGTTATAGAGAACTTGGATTTCCTTTCATTCATTGTTGGACATTTTCCTCCTTGCCCCTCCTTTCCCCCCAGTTCACTTTTCTCTTTGGAAAAAAAAATTCTTTCATTGTTATACAGTTCTTCCTCCAGTCCACTTTCCTATGCAGCTCTTATTCTGGACTCTTGTCATGCCAGTAAATACCTAAACATATATTTCTTTTATACAGTTCTCTCCCTCATCTGTTTCAATGCCAAGTACATTATTTATCCTCTCTTTTTTTAGACCCTCTTAAAGTACCACGGAGCAAGGCTGTAAGGTATAAAGGCTAAGGTGCAACTGACCCATTCCGTGGTACTTTCAATTGCTTCATATGCATCTGAAGGTTGGACAGTGAGTGATGAAGAACAAAGAAGAACTGTTGCCTTTAAATTGTCATGTTGGCAAAGAATATTGAATTTATGTTTGACTACCAAAAGAAGAAACAACTTTATCATAGAGGAAGTGCAGACTGAGTGTTCCGTAGAGGCAAGGATGGTTGAACTTCAATTCCTGTACTTAGAGTAGGTTACCAGGAAGTGATAGTCTTTAGAAAAGGACCTCACTGCTGGAGAGGTGGAAGGTCAGTGAAGGATAACATAGATTAACACAAAAGCTTCAATAATAAGTTTGACCATGGCAGAGACTCTTAAGAATGATGTGAAATACAGAAAGGGTTTGATCTGCTCTTTGTAATGTAGCTATGAGTTGTAGAAGGCTCCATAGCAGCTAACAACAAATCATGGACCTCGTGAACCTCAATGCCATGATCTGGAGACCAGAATACCTAGATGGTGCCTGACTTCCACTGCTGACTACTCTTAAGGGACCACTCTGGATAGAAGAAGAGATAATCATGAAATAAGAGATCATAAAAATGGCTGGGTCTTTACCTAACTTGGGAGGAACGGTAGAGTCTTATGTTGAGTGAATTAACTCAGTCCCACAAGGATAAATAATGCATAAAACCGTTATTGGTTTTTTGTTTTTTTTTTTTTTTAAAACCGTTATTGTAGAATGAGTATAAGGATGCAGGAGGGATGGGAGAGGCTGGAAACAGAGGGATATGGATGTGCAGGGGGGAGGTGAGAATTAATCATTGGATTGTAAAAGTTGATATATGGCAGGGTGAGGGAAATTGAAAGAATTTATTCGACTATGTATTCGGATTTTGTAAATAAACTAGTAGAGGAAAGGCTGGAGGTGAGGTAGGTTTGAGGACTCGGAGCATGTGCGGTGGGTTTTTGGGGCCCACGAGGGGGTTGGCAGAGCGGACTTGCCAGATGCATGGGGGTCTGGGGTGGAGAGTGGGGTGGAGTTCCCTGATTAAAACAAGCTTGGAAGGAGGAGTGGCATCCACTTCCGTAATAGCTTGCCTCAGGAAACCCTATGAACCTGGAAAATGAAAGGCACCCAAGCGTTGAGGACTCTCCTTCACAGGGTCGCTATGAGTCACCTGCAACATGACGGCACTTAACAACAACAACAACAAGTAGAGGGGAAAATGGCTGGGTCCAACAGAACCTGATTGAATGCTTAAATTTAGGGTTAGGGTTAAGGTTAGGGTTAGGGTTAGGGTTATGGTTAGGGCTAGGGCTAAGGCTAAGGTTAGGGTTAGGGGTGTAACTTTCATCCAACAATAGATGAGCCTATAAGGTGAAAACGCCACAAGAACGCTGGTGCTCTACTGGTAAGAAGCTATGCTGCGATCCCAAAAGCACATGGTTCGAAACCACCAGGTGCTCCACAGGAGCTAAAGGGCATTCTCCTCTAAATAAAAAATGAAAGGGGAAAAAAAAGAACCACTAAGGAGGAACTCAGTCTTAATGTCTTAATAATAAATAAACACACAGAATCAAAAGGTCAGCATCTGCCCAGCGATAAAGTTCAGGATAAAGGCGGAAAGGCTAGGCAAGCATCACAGTGAGTACAGAGTCCTGTTTATAGTACATGAAGATTATAAAAAAAGTCATAGAAACAAAATGTGTTTGAGGTGGCTGAATGGAAAACCATCTGCTCTAGAAACATTCACTCAAATCACAAAAAGCCAACCAAAAATAACATTTCTGCAGCTCTCATATATAAAAACAAACAAAAAAAAAACACAACACACTTTGAAATTAGGACTCATCATTGACAATGAGGCAGGGATGAAGGTCAACAAAGTGTCTACATAGGAGACTCTTCGGGACCTGGTAAGAAGGGAGTAGGTTTGGGTAGTCAGCTATTTGGGGAATGTGGCATTTAAGGTAAAACTTTATTGATCAGAGAGGCTCCAACTTTCAAATTCTCTGAAAGCAGAGGTCTCCTGGGAGAGGGAATTGAAAACCAAGACCTTGAGCTATTTAGCTTGTTGGAGCAAGAGAAAAACAACTTAGATTTAACACAGTATACACAGGTCACTAAATTCGACTGCCTACTGACAATTTAACTAAAATCCTCAAACCAGTCCAATCAGGTGTATGCAGACATAGTTCACAGTGAGACTTTCTTCCAGGAGAGTACAATATGGGTTTCAGATGGGAAAATTGGTCTAGAATGGCTTGTTTGCCAGCCTCAGACCTTTCCGTTAAAACCTTGATCAATCCTGTTTAGTGAGTTTATGGTCTGCCTTTGAATCTTGACTCTTAAAATAGAGTCTTTGTAAAAAGTCTGCAGAGATGAATATCAACACTTGGCATGCCATCTGCAAAGAGCTAATTATATGCACTTTGTTATTTGTCACTATAAGATATTTCAGAATAAAATGTGCGAACCATCTGCCAACAACTTTATTCACATTTTTTTGGGATCATCAGCAAGAAACCTTCTACTTCTTTACCCCCAAGCCCCTGAGGGAACACAAGTTGTAATGTGCACAAGGTAGGGAGGTGGGAGAAAAAGAAAGAACCTAAAAATGGCTTTGATGTGTACCAGAACACAGGAAGTATTGTCAGTAGAATATCATTTCTATCTGTTACTCTGTCATGTGTCCTTGATACACTGTTATACAAAACAGACCTAACTCCCCAAGTGTCAGACAGACACCAGTGGTTTTATTATCATTTACATGATTGTTGGGGAAAGCAGAACAAAGAACTCCTGAGCTTAAAATAAGTTGCAGTTTGCCATTTAATTATGTAAATATGTGGTTACAGGATCCTCAAATTCACCAGCTCACATTTTATGCACAAAGGCAAAACTAGTTTTTGTGTTTGGAAAAGCAGGTGCACACAATTATTCCTGCAAAGAAAAAGAGAGTCATTTGCAGTGATTTTTGGGGGGAGATGATTGAGCAATTACAAATATACATGCTAATTTTGTTTTGCCCTCTGGCCATCTTCCGTTAGGAAAATGGATAGTTCTTTTCTTCCCCTTTGATAAGAGAAAGAAGCTGCAGAAACAATGATAAGAAGTTGGACAATTTAGGCTGTGACTAGTGGACACCAACCTTGTTTCAGTCTTTCCCACTGGCCATTTGTCATGGCCAAACATTTTGTCAAATATCTATCTAAGTAAAGTTCAAAATATATCTTGCAGACAGTGAGGATTCTGAAGACCCCCCCCCCCAAAAAAAAACTGCAAACATATTGCTGTGGTGGTTTGGTAACCACCCCATCACCACCACCACCACCACCACACCCCAGCAAGTAAGATTTCCAATTTTGCATTCAAATAGCTCTTTTGGAAAAAGATAAAGACACCAAACCAGAAGATTGAAATAGGGTATTGATTTGGAAATGTCATTTGCTTTCTTGACACCTAACAAATCATACTTTGTCTAGTGATATAAGATTAGAAATTGTTGTTACTGTTATTAGGTGCCGTCTAGCCAACTACTAGCGATCCTGTAAACAACCTCTGTGAACCTTGCCCTACCTGCTCCATTCTCATGATCTCCAATACGCTCAAGCTCTCTGGTACTGTCCCTAAGGCAATCCATGTCATTGAGAGTCCTTCTCTCTCTCCCTGACCTTCCACCTTTCCTAATATAATGTCATTTTCCAAGAACTAGCCACTCTTGACAACATGCTCAAATTACGAGAGACAAAAATGTTACCATTCTTGCCTCTAAGGAGCACTTAGTATTCACTTCCTTCAGGAAAGACTTACGTTTTATTCTCTTGGCAGTCCATTGGTTATTAAGTCCTCTTCTCCAACACCACAAAGCATTGACTGAGTGAGTCTAACTGATAGAAAGGTAGAAGAAAAACTATATTTTCACTGCTTCAGTTCCTTTTGCCTCTTAACTACTGTTTTTCACTGTTGTTGTTGATTGCTGTTGAGTCAAGCACAACTCACAGCGACCCTCTGAACAAAAGGCCTGAAGTCTTTCTATAACTATCATCATTTCTCAAAGGTTTCTCATTACTGGAACTGTTTTCTGTATTTGAGCTCTGAAATAGATTCTAGAATTTTAATTATAATTAAGATCATAGACAGTTTGATTTCTGTTTCATAATTAAACTTTTCTAAATAGAATTGTATTCATCTAAACTATGCAAATATTCACTCATACACTTATATCCATATGTGTATGTAGAGATATACACATATATATATATATGAAAAACCTGGATATACAATAGACTCTACATTTTTTATGTTTATTTTACAGATCAAATGAAAACTGCCTAATTGTGGAAAAATACACATAATTTAAGATCATTAAAATATCAACTACCTTGGAAAAATACCCACTGAAACTCTGAGAGACATTTTTATGTAGATTAATTTTATTCAAGAGTAATCTGTTATCTCTCTCACACACATTGCCATTCAATCAAAACCAACTCAGAGCTTGTTTTCAGAGGCTATAATTCACATGGGAGGATAATGCTCATCTTCCTCAGTTGTTGTGCAACTGGTAGATTCAAACCATCTCTGTCTTTGGGCTCACAAAACAGCTCCTTATCCACTAGACTACCAGGGCTCAGTGTGATATACTTTCTAATAAACCACGGAAATAAAAACTTTTGCTGCAAACTCATTATAGCTAAGAACCAGTCTATCATAATGCCTTTGGCACGAACACAGGAATTTATATATAAATAGCACTTAGTCCTAGACTAATTTAATAAATCTGAAGGCCCTCCTTGCAAGAGCCAGAACCAACCCCATTAGCTGACCCTCCAGCAAGTTTTTAGAGGCAGTTAATCACACAGGAGGAGACTGCCTATTCTTCTCCCACAGAGCAGCTGGTGGTCTCGTACTGTATGCTTTTGGATTGCAGCACAACTTCTTGCCAGTAGACCACCAGAGCTCCCTTACCAGGGTATAAGAAGGGTAAACAAAGATGTGACAAAGAAGAGAGCATTTGAGACCTAAAAAGAAGTAAGTAACACAATACTGGACATGGTCAGAAATGAAAAACAGCATCGTCTTGAAGTAGTGATTTCTTCAAGGAAGGGCTATTAGAACTGTAATCAACAGTAAGTAAACAGGATATGTGAGAAGAGCTCCAGTGATATGGTCCATACGGAGTTCCTCCGCTAACCCAAAGGCTAACCCTCTTGTGGTTCGAATCCACGAGAGACTCTTGAGGACCCAGACGGGTAATCTCCTCTCAAGTCACTTACAACTACAGAACATCCTCTGTGGAGTCAACTGTGAGTTGGTTCCCTCAACAGCAATGAAGTTTGTTTGGGTGTTTGGTGTTTGTTAGTTTGTGAACTTGGACATCTTTGAAACGAGGTAGGAAAAATTTACTCGCAAACAAAACAACTGATCTTACACTAATTAGACTGGCATTACAACAATCACGTATCAATGAAATATACAAGTAAGTAAAAAGCAAGCACCATTGAACCCCAAAACAGAACAATGAACCCAAATAGAACTGTTTACCCCAAAACGATAACATGATGCTCTGGTAGGTTCTAATACCCAAGATTCTATTCAAAGTAGAAAATGCTATCTGGAAGGATTGATGTTAATTATTATCCTTTTGATGTGCATTAATTACCGATTTGAAGAAAAGAGAACATATATGAATTGGAATGGGATTAATTTTTGCATAGGAACAGGCAACTAGCTGGAATACATAAACATCGATATATTTGTGGTTATGTGTTTTCTCGATATATTTGTGGTTATGTGTTTTCTTTTGCACTTCTGACCTACAGTAGTAGAAGGCGGCCTTGATAAACTATTTGATGATTGTACTACGTGCTTCTAAAACAATGCCTAAACCACAAGTACATCTCCAACATCTTGACCCTCACAGACATGTACAATTGCTATTTTCAATACACCTGTCATTGCTCTGCTAAATACTTTAAAAAGCAAGAACAATGAGAGCGGAGGGCCACCAGAGCTTCCTAATAATGTCATAGAAAAGTCCATTTAACAGTAGGGACACAAGGTTCAAATCCACCAGATGCTCTGCAAATCTGCTCCTGTACCAGCTGGATCAGATTTGATGGTTTCAATGGTACATAACAACAGGGGATAGGGTAAAAAAAACAAACAAACAAAAAAAAAAAAACCAAACAAAAAATCAGTAGGGTCACAACTCCCAGACACTCCAACATCCTTTCCTAGAGAGTTCAAGGGGAAAGATGAGACCATGAATACAGAGAAGGAAGTAGAATGAGGAAGAACAGGAGAGTTCAACAGTAACAAGGTTAAAAAGGCAAAGATGGATTTTGCAGATGTATTGAATAAGTGAAAGTACAAGAAGAGATGGAGAATTGGAGAAAGCAAGAAACAGAGTCAGAAAATCCAAACATGGTTGAAGACACAACTGAAAAAGGATTCAAGCAGGTTACTCAGTCACACTGCTGTATTTTCCTGTGCCCAGGGTAAAGGCCAGCAGGAAGCTGCTGAGATGTCCCTGTGTTCCAGATATTTTTATTCTATTCCTGCAGCTTACGGTTTCATTTTGTTCAGAACAAACAACTGAACTTTTCAAAGATAATTAATGAAGAAACCTTTAAGGCCCTTAGAACTGCACATTATAGGCACAAGCTTGAGCCTGCCTCCTCCACACAGGGTGATCCTGGATGTATCTTCTATTTCTTTGATCCCATAGGTCACTTCTGCAAATTCAAACATCAAAGCAAAGGAGAAATTGGTAGCAATTTCTTTCTTTTTACAGGTTCTATTTGTTTCCCTCCCACATATGATGGAACAGTGCACGATTAACTCTCTGTCAAGTCAGAAAACCAGTGTTTGCTCAAAGGGCAGTCTTTGGATTATAAGAGCAAGTGGCCAAAATTAAGGGAAGTCAAGTGACATCAGTATGGTATTCAGCATCAAAATTATGTCTTTTGGAGCAAGTTTTTATCCCCTCAGAGTTTTTGCTCTTTCTTTATAAAAGAAGAATCCTTAGGTCAAGGCTCACTAACGTCTCTGTTATATGTCATCGAGTCAGGACCAGCTCATAGCTGACCCTCCAGTGGATTTTCAAAGGCTGTAAATCACATTAGGAGAGATTATCCATCTTTCTGTCATGAAGAACCTGGTTTATTCGCACCACTTCTTGTCTTCCGGTTATAAATGAAACTTCTTTCCACTAAGCCACCAGAGCTCATATCTCTATTAGTTATAAAGTGATATTATTTTGTACTTCACTTTTCAACATGCTAACAAAACAACAATTTTAAACAATAATGATCTTATTCAATTATTATTTCACTTAAATCTTCATATATGTACATTTTTAAGGCTTTTGGCTGCCAGTCTGGGGCTATTTCCAGGCTGGGATGATGAGTGGAATGGCCAGATTCTACAAAGGTGTGTTTTCTGGTTTGGAGCTGAGACTAGGGTCTGGATGTTGCTCGCAACAGGGTGTGAGCTGATTTGATTTGGCCTCATATTTAAAAGGCTTTGGGCTCAAGGGCTTTTGTGGATCTCCAGAATAAAATAGGCTTGGAAGTAGGAGTGGCATCTACTTCCAAGAAAAGTTTGCCTCTGGAAACATTATAAACTTGGAGAAAAGATGAAAGTTTTGTATTCATAGGGTCACTATGAGTCACCTATGACCTTATGACATTTAACAACAACAACAACAACATATTTAATATATATTTAAGGTGAGTATACATTAAAATCTTAAGAAACAATCTTTTTCCTCATGTTTTTTTAATGTCATTAGTTCTACCTTGCTGTTAGAAGAATTTGACTGTTTTGCTAAAGTGGAGAATATTAGATTCTATCCCATACGTCCCTCTCTCCCTTTTTTCTCCATTTCTTTCTTTCTTACTTAAACACCCCCTACCCCCTCACCTGTCTGTCTGTCTCTCATTCTTATAGTTCTTATTATCAAAACAATTTCTTAGTAAACAAAGGAGGGGAATGAAGTAATATAATCAGATAATAATTGAACTGATAATTAGCTATGCTATGGTACGTCTGATACAGGCTATGGTCTTCGCAATCACTTGTTATGCATCAGAGAGTTGATCAATGACCAAGGAGGATAGAAGGAGAATTGATGCCTTTGAGCTGTGGTGCTGGAGAAGAGTATTGAGAATACCATGGACTGCTAGGAAAACAAAGAGATTTGTCCTGGAAAGGGTTAAACCGGGTGGCTCCTTGGAGGCAAGGATTCTGAGGCTCCATCTAACATACTTTGGACATGTTGTGAGGAGAGACGGGTCCTGGGAGAAGGACATCATGTTTGGGAGGGTGGAGGGACAGCGCAGGAGGGGAAGGCCCTCTATGAGGTGGATTGATTCAGTGACTGGGATAATTGGGATGGGTGTGTCAGAGACAGTGGGATTGGCACAGGACAGAGCGGAGTTTAGGGCTGTTGTACATAGGGTCACTATGAGTCGCAAGCAACTTGATGGCACATAACAACAACAACATAACAAATAATGGTTGACTTCGTGGTAAGGGAGTTGTTCTGCCAACCCCCAAAAAGAGCAGTTCGAATCCACCATCAGCTCTACAGGAGGAAAAGGGAGAAAGATGGGCAATCTCCTCCCTTGGGAGTAACTGACTCTGAAAACCCTCTCGAGGGTCAAATCCTGACTTGAGGATACACAACAACAACAACATCAATATGGTGCCTTAGTGGTAAGGAGTAGAAGTTCAAATCTACCAGCTGCTCCACATGAGAAAGATGAGTAATCTCTTCTTGTATAATTTACTGCCTCTGGAAATTTGCCGGGGGTGAGGAGAGGGGGGCGGTCAGCTATGAGTTCATTTGACCCAACAGTACATAACGACAGCAACACATAAGGAAAAGTTAACTTAAAATGATCTGGGAAAATGTTTTGAAAATGAATAATTATGTAAAGATTGACTACTTTTTTTCTCTTTTTTATTATTAATTTTAGTGAATGTTAACAAACTTTGGATTTCCATTCATTCACTGTTGCACTATTCTCCCTGTTCCCTCTCCCCACCCCCAGTACATTCTTCTCTTTGAAAAGTAAAAGTAAAATTCTTTCATTGTTATACAAACCCTCCCCCGCAAGTCCACTCCACTATGCAGCCTTCGTTCTGGACTCCAGTCTTGACAATAATACCTAATCATAATATATTGACTACTTTTTAGAAAAAAGATTAAGTTTTGTTATCCCTGTTGTTACTGTGTACTGTCAAGTCAGAACTGACACATAGCTGACCCTCTGGCGGGTTTCCAGAGGCAGTTAATCGCATGGAAGGAGGCTGCCCGTCTTTCTCCCACAGAGCAGCTGGTGGGATTAGAACCGTGTGCCTTTGGGATGCAGCAAAACTTCTTGTCACTGGTCCTTCAGAGCCACCCTAGTTACCCATGAGATTGTCTTAAAAATCCCACTAGTTCTTAAAAAATTTGTAGAGCTTCAGTTTTTCCCAGCCAAAACCAGTCAATTTGTAACAACTGTAGGAGGAATCTCATAAGAATATTCTCTCAAAAAAACCTCAGGGGAGACTCTGTAATGTTGAATTCTCAAAATGGGCAAATGTATCTTAGTCTTCAAATCTTGACACTGTTAGCTCACCTACTGATTTGATATCTAGGAAAAGTCTGAAGAAATTACTAAACACAAAAGTCTATTCACTTCTAGAGAGAAAGGTAGTGATGACTCCTGTCAGAGTAAATTTCCTTCTTTTTTGGAAATGTCTATTGAGATGTTCAAGTCAAATTATATTCTAAATTCAATGTCACCTTCTGTCTATGAAAGTCAAGATGTTCATCAGTGGGTGAAGAAATCTATTATTTGTGCAGTGGCATGATAATCATGATAATAGATAAAGCAGTCAATATAATTTCATTGTGTAAATACGGAAATAATCAAATCAAAATTAGCATCCATAAACGTAGTCCCAGAAATATGTTCAAAACAATCATTCAGCAATGCTGCTAGAAGAACATGCTTTAAAAGTAGGTTTGTGAATTCTTGTGAAAATTACTGTAAAGAGTGATTTAAGTTACATTTTGCTTTACTTGATCTATGGAAGTATGCATTTGGATGAATGCTAAGTAAAGAATAGAAATAAGGTCTTCCCTGATCAAGCTCCAACATTAAATGATGGTGATGGTTTTTTCACTCTTTGGGAGGTTAAGAAGGTACTTGTTATGAATAATTTTCTTTTCTCCTTAGAACATGCAGCAGTGGCCTTGTGGTGTTTAATAAGACCGTATCTTCATAACGTGTTTCACAACTAAGATCTGTCAAGTCTGTTAGTTACTGTGTTAAGCAATTTATATTCCATAATCTCACTCAATTTTCAGATCTGTTCTTTAAAGAGTAGCCTTTGATCTTCGTTGTTGTTGTTGTTGATTGCCTTCGAGTCAAGCATGACTCATTGCAACCCTGTGAACAAAAGGCCTGAAGCCCTTCTACAACTATCGACATTTATCAAAGTTCATAGAGTTTCCAGAGGCAAGTTGTTTAGGAAGTGGATGCCACTCCTGCTTCCAAACCTGTCACAGAATGTTATTGGTTGAGTCATCTGCGATGCATAGCGAACCTATGTAAAGCAGCTCTGAACCCTTCCCTGTCCTGAGCCAGTCTCACTAACTCTGACACACCAAACCCCATCACCCCAGTTACTGTATCAATCTATCTCATCTGGGGTCTCCTTCTCCACTGTTCTGAGCATGATGTTCTTCTCCAAGGACCGATCTCTCCTGGCCACATGCCCAAAGTAAGTGAGGCAGAGATTCTTTGAGTAAATTTTTAAGGAATCATGGTAAGAAGGTAAAATTTTATTTCAAACCACTTCTGATACACCAAGTTCCATATTCTCATCATTCCAATACTTAACCTCTAGCACGGAGATGTTACAGCTGGAACCCCTGAGCTACAGCTCAGGTGAACCACTCACAGCCGCTGAAGGGAATGAATGTAAGTGTGACAATACCTTCTCATTATCATTCTCGAAGGATGGCTTCAGAACTAGTTGATTCTATTCCCAACAGTATCAAAGAGGCCTCAGCATCAAGTTCATTCAAGTGAGTATTTCCTCTCGGTTTGGTGAATATCTTTAAATTCCTTGCAATAGTTGTTCTTCCTCTTCTACACTATTGAGAAAGTGATATGTACATATAGATCTCAATATCACAAACAGAGGCACAGCGTAGACATTTCCCAGACACAACCAAATATCACACAGCTTTGGTTTAATAGGGAGGAAGGCTTAGCTCTGTGGTCTTGTGTGTTAAGATGGTCATTTGGCAAAACATAGTCAACAAAGTTTGTATTCTACACCCTAGTTTGGTAACTAGCACCTGGAGTCTTAAAAGCTTAAAAGAGGTTATGAAAATAAAACTACCATTCTCTACTCATCTGGAGCAAAAGAAAAGAAGGAAATAAAAGGCTCAAGGGAGAAGCTCGTGCACAGGAGAAGCTAGCTAGTGCATGGGGCCAATTGCCTCCACGAACCAGGGCTTCCTCTAACTTGGTTCTGATGAGCTAGACATGGCCCAGCTTCCAACAGTGAGTGACCTTTCTGACCAAGGACACAATGGAGGTCCAGGATAAAATGGGAGAGGAGTACATCACAAAACTCAAATTCTCTTTTAAAAATGTCCAGACTGAACGAGGTAAAAAAGTCTAGAGGAACTCTGGAGATGATCACTCTGATAAACTCTTCAAACTGAACCGACCCCCAGAGATCATATTTCAGCTCAAAGAACAGATTGGTCCATAATTTTTATCACACTATTACTATGCTCCTTAAAAATATCTATGGGAAGCAAAATTTAACAGAACAGCAACAAATGCTGGCAAAGATGTGGAGAAACTGGAACCCTTATTCACTGTTGGTG
>NW_006399761.1:11336472-11340034 GCF_000299155.1 Elephantulus edwardii
AAAATTAATTAAAAAATATCTATGGGAGACAAATGGCCAATATTTAATCCAAAGCAAAACAAAAAATGTCAAGAATGGCAAGTAACATAAATTAGAGAAAATGGAACACATAGAAACAATAAAGATGTTTATACACTATAATGTTGATTAAATGTAACAAAAAAAAAAACAAAAACAAAACTTCATGAGCCCATGATAAGGAAGGGAGAAGTGCAAGCTGCACTGAAGGCACTGGCGAAAAAGAAGGCTGCAGGAACTGATGGGCTATAAGTTTATCTAAACTTGAATAAACTTAAAAAAGGAGCTGTAGTCATTTTGGTCTCTGGAGGATCTGTGCTGCTTGCTGTTCCCTGCATCCCATTTTGTCTTTTTTTCCTTTTCTGTCTTTTCTCCTTTTTATATAGCATGCGGAATAAACTACTTTTTTATTTGGAAAAAAAAAATGTAACCAAAGCCACAAAACAATAGTTAAAGGAATTGTTAAATGGAGATCTAATTTTCTGTAAAAACTTTCACAACACACACACACCCACACACACACCACCACCACCACCCCCACATTTCCATAACAAAATATGTAAGAAAATAGAATAAAGAGGAAATCGATAAGGCCAGAGAGAAGATAAAGTTGTAAAATAGTTTCTGTTACAGATAGTGTGATTGCTGGGGAAGAAGGGGAAGGGGGAGGGGGTGATCTGCCACTTCCCTACAGCAAAACAAAACAAAACCCACCAAAAAGGACTGAGCCAGAGAAACAACTGATTATAGGAACCTCTATTCTTAAGGCCAGTTTGTAGGACGAGGTAACATTCATCACTACTCTGTAACTTTATCATCCTGCACTGAAAAAATATTTAGCATGAGGTTCCAATAAAATGACTTATTCGTGCATTTAACTTGTAACTCTGGTGAACTGCAGTTGGTTCACTCAGTGAAACAGCATGATTCTTTCAGTGACCGACAGGCTTAAAAGCATCGTTCACTTCTTTTCCACTCCTGAAAATGGATAGTTTGCCCTCCAAATTATCAATCCAGAAGGACTTTAGTGCCACTATTTGAATCACAACTGAGTGTAATATCCATCGACCTGTTCTAAGTATTGACATTGAAATGCTTGGTGCAAATTTTTAAAACTATTTCACCTAACCTCTCTTATCATCTTGTTTTTTGTGCTATTTGGTTAGTAATTCCAATCTTTTAGCATGGTATGTTAGCGAGAAGGCAAGGTTCAATCTCATCATTTGTTATTGTTATGTGCCATCGAGTTGCCTGCGACTCACAGCAACCCTTTGTACAATAGCTCTTAACCCTGCCCTGTCCTGAGTCAGTCAGTCTCACGGATTCCAACAAACTGACCCCCATTATGCCAATTCATCTCATCCTGGGTCTTCTTCTCCTGCGATGTCCCTCCACCCTTCTGAGCATCACGTTCTTCTCTTGGCCACATGCACAAAGTATGTGAGATGAAGCTTCAAAATCTTTGTCTCCCCAGAAGAAGTTGATTTCACCCTCTTGAAGATGGCCATATTTGTTCTCTTGGCAGTCCACGGTTTAATACTCTTTTCTAGCACCACAACTCAAAGGCATCAATTCTTCTGTCATCCTTAGTCATTGTCCAGCTCTCTGGTGTATTGTAAGCAATAGCCTGGCCTGGATCAGGTGCACCTTAGTCCCTAGGCTGACATCATTATTCGAGAGGTCCTTGACAGCAGACTTCCTCAATGCAATTTGTCTTCTGACGTCCTGGCTGCTGGTGCAGAGTGTTGACTGTGGAGCTGAGCAAGCTGAAATTGTCAATAATCTCAATCTCTTCTCCATTTAACATGATGCTGCCAATTGGCCCAGTGGTGAGAATCATTGTCTACTTGATGCTGAGCTTCCATCCATATTGAAGACTACAGTCCTTGACCTTATGCAGCAAATGCTTCAGAAGGAATTGTACTGCTGAGTCAAAGGCATGCAGTTCAAATCCACCAGTTGCTCCCCAGCAGAGTTGGACAAACTCCTCCTATGTTGACTTCCTGCCTCTGAAAACCCGCTGGAGGGTCAGCTATGAGTCAGTTCTGACTTGATGATACACAATAACAACAATGACTTAGTCCAAAAGATTTTCTCCCATCACTGTCATTCATCTCATTTGGAAACCTTACCGAGTTACCTGTAAATTTGAATTCTCAAAGGAAAGGAAAAAAATTAAGATCAGATCTTATATGTTTTCCTGAAACCTGCATAGTGGCAGAATCTCTCTTTGTCTTGTAAGGATATCCTCACAGCCTTATCCAAGAGAATTCCCATTGTTGTTGTTGTTGTTTTTGTGTGTCATTGAGTCAGAACCAACCCAGAGCTGAACTCTGATATTGGAGAAATAAAAATGTTTTTAAATACTAACTTATTTTCTTAAAACTTTTAAATCTTCTAAGGAGGATTGAAAGAAAAATTAAAAAAAGAAGGAGGATTGGTTTCAAAATTATTAAACAACTCATTGAGTATCATAAACTAAAAAGAATGAGACTAAGTTCTATGCACACTGTATGAGTTAAGAGTATTTGCCTGACTTTGCTTGCCTTAAAAATTGTCTATATCATTTCTGTATAATTTTGATAAAGTATGTTATTTTCATTTTGGAGTTAAAATTGCATGCCTTCTATCAATTTGGAGCTTGTTTAACTGACAGCCAATATACTCGATCTGAAGCAAGGGGTCAGAAAAAGTTTTGTCTAAATTCATCTGTGGACAGAAAGGAAGAGGGGGGGAAAGAAAACCCCACCATTCTCAAAATTAGGAGTGATAGATCATCTAACATTCTTTGAGTTCATCACAAGGAAAGGACACATGATTTCCTGTGTCCAATTCTAATGGAGAGGGGGAAAGTGGTGCAATTTGACAATCATTTCACACATAATTTGGGGGTACATTTCTAGAAGTGAGGGTTCACAAAGGGGCATCCTTTCTCTCTCTCTCTCTCTCTCTCTCATTGGTGGCCACCTCAATGGAGAAGAGAACAATGTTGGTGTCTTAGTTGTGTCATGTGGCCTGTTCTCTCAAATTGCCAGCCTGGGGCAGTTAGAACCAGAAGGAGGTCTATCAGTGCATTTAAGTAGGACTATGGCACTCTGCTAAGGGTGCTTGTTAACAGAGAATATTTGGAAGTACACTTGGGGAACTTTCTGATTGCCACAATTCAGGGATTTTACTGCCATACAGTAAGCAGAGAGTAGGGGTGCTACTTATTGCTGTAGAGTGGGAATCGTCTCACAGGCAATCATAGAGGGGTTTCACATGCTGTAAATCGAACAGGAGGAGATTGCCCCTCTCTCTTCCAGGGAGCCAGCGATGGATGTAATCCACCATAGCAGTGGTGCCTCTGGGATAGCAGTGTAACTCCCAGCAGTCTCTACCACGGGAGCTGCCCCATGTTAGACAGACAACATCTCAACAAGGTGGAAAGAGATTGCTTTAGAAATTAAAGGCACAGAAAAATCACAGGAGCTATTGTTGGTTTAAAGTCTCCCATGGGAAAGTATATCTTAAATAAAAGTAAGTCTTGTTGTTGTTATGTGCC
>NW_006399761.1:11341994-11349904 GCF_000299155.1 Elephantulus edwardii
ATCAGCTGTGAAAACTAGGCCAGGAGCTGACTGTGGAACAGACCACCAACTACTCATATGCAAATTCAAGCTAAAGCTGAGGAAAATTAAACCAAATCCAAGGCAACCGAAATATGACTTTGAGTCTATCCCACCTGAATTTCAGAACCATCTCAGGAACAGATTTGAGGCTTTGAACACCAATGAACGAAGGTATATAAACTAGTATAATAAAAAAAAACACCACCACACAACTAAAAAATAACCCAAAACAAAGAAAGATTTTTTAAGAATCTAAAAAGATAAATCACAGGTTGGGAGAAAATATTTGACAAATATACATCTGAAAAAGAACTAGGATGTTGTTAGGAGTCACCCAGTCAAGTAAAACTCATAGGGACTCTGTGAGAACAGAACTGGACTTCTCCTTATCCTGCCCCATTCGGATACTCTCAGTTCTGCACAAATCTATTGCTAAAATCTCTGTAAATGTTCATGAAAATTATTTTTTTTAAAGAAATTAAAGAAAAAAAGCACAGCAACAAAAATAAAAAAGATAAAATACCAAAAAAAATCACTGTGTGAACTCAACACATTGAGAGTATACCTCTCTATGATCCTACACCTTTCCCAGTATGACATATTTTTCCAAGGACTGGCCCCTCCTATCACATTCCCAAAGTGTACATGACCAAGTTTTTCACTCTCCTTGCCTCTAAGGAACACCCTGGGGGCACTCACTCTGAGGCACTTGGTATATTGTTTGTTTGTTTCGCTTTTTACTGTGATTTTAATGAAGGTTTACAGAAGGGCTGAATTTTCATTCATTCATTGTTGTATGTTTTCCTCTATCCCACCCTCTTCTTGCTCTCCCCACTCCACTTTGCAATCCTCCTCTTTTCCTGGACTCCTTATCACACATTCTTCTCAAACAGTTCTTCCCCTCAGATGTTTCCATGCACTTTTCATTATCTATCTACTCTTTTCCTATGCTCCCCTCAAACCCCCGGGTCAGTCCTATTTTATAACAACAGTGTTATGCAGTATTCATCCTTTTGTGATGGAGGTATTTCACTCAGCATAATGCCCTTCATGCTCCCTATGTTGTTTAGTGTTTTGTGGGTTCATTGTTTTCCAATTGTAATATTCCACTGCGTGGATGTACCAGTTTTTTTCTATCCATTAATTTGTTAATGGGCACTTACTTGGGTTGCTTCCATCTCTTTGCTACTGTGAAAAATGCAGCAATAAAGATGGGTGTACAAGCATCTATCTGACTTGAAGCTCTGGTTTCCTTAGAGTATCTTCCCAATAATGGAATTGTTGGGTCAAATTGGTATTTCTATTTCCAACTTTTTGAAAACGCACCAGATGGCCTTCCACAGTGGCTGCATAGTATTACATTTTCACCAGCAGTGAATAAGAATTTAAATGTCTCCACAAGCTCACCAGCATTTGTTGTTTGCTGCTCTATTGGACTCTGCTATTAATCCTGGGGTGAGATGATATTTCATGGCTATTTTGACTTACATCTCTCTGATAGCTAGGATTTTGAATATTTTTTATGTGTTTGTTTTTCATCTGAATGTCTTCTTTGGTGAAGTATCTATTAAATATTTAGTGTCCATTTTGCAATTGGGTTGTTTACTTTTTTCTTGTTGAGGTATTCCAATATTCTATAAATTTTAGGTAGGAGTCCCTTATCAGATATGCCATTGCCCAATACTTTTCCCCAGGCTGTGTGTTTCCTTTTTACCCCTGTTGGAGAAATTTTTTGATGCACATAGGGATTTTGTGTTTCCTCCTGCTTTCCTTTGAAATCATCTGTCCATGTTTCCTACTTCAGTCTTTCTGCCTTTGTTTTGGATACTTTACATTCTAATAAAAGTTTCAGAGTCTTTATAACACTCCTTTTGGTATTTTCCTTCTTTCTTGCAAAGATTTTTTGCCTCATCTATGAATGATGTGCTTGGTATCATCCCACAACTTCCCTGGTCTTCAGTCATTAATGTTCAATGCATCAAATCTATTCTTGAGATGATTTAAAAACCCACCTGGGATAGATGCCTGATCATATTTTGACTAACTGGGACGTTTATATATTGCTGATAGGAAAGCAAAATCACACTAACACTTTCAAAAAGAATTCAATATACGTACTCATAAAGATTTAGACATAAATATGCCTAGCTAATTCGTATGCAAAAGCCAAATACTGTAAGCCGTCTAAACAACCATCATTAAGTATATAGGAAAAACTAAACAAACAAAAAAGAAAACAGTGTGACATATCCAAATAATAGAACCCTACTCAACAATTCAAAGGGATCAATACACTATTGATCTCTATAATAATGTGGGTGAATTTCAAAGTACTTAGGCTGTGTGAATGAAGTCAGATTTAAAGAAGATACATTGTATGATCCAACTCATATGAAACTGTACGTAATGACAGTTCATTTATGGAAACAGAAATGGCATCAATGTTTGCCTGGGAACCAGCAAATGAGATACCATGTGAGAGGGGTGGAGAAATAAATGACAAAAACGTCTGAGGAAACTTTCTGAAGTCATGGATATATCCACTGTCTTTATTTTGGTGAAAATGTCCTTCATCAAAATTAGCAAAATAATGCATTTTAATGTGTGCAACTTATTCCGTATACACTAGATCAAGGAGCATAAAAAAAAAGCCACAGCTACTATCTTCCAGATATTTTTTTTAAAAAAAGTTTTTGTGTAAAAGTCACATCAAGTACTATTCTAACATTTGTCATTGCTGTTTAGATGAATGTTTATATTAGTCTTCCATTCAAACATTGTACACCTTTTAGGACATTCATTACAATATCCACACTGTAACATTATTCCTTTCTGTGGTTTTTGTTTCTCTCAATGCTTCTATGTGACCCATTCCCGCCTTCTGAGCTTTAGCCCAGGGCCAATGCTGCCGTTTGATCGAATGTGGTTGCTTTGGATGAGAAGTGGGTTGTTGTGGTTGTTACGTGCTATGTAGTTGAATACTGTTCTCTTTGAACAACAGACCTGAACCCTGTCCTATTCTGTACCAGCCTTATCACCTCTGACATACTTGAGCCCACTGCTATCTCTGTGTCAGGCCACCACACTGGGGGTCTTCTTCTCTTTGATGACCCTCCACCTTTCCAAGACTCATGTCCTTTTCCAAGGAACAGCCTCTCTTAGCAATATGACCCAAGTATGTGAAACAAAGTTCCATGATCCTTGCTTCCAAGAAACACTCTGGCTGCACTTTCACCCAAGACTTATCTGTTGGCTTTTTGGACAGTTCTTGGACTATTCAAAACTCTTATTGTTCAGTTTAGACGCCTTTCAACAGGTAGAACAAAAGTTGAATTAAAGAGGTGCATTTTGTTTCATGTTGGAAGAATGACTAGTCTCTGTTGTATTGTTGTTATGTGCCATTGAGTCACCTGCGTCTCATAGTGACCTTATGTACGAAAGTTCTGAAGCCTCCCCTATGCAGAGCCAATCTCATTGTCTCCTACAGACCTAATCCCATCACTCTAGTCACTGAGTCAATCCATCTCATCAAGGTCCTCCTCTCTTGCACTGTCTCTCCACCCTTCCAGGCATGATGTTCCTCTCTGAGCACTGGTCCCTCCTGACCACATGCACAAAATATGTGAGGTGGAGCCTCAAATTTCTTGCCTCCAGGGAGTATCCTGGTTTCACCCTCTCCAGGACAGAAATGTTTGTTGTCTTGACAGTCAATGGTATGTTCAACACACTTTTCCAGCACCATAACTTAAAGGCATTAATCCATCTGCTATCATCCTTAATCATTGTCCAGCTCTCAAATGCACAGCAAGTAATTCGAAGACCATGGCCTGGATCAAGCGCACCTTACTCTCCAGACTGACATTGCTGCTCTTCAGTACTCTAAAGAGGGTCTTCCTCATCATATCGATCCTCTATTATACCAAGCAGGATGCGTTTCTCTAGGGACTGGCCTACCCGGATAACATGACCAAAGTATATGAGACAAAGTCTCACTCATCATCTCTGCAACTAAGAAACACTACTCTGTAACATTTGTTGCTGTTGTTATGTGCCATCAAGTCACCTGTGACTCATAGCAACCCTATGTGCAATAGCTCAGAAGCCTGCCCTGTCCTGAATTAGTCTCACTGACTATAACACACCTACTCCTATTGCCCCAGTTACTGTATCAATCCCTTCATCCTGTGCTATCCCTCTAACCTTCTGAACATGATGTCCTTCCCCAAGGATCAGTCCCTCCTGACCACATGACCAAAGTATATAAGGAATTCCAAAATCCTACCCTCCAAAGAGAAACATAGAATACAATTCTTTTTCCCCAATATTTCCAATAGATTACTCTCCTATTCCATCAATTATTTATACACATAAGGTATGAAATTTGACTCACATACTTTGGACATGTTGCTAGGAGAGGTTCTTCCTTAGACAGAGACACCATGCTTGGAGGAAAGGTAGAGGGTCGGCGAAAGAGAGGAAGACCCTCAATCAGGCGGAGTGACACAGGACAGGGACAGAGTTCAGGTCTGTTGTTCACAGGGTCCCTATGAGTCGTACTCACCTTGATGGCACCTAACGACAACAAGAAGAAGAAGGTATGAAAGGTGAGTTTTGATTGCATTTACTGACATTTCTGATAAGCAAAGATCAGGAGTTATGGTGTTAATTGAGAGCCTGGTGTGTGTCTGTCAGCTTTGTCTACATCCATGTCCTTGTTAATCGTTGTCCAGTTGGTTGCGAATCGGAGTAATCCCTCCTGCATCTACGCATACAGCCGTGAGAAGGTAGAAGGTGAAACCAAATGCCAGCTGCGTGATGCTAACAGCTGACTTTTTCTTCTCTGCCCCAGCATTCCTGCCTTTTCACTCTGCGTGTGTCAACTTGGATTGACTAATTTATACACTCACGCTCTTCACTTTAGATAAATGCTGAAGAGAAAGGGGGGGAAAAAGGAAAAATAGTCACCCTGACACCTGACAATTCTGCAGGCACACTGGAGCTTTTCCCAAGTGTTGTTACACGATAAATTATATAGCAAAATGATGTCTTGTCAGGTACATCCTTCCCTTGCTACTCAGAGAGCTCTAATAACGTTGGAGGTTCTTTCCACCTCTAATTACTGATGGCATGAAATGTGACAGTTTGTCTGGGCGAAATTATAACTCTAGAGGGAATTTTCAGTGGATAAAGTTAATTTGAGTCATCTGAACTTTCTGTGAGTCCAGGAGATTTCTTAGAAAAGACACAAATGCTGTCAACCAATAAGTCAGGAAAGTATTTATTTGAGTTCTTTTTTTTTTAGAGCTCAGGAAAAGGCACTTCAACAGCTTTTGATACCGGTAGGAAAGCTCAGAGGTTAAAGGTAGATCAAGCGTATTATTGTTTTAAAAAGATATGACAAAGATGCAGATTTCATTTATTCCAGTTAAACAAAGTTTAAAATACCCTTCTACTAAGAAATTAGGCAAGCAAGAGGTATTTGAAGTCTGTATTTGAAGTATACCGATTAGAAATAATGATAAGAAGAGGTTTTTCCTCAAAAATTTTAGGCATGTTATGTTTGATAAAAACACACACACATACACACACACACACACACACACACACACACAAAAATCCCTCACAGTCAATTGAAGTTCATAGTAATGCACCATCAGGTTTCTGAGTCTTTAATATTATTTCAATGGCATCTAACAACAACAAGCCTTAATGGGAGAACACAGCCCATCTTTTTCTTTCTATTCAAATTCCAGGGGCAGGCTACCTCTTGGTTAACAGCACATAGGGGCCAGCTACCAGAATTTATGTAGATAAAATAGGAAGTCAATGGAAAGACAAGAAAATCCTTGAAAAACTGAGCACAGAAATTGCAACAAGGGAGCCAAGCACAGCGGTGAGTTTATGACATGAACTTGATACATGTTGTACATATGAACAAAATTTTAAGTTCATTTGGAACAGACGATTTATTATTCCCTCTAGGAAGTTCTACTGAGTAAACAGTTATACTGTCTATCCAAAAGCAGGTGGTTTGAATCTACTAGCTTCCTTCCTCAGGAGAAAGATGGGCAATCTCCCTCTTGTGCAATTTACAGCCTCTGACAACCTGTGGAGGGTCAGCTAAGAGTCAGTTCTGATCTGACAGCACTTAGCAACCACAATAAGGACTCAGAAGCAAGCTGAAGCAGTCCGTCATCTGAATTAACAATGCTTTGTCCCCTCAATGCAAAGACAAGCTCACTGCCGTGTCTATATGTATGAAATCTCCAGAGAAAAATGGAAAAGTCAGCCAGCGACATCATTATTACATTACTCCAAAGTGTAAGCATTGTAAACATTCACTTATCTGAGTGAACTTTTTGACCTATTCAGACAGATATGTGACGCTTTATACACACAAACACAATATAGCACACACTTAAGCTTCAAGAGATGTAAGCAGACTAGTATAGGCATTCTATGTCACTGCTGTGTTGAACTTGCAATGTTTTTTCTTTCCACAGATTTTGGGAAAACAGCCTTTTTTTTCTTTCTTTTTTCTTTTTTAGTAATTAAGCTAACTGCCCATCAAGTGGACTCTCTGATTCATGGTGGCTTGATGTATATCAGCACAGAACTGTTTTCAATGACTCATTTTTAAAAAGGAAACCTCCAGAATTTTCTCTCTAGGCAACCAGGATAGAGTTACCACCTTCACTCTTTTGTTTTTACCCAGCTTAAGTCATTAAGCCATTTTTCCTGCTCTTAGGTGCCCTCACCTTTGACTATGAATCTTAGTAACCCTACAGACACGTGACCAAACCCTGCCCTATCCTGCGTCATCCTCACAATCTCTAACATGGGGTGGTGGTGGTGGGGTTATTATTAATTTTAATGAAAGTTTAGAGACTTTGGATTTCCATTCATTCATTGTTGCACTTTTCTTCCTGCCCAACCAACCAACCTTCTCCCCACCCCAATTCGCTCTTCTTTGAAAAGTAAAATAAAAATTCGTTCATTGTTACATAATCCCTCCCCCCAAGTCCACTCCACTGTGCAGCCTTCATTCGGGACTCCTGTCATGACAATAAGACCTAACCATACATCCCTTTTAAACAGTTCTCACCCTCATCTCTTTCAATGCAGTATACATTATTTATCCCATCTTTCTAATGTGTTTTAATCCACTGCTATACTCACTGTAGAGTCACTTCAGAGTCTTCTCTCTGGCTCCCAAATTTCCCAGCATGAGATCCTTTTTCGTAGGACTGGCCCCTCCTGGCTACAGTCTCTAAGTCTTCTATAACTCAGAGTGACCCTGGGAACAACAGATCTGAACCTTGCCTTATCTAGCTCCTTTCTCATTATCTCTGCCACGCTCACTCCTACTGTTAAAGTTAGTGTCAACCTGGCACAGTAAGGGTCTTCCTCTCTTTCTCTGACCCTACACCTTTTCCAGCTTGATATCTTTTTCCTAGGACTGGCCTCTCCTGGCAACATGCCCAAAGTAAATGAGAGGAAGTTTCACCATATTTGCTTCTAAGGAACACCCTGGTTGCACTTTCTCCAGGAGAGATTTGTCAGTCCTTCAGAAATTCAGCACTCTTCTCTAATGTCACGATTCAAAGTTATCAATTCTGCTTCTGTCAGTCTTATCCAAGGTCCGACTTGAAGATGCTCAGGAAACAACTGGAAACACCCTGTCTTGAATCAGGCATGTTAAGACTAAGGTCATTAGGTCATTAAGACTAAAGCACATGAAGACTAAGTCTTTAAACTGAATTCCTGCTCTTAAATGTTGCAGACTGAGGGTCCCAAAGAATGGAATAATTTTATAATTATTAATAATGAGACAAACAGCCAGGAATGTGATAGAGCAGAGAGCATAAAACAGGGGGCCAGCAGTTCTC
>NW_006399761.1:11350609-11351115 GCF_000299155.1 Elephantulus edwardii
CCTGTGGGATTTACCGCCTCTGAACACCCACTTGAAGGGGTAGCTCTGGGTCGGTTCTGGTCTATGGCACAGGACAACAGGAACAACAAAATTAAATACGTGGCAACTTTTACTTTGAAGGGAATAAAAATGGAATTCAAGTTCAGGTTTAAATGAAGAAAAGAAAGCAATACAAAGCGTTTCTCCATTCCCCTCCCTGTCTGCTGGTTCTCTGCCATGGTAACACCCTCCATCGCACTGTCTATTGTGGAGAGAAAAAAGAAGGTAAGTGCAGGAAAAGGAAGCTGGAGAAAACAACAAGATGATGATACGATTTGGCAAAGTTCTCAAAAGTTCAGAAAGGAACTGGATTTAGGGTTTGGAGCCCTACTCTGAGGATTGTTCTATTTATGTAAACAAGGTTGAATAAGTATGAATTGATATAAGCAGATTTAGGAAAGATTTTAGAAGATAAAAGCTGCCATTAGAATTCAAGGGCTTCCCTTTGTTACTGTTTTTAGGTGCCA
>NW_006399761.1:11351430-11353495 GCF_000299155.1 Elephantulus edwardii
GCTCGTTCTCTTGGCCGTCCATGGGATGTTCAGTGCTCTTTCTTCTCCAACACCACAGCTCAAAGACGTCAATTCTTTTTCTGTCACCCTTATTCACTGTCCAGCTCTCAGAAACACAGCAAATTATCAGAAAGACTAGGGTCTAAAATAGACACGCCTTAGTCCTCAAACTGACATCATTACTCAGCAATCATTTGGAGAAGTCCCTAACAGCAGATTTTCTCACTGCAATGAGTCTCCTGATTTCCTGACTGCTGGTAGCAAGGGTGTTAATCATAGATTAGAGAAAGATGAAGCTGTTGAGGAAAGGCTACACATTTTAAATCACTGGCTCCAACAAGGTATATAACTTTGTACTTCATCCCCCCTCTTTTGATGTGTTTTCTGTAGTTCAGTTTCACAGATTTATTTAAAATTATTTGTATTTTTTTAATGTGTGTGTGTGTGTGTGTACCCTCAAATCGGATCTGACTGGTACAGGAGGAAATTGTCCTTCCTTCTCCTGCAGAGCATCCGGTGAGTTTCACAGATTTTTATAAACAAAAGAAATAAGATTCAAAATATCCTTTTTCTAGACAACAGTAATGGAAGACATATTAAAAAAGCAAAATTTGGCATTTTGAATTGTACATTAGGAGACAGAATCAGAATATTGCATGCAAGAGTGAAACTCTTAAGAAGGATTGTACAGTATCCCAAATTTTAAAATTGATACATACTTTCGAATGTGTTAGTACAGCTCCTAACTATTCAGGTGAAGAAGCTCGCGCACCACCCCACCACTAGAAATATTTTCACTACAGCATACTTCAACAGTTCTTAAATAAAAATTAGGGTGTTTAGTTACACACACAGCCTATCTGTCTAATAATGGAGAAGGATTCTGTCACTGATTGAACAAATCGAAGTGCATGCTTTTGCACATGCACAGGATGAGAGAGCCCAGGGTATTTTTTCACTTTTAACTAAATGTTTCAGAAGACAGTCTTTCCTTCCTTAGCATGATGTCTTATATTTTCTTCCCACCTTCTCTCATCTATTGCCTAAGCCAGACAAATGCGAACCCTCTTCATCTAAATGTGCACCATTAAAAAATGGAAACGATCTGGATGCCGTTAGTAAGAACTCTCAGATCATAAGCTGCTGATGAGTGAAGCTCAATGGATTTCTAAAGGTGGTCATGCTATAGCTGTAATAATTGTTCTCATTCAATAAAATAAAATTAAATCTTTGGCACTTCCTCTCCTTTTTTTTTACTTCTTAGATGCTGGAGGAAAATGCATTTTCTATTTTATTGCACGTGCAAGCCTTTTATAAAGTAATTTTTTCTTTTAATTGTGATTTTTATGAAAGTTTACAGAAAAGTTAGATTTTCATTATTCCTTGTTGCACATTTGACCACCCCCACACACACTCCTTGCCTCCCCTCCCCCAGTCCACTTTTTTGGAAAATATCTTTTCAATCAGAACACTTACTGGCACATTCTTATTAAACTATACAAAGCATTTCATATGAAATTACTCTAAAACTATGATGGCTACACACCTGGAAACTTCTAGGCCGTATACTTCTGGGATCTACCACACGGTACATTTCTCTTCAGTAATCTATTTTGTCTCTTAAAAGGGTCCAAACACCTTTTAGTATGACATAGCAAGAATTTCTCTAAAAGATTTCCCAAACAAGTCTGTACAAGAATGCTGAATGTTGATAAATCAGGGTTCACTTGGAGGCAGTCCGTGAACTCTAGTGTTGCCATCAACTCTGAGTTGTGCTCCTAATGCAAAAGCTGAGTATCTCCAGCAGGTGGAAGCTGTAAGTGACGCTGCAGGAGAAAAGTGGGCACTCGTTTTCCACTGTCATTTACAGCGTTGGAAACTCAGTGGAGGGTCAGCTATGAGTCAGTTCCAACCTGATGGCAGTGACCTTGAGTTTTGGGGTTTTTTCCCCCCTCCATCTTTTAGGAATCCCCAAAATATTCCCAATAATATGTATTTATTAAAACATGTAGAAAGAAAGAGAGAGAGCACTGGTGGTCTGGTGGCAAGAAGCTGCCCTGCAATC
>NW_006399761.1:11355789-11356831 GCF_000299155.1 Elephantulus edwardii
CTCAAGTGTTATTACCTAGGTTACTAGATTATAAATAATCTAGATTACTTTTAGATTATCACCTAGAAGTTATAAATTACATATATGATGTTTAAAGGGGAAAGTACCAAATTTTTTAAATATGCAAGATCCCAGATACTATCAGATTCAGCTACGCATATCTAGAGGGAAAAATTGACATTTTAGTGATGAAAACATATTATTACCGGAGAAAGTCTAACTTCATAGGTTAACTTCCAGAATAGAGTTGAAAATTCATTCTGAAGTTAACCCACAAATTCTGATCCATTCCAATAGTTGTTGTTATTGTTGTTATGTGCCATCGAGTAACAACAGTTACTATTATAGCCCTCATTTTAACGTTCTGGGCTAATCTAGTGGTTTTTGTACTTTTTTCATCTATTCCACTGTCCACTGTTTTCTTGTAATACTTATAACAATTTTTCACTCCAGAATAATCCTGCAGTAAAAATGCGCTTATTATGGATATATTTGGTTCAAATTCCACTTTTTAGAATGAAACATACTTTATTGTACATAAAAAATGTGCAGAAAGTATATTTCTTTTACATAAATGTTTGAGGGATAAAATGTTTTATATACATATATATTTTTTAGGGTTTCTTAAAATTAATCATGTGGGCCTCAAAATTCCAAAAGTCCTGAAATTTCACTTGTGGACTTTTATCCAAGAGAAATAAGCATAAATATATATGAAAATATGTATAAAAGAATTTGCAAAGGTACTTTATTTATTTATGTTATAATGGCTTAAAACAATAAAACTTCAAATTTCCAGCAACAGAGTGATGGGTAATTAACAGTTTACTAGTGAACAATGAAAAACCAATGACACTCTTCTGGATATATTGTATTCAAACTCTGTCAAGCCAGAGGTACACAGTTTGAATCCACCAGATGCTCCCTAGGCAAAACAGGAGCAATCTCCTTCTGTATGAGTCACTGCCTCTCAAAATCTACTTACTGAAGGGTAAACCATGAGTTAACACCACTGAGGCAGAGCTGACGTTCCAGCAGATTT
>NW_006399761.1:11356931-11358443 GCF_000299155.1 Elephantulus edwardii
CTCAATTGCTTGCTATGTGTTTAAAAGTTGAACAGTGACTAAGAATGACAGGAGAAGCATTGGTAACTTTCAGTTACAGCATTGGAGATGAGTACTGAATATCCCATTGAACAGTGGGTCTGTCCTGGAGAAAGTAAAAATAGGGGGAGCTTTGGAAGCACGGATGGGGAAAATACGTTCACATTCAGTGGGCATGTTGTTCACAGGGGCCCGTCCTTGGAGAAGGACATCATGTTTTGAAGGGTAGAGAGTGAAAGTAAAAAATGAAGACTCATGTAAGATGGACTTACACAGTGGTGGCAGCAAAAGGGTCAAGTATGTCAGAGATGACGAGGCTTACAAGAGTAGACCTGAAATAAGGAAGCATGATGTGGACACTATCTGTTAATGAGATAAATGACATTTAGATTTGCACTGCATGCTTCCATTTTTCTTGTTGTTGTTGTTATGTGCCATTGAGTCACCTGCGACTCATAGCAACCCTATGTACAACAGCCCTAAACTCTGCTCTATCCTGTGTCAATCTTATTGTCTCTGACACACCTACCCTTATTTCCCAAGTGACTGAATCAATCCACCTCATAGAGGGTCTTCCTCTCCTGCACTGTCCCTTCAACCTCCCAAGCATGACATCCCTCTCCGAGGACTGATCCTGCCTTGCAACATGTCCAGCATATGTCAGACAGGACTTCAGAATCCTGCCTCCGAGGAGCAGCCTGGCTTCCCAATTTTATTAGGGAAAAACAGATAAACACTACTGAAAATGTTATCAATTGCACAAGAAGTTCAATGAAGTAACAGGTGGAGAAAGCACATCAAGCCTATTTTCTAGACAAATCAGAGAAGAAAAAGCAGAAGACACACTCACATGAAAGCAAACATTTTCACAAGCACACATATATATCTATAACTCTATGTTTATCTGGGGAATTCAGAGACTTTAGTAGGAAGGAGTTAGGCTGCCAATCCAAAGTCAAGCAGTTCAAATCCACCAGCTGCTCTGCAGGAGAAAGATGGGCAGCTTCCTCCTGCGCAATTTATGGCCTCTGAAAACATGCCAGAGGGTCAGCAATGCACTGGTTGCAACTCAAAAGCACATGACAAGAACAATATATTTATCTGAACCTACTATGTAGATTTGAAAACACATTTATCCATAATGTTTATTGTGTTGTTGAGCATAGAGGTGAAAGGGGGAAAAACAGGCTTGGTAATTGGGGTGTGAACACATGTTAAAGGCAAGATTGTCACAGATTCAAATATCATTGTCAATATTGCAAGGAAATCAGTGGGCACTGGAATATATTAAAAAGATGAAGAATCCCTGGATTAAGCCAGGCACCAGGAAGAGGACTAGAGACTCAGCAACTGAGAAGAGCGAACTGGGGTGAGGGAGGAGGTGTGGGCAGGGAGAAAAATGCAACAGTGAATGAATGGAAATCCAAAATCTCTATAAACCTTCATTAAAATTATTTAAGAAAAAGAAAGATTGCCTCTAATAAATCAGGCATC
>NW_006399761.1:11360384-11384478 GCF_000299155.1 Elephantulus edwardii
GCTAGAGAAGAGTATTGAGGGTACCATGGACTGCTAGGAAAACAAACAGATTTGTCCTGGAAAGGGTTAAACCAGGCAACTCCTTGGAGGTAAGGATTCTGAGGTTCCATCTAACATACTTTGGACATGTTATAAGGAGGGACTGGTCCTTGGAGAGGGACATCATGCTTGGGAGGGTGTAGGGGCTGCGCAGCAGGGGAAGGCCCCCTATGAGGTGGATTGATTTAGTGAGTGGGCTAATTGGGATGGGAGTGTCAGAGACCGTGCGATTGGTACAGGACAGAACAGAGTTTAGGGCTGTTGTACATAGGGTCGTGATGAGTAGCAAGTGACTCGATGGCACATAACAACAACAACCTTTAGGACTGCATTGCAGTTTCTCTCTTACCAAGCAGGCCACCAGAGCTCCCTGATGTGTGAAGAAAAACTCCCAATGCGTATTGCAAACTCTCTTGATAAAAAAGGACATTTTGAAAGGCAGTTTCTTAATTATTTCTTTTAAAGTATTTGAGTAAAAAAGACAGAAAGGAGTCAACTCTTATTTGTCCTGATGAGTATATCTGGTAACTTGGTCTAGAAAATCTTACTTATAAATGTTCTCTGTTATGTAGTTCCTCCTTTACTTATTTTAGTTTAAGTGCTGAGGGTTTATACTACGCATGTTAATATATTAGAAAAAGGACTTCCAACATCATAGAGATTATATAACGTGAAACAAAAATTCCTTAAGAAAAAAGTATGAAATTATGTTCACAAAAAATTTTTGCAAGCCAAAAAAAAAAGCAATACCTCATTCACTGAAACAAAATGGAAATGAGTAATATTATTTATCATAGAAAATATGGCATGAAACACAATTGTTTCATATTGACATTAAAGCATAGATAAATATTGAAATGGGAATAGAACTGTCATGCTGAGTTAGAAACAACCACCACCAAGATTCATTTTTATACATACACAAGTTAAAAATAAAATGATAGAAAAAAACTTTTCTCATTCTGGGTATGCAGTTACATAGAGTTATCTATACCTACTATTTAATAAATGGAAGGTTAATCTTGCATCGTATCCCAAAGATAAATATGACTATATTTTGAAATGAGTATAGGAAAAGTGACCTTTCTGGAGCTAGAAGAAATAATAATTTCAGTTCATACTCTAGGTCTTTGGAAGGAGGAGTGGCATCCACTTCCGTAACAGCTTGCCTCCAGAAACCCTATGAACCTGGAGAGGATGAAAGGCACCCAAGAGTCGAGGACTCTCCTTCATAGGGTCGCTAGCTATGAGCCGCCTGCGACTTGACAGCACTTAACAACAAACAAACAACAACTCTAGGTCTGTACATGGTAAGCTGCATATAGTAAATTAGTTCTTAATATCTTATTTACTCTGTGGTAAAAAATAATTCCAAAATTTGATTAAATATTGGACAATTCATGATTAGGTGGTCAATGCTTGTGGCTCATATTTGCATTTTATCAAACTGTTAAATATTTTTACTTTGTCAAATCAATGGTGTGTTAATTTTTTTATTCCATCAAATCAATTGCAACACATGACTCTCTTATACCCTCACAAGGGAATGAAACACTGACTGGTCCCATGACATCTTCAAAATCCTGGCTCTTTTTCAGTCCGTTGATAGAACTACCGTGTCAATCCATATTGTTAAGGGTCTTTCTCTTTTGTGTAGCCGCTCTGGTGCACGAAGAGAGTGCTCGTGGCCTAGTGGTAAGGAGCTGCACTGAAAAACACAAAGGCCTGATGTTGAAATCCACCAGCTGCTCTGCACGAGAAAGATGGCCCGTCAACTCCCATTCAATTTACTATCCCTGCAAACCTGCTGAAGTGTCAACACTCAGCTAAACGGGTGACTGTCTCCTAAATTTCTTGATATAGACTAGTTAGTGTTACATCAGTGTTATCTTCACTTACTGAAGGATTTCAATTGGCACCTCTCAATTCTTGGAGGCTTACATTTGACAAAGCTTTCTGTACATGATAGACTTCTTTCAATAATATCGAGAGTTCTTGGATACAAACTAACTTCCAAAATGGTTAGATATCTAACAATTCTTTCTTTGGACAGTAATTCTGTGTGTTCCTCCTAAAGAGTAACCAATTTAGATAAATCTTTTCTTCTACTCTGCAAACCTCAGTAAGCAATATATATCTCCTAAAGCCACGTGGTTCGAATCCACCAGTTGCTTTGTGGGAGAAAGATGGGCAGTCTCCTCCTGTGTGATCAACTGCTGCTACAAACCTGCTAGAGGGTCAGCTGTAAGTCGGTTCTGATCCAGTTGTACACAACAACAACTACTATATATCTATACCTATATATAATATATTGTTGTTGTTGTTGTTAAGTGCCATCGAGTCGCAGACAACTCATAGTGACCCTATGAACGAAAGCCCTGGACACCTGTATAATTTTTGTCGTTTCTCCAGGTTCAAAGGGTTTCTGGAGGCAAGCTATTGTGGAAGTGGATGCCACTCCTGCTACCAAGTTTGTTTTAATCGGGGAACTCCACCAAACACTGTCCACCATGGGTAACCATTCTTGCATTTGACTCATCAGTGTCACAGTGTTCAGCTTCACAGCTACAAGTTACCTCTGTACAGAAAGTGGACAGACCAGGGTTACACGACCTAGAAGAATGTTTCATCAAAAACAATTAATGGCAGGCACGAAGACCGTGGAGTAGAGTCACCCACCTTTGGCTTGGGAGCATGGCTTTCTGTCCACTAGGTCAACCGCTCTCTCTCTCTCTCTCTCTCTCTATGCTATTGGTGGTGGTGGTGTTGTTAAGTGCCGTCAAGTCACATTATATATACATTATATGGACTGCCAAGAAAATAAACAGATTCATCCTGGAGAGGGTTAAATCGGGCTGCTCCTTGGAGGCAAGGATTCTGAGGTTCCGTCTAACATACTTTGGACATGTTGTGAAGAGAGACCGGTCCTTGGAAAGGGACGTCATACTTGGGAGGGTGGAGGGATGGCGCAGGAGGGGAAGACCCTCTATGAGGTGGATTGATTCAGTGACTGAGGTAATCGGGATGGGAGTGTCAGAGACAGTGAGATTGGCACAGGACAGAGCAGAGTTTAGGGCTGTTGTACATAGAGGTCGCTATGAGTCACAAGCGACTTGATGGCACATAGCAACAACAACATATATACACATTATACACACACATTATATATATATACACATACACTATATATATATATACACACACATTACATACACATATACATATACATATACATATATAGTTGTTGTTGACTGCTTTCAAGTCGATCATGACTCATAGCGACCCTATGAACAAAAGACCCGAAGCCTTTCTATAACTATTGACATTTACCAAAGTTTGTAAAGTTTCCATGTTGTATAGGAAGTGGATGCCACTCCTGCTTCCTACCTCAGAAAATGAATCTTCACCACTGCCATTGTAACTTGGAAAGCAGCTTTCTCCTCCCATCCATCTCATTATGTCAACACAAACACAGGATCCAAAGAGGTAAGTCATGGGGGAAACCTGGACTTGGTTATTTGTTCATAATTTTCCATTTCTGAAAAGAAATCTGGATGCAAGATGAACAGCTTGCAATTCAATGAGGAGGTAATAGAGGAGGGAGACGTTAATTTTGAGTTTGATTAAAGGTATAATGTGCATTATAAACCTGCATGTAATCCAAGTAAAATTATGGATGATTTCATGTCTCTGCAATTCCAAACTCCTGGCAAGTGAGAAGGTGATTAACATTGGAAATAGTCCAAAACCCAGAGCGAAGCTGGATTTAGAAATACACAACAAGATAAATGTGTTATTGGGACTAGATGGTTGACCACTGTTCATCTGTTGATGTGAACTACATTATCTTCAGAGATAAAAATTGCAATAATCATAGAAAGGAAGTAAAGCAAACAGTATATCTGTGCAAATGATTGCAGGAGTGAATTATTACAGTGTGTTGCTGTGAATTTATATGAAGTAAAAAACAAAATTGATGGATAAAGTTGCCGAGTGGGAGGTCGACTGGAGCCAGAATGTGTGGATACCAATGTGATTGTACTAGGTGTGATGAGTAGCACATTTCTGAATAAAATAGTTTCATTTTTCACATTTGTAAACAAATGGACTAGATTTTATGCTCCACTTTTCTTCAGTCCAAGATTCCCTCACATGTACTTAACACAAAAGATGATTTGTTTGTTTGTTTTTGTCTTTTTTTTTTAACTTGGGAAACACTATATTTGAATGATTGTGTGAAATACAACGTAAATAAGGGGTTGTAGGTTTGTTTATTTTAAAAAGCCATTGCCACTATTAATATGACAGTTTTACATATATAAAATTCTTTACTTTTGTCAAGGCATTTGACATCTGTTATCTTATTTGATCCTCACAACTTACCTCATGTTGTTGGTAAGTACTCTTCAGTCAGAACTGACTCATAGCTGACCCACCAAGAGGTTTTCAGAGGCAGTAAATCATATGAGAGAAGACAGCCCATCTTTCTCCCGCAGACAACTGGTGGATTTGAACTCTATGCCTTTGGCTTAGAAGTGCAATTCACTGATAATTCACCAGAGTTCCCTAATCTAGAATATAATGATTATTCTAAATCTAATATTTATTGAAGGCAATGATTTGCTCAAGAACCTGAAATAAGCAAGGAGTTGGAAACAAAGCGCCCATCAACAAAAATGGATAGAGAAGCTGTGGTATATTCACACAATGGAATACTATGCTGCATTGAAAAACAAGGAACTCATGCAATATTATTCAAAATGGGTGACCCTGGAGGACATTATGCTGAGTGAAGTATCTCAGTCACAAAAGGACAAATACTGCATGGTACCACTGTTATAAAACAGGACTGACCTTGGGATTGGGGGGAGACTGAGAAAGATGGGTTCAAGAATGTATATTGCATTGAAACAGATGAGGGAGAAAACTGTTTAAAAGGGATATGTGATTAGGTATTTTTGTCATGACAGGAGTCCAGAGCGAAGGCTGTATAGTGGAGTAGAACTGGGGAGAGGGATTGTAAAACAATGAAAGAATTTTTCTTTTACTTTTCCAAGAGGGTAGTGTACTGGGGGGAGGGTTGGAAGAGGGAGAAAAGGGCAACAATGAATGAATAGAAATCCAAAGTCTGTGTAAATTTTAATGGAAATTAATAATAATTTTTTTAAAGAACCTGAGGTATTGACCTAGGTCATTTAGTCTAAATCTGTTTCTTCTAAATAAGAAATAATAGGAGTTTACCAAAATATCTGAGAAGAAAGTTAAGTTCTCAAAATAGTGCAGATACCTGTCAAACTTCTGAGTTTTCATTGGTCTACTTGTAAAATAATTCTAGGTAAGAGAAATATAATTCCCGCAAATGAAATGTGAACAATTCCCTACATTCTGGCTATCAGGATCTATTGAAATATGGAGATGAATGAAGTTGGAGATGACCCACCCCATCTATTAGTTTAACACTGTAATTGTCACTGCTATTGAAACAAATATAAATTATTAACCCAGCGTAGCAACATAAATACTATAAGCAGTTATCTAGGCCTCCTCTAGATGAGTCTCATTTTAAAATAATATTTCCAATAATACAGAAGAAAATGATGAATAATTTGCTGAAAGAAGGAAAATCTCATTAGGCAACCTTTGAAGACCTTCTGAGGATTTACAGAAGACCATTTGAGAATCAATGGACTGAAGTTCCTCTGTGTTGTGGCACGGATTGGGATGCAATTTCTTTTTATTAAGAAGTTGTCACGGAGTTGATTTGGGCCCACGGTGAGCTCATACGCTCAGATAGAAGTGTGCTTCATATGCCTCTCAATGGCTATGACGTTTTCTAAGCAGATCCTCAAATATTATTTCTGCAGCCTCTCTGGAGGGATTCAAACTGCCAATGTTTCAACTACTAGCAGCACTTAACCATTGGCACTGCCCAGGGATCCTTCCTGTCTCTTTAGGAACCTTAAAAGCATCATGCTAAACAAACTGAACTATCCACCAAAGGACACATAATAGAAAATGTACAGCAGGGAGAGTTTATTATTGTTCTCCAGGGGCAGGATGAAAGGTGGAGGTGAGGAATCATGTCTCTTGAAGCCTGCATTTCTTTTCATGGTGATGGAAGCTTTAGAAGGCAGTGATGGTTGATCCACGTGATTAGTGTGACTGGCGCTTCTAGGTAGCACATGTAAAAAACCCTGAATGTGCAAATACTGCACTCTATACATATTTACAACAATGAAAAAACTAAATAACTACACTCAGAGGGCTTGCATTTTAAATAGGAATTGTTGGAAAAGCAAGTGGTATCTGTTATTTTTATACCTTCCCTTGGTTCTTAGATTATAAATCAATGATGAATATAATAAATGAACACACATGGGGAAACTATCTTTTCTGTGGTTGCTGAAATACAGGATAAAGACCTGTTTTGGACTATTTAAAGAACAAAAAGTAACAAAGAACAAGAGTAAAGCATGAGAACTATAACAAGAGGAGGAGGAGGAGAAGTGGTGGAGGGGTAGTTGTTGTTTTGTGCATTGAGCTGACTGTGACTAGTGAACCTATAAACGATGGATCAGAACCTTCTCCTACCCTGGACCATTCTCTCTCCAACACAACTGAGCCCTTAGATGCAGGCTCTGTGCCACTACATTAAGGGTCTTCCTCTTTTATGCTGAGCCTCCATTCTTCCAAGTAGGAGGTCCTTTTGCAAGAATTGGCCTCTCCTTACAACGTGCCCAAAATATGTGACATAATGTTTCAGCATCTTCACCTCCAAACAGAACCCTGGTTTCTCATTTCCAGGACAGACCTGTTGGTTCTCTCGGCCGTACATACTTCTTTTTTTTTTTGTGATATCAAAGATTACATCAGTGCAAACTACACAAAGTTTCAGTAGATTTAAAACCAAAAGAAAAAAGAAAGAAACCGTCATCCCACCATTTAATTGCTGAAGAAAACAAAAGTTTAATTTGTTACTGTATATGAAAGTGCAAAGGACTTTTAGCTCCTCAGATAGAAAGTTTAATGGAGGTTACAGTCGCAGGCCCAGAAAGCATGACAATATTCCTTAAGAGAGATTTATTGCCTTTTTGAGGCCTTCCATTGATTTTTCTCAGCTCTACACCTTTGTTTCCTGCTTCGCCACAATATTCTATTTTCTATGTGGATACTTATATTTTCCATCTGCCGACTCCTACCCCAAGTCTTTAATAAAATTTTAATGGATTTTTAGGGTGACCTTAGCAGACCATGCCTTTGTTTCCTACTTTAAGATGAATACTTCTTTCAAGAAATCCCTAGAGATGGGGGCCAAGGTCAGCTTCTCTATTTCTAACACAAATAGGAGAATAAATTGCAGGTTAAGCTACCAGCACTACTAGGCGTGTACTTCTATCTATAACACAATGCTATCACATTGACTTTTACTACTATTAAATAAGTTGATTACAGCAGCAATCAGAGGATAGTATAAATGGATTAAAATTGAATATATCTAACTTTTGAAAAACTATATTTCACTCAAGGAAATGACTTAGATGAAGTTAAAGAATAACTGAATAGTAATGCAGAGAATATAAAATAGGTGCATGATATTAAACAAAGAGAAGTCTATGAAGGTTTTTAAACATTCTTTATGTATTTTTTAAATTGAACCTGTTTCTAGATGAAAATATCATTTTAGCTATTAAAAAAGTCTGATTTCAATTTGAGACTACTGAGAGAGATGGAGGAGAGCTCTGGTAGCTTAGTGGTGAAGGGTTGTGCTGCCAACCCAAAGACACGTAGTTCAAATCCACCAGCTGCTCCATGGGAAAAAGATGAGCAATCTCTGTCCAAGCAATTTACATCTTCTGAAAACTCACTGTAGGGTCAGCACAGTACACAGCCACAACAAGAAAAGGAAAGTAGGTACTTGGGCACAGAAAAATTATTATTTCTACACAGAGAGATGACCTTTAAAATCCTGTAAAGAAGAAATCACGGCCACGATTTTAAACAGATGTATTCACACCCATGTTTACTGCTGCATCATTCACAAGAGCAAAGAAATAGAAGCAAAAAAAAAAATCCAATGGCATACTCACACAATGGGAAATTACACAGCACTGAACAACAATGAACTTGTAAAACACTGTACAACAAGGGGGAGCCTGGAGGACATTATGATGAGTGAAATATCTCAGGCACAAAAGGACAAATACTGCATAACACTGCTATTATAAAAGAGGACAGATGGGGGGCTGGGGAGAAAATGGGGAAAGAGTGGATAACGAACACTGCATTTGATTAAACGCTAGGAAGAGCTGTCCAAAAGGAATATATGATTAGGCATTTCATGTATGTAAAAAATCCGGAGTAGGTGAGCTCTGCTGGCCTAGTGGCAGGAAACTGCACTGCAATCCCAGAGGTGCGTGGTTCAAATCCACCAGATGCTCTGCTGAAGAAGGAGGAACAATTGCCTCCTGTACCAGTCAGATCCAATTTGATGGTACACACATAAAAAAAAAATCCGGAGTAAGGGGTGCACTTGAGGTGGGCTGGGAGAGGGGGGAAGGGACGAGAGAAGAAAATATGTAACAATGAATTTTAAAAATAGTATTTTAAAAGTCTTAAAAAGCATGCTCATTTAAATTAAAATTCTTTTTTATCAGTATTTATTGGAGGAAATTGGAATATTCATACTCTATTAAACTCCTTTTCTTCACAATTAGCTTAAATATACTTGATTTTTTTTCCTATTTTGAGTACATTTTGCAATCAGTTTTTCCACCAAAACATATTATTGGGGTTTAGATAGAAATAGAATTGAGTTCATAGATTTATAAGATGAGGATGAGGAGTATCACATGAAGGAACTTTGCACATGACAATTATATAGAGACACAGCTCCAGTGGGTCTGATCCAAGTCACGGTATTCTCCATGACTTTGTATGAACCTCAAAGTTGAACAATGGTAAGGTAAGTAGAACGATGCCTTTGGATTGTGATACCAGTCAAGTGTACTAAACATCACATGGACTGCCAAAAGAAGTCTTGGGGGGAAGTGCACCCAGAGTGCTCCTGAGGAGAGAGAATGCTGAAACATCATCACACCTACCTTGGGCTATTGGCATTAGGTGCCATCAAGTCAAATATAACTCATAGCGACCACATGAATAACTGATCTGAACCGTGCCCTGTCCTGTGCCGTCCTCACAATCTCTGACACATTTGAGCCCATTGCTGCAGTCACTGTGTTAACCCATCTCACTGGGAAAAGACTGACTTCCCATGTTTCTCCAGAGAAGCAGTATTTGGAGGATTTCACCTGTCACCCTTCTAGTTAAGAGCCACCAGTGCACTACATGCACTATACTATCAGAAGACTTTTTATTGGACAAATAATTTGTATGGTTTTATTAGATTAATCTTACAAGGATTCTCCCCCAAAACAGTATCAATACAACCAGAAGAGATCCAAATTTGCATGTATTCTAAAAAAAGATAATCCAGGAGAATATAGAAATTATTAAGCAATAATATTCACAAGCAAAAGTTTCCTGGAGATAATTAAAAACTAGTTGCAAGAGTGCATAGACAGGGGATCGCCAGAAACTCGAGCCAGATTCAGGAGAGAATGTGGAACTAGGGATATCACTGCTGATATCAGATAGATCTTGGCTGAAAGTAGAGCCAATACAAAGTTGGAACCTATGTTTTATTGACTGCAAAGATATTAAACTATATGGATCATAGAAAGCAATGAACAAAAATTCCACAGCACTGAATTGTGCTGATGCAGAATCCGTACATAGAGTGAGAAGCAATATTTCCAGCAGAATTATTACGTGGTTTCAAATCAGGAAAGGTTACATTAAGAGTGTAGCTTTTCATCAATGCTCATGCAACCCAATAATCTGAGAAACCGGACTATATGGAGACTACATAGCATGATTAGAAGAAGGTTCATTAAAATTCTTCAATATGCAGATGACACAACCTTGCTCATTGAATGTGAGAAGAATTTGAAGTAGTGACAGACAGTGATGAAAGACTTCAGAATGGATTACTGTTGTTGTTGTTGTCGTGTGCCACAGAGTCACCTATTTCTCAACGTGACCCGATGTACAACAACTCTGAAGCCTGCCCTGTCCTGAGCCAGTCTCACTTGACTCCAACACACCTACTCCCAATGCCCTAGGTACTGTATCAATCCATCTCATCTGGGGTCTTCCTCTCCTGTGCTGTCCCTCCACCCTTGTAAGCATGATGTCTTTCTTCAAGGACTAGTCCCTTCTGGCCACATGCCCAAAGTATATAAAAAGGAGCTTCAAAATCCTAGCCTCCAAGGAGAAACTTGGTTTCACCCTCTCCAAGACAGACCTATTTGTTTTTTCTGTTCAAGATTCTTCTCCAGCATCACAACTCAAAGGAATCAATTCTTCTTCTGTCATCTTTAGTCATTGTCCAGCTCTCTGAAGCATAGCAAGTAAATGTGAAGACCAGGGCCTGAATCAGGTGCACCTTAATCTCTAGACTGACATCATTGCTTCTCAGTACTCTGGAGAGGTCCCTGACAGGAAAATTTTCACAGTGCAATTTATCTTTTGATTTCCTGACTTCTGGTGCCAAGAGTGCTGATTGTGGAGCCAAGAAAGCTGTTAACAACCTCGATCTCTTCTCCATTAATCATGGTGCTGCCAAGTGGCCCTGTTTCAATGGTTCCAGTAGAATGGATTACTACTCAACATAAAACAAAAATCCTCATAACTGAATCAATAGAAAACACCATGATAAATGAAGAAAATATTTCGGGACTTCACATCTAGAACACTTGGTGTGTTCAAACAGTGAAGCACTGAGTTACTAACCTAGAATTTGGTGGTTTGAAAGACCCAATGATCAGCTTCGAAAATTCACAGCCTTGACTATACAACAGTCCTATTTTCTTGGTCAGAAATGACTCAGCGTCAACTGATAACTACCTCCCACATCCATGTCTTCATTAAACCCTCCCAAAATTATTCCTTTCACCTCATTTAAAAGAGCAAGGCATCTGATCATTTTCAGCACTCCCCGCATACCCAAGCATTTCATTAAGCATTTTACAGGAGTTATTCCATTAAATCAACTCTGAGATAGATAAGTGTTCGTATTCCTATTTTACAGATGAAAAAATAATACTAAGGAACGCCAAGAAATGTATACCATATCCAAGCATGAAAGTAGCAAATGCTTAAATTTGAGTGATGGTAAAGAAAAACAAAATACTAAGAGGGAACGGTTTCTAGATAAGTTAAAAAAAAAAGAGGTAATTATTTCCGATTGATTTTGCTTGTGTGCTCATAGAGAGAAAAAGAACACAAACAGAATTAAAGTTATATTTGTGTTTTTAAATTTTTAAGATAAGGTAAAATATTAATAGAAAGATGAACACTTTAATAAACTATACCTAAGACCCTTTTAAACATGACCCTTTACCACCTTAAAAAGTATCAATTAAACTTTCTCCAAAATTTTCTTTTTAAGTGACTACAAGATTTTTCAGTTTATATTTTCTTCTATTTAGATAATATCAGACATCTACTAAATTTGGATATAAGAAACACACAGACACAAGAGCTCAAACTCACCCCCTATGTGAGCAAAAAAATTAACATTTAAAGTGAAATTATCATATAGCTCATTTTCTTAGGAAAAGCTGACACTGTACAGGCTAAATAGAAAAAGAATGCATATGGTTGGTTTTGGGTGCTGACTTAGAGCAAACCTACAAACAACAGATCAAACCCTGGCTTATTGTTCACAAATTAACTACCGATTGAGTAGTCAACGTTGACCTTGGAGGAAATAGAAATGAACAAGCACTGAGCAAGTGGTGAGCCTGAACACAGCTAAAGCCCTTTGTTGTATTTACTGTGTCAGTCTTTTCCACTGAGAGTTTTCATCTTCCTCATTGACCCTCTATTTTCTTCTGCATGGTTCAAAGAAATGACTGGTCCTCACAACCGGCTCAAACAATGTGTTAGGGAGTTTAACCATCCTCTTCTGTGGGAAACAAGACTGTGTGTCCTCAAAGACAGTTGTTTGTTCTTTCAGCAATCTTATATATTCAATACTCTTCACCAACCTAATTCAAAGGCTTCAATTCTTCTTCAGTTCTCCTTACACATAAGTATGTTAATAATAAGTGTGTTACATGAATAATATGTTGTCCAACATTCCACATATATATGAGATAACTGAACATTCTCTGGTTTCAATCAGACACATCCTATTCTCCTTCTATCCTCCTTGGTCATTGTCCAACTCTCTGATGCATAACAAGTGATTGCGAAGACCATGGCCTGTATCAAACGCACCTTAGTCTCCAGAGAGACACCATTGCTCTTCAGTACTTTGGAGAGGTCCCTAACAGCAGACTTTCCCATGGCAATGCGCCTTTTCATTTCCTGGCTACTGGTGCCAAGAATGTTGACTGTGGAGCCAAGCAAACTAAAGCTGTGTTGATTGTGGATACAATTAAAATCAACAACTTCAATCTTTTCTCCAACTACCATGACGTTGCCTATTGATTTTTGTTTCCTTGATGTCGTTGAGGTATAATCCACATTGAAGGTTGTAATCATTCGTCCTCTTCTCTAAGTGCTTTGAGCCTTAATCACTTCATGCAAGTAAGGTTGCACCATCTGCATAACTTTGGCCACTGAGGAATCATGCTCCAATGGTAATACCACTTTCTTATAGTCCATCTTCTTGAATTCTTTATTCAGCATAGAGATAGAATTGATAGAAGGAAAGGCTACAACCCCAATGCACAGCATTATAGATTTTTAAACCATACAGTGTCCCCCTTCTGTTCAAATAATTGCTTTTTGATCCATGGACAGTTTTCCTGTGTACACAAATATTCTGGAATTCCCATTCTTCCTGATTTTATGCATAATTTATTTGACCTAATTTCTTTTTTATTTATTTTACATAATTTATTTTTCAATCTTACAGTAAAATTCCTTTATATAGCCAAGAAAACACATGCAAACCTCTTTCTCGTACTTCCCGATTTCAGCCAAGATTCATTTTTTTTACCAGCAATGATGTCCCACGACCCAAGAGCTTCTTTAGAATCCAGCTTGAATTTCTGGAAGTTCCCTAATCCACAGATTTTTTTTTTCTTCTAATAATCTTGAGCAAGCTTTCCTCTCCATTTGGTATTAATATTGTTTGATAATCCCACACTCTGTGGAATGACCATTGTTTGGGATAATGATATCATAATGGAACTTTTCCAGTTACTTGGCCAAGCAGCTGTCTTCCAAATTTCTTTGTATAGACGAATGGACAAGTCCTGGGCTGTACTGAACCACCTCAATAGGTATATATCATCAATTCCTGAAGTATTATTTTTGCCAATGCCTTCAGTGCTCTTTGGACTTGTTCCTTTATTACTCCTTATTCTTAACCAAGTGCTACCTCCTGAATTGATTCTGTGTCGACCAATTCCTTTTGGTACAGTGATTCTGTGTATCATTTCTAGCTTCTTCCTGAATCATGAAATACTTTGTATACAGACTCTGTCACTACTGCAATTGGAATTTGAACTTCAGTTCTTTCAACCTTTGTAATATTCTTGCTTTTTTATTATATAACTCCAGATTTTGCATGGTTCCATATAATTCTATGTTTCATATTCTTAAGTTGCCTTTTGAAATCTTTTACATTCTCTTATTTAATTAGTTCTGCTTTTTCCTTTAGCTTCCCTCCACTGAAGAACAAGTATTAGAATCTCTTTTAACAGCCATTTTGGTGTTTTCTTTCTTTACTGTCTTTTTAAACTTTTTGCCGTCTTCATGAATTATGTCCATCTACAACTTGTCTGATCTCTGATCATTCATATTTGAGGCTTCTAATCTACGCTTGAGATGATTTTTACTTTAAGATGAAATAAAATTAAGGTCACATTTTGGCTCTCAAGGGCTTTTTGTAATTTCTTTCAGCTTCAATTTGAACTTGAATGTGAGTAATTGATGGTTTATTCCATAGTTTGCCCCTGGCTTTTATTTTACTGCTGATATGGAGCTTCTCCAGGATCTAATGTCACAGATGTAATCAATATGATTCCTGTGCACTCCACTAGGTGAACTCCATGTGCAAAGCTGCCATTTATGCTTTCTAAAAGAACTGGCTTGCACAAAACTCTAACATGCAACCTCTAACTTCATTTCTATCACCAAGGTCATAGTTTGCAACTACCGGCCTTTCCTTTTTTGTTTTAAACGTTTTCATTCTAGTCTTCAATTATTATTGATGCATTTAGATTGAATGTTCAATGCGTTTCAGACTTAAGAGTTAGTAGAAATCCTTACATTCTTCATTTTTGGCTTAGGCGATGGCTGTATATAATTGAATACGAGTTGTGTTAATAGGTCCTTGTAGGTACATGGCTATTATCCTGTGATTGACAACACTGTATTTCGGGATAGCTCTTAAGATGTTCTTTTTGATGATGAACGAGACATCATTCTTCTCCAATATGTCACTTCTGGCATAGTAGATCTCATGATTGTCTAATTCAAAATGATTAGTACCCTTCAAACCCTGCCTACGACTTAGCCAACCTACAAGTAATCAAAATGAGACTCCCACACCGGACAATTTACCTAATAAACTAAATGCATTATGGCCAAACAAGGCACTAACAGCTAGATTTCCAGAAGAAATAGTTACCTAATCAACAAGATGTCATATGTGTTCATTCTTTTCCAAAGATACACACATGCATACACACCACGTCAAAGCAATTTTCCAGAAAAGAGCTAACACATATGAAATAAAACATGGTTTCATCAAGAACATACTTCAAGAATTTTAACTTTTTTGTAAAATCATCCCCAAACTGCATGCAAATACCTAAATGGACTTGACTACTTCAGTTGGAAGGACTTCGTTGGCATGATTTCTAAAGTATTGAGTAGCTTATAGAAGTGAAAGACTATGATATCAAATGTGCACCAATGAATGAATGGAAATCCAAAGTCTCTGTAAATTTTCATTAAAGTTAATGATGATGATTATGATAATAATAATAATAAAGAGTTCGTGCACAGTTTTACGATAAAAGATTAAAAGTGATATTGAAGATGAAGGGTTAAAAAGAGATGCTGGTCATTTTCCTTGAGGATGTAATACAGCAATGCATCTTACACATATTTCTCCTTAAGCTGAATTCTGTGTAGCATTTGTATTTCTCTACCCCGTACTTAACCTCCTCCAACAACACACTTCAATGTCCTTTCAGTAATACTACAAGCATTAGAATGGCATTTGAATTGTGCCATTAGCTAGTAATATGCTTCTAACTTTCATTTTCTCCTAACGTCTGCATGTTCTTGTACTCACAGAACACAGACCAGCTCACCCGTTGAGCTCACATGCTAGCAATTTGGTAACATTGCCTTTTTAAGCAGCTATTAATTTTTTTTCTATTTTTGTGTGAGTGTACCGTCAAATCAGATCTGACTGGTACAGGAGGAGATTGTCCCTCCTTTTCCCGGCACAGCATCTGGTGGATTCGAACCATGTGTCTCTGGGATTGTAGTTGCAGCTCCTTGCCACTAGGCCACCAGAGCTCCCTAAATTTTTATTTTAAAGATAGTAGTATGTTGCTGCGATCAAATAAAAATATCCCATTAAAAACATAAGACACACACACACACCCAGACTTCCAGAGGAATAAGCAAATGTGTCTTGGAGGAACTGGAGGACGTCCAGTGAGGATGCTTGTTAGAGAGAGGGAGAGTGAGGCGAAGGCCTCAAAAGCTTTGGGTGTGTGATCAGAAGGGGACAGTCATTGGGAAAACACTGCATGCTGGGAAACTGAGAGGGTGAGAAGGAGAAAGACTCTTGAAATTAATCGCCACAGTGACTGTGACAATAGCACGACCATCCTGGAGAGCATGAGGAAGACACAGAACAGGACAGCATTCTGATCTATCCACGGGTCACTATGAGTCATAGTGGATTTGATGGCACATAAAAAACAACAACAACCCAAACATTAACAAAGAAAAACGTCACTGATGAGGACCACAGTTAAGACAGGCCTCTTCCAAATCTAGTAAACTACCATTTATTCATTTTGACAGTGAACTGGAGTCCAAGTGTGCTAGGAAGTAGGGTTCTTGGGGTCAAGAATCATATCTCAAATCATACGTAATTTTTTTTTTCTTCCTGGAGTTGCACTGTCACCTTGAAGGCAGGTGGTTCTAATGCACCAGCTGTTCAAAGGGAGAAAGATAGGCGATCTCCCCCCAGTTTACGACCTCGGGAAAATCCACTGAAGGGTCAGCTACAAGCCAGATCGGACTCAACCGCAATGAGTTCTCAATCTAACAAAGTGCAAAATGCACAGTGGATTCTGAATAAATACTTACTAATGGAAGAAAGCTGGAAGCTCTTGTTTCATTTTTTCTGTCTCTTCCAAAGTGACCCGATGCTGCTCAAATTCAGCAGAGAATATTTCCTGAGTTGAAGGAGGGCATTTAAAGGGAATAATGTGAAGGCAATGTCCATGGAATCATGATAAACCAGCCAGTCTCTTCTCATTTTTTTAATTTCGAAATTTGCCGCAATAGTTTGATTTCAAATACCCATCTAAATGACAGCTCCATCATTCAAATTGTGGGTACAGATGGCTGACATTCTAATCAGGCTGGAAGACTGAGCTCTGTATTTGTTCAATTTGTAAATGTCTTTATTACACAGATCCTTGACTGTAGGAACTATTGCTGTGGGGGGAAAGTAAGTGCTGTCAAAATATTTTATGTTCCAATTATTGTTTTAATTATAAAAGAAAAAGCATTCAATAGAATCCTAAAAAAATCACTCTTAGTCACACTCCCCACTTTTTTACAAATTCATTTTGAAAGATATAGTCTGTTTGAAAGTCAAACCAGAATAAGGGAATGTCCAACAACACCCCCACTGAGACATCAATGTGGTGATTTTAAGAATTAATAGAACTTGCAAATTAAAGTAAAACCTATAAAAAAAAAAAGACAAGAAAACAATAAAGGAATTAGAAATCTGAGGTAAACACAAACTGAGTTCTTCTCATAACATCTACTTACTAACTAGAGTTAATAATTTGCTTTTAAGCAAATTATTCTCAACTCTGTTTTCCTCATGGGTGAAGTATGGACCAATTGATTCTATTTCACAGAGTAATTGTGAGGATTAGATAGATAGATAGATAGATAGATAGATAGATAGATAGATAGATAGATAGATAGATAGGAGAGGGGGAGAGGGAGGAAGGGAGAAGGTATGGGGGAGGGAGGGAGAAGGGGATAGAGAGATACACATAGACGTAGCATAGATATATAGACACAGTACAGTCATAGAGCCATAGATGTAGACACTGAGACATATCTGGAGCTTTGCTGGCCTCATGGTGAAGAGGTCAGCTGCCAATCCAAAGACACACAGCTTGAATCAATAAGCAATTCCGTGGGAGAAAAATTGGCAAACTCTTTCCCTTGGAAAACCTGCTGGAGTGTCAACTATAAATTGGTTCTGACTTGAGAGAGGTAGAGAGAGGAGGAGAGGGAGAGAGAGAGAGCGGGAGAGAGGGAGAGGGAGAGAGAGAGAGAAAGAAACAGGGCTTACCAATAATATATTTTCAGTAAAGGCAAAGATCCACAAGGGAGAAAAAGAAGATTGGAGAAAGAGGAAGGAAGGGAAGTGGGAGAAGGGATTTTCAGAAAAAGCACGCATTTATTTGTACAAGAAAAGGTGTAAGTCACCTGGGCACTGGTGGGGCTGTGAGGAGAATCTCAGAGTGGTAGGTGCTGCTGGCTTGGTTCTGACACCCATCCTATAGATAAAAGAACAAACACCGCTTGGTCTTACGCCATCATCAGAATGTGTCTAGTCGTTAAACCCTTGGCTGTAATTGCTGTACCAATTCAGCCCACTAAGGGTCTTGCTCTTTTTCACAGACCCTTCACATCATCAAGCACGATCTCTTTGTCCAGGTACTGGCTGCCCCTGACTGCATGTCCAAAGTATATGAAAGGGGATCTCTCCATTCTTACTTCTAAGCAGCACGCTGGCTGCACTTTTTCCAAGACTGACCCATTTGTTCTTTAAGTTCAATAATCAGACATGACTTGATTGTGTGAGTGAATGAACAGAAAAAAAAAAAGACCTAAAAGACAAAGCAGCCTGTAACGTGGACACACTGTGAAGGAGCATATGGAATACATCTACAAACAAACAAAGCGAGCACCGCTACCCACCTCAGTTCAGTGGCAGCAAATGTCATTGCTGTTGTTAGGTGTCAATGAGCAGACTACAACTCGTAGCAATCCAATGAACCACAGGTCTGACCATTCCCGATGCCGTGACACACTCACATCTCCATGATACTCAAGCCCGTTACTGAAACCATCCATCTCACTGAGGGTCTGTCTTCCACTTTCTACAGTTTAGCCAGTGTTGACCGTCACTGGTGTTACATTCCTTTGATTCAAAACTGAGTTACAGCTGACACTCCGGTGGGTTTTCAGAGGCTGTAAACAGCACAGGAAGAGACGGCCCACCGTTCTCACACAGAGTAGCTGGTGGATTCAAACCACCTGCCTCTGAGATGGCAGGATAACTCCTTCCCTGCAGGTTGCTGGAGCTCCCTAACTGTGAAGGAAGCCAAATAGAATCTGAAATGCTGGACTAAATCAATGTGACCGCAGTGAGGGCCAAAAATTGTTTACCAACTTAAAGCAATTTGTTCATATTTACAAAGCCATAGATGCATTTCAATACTGCTGCGTATTCACTGAGCTAAAATGTAATAATACGGGGTGGGAAGAGTGCAGGACTGGGCATAGCTGTACTATGAGGGTCACTATGAGTCCGAGCCAACTTGACACCATCTAACATACGCCATGGGCACATCCAAGCACCAGAGCTTGTCCTTTTTACTTGGTAAATAAAAATATTTCATCACTGGTCTTCCATACTTAAATCTCAAGAAAGAAAGAAAAAAAATCAATGAGAAAACTCCATTTGTGACCTGAAGCTTAGTCTCCTAGAATTGCTACGACAAGGTATCACTAAGAGGGTTGCCTTAAAGAACACAAAGCTACTGTCTCATAATTCTTGGGATTTGCAGTTCAAATTGGGACAACGATTCCTTCCTGGAATTCTGAGAGAGAAATAGTTCTCGGACTCTCACCCAGTGTCTGGGCTCCAGGCAATCCTCTGTATGGCTTTGCTGCAGCTCGTGCTGCCTTCCCTCATTTCATGGCTTTTCTTCTGCTGTCTAACTCTCCCTACTCTTCACTTCTTATATCTCCCACTGGTATGATCGCCTTTGAACAGATGAATCCTTCAAAGATCTTATTTCCAAAGAAGGTCACATTGGCAGGAACTAGCAGTGGCTAAGATGTCAATATGTATTTTGGGGAGACATTATACAACCTGTAACAACCTGGCTTCAAATAACGGATTTATTCTCGTTAAACAGTGGCATCTTTAAACCTATAGGTTCTTAAGCCCATTCATATCCACACAGAAGCTCAGGAGTTCTCTGTAAAGAGCCGGAAGGAGGGGAAACATAGTCCATCCAAAAGCAAATGTGAAAAATTCTGTAAGTGGATAATACTCAGACGCAGAAGGATTAAAGGGGAAACACAAAGGTAGAAAGAACAGTATTTGTAATCTCTCAGAAAGTCAAATTACTATGACTTCATTCTCAATTACCACACAGCTCTTAACAATGGCCTTCACGCACAAGTTGATTATATTTTAGGGATCGCTGGTGGCACAGTTCTTAAGGAGTTGTGCTGTTAACCTAAAGGCAGGTAAAGGCAGGGCCCCCCCAGCTGTTCTAACTCACCAGTGCCTCCTCAGAGGAAGATGGACAACGTCCAGTGTGATTGGAAGCCTCCTAAAACCAGCTGCAGGGTCAGCTATGAGTCAATTCTGATTCGACAGCTAGGAATATAGATTTTTTTTTTCTTATTATCATTTCGTCACAGAAATCCAAATTGATTCTTATGACTCAGAATATTGAAACACTCCCGGCTTAGGCAACAGCTGCAACCCAGAGACGATTTTCAAATGAGCTAAATGCAGATAGATGGGGGTAATGAATTATGAACACATGCAAATGCCAGCAGACAATCCAGCTCACTGGGTTTTAGATGATGCTTGATTTTTTGAAAATGTTTCCCGTTTAATTGTATCTCATTTATCTAACGAAATACGTCTAATTTTCGGAGGTGCTTATCATTACATTGGTTAATGTTATATAATTTCATAATTAACATGAGCAAATATTATGTTTCATCAACTACATTAATTAGAGCCAAGTTCTTATTAAGGTAACATAACTTATCCACTTTACCAGGGGGAAAACAGTTATTTTTGTGGCAGTTTCAGTTTAAACAATTTTCTCCTTGGCCTATCTTTAGGGACTTTCATATAGACGTGATAACTCTTACTGGGCTATCTGGAAAAGACACTTTGGATTATGTTTACCAACATGAATATTTTAATTTGTACTTTTCCAAGTTTAAAAGTCAAAATTAAGTAAAAGTAAAAGGATAAAAATATTTATATACATATTTATTGTATCAACCTTCTTGGTACCGATTGACATTCTTCCTTGGTATCAATCAATATTCTTGGTACCAGCAGCCAGGAAATCAAAAGACAAATTGCATTCAGAAAATCTGCTCTCAGGGACGTCTCCAGAGTACTAAAAGGCAATCATGTCAATCTGAAAACTAATGTGTACCTAATCTAGGCCATGGTCTTTGCAATTGCTTGCTTTGTATCAGAGAGCTGGACCATGATTAAGGATGATAGAAGAAGACTCAATGCCTTTGAGTTGTGGGGCTTGAGAAGAGTATTGAATACACTATGGACAGCTAGGAGAACAAACACGGGTCAACCCTGGAGGGGTTGAAACCAGGTTGCTCCTTAGAAGCAAAGATTTTGAAGCTCCATCTGACGTACTCTGGGCATGTTGCCAGGAGGGACCAGTTGTTAGAGAGGGACATCATGCTTAGAAGGGTGGAGGGACAGCGCAAGAGAAGACATTGGATGAGATAGGTTGACTCAGTGACTGGGGTAATTGGAGCAAGCATGTTGTAGACAATGAAACTGACTCAAGATCGAACGGGGTTCAGAGCTATTGTACACAGACTCACTATGAGTCACAGGTGATTCGATGGCACATAAGAACAACAATATATATTGTTGTTATGCACTGTTGATTTGGAACTAATTCACAGTTCTCAGAGGCAGCAAATTGCACAGGAGGAGATTGTCTTTCTCCCACAGAGCAGCTGATATATTAAAACTGACAGCTTTAAAAAAAAAAAAAACAAAAACAAAAAACTGACAGCTTTTGGACTGGCAACACAGGTTCTTATCAGCAGATACACACACACGTATGATATACAATAAATATATATTTGCTCACAGTAAAAATTCTTGACTTTAACAAATGTAAAGCATGTAAGATACAAACTATTGAATTCTGTACTCATATTTTCTAACAGATCATTACTAAGTTGAAGTCATCTATGAATAAACACATATGTCTTGGGGAAAGTGCAACTATGATGCTCCTTAGAGGAAAGAATGGTGAAACTTTGTCTATCATACTTTGGGTAAGTTGCTAGAGGAGGCCAGTCTTTGGAGAAGGACATCATCCTTGGAAAGGTAGAGAGTCAGCAAAGGAGACCCTCAATGAGAGAGACTGATACAGAGACTGTAGCAATGAGCTCAGAAATGATGAGGATGGCACAGGATACGACAGGGTTCAGAGCCATAGTTCATAAGGGCTTATGAGTTAGAGCAGAGTTGGAAGAATCTAACAACAGAAGCTTTAGCTTAAAGATTTTCTTTCATTCTCCTCCTATTAGTTCAAGGGGGAAAAAAATTTTTCCCTCAATGACTATTAGTGAGATGTCACATTAGTTTCTGGTGCTACAATAAAATTTGACTGCGTTATCAGGCATATGTTGTTGTTGTTGTTGTTGTTGTTGTTATGTGCTATAAAGTCACCTGCACTCATAGCGATGCTATGTACAACAGCCCTAAACCGGCCTCTGTCCTCTGCCAATCTCACTGCCTATATATACAGTCTAATAAAATAAGATGGACAATTATTATATAATTGTTGTTATGTGCCGTCGAGTCACTTGCGACTCATAGCAACCCTATGTACAACAGCCCTAAACCCTGCTCTATCCTGTGCCAATCGCATTGCCTCTCACACACCCACCCCGATTACCCCAGTCACCAAATCAATCCACCTCATAGAGGGTCTTCCCCTCCTGCGCTGTCCCTCCACCCCCCCAAGCATGATGTCCCTCTCCAAGGACTGGTCCCTCCTTACAACATATCCAAAGTATGTCAGACGAAGCCCCAGAATCCTTGCCTCTAAGGAGCAGCATGGTTTAACCCTCTCCGGGGTGAATATGTTTGTTTTCTTAGCAGTCCACGGTACATTCAATACTCTTCTCCAGCACCACAGCTCAAAGGCATCAATTCTCCTTCTATCCTCCCTAGTCATTGTCCAACTCTCTGATGCATAACAAGTTATTGCAAAGACCATGGCCTGTATCAGGCACAGCTTAGTCTCCAGAGTGACACCATTGCTCTTCAGTACTTTGGAGAGGTCCCTAACAGCAGAATTTCCCATTGCAGTACGTCTTTTAATTTCCTGGCTGCTGGTGCCAAAGTGTTGACTGTGGAACCAAGCAAACTAAAGTTGTGAAAATCTCAATAAAGTTCAAATACATTGTTTTTACACAAAATTTTTCTCGTTTCCTTCCCCCACACACACCAAATTAATTAACCTACAATTAACACCCTCCTCCCTGTCTATCCTCACTCCTCTGCTTCCACCTTCCCCAACTTGAATTCTCATACTCATTCTACAATAATGGTTTTATCCAGTATTTGTCCTTATTACCGCTGTGGAGTTAGATCTGATTCATAGGGACCCTCCTCTGGGATTAAACATTTATAAATACTATCCAGGCTATAAGACAAGAAAGGGAAATAAAATGCAACCAATCGGTAAGGGAGTAGTAAAACTAACCCTATTAACACGACTTAACATAATTCTATACATACAAAATCTCAGGAACTTGGCAACAAAACTACTGGAACTAATTGAAAGATTTAACAGTTGTTAACAGGGCACAAAATTGACACACATAAATCATTGAGGTTCTTCCACACCAAGAGAACTAAGGAAAGGAAATTAGGAAAACAAAATCACTTATAACAACAACCAAAGAGAGATAAAATACTTACGGTTAAACCCAACCAGAGACACAGAAATACTTATACAAAACAAACTAAAAACATTATGGCAAGAAACTGAATGTGAACTACGAAAATGGAAGAATATACCTTACTCAAGGATAAAAAAAATTAACATTAAAACCACGATGAGGTACCATCTCAATCCAGTAACAGTGGCAAAGTTTAACAGGGCAGCAAGTAATAGATGTTGGAGAGGATGTTGGTGAGAAAGCAACTCTTAAACATGGTTGGTGGGATTGTAAAATGGTGCAACCATTCTAGAAGGCAGTTTGGTGCTTCCTCAAAAAGCTGAATGTAGAAATTCCATATGACCCAGCTATTCCACTACTTGTATATACCCTGAGAATGTGAGAACTGAGGCACAAACTTAGATTTGTACACCAGTGCTCATAGCAGCATTATTCACCATCGCAAGAACATGGAAACAGCCCAAATGTCCAACCACAAATGCATGGATTGAAAAATTATGGGACATTCACACAATGGAATACTATGCAGCACACAGGAGCAATAACTTTGTAAATTATTACCTAACTTGGGAGGGATGGAGAGCATTATTCTGAGTGAACTAAATCATTCCCACAAAAATAAATACTACATAAGGCCGTTATTGTAGAATGAGTATAAGGATCCAGGAGGGGTGGGAGAGGCTGCAAGCAGAGGGATGTGGATGTGCAGGGGGAAGAGGGGATTAATTGCTGTTGTACAATTTGATAGGGGGGG
>NW_006399761.1:11384933-11409851 GCF_000299155.1 Elephantulus edwardii
CTGTCCTTCATTGTATATTTCTTTTATTTAATTATATTTTACTTATTACATTTTACAGATACATGAACAAGTGTAACAAAACTGAGAAATAATTCTATTGACTTAAGGGACAGCTGATCTTTGCAAAGGTCTACAAAACATTAAATGGAGAAAAAATAATTTTTAAAACTGTTTTAATCCAGTACTGGTAAAACTGGATAGCTATTTGGGGGAAAAAAAGGAAAATGAAACAAGCTCCATACCTCATTTCACATACAAAAAATAACTCAAGATGGATTAAAGATCTAAGCATAAAACCTAAAATTACAAAGATTATCAAACAAAATTTAGGGAAACTTAGGGATTTTACTTTATGGCATAAATATACTAGTAAACTCATAACAAACAAAAAAAAGAAAAATCAGAACATACAATAAATGAAAGGAACCTTCTAAAAAATAATTTATTAAGTGGATCAAAAGATTTCTCTAAAAGAGTGAAAAGGGAATTTACAGATTGGAAAAAAATATTTGGCAAAAACATGCTAATTGCTGTCATAGTGTAGCATCAAGTCAGAACCAACCCATGGCTGACCCTCTGGTGACTTTTCAGAAGTAGGAAGTTGCATGCGAGAAGACTGACCATCTTACTCCCACAGAACAACTGGTGGATTCAAACCATGTACCTTTGCATTGTTAGCTCAATTCCTTACCACTAAGCCATCAGAGCTTTCTTAATGTATTAGACTAGGGACTGATACCTAAAATTGATAGAAAACTTCAATACTTAACAACAAAAAGACAAGCAATATAATTTAAAAATGGGCAGGAAACATGAACAAAAACATTTCACCAAAGAGGATACTCAGGAAACCAATAAACACATAAGGATATGCTCTCTCATTCATTACTTATTAGATGCAAAGCAAAACAATGAGATACTATCTCATCCTAGAAATAATAGCAAAGTTCAGTAACACAGAAGACAGCTCAAGGCGGCTAGTAGATGGAAAAACTGAACTCTGTTGCTAAAGGGACTGTAAAAGGGTGCAACCATTTTGGAAAACTAAGGGTGCTTCCTTAAAAAGCTGGAATTAAAAATTACATTTAGCACTTAACAACAACAACAACAACAATGTGAAGAATAATTGATTTATTCAAGGTGCAATTATTGGGAAAAAAAAAGAAGAAAAAAAAAGAGAGAAAAAAAAAAATGACATTTAATCCAGAAACCCCATTATAAGGCACATGTTGTTGTTGTTGTTAAGTGCCGTCGAGTCCCAGGCGACTCATAGCGACCCTATGAAGGAGAGTCCTCGATGCTTGGGTGCCTTTCATCCTCTCTCCAGGTTCATAGGGTTTCCGGAGGCAAGCTATTATGGAAGTGGATGCCACTCCTCCTTCCACGCTTGTTCAATCGGGGAGCTCCACCCCACTCTCAGTCCGCATTGGGTAGCCAACCATTAACGAATTTGACACAGCCGTGTCACAGTGTTCAGCCTCACAGCAACCACAAGTGACTGTGGGACGGCAACTTGTACGCCAGGGCTATACGACCTAGAGGAATGTCTGAACAAAGACAATGAAAGACTGGCCCAAGGGCCAGGCCCTTGGGCCCCTCTGGGCTTGAAGCCACTGCTGCCTTCAACCCAAGGCCAAGTGTGGCTTCCCTGGCTCCTGGAGGCAGAGCCACCTTTCTCCAGAGACCGCCACAACACAACACAACACAACACAACACCCCATTAGGCACATAGCTCAAACAAATAAGTGCTAGAACATGAGCAAACATATAAACCCCCTTGATCATTGACATATTATTTATAAAAGACATAAACATTCATCAACAGATGAATGAATAAACAAAGTATGATATATACACAAAATGGAAGAATGTGCAATACTAAAGAATAGGAAAGAATTCTCAAAGCATCACTACACATGGATGAAACTTGAGGGTATTATTGAGTGAAATAAACCAGATACAACAGGACAAATATTGCATAAGTCCACTAGCGCGTGCGCACACACACACACACACACACACACACACACACACACACAAAGCCACCTAAGGAAGAGTAGGAAAATAGAACAAAATGTTCATTGATGGTTGCCTGGAAGGGTTGGAGCAGAAAGAGAGAGAAAATTCATGTAAGTAAATAAATACAAACAAGAAAGAAGTAATTTTGTAAGTCAGCAATTATAGACATCTCAGTTTAAAAAGGAAACAAAAACAGAAAGTTTATATATATATAAAATATGTAAATATGTATATTTTATATATTTACATACACACATTAATGCCAAACCCACCATCATCCAGTTGCGTCCATCTCAGTGTGACCCTCCGTTGGGTTTCTGAGGGGACTGTCCACCTTTATCTCTCTGTGTAGCTGTGAGATTAAAAGAAACAATTTTTTAGCAACAGTCCTACATGTCATATACTGCACAGCCATCAACTGCAGGAAATCCTGTGCACAAAAGAATTGAACTATTGCGGTCCATTGAGTTTTCATTAGTAGCTTTTTTTGAAAGTGAATCAAAAGGCTTTTTTTCCCTAGTCTTAATCCAGAAACGTCATCAAAATTTCTTCAGCAGCACAGCGGCTCACAAGCCCCCTACTGGCAGCAAAAGGGAGGCTTTGTGTTCTTCTTGAGAAGTGGAACCTAATTGTCCCACATAGAAAACAAGAATTCGTCTACTGAACACTGCTGTACACAAACCACATATGCATGTGTATAAATCCATGTAGAAGTTAAGCTGACCAAGGCAGGAGCTGTCTGGGTTAAAGACAAAACCACCCCCCTGCCCTGGGACAAAATAACCTTGATTCTCATGCTGAAGCTGCTTTCTAGTAAAGATGTAGTTATGGAAACAAAGAAGACCAGCAAATAAGAACAGTAAAAAAACCATCTTGGAGTCCAGTTAACCTATTTTGTGGCTAATGTTATGAGAAACATGCCAATAAAAGCTCTGAGGATGTTCGGGTTGGAGGACACTCAACCATGAGTTCCTCTCCCCTTACCTTTAAAAAAAATATTATTTCACCATTTACAAAATTCAAATAGATTGTTTTTAAGAACAAATTCTTTCAATTACCCTCACCTCCTCATCTATCAAATTGTACAAGCCCATGATTAATCCTCTCCCCCTGCACATCCTCATCCCTCTGCTTCCACCCTCTTCCACCCCTCTTGAATCCTTATACTCATTCTACAATAACGGTTTTATACAATATTTATCCTTGTGGGACTGAGTTAGTTCACTCAGCATCATGCTCTCCAGTCCCTCCAAAGTCAGAAAATAATTTACAAAATCATTGCTCCTGGTGCTGCAAAGTATTCCACTGTGTGACTGTACCACAATTTCTCAATCCATTTGGTTTTGGTTGGACATTTTGGTTATTTCCATGTTCTTGCAATGGTGAATAATGCTGCTTTGAACATCTGTGTACAAAACTCAGCTTCTGCCTAAGTTCTCATATTCTCAGGGTATATTCCAAGTAGTGGAATAGCTGGGTCATACGGAATTTCTGTGTTCAGTTTTTTGAGGAAGCGCCAAACTGCCTTCCAGAATGTTTGTACCATTTTGCAATGCCCTTACCTCTTGACTAAGAAAAGTCCTGAGAAGTTCATTCCATCACGCAGCATTTTTCTGCTGCTCAGAAAAGGGCATCAAGTCCATATACACAATTACAGATGCATGCATGTAGAGCATGCTCACCACTGTACACACTTTATATTTGACTGCATATTTATACATGTACACACACATGCATACAGTAACATAGAAGTGGCAAGTCATCATGACATTGAAAAGGAATTCGTTCTTGAGTTGCATCTTGGAAGACAAGAGCCTATATAAACATGTGGGAATAACAGGAAGGGCATCCTGGAACAAAGCATGTGCAAGCAAAATGGAGAAAGAGTAAAAACTTAAAGATTTTTGTGTAGCTGTCGTCACTTTCAGAATGGTAGAATGCAATAAGAAACTAAAAAGAGTAAATAGAGTAATGGTTGACTGGAATGCAAAAGGTGGGAACAGAGAAGAAGGATCAGTAGTTGGAAAACATGGTCTTAGTGATAGAAATGAAGCTGGAGATAGAAAACAGAATGATGGGTAGCTTTTTATGTCACACTAAAAACCTGGACTCTTGAAGCTGTGTTAAAAAAAGGAACTCTAGGGGAGTTCTGGTGGCCTAGTGGTAAGGAGCTGCAACTACAATCCCAGAGGTGCACGGTTTGAATCAACCACATGCTCTGCTGGGGAAGGAGGGACAATCTCTTCCTGTACCAGTCAGATCTGATTTGACAGTACACTCACACAGAAATAATAAAATAAAAAATTTTTTTTAAAAAAAGGAACACTTATTTTTTTAAAGAAGCTCTTCCTGAGAGAAGAAAAAAGACTGAGGAGTTATGAAACCCCTGGATGGACAGGCCAGGGGTGCAATGTTGCAGCATTCTTGAGATTAAAAGGATAAAGAACTTGAGATAAACTTCTAGCAATACGAATATGAAGGGGAGACTGATAAGAGAAAGTTAAAGGCTGAAAATCAAGAATGAAACCTACAATCACAGCTTGACAGACTGGTTGGAAAGTTATGACAGTCATAGAATTAGGGAAGAATAAAACAGAAATGTCAGAGTTCAAAGGGGAAATCCTTCTGTTTTGACATCTGCAATTGGGTTTCTAAGAGGGACTATCAGGACAAAAAAAATGGTAAGCACATCAATGGCTATGTGGAAGTCACACCAACTTCAGATGCGTTTGAATAATTACATTATTTCTGTGCTGTGAATACTTATGGGAGACAGAGAAGAGACAGTTTTGTGAAGGTCACACTTAATAGCAAGAAAAAGACAAATCTAAACCAAAATAAAACAAGTGGGAGTTCTATAAAGGCATTTCTCTTGTCAACTAAATGGAGAACAGACATGAGAAAGAGTTGGATTTGTGGCAGGTAGATTTGCATCATGTCCTATCTCTGTATTCACAGATAGTATGTGTTTAAGCAATTGCCTTAGCCTCAACCGTTCGGTTTGGAAAATCAGTAATATGCAGCTTCAGATTCCCAGGTACCACAATGTTAAAACTTAGCTGCTAACTTCTAGTTTGGCAGTTTAAACCCACTCACCTGCTCTGTAGAAGAAAAGAGTTAGCTAGATGCTCCTGTGAAGGTTGTGGTTGTTGTTGTTATGTGCCGTCGAGTTGCCTGTGACTCTTAGTGACCCTGTGTACAGCAGCCCTAAACCCTGATCTGTCCTGTGCCAATCTTATTGGTTCCAACACACCTATCTCCATAACCCCAGTGTCGGGATCAATCCATCTCTTGGAGGGGACTGATCCCACCTTGCAACATGTCCAAAGTATGTCAGACAGAGCTTCAGAATCCTTGCCTCCAAGGAGCAGCCTGGCTTCACCCTCTCTAGGCTGAACTTATTTGTTCTTCTAGCAGTCCATGGTATATTCAAAACTTTTTGCCAACACCAGCATCAATTCTCCTCCTATCATCCTTAGTCATTGTCCAGCTCTCTGATGCATAGCAAGTAATTGCAAAGGCCATTGCCTGTATCAGGTTCACCTTAGTCTCCAGACTGACACTGTTGATCCTCAGTACCTTGGAGAGGTCTCTGACAGCAGACTTTGCCAATGCAATTCATCTTTAAATTTCCTGGCTGCTGGTACCAAGAGTGTTTATTGTAGAGCCAAGCAAACTGAAGCTGTCAACAATCTCAATCTCTTCACCATCCTTCATGATGCTGCCAATCAGCCCAGTAGTGAGGATCTTTGTTTTCTTGATGTTAAGCTGTAACCCTATTGAAGGCTGTAATCCTTGACCTTCTGCAGCAAGCGCTTCATGTCCTCCTCAGTTTCAGGAAGCAGGCTTGTGCCATCTGCATAACACATATTATTGATGAGTCTACCTCCGATCCTGATGCCACACTTTTCATAGAGCCCAGGCTCCCGTATAATCTGTTCTGCATATTGATTGAAAAGATATGGAGATAGGACACATCCTTGATGCACACCCTTCCCAATCTTTAACCATGTAGTGTTTCCTTGTTCTGTTCTGTTCTTTTTTTTTTTTTCCTTGTTCTGTTCTGATAATGCCTCCTGGTACAAGAATAAGTTTTGCATAAACACAATCAAATGTTCTGGGATTCCCATTCTTCTCAGAGTCAGCCACAGTTTGTTGTGATCCACACAGGCAAATGCCTTTGCATGGTCAATGAAACGCAGATAAACATTCCTCTGGTACTCTCTGCTTTCAGCCAAGATCCACCTGACATTAGCTATAATATCCCTAGTGTCATGGCCTCTTCTAAAGCCAGCCTGCACTTCAGGCAGTTCTCTGCTGATGTGCTGTTCCAGTCATTTTTGGATAATCTTCAGCAGAATTTTGCTTGCATGTGATATCAATGCTACGGTCTGATAATTTTCACACTCTGTCCAATTGCCTGTGAAGGTTACAGTATAGAAATCCCTAAAGAATAATTACACGCATGTATATGGTATCACTATGAGTCAAATATACTCTACAGCCCACACCAGTATCTAATTTAGGTTAGTGAGAATAAAGATAATAAATTTTGTATCTAAAGTACAAACAGAGTGTTCTCTCCATTCCCAAAACACGCCCATGACTTAGCCTTTATTATTGATTATTTCAGTACAGGGGTTTGCTTCTTCATGAAGCTTGCATGTAGACATGCACCTCTTGCAAGCAATGTCTAGGGTACTCACAACCCTGCAAGATTAAAAGCTGAGCTATGACTATACGCGTGAGAACAACAGGTACCTGGCAGATGGTTTGCTTTCTCATCCTTCTCAGTTCTGCGCTTTTCATATAACCCCCGATTGCTTTGTTTAAGCTAGGAGAAAATGGAAGAATGATTTGTTTCCTGGCACTCTGTAAAAGCACCATGAATCTCTGTTGTCATCCTTCATCCTTTTTTCTTATGCAAATCAAAGCATTATTGCAGAAGCACAGGGTGTATTCTTAAGCACCTTTCTAATTAGGGAATTTTATCCTTTCTCCTCTATCACAATCAAGTAGAGAACCACGTCAATCAGAACTGTGCACAAAGCTAGTTCAAACATCCGCCCTACGAGAGAGAAGAAATAAAGGAATTCTTTTGAAGGTCAAGGGGAGAAATTGGAGGATCAGTAGCTCAGCTGAAATGAGCCCAGGATCTAAATGCTAGAATGCTCCACCTGGACCCCCTCCAGAAGCACAGAGTTGGGCTTTCAGCATTTTCCTGCTTTTCATCTTTGATAGTCTTCCTTTTGGCTAGAAATGTCTTCACGTAAAATGGAAGGAATGCTACCTGTCTTTCGTGTTGAAAAATGAGTGCAATATGTAAGTTGCAAGAGAGTGTTCAAAGATAAAAGCCGGGAATAGGTACGACAAATGTGACTTTTTAACACTGAAAAATTGAGGTGTGCCTGTTCTACATAATGCTGTTTAATGATAGTTGGGTACAAGCTCAGGTCTTCTGACAGATCCACAGGAGAAATCTGAGCTCTGCTGTTTCTGAAAACCCACTAGAAGTCCAGTTAAGTATGAGTTAGTTCTGACGTGACAGCACGTATCAACAACACAGCGGTAAAACCATAAATCCACGCTTTGGCCTTGTACGAGAGGCCTCACTTAGAGTTTCAATACTGTGCTCTGGAACCCCCTCCTTGGATTCTTAGAAACAAATTAACAGGTTTCTTTTGAATTTCACTTCCATGAGTTCTCGGAGCAAACACCTCAGAAGTGTAGATCTTTTTAAAATGACTATCTGTTGTCCCCTTATCGGAAACACCAGTTCTGAGGACCACAAAAGAGGTTCCAGGAAAAGCATACGGACACCAGGAAATCATGTTGCCTCTTGATCATGAACAAGTCATCGGCAAGTGTCCCTTGAGAGAGGAGACTGGCCCATGATTTCATTTTCAAAGAGAATTGATGGTGCATTTAAAGCCAAAAGCATCTGGGACCAGCTAGACAACCCAATCAGCTTATCTTTGCACAGACTATGACAGACACCAAATGTAACTCCAAAACACATCAAAGCAATTGCCTGTGGATTCGGCCAGCAAAGGAAAACGCTGCCAGTGAAAGAGAGCATTCCCGGCTTAGCAGCTGGAGCCTCAAACTGCTTTTCAAACATGAGCAAAAAATAGATGTACAAAGAAACAGTGGTCAGCAGAGCAGTCTGGGAGCCACAAGAATGAGATAATTTAATAAAAATGTGTTTGTTAGTCATACTGTGAATCATACTCTGCCTTGACGGATCCTTAGATGGGGCTCATTCAACAAAGATGCTTCACTTTTAGCCAGTGAATCTCATTCAGTTGTCTTCTTTTCCCAATACGATGTCATCTAAGAGTCAAGGAAAAGGATGCATGTTCGATAGTTTAGAGACATTAAATTCTTTCATTTCTCTCTCTCTTTTTTTGTACCTTAAGAAGAAAATCCATTAGTATGTCTAAGAAAGAAAAGCCAGCAAACTTCAGAGTTAGAATGGTTGAAAAGAGCCCAGAACCACAGAAAGTCTTAGGAAATCCCTTTGAGGTCCTCCAGTAATATTGCCCATCCAAGGAAGGTTCTAATCACTCATAGAAATGAGAGTTCATTACTTGTAATGATATTATTATCATCACCACATTATCAGGTAGAAATCTTTTCTCAAGTATGTCCCAGTGACTTCCAAGGACCCATTCTAATTCTGCTGATGTGGCCAAGACCAAGTCTACTATTTGATCCATTCTATGTCCTTTTATTCAAGTATTAGATAGCAACAACTGTTGCCTTGCAATTCCCACCCCCTCCCCCGGGATAAACCCTTGGTTTATGCAGTCATTTCTTGAGTAAGGTGGCTTCTTATCTTCATCTCCAGCTCTCTTTCAGTATCTGAGGATTTAGTGAGGGTTCAAGTGCAGATCAAATAGAGATGACAATATAAGAAATATATTTAAAAGGCTTAAGAAGAGTCTTAAAGTTGATTGAGTCTATTATTAAGCTGACTATTGTTATAGACTGAATTGCGTATCCTTCACCCTAAAATACATGCATGTAATGTTATAAGGTAGAAGTGATACGTACAATGATGCCCTACCTACTGTTTGATAAATCAAGAAGCTGTAGAAGGATTAAGGTTAGAATGCAATATTTCTTAATCCCATCACAACCCTAATTTGATACAGAGGGAGTTTACCTAAAGTATAGCCTGTAACACTTTTTATCCCATTGTTGTTGTTCAGTGCCATTCAGGGGAGTATGACTCATAGCAAACCTGTAACAACAGGTCTGAATCCATCCTCACAATCTCTGCCACAGTTGAGTCCACTGTTGCAGTAATTGTGTGACTCAAGCTGGTCAAGGGTTTTCTTCTCCTTGGGTGTTTCTCCATCCTTCCAAGTGTGATATCCTTCTCCAAGGAATAGTGTCTCAAAGAAACAAGCCCAAAGTATGGGAGACAAAGCTTTATCATCTTTTCCTCCAAGGAGCACTCTCGCTGCACCTTCTTTGTTTCATTGTTTTTATTATTATTATTAATTTTGCTGAGGGTAATTGATTTTACAGAGGGTCAAGGACTGCAGCCTTCAGTATGGACTGAGGCTCAATGTCAAGAAAACAAAGATTCTCACCACTGCACCAATTGGCAGCATCAGGATAGATGGCGAAGAGATTGAGATTGTTCACAGCTTCAGTTTGCTTGGCTCCACGGTCAACACTCTTGGCACCAGCAGCCAGGAAATCAAAAGACGTATTGCAATGGGAAAGGCTGCTGTTTGGGACCTCTCTAAAGTACTCAAGAGCAACAGTGTCTCTCTGGAGACTAAGGTGTGCCTGATACACGTCATGGTCTTTGCATTCACTTGTTATGCATCAGAGAGTTGGACAATGACTAGGGAAGATAGAAGGAGAATTGATGCCTTTGAGCTGTGGTGATGGAGAAAAGTATTGAATGTACCCTGGACAGCCAAGAAAACAAACAGATTCATCCTGGAGAGGGTTAAACCAGGCTACTCCTTGGAGGTAAGGATTCTGGGGCTTCGTCTGACATACTTTGGGCATGTTGTAAGGAGAGACAGGTCCTTGGAGAGGGACATCATGCTTGGTAAGGTGGAGGGACAGTGTAGGAGGGGAAGACCCTCTATGAGGTGGATTGATTCAGTGACTGGGATAATCGGGATGGGTGTGTCAGAGGCCATGCGATTGGCACAGGATAGAGCAGGGTTTAGGGCTGTTGTACATAGGGTCACTATGAGTCGCAAATGACTCGACGGCACATAACAACAACAATAACAATTTTACTGAAATTTTACAAAGACTTTGGATTTCCATTCATTCACCGTATTAACGGGTCTCCCTTGTATGTGTATGGTTAATATCCTATCACAACATTGTACTTCCGGTCAGATGTTGAAATTGTCTTTTTAATTCTAAATGCAACACAATCCTTACTCTGTTTTTTATTCCCAGCATAGCATACCATGCGATTATCCGTCCCAAAATGGCCAAATCCAGCTCATCTCATCTCAGAATACTTAGAATGTTGATGTTCATGTTTTCCATTTCATTTTTGACAACTTCTAGTTTTCCAACATTCATACTCCATTTAGTCCATGTTTCAACTATTAAAAGACATCTGCTGTTGTTTCTCATTTTGATTGATTTGCAAACTGGGCTCTGCCTCCATTATAATATATATCCATGTTCCTCTATTATTTATAGGGTTTTTAACAGGCCTGCTATTTCAGAATTAGATGTCAAATCATGCTTCTTAATCTGCCTTAATCTGGGAGCTCCACTAAAACCTATCTACCATGGATGACCCCTGTGGCATTTGAGACTTGAGCCACAGCTTTCAGCATCATAGAAACCCTCAAGTTACCTCAGTATAGCAAACTGACAGACAACTGCTGCACTACAGATATCCCAGGTATAAAGTAATTTTCAACATACAGATCAACCCTTCAATACAACAGATAAGTCTCACCATTTAGAAGGCTCCATGTCTGAGTCCCACGTGTCAGTCTAAGGAAAGGCTTTCTCTCTCTGGCAGTTCTAGAAGAAAATCCTTGTCATTAAGCTTCTCCTGTCCCATCTTCCTATGGCTTAGTGCCTCTGCAAATCAGGCTCAGGAAATATCGTGGGGCAGGGCTCATCTGAGATCAGTGGTGGTATGACAGGAGTGGATTCTGGAGCCTTCCAGCTAGCTGAGGGCACATGGCTGGCATAGCAGGAAAATGTACCAGAATGAGTGTGATGTCTCAGCTGGATTTTTATCACACTAGAGAATGCAAGTCAAGAGGGAGCACCTTAGTACTACCAAGAAAAACTTGCCAAGAGTGGAATACATCATCTTAGCCCAGCACTCCCTTCAACACTCCCTTCAACTAAGCAACTCATTGAAATTAGATAAGACCAAGACACATAAAGATCTCCAGGAGACAAAAGGCCTACAGATGATGAAGGAAACAAGGATCTTCCTCAATATCTAAGGAAAGGAGAAACAGAGAGTGTTCCCATAAAGCTGGCATTTTGAATCTGGATGTCTAGCTTCCTGAACTGTGAAGAAATAATTTTCTATTTGTTAAAGATATTGCCATCTCTGTTAATAGAAGGTCTAGATAACTAAGGATTTGATACCAGGTATGAGGTGCTGCTCTAATAGATACATACAATGTGACTGGAGTTTTGGAATTGAATAATGAGTAGAGTCTGGCAGAATTTTAAGATGTCAAATAGTAAAGAATAGTAACAAATTACAGATAATTAGCATTAAGCAGAATGAAAATCCCAAACACTTAATTGTGCTTTTGCAAAATCTATACCTTAACCCTCTATGAGGTGGATGGATTCAGTGACTGGGGTAATGTGGATGGGTGTGTTGGTGACAGTGAGATTGGCACAGGACAGAGCAGAGTTTAGGGCTGTTGTACATAGGGTCACTATGAGTCGCAAGCAATTTGACGGCACATAACAACAACAACAACACCTATACCAAGAAGCAATTGTCTCAACAGAACAAGGGAACACTGTACGGTCTAAAATCAGGAACAGGACACATCAGAGTTGGATCTTTTCTCCATACCTATTTGATTTACATTACAAGCAATGAATTCAAGAAGCTGAACTATATGAAGAAGAACGTGGCATCAGAATTGGAGGAAGACTCATCAACAACCTACATTATGCAGAAGTCACAACTTTGATTGCAGAAAGTGAAAACTTAAAACACTTACTGAAGAAAATAAAGGACTACAGCCTTCAATATAGATTACAACTTAACAAAAAGAAAACAAAAATTCTTAGAACTGGACCAAAAAAGCAGTATCATGATGTATTGAAGAAAAGAGTGAAGTTGTCCATGACTTTATCTTACTTAAATCTACAATCAGCAGCTATAGTAATGACAGTCAAAACATCAACAAATGTGATGCATTGGGAAAAATCAGTTGTCAAAGACCTTTCCAAAGTGCTAAGAGCAATGATGTCATTCCAAAAATTAAGGTGTGCCTCATTCAAGTCACAGTATAATTCATTGCTTTCTATGCACCTGAAAGTTGAACAATGAATAAGGAAGACTAACGATGTGATGTTGGTGAAGAGTACTGAATATAACACGGACCACAAAAGAAGAAACTAATCTGTCTTGCAGGAAGTACAACCTTCTGAGGATGCTCCTGAGAAGAAAGAATGGAGAAACTTCATCTACTTTGAGTATGTGATGAAGAGGAGCCAGTCATTGGGGAGAAAAGAAAATAATGTTTGCAAATGTAGAGGGTCAGTGAAGGAGAGGAAGATCTTCAATAACATAGATTGACACAATGACTGTAACAATGGGCTCTAGCAGGACAATGATTGTGAAGATAGTTGAGGACAGGGCAAAGTTCATAGCTGTTGTTCATAGGGTCACTGTGAGTCACAGTTGACTCAATGTCACCTAATAATTACAATAGTAAAAGCCGAAATTGCCTTTAAGAGATGTCGCTGGAAGGGTAGATATCAGAGACAATTCTGGTGAAAGCTCAGAAGGAAAAGAGAATTGTATCATCAGAGGCAGCGCAGATGATGAAGAAGGAGGGGCTTAGAAACAGGTGAAGCAGCTGTACACAGCACAGGATGGAAAGGCTTTCCCGTGCAGCAAGGTAGCTTCATGTCCCAAGACGGGAAGCTTCCTGGTGAAATGGGATGTTTTTCAGCTCTTGCTAATGGAATTGATCTTGTTGCTCCACGGAGACAGGAAGTTAGGTACTTTCAGTTGTAGGTTTACTAGCAGAGCAGGATGCTTCTGGGCATTTATCAGTTGAACTAAAGAGCTATGTCACATTCACTGGAGCAGGACAGAGGCCAAGTTGGCATCTCTGCAAAACCAAGTGCTTCAATCTCAAAGGGCAAAGACACAATCCATAGAGTGTCAAAACATGAGATTGACTTTTGGTCTTTCTACGGGGATGAGAGGGTGGTAAGTGTAACACTTTCTAGGCTTCAAAGAGTTGGATCTTTACGAACTTGGTTCTGGAATATGGGTTCTCCACTGAAAGCTGAACTCACAGGGCAGTCAGACAGAGGAAAATAAAGAATGGGATTTACTGGCACTTCAGAGATAAAGTCACGACTCAGTTGTACAAGGACAATGGGGCAGCCCTAAGCTGAGGGAGTTGCTTTCCCAGTGGTCTTGGGAGGCAGAATGGAAACCCCAGGGTCAACAGAGCTCCACCATAACACACAGAAAATGGTGAACACCCAAAGTCTGGAGGGAAAAATCATGGTCTAGATGGTCTCAGAGAACAGAGGATTATCTACAAGCATTGAGGGCAAACGCAAATTGCTTTGCTGGGCATTCAATTTGCTTGGAACCTGTTATCTTTCTGTTCCCTGAAATTTGTCCCATTTGTAATGGAAATCTTTACTTTGTGCTTGTGTCTTTATTCTTTTTTGGAAGCAGATAACTTGCATTCCAGATTCACAGATGAAGAGGAATTATGCCCCAGAATGGACAGAATTTGAACTTGGAATTGATTTAAGACTTTTGTGATTACATGAGAAAGTAAGTGTTTTGCAAGTGGCAAGGATATAAATTGTTGGGAGATAAGGAGTAGAAAGAATGTCATTCATTGAATTGTGTATCTCCAAAATTCTTGTTGCTTTTGTTAGATGTTATTAACTCAAAGCAACTCTACGGGCTGTATATCTTACCAAGACCTTACCTCGACCACTGTTCCAGTCAATGTGTCAATCCATCTCTTTTTTTTATTATTAAATTTTATTAGTTTTAATGAACATTTACAGAGATTTTGGGGGTTCATTCATTCATTGTTGCACTGTTTTCTCCACCCTCATCCCCAGTTCGTTCTTCTTCCCCCCCCATGTCTGTTTTAATTGTCCAATTGCCACAGTGCTTGTCAAAGCCAGTTCTGATTAATCTCCTTTGTCAGTGTGTCCCTTGCCATTCCCTATCACTCCTCCCTGAGAGAGACTTCACACTGATTCATAAGGAAAAGGGGATGGCATATTCTCTTAGCTACTTCCTGCTGAAAAGGGACGCTGTGGGTTTCAGGGTGAATGTCTTCTCTCACTACTCTAAAGGGCCCCCTTGGCAGTAGGAAACACATAGACTATTATGGAGACTGATTTTGGAATTTAGATGCGCTGTTATCAATTGTGCTTAGCTGTACATGTTCATATCCTTGAAGATGTATCATGGAAGTGTTGCAGCCTAGAAGATACAAATTTAACTAACAAGTTAAAAGTGCATGAGTCAAAAATTGAAAAGCAATAATATTCTGAGTAGAGGTTCTAATAGTGGCACAAATCAAGTTACAGAGGTAAGGTGGTTCCATTGCCATCCTTACTCTAACTTAATTCTTTTTTTTTAATCCATCTCTTGAGGGTCTTCCTCCTCCTTCAGTGTTCTTCAACTTTTCCAAGTATCCTTAATTACCTAACATGGAAGCTATGTAACAATAGTCCTCCTTCTCCCCAGCATGATAAACCAAATACTTGTAAAGGGATTAAAGATGAAATGCAATATCCCTTAATTTAATTATTGTCCTAATCCTACATACGGAGAGTTTCCCCAGGGTGTGACCTTTATCACCATTTATCTCACAAAAGACAAAAAATGAGAGGAAAGTGAGTGAAGAGTAGTGAACTTTATTACCATCAAGAAAGACCTGACAGGAGTGGAGTTCGCAATTTTTAATGAGACTGAAAAGATTGAAATTAAAATAGTCCCTATAGTTCTCAGCTGAATTAAACTCAAGTTTCTATAGTTCTCAGCTAAGTTAATTTTTAAAGCCCCACACCCAGGTATCCAGGGCAACAGTATTTCAAGAATAGCTAGCAGAAAGGCAGAACAAACAAGCTCAACTGATAACCCATGTGCCTTTGTTTCCCGACTGATAACCAATGTATCTTGTGCTTTTCCACTGCCCTGGAGTTTGAGAATTTATGACACCACCCTATAGTTAAAGATCTATCTAACTGCTACATGTGCTACGTGACTGCCACAAGTGCTACGTGCAACAATGCTGTGTAAACCCTGAGCGAACACTGAACCAATGAATTCAAACTGTGCTTTCATCACCCAATGAGAAGCTGATACTCAGTTGTATCCCCCTAAAGTGTATAAAAAAACCCAACTTTGTCTGCTCTCGGTAGGCTCCTTTGTCTCCTGCGAGAGATAAGGGTCAGCCGGAGCTCCGCAATAAACCTCTTATCTCTTGCTGTTGCATCAAGCCCCTGTCTTGGAGTCTTGGGTCTTCGCCGTCCACTCGGGACAGAACAGGACCAGCGGTTCGGGGGTCCTTCAAGACCCTTTGTGAAGAAGCTCCTTAGCATTAAGGAAGATCAAGACATAGGGACACGTGCAGGCTTACAGAAAGAAGCTGAATTAAACAGAGCCTTTCTTCCAGAACCAATAGAGAAGAAGCAACTTTCCCTGGAGCTGAAAACTTAGATCTAGATACCTAGTTTCCTAAACTGGGCAAGAAAAAATATCTGATTGTTAAAGTCACCTACTTCTGATATACCTGTTAATTGAACACTAGATAAATAAGACCACAATCTCTTGAGGTGGAATCTTTGTGGTTACGAGGTGCACTGCCAGTGCTAACACATGTGAATCTACCAGCTTCTCCCTGGGAGAAAAATGGACAATCTCCTCTCACGTAATTTTTAAGAAGCCTCTGAAAACTCACTAGAAGATCAGCTCTGAGTGTTACTGAACGCAAGGGGTACTTTCCACAGTCAATTGCCAGTAAGACAAATGGATTGCAATATCCATACGCACTTTATTACAGATCTGTGGAGGACAGAGGGTCTGGGCCTCAAAGACTGCCTCCCCATCTGGGAGTGGTCAATGAGCTTTTATGCCAAGGTGAGACACCAACTCCCTTAACAATGCACTTTTGTTAGTAAAAAAATAAATAAATACATAAAATAATTTCTACATCTGAAAAGAACAGTTCATATTTAAGTACTAGTAATTCAGAAAGGACACAGTCCCCTTCCTGGTAAACAGGCAGATTAAGATACAATTTACATATGACTGGGGAAACAGCCTCAGAGAAATCTACAACAATTGTATTTCCTCTCCTGGTAAACAGACAGATTAAACTACTTTACATGACTAAAGACAGAAAACAGAATTCAAGACTCAGTAATTAGTTTTGCAGGCTGAAGAAAACTCATGTTAGTTTTATAATTATATAACTATTGTTTTATAACTGATACATATATGGAAAATTAAGCAAACATTAACAACATCTCTTAGGTGGCTTAAAATATTGATTAGTATGACCTGTGTCACATACTAACAGATAAAGAAATCTGTTTTGGAAACTTAAAGAGTGTTTCCCAGGCGTTGGTATTTATATTGATATTTGATAGTCTCTTACTATTCCAATTATATCATCTTTACCTCATGTCATCCCAGCCTCAACCTAACCTCATGTCAAGTTCAACCCATCTTTACAGCAAGAAAGCATTTTCAGGTGTCTTCTGATGCCTTTTAACAAGCTTTACAACATCTTTATGGTTCTGTAAACAACCTCTCTTAATACCAATACATGTATAAATGTGATCTTTTGTTTACAATATAATGTGGAAGCGAAGACACATCCATTAGGTGTGGTATCTAGAAGTACTATTAATACTCCAGTAATAGTGGGATTGGCTTTAAGAGCAGAGAAAATACCATTTCCCATGACAAGAGACATTATTGCAATGAAAATAATTCAATGTTGCATCCGTTTTTTAAGCAGTGCTGACAAGCACATGCTAAGTTTCTAATCAACTTAAATCACAGAGTCCCTTACACAATAATTTGTTAAAACACCATTCACTCAGAAAGTGAGTTCTAAATGATGGTAATATAAATGCTTTAGGATGATACTGTAGAAGAGGCTGAATTTGCATAAAAGTCAAAATGGGCAGTGTATCTGTAGATCACGATTAGGACTGACCAGCTATTCCCGACGTACTCCTTATACAGTGGCCATTATCTTATTTTTGAACTTAAGATTTGGAGTTTTAATAAATCACTTGAAAAAAGAGTGTCACACTGAGGTAACAGCACAGCTAGTTCATTTTGATAGGTAGTGAGGATTAATAAACTCATTACTAAGTTCAGAATTCTCTATACATGTATCAGTTAGAAAACTACAGTTATAGAATTATAAAACTAACATCAGTTTTCTTCAGCCTGCAAAACTAGTTACTTAGCCTTCAAATTCTGTTTCCTGTCTTTAGTCATGTAAAGTATTTGATCTCTCTATGGCTGTTTCCCAGTCATATGTAAATTGTATCTTATTCTGCCTGTTTACCAGGAAGGGGACTATGACCCTCTTGAATTACTAGTAGTTAAATATGAACTATTCTTTTCAGATGTATAGATTATCTTTTTTTTTTCACTCACAAAAGGGCATTGTTAATGAGCTAGGGTTTCACCCTAGTCTAAAACCCTGTGACCACTCCCAGATGGAGAGGCAGTCTTGGAGGTGACCCGCTGTCTCCCAGATCTGTGTAATAAAGTGCATTTATATATATAGAAATCCGTGTGTCTTATTGGCGATTGACTACAGAAAGAACCCCTTGTGCTCAGTACCAATGCTAAACATCTGGAGGGAAATGAAAAGAAAGGCCGCTGAACAAGGATGCTGACGGCATCAAGGAAACCTCCACGAGAGCCAATGTTCATGGAAGTTCCGCCAGTGAAACTGTCATAGCTCTTTGTGGTTCTTCGTGAAGGAGGAAAATAATCTCCTCTCCATTTCACAAAAGCTTCAGCTTCTAATGGCAGAAGAGAACATCTTCCCATCTCTCACTGCCGCACAGCCCTTGGGATGTCCTGGATCATGAAAAAGGAACCATTCATACCATGTGAGCTGGAGCCCCAGTGGTGCAATGGGTTGCACGTGGTACTCACACATCACATGTGAACTATGTTCATCTTTCTGCCAAGGCTCTTGATGCATTTGCATTCATTCTACCTCTTTGAGTCTGTTTCGCTCTGAAAAAATCTAAAGGACAGAAGAGTCATGGAACAAGGCTGTCAAGACCAGGTAAAGAACGACATATGCATAATCAAGCTAAGCTGAAAGCATTCAGAACTACAAGCTCTTAGGGTTTACACTTCAGATTTTGGATCAGAATTTGCTCGGCAGCAAAAGCCCAAAGGGGTCATCAAGGTTTGATTCTGCAGTGGATATTTTGCACAGATAACACTCAGTGGTCAAGCCCAGCTCCCTGTGAAAAGCTTGATTCTGATTATGACTGCAAATTCCTAAATACAGTCCCATAGATCATTCTGGAAGAAGAATCCTTCAGACTGGTTGCAAGCGAGAGGCCTAACATCAGTAATACCCACAGGAGAGGCACAGCCTTACCATCAGGGAAAAGTGCAGGAGGAAGACTCTTGACCTTTTATGAAGACTTTGTTTAGCACTGCAATATTAAAATATTCACAGGCAGATTGATTGACCATGAGTCAGGGTATCCACAGTGGTGCAAAACAGGAAACGGAAAGGCGACATTGTGCTCAGAGCTCTGTGGAAAGCTCCCTCCCACATTGCGTCTAGATACTTGGAATTGAGCTGTGTCTCGGTGTCAAGCATGATGGGATGTGACACGACGAGAGCAGCTGACCCGGTGATATGACATGATGTCGTGGCCAATCACTCACAGATGCATTTAACGATGCACACATGCCGTCCCCCTTCCACGATCCAGCCAGCAAAAGAGAAGAGTCAAATGTCAGTGAGCTCTGCAGTCTCCACGGTAAATAAACAAGGAAGAGGAGGCGGTGGTGGGAGCATGAATTGCTCACGGCTTAATACACAGCAAATCCCCACTGCCAAGGAGCACCCCGTGCAAATGAATGAACAGGGGAGGAAATGAGCTGGACAGAGTGGTCGCGACAAGAACGTAGGATACAATAAGTCTATGCTCTGGCCAGCTTGACTCTCACAAGACCTGTGCAGAAGCACACTTCTTTAGCTAGAGAATGTGTTCACAGTCCTGCAATACAACACCAAGGGACTTCCTAGTTTATAAGTTCTTCAAAAAGCTATTGTCTTTGATAGGTTCTGCTCTGCTGGTTCCGGCTCACAGAGACACCATGTATTTAAGAGAAGGAAACATGGCCCAGCCCTGCTCTGTCCTCACAACTGTTGTCGTGCTCCAGTCGGTCCATCTCTTTGAAGGTCTTCCTCTGGGTTGACCTTCGCTTGATGCTCTACTCTACAAAGCGTGATGCTCCTCTCTGGCCAGGATTTTTCTGATAACATGCCCAAAAGATATGAGAGCTTGCTCACTTCCAAGGAGCACCTTAGCTGTACATATTCCAAGACGAATGTGTTGTTTCCCTGGCAGTCCACGGTATGTTCAATATGCTGTGCTAATGCAATAATCCTGTGAAAACAGAGGGCTTTTCTAAGTTCAGTGATACCCACACTCTACCAACTCCACAAGGGGAGAAGGATACCGATCAACAACATCAGCAGCACGAAGATGATTCCTATGGTGGTCTAGTGGATAAAGAGCTATGCTATCAACCCAAAGGCATGTGGTTCAAATCCACCACCTTCTCTCAGGGATAAAGATGAGCAGTCCCCTCCCATGTAATTAACAGCCTCTGAAAACCATCCGGAGAGTCAGCTATGAATCAGCGCTAAGTCGACTGCATACAATAACTACGTGACATTAGACATGCTCTCAAGGTCCTGTACTTTCTTCTAGAAGGTTCTCACTAGCTACTACTGGGTCTGCTAATCCACAGCTAGGACTTAGAGCAAACCTATGAACAACAGATCTGAACCTTGCCCTATCCTGTGTGTCACCCAATGTTACAGTCACTGTGTCAATTCATCTTATGAAGGGTCTACTTCCCTTTCACTGACCCTCTATCTTTCTTTTTTTCTTTTTATTAATTTTAATGAACAATTTCAGAGATTTTGGATTTCCGTTCATTCATTGTCGCACTATTTTCCCTACCCCACCAAGTTTGTTCCTCTTTTTATCATCCCCTTGAAAGTCTGCTTTAATTGTCCCATTGCCACAGTGCTTGTCAAAGCCAGTTCTGATTAATCTCCTTTGTCAGTGTGTCCCTTGCCATTCCCTATCACTCCTCCCTGAGAGAAACTTCACCCTGATTCATAAGGAAAAGAGGACGGCGTATTCTCTTAGCTATTTCCTGCTGAAAAGGGACACTGTAGGTTTCAGGGTGAAGATCTTCTCTCACTACTCTAAAGGGCCCCTTTGGCAATAGAAAACACGTAGACTATTGTGGAGGTTGGTTTTGGAATTTAGATGCACTGTTATCAATTGTGCTTAGCCATACATGTTCATATCTTTGAAGATGTATTATGGAACTGTTGCAGCCTAGAAGACATAAATTTAACTAACAAGTTAAAAGTACATGAGTCAACAATTAAAAGCAGTAATATTCCAAGTAGAGGTTCTAACAGTGGCACAAATCAAGTTACAGAGGGAAGGTAGTTCTTAAAATAAAAGGCTTATTGGCTAGCACTTTTTCTATTATAGGATAAAGGTTAGGAACCACAAGATATAGAGGCTCAACTATGTCATTTATTGTTCTTAAGTCCTGGACCAAATTCCATCTACCACTAGGTTGTTTTACAGCTCAGAAGTCCCTCTATCTTTCATGGCATGATGTCCTTTCACAAAGACTGGTCCCTCCTGCCAACATTTTCAGTCTATAGGAGACCAAGTTCCCTGTTCTTGCATCCAACGAGCACCCTGGCTGAATTTCCTCCAAGACAGACTTGTTTATTCTTTTAGAAGTGTATGGAATATTCTGTACTCATGGTTAAGAAATTCTGCCAAGAGAAGTAACACCAAGTGAATGTCTTTATTTTTAAAATACAAGGTTAAACTTATTCTAGTAGTAAGGAGATAAAAAATAGGTACAATGCATTTCTTTGTACTAATTATGTGGCACCACATATTTTGAAAAAGTACTTAAAGGATGATTTCTTGGTCAAGGCTATTGCAATAAAAAGGAATATACCATAACTTCTCAATAAAGATATTTTGCTTTGTTTTAAATTTTTGTTGTTGTTTTTTAAAAATTTGTCTGTTTCTGAAAATAGCACCTCTGGACCCAAATCGAGCATGTCCAGAAGTGCTAATTTCCAACAACAAATGCTCACTTCATATCTTGGTGCCACATTTTTATAATTCTGGAAATACTTCAAGCATCATTATTATTATTATATCTGGTGATAATTATTTATTACATCCTGTGATCGGTGAGTGATATTTTATATTACTATTGCAATTACTTTAGGGTATCACGAACCATGCCTACGTAAGATGGTACACTGAATCACTAAATGTATGTTTGTTTTGGTTGTGCCAACAACTACTTCATCCTGATGTCTTTCCTCTTCTCAGGCCTCCCTGTTGGTTGAGCTATGACAGCACTGAAATCAGACCATTAAATGGTCAAGGGAAAGGAAGCGGCAATGAAAAGGACGTTCATAGTCATTTATAGCAACAGCAGCTTCCTCTTTGGTCAGTTGGAAGCCACCAACATTAAGACAGGAGCCTCACCAGCCAAAAGACTGTGACATGCTGAAGGCACAGATGAATGGCATTTTTCAGCAAAGAAATATTTTAAATTAAGGAATATGCATTTTTAAGAAATAAAGCTATTGAACACTTATGAGCCTATGCTACAATGTTAACTAACACTGCTGTCATATGTACCAAGAAACCAAAAGATTCTCATGACTCACTTCCTTGCAGGATCCACTTTATTGTGCTGGTCTGCAACTTAGTATCTCTGAGCTCTGACTATACAGATAAACAACAAGCAATCTGAAGCACTTTGAAATAAAAATGAAGATTCTTTCCGCCTTCCTTTTGGATCAAACGTTAAGATATACTATTTCTCCATATGAATCAAACACAGTCTGATCAGCATAGTTGGTAAATGTTTCCAAAATAGAAAGGCAAATGAAAGACGGTAGCCAATGTAAAATTAGAGATATCCTGTGGAATCATGAAAGTGCTTCTTGTACCTTTAGAATTACTCAAACTACCACAGCGCCCAGCCACGGCAGTCCACCTTGATCATCCTCTCCACACAAAGAAGATTCTCATTTTAAAAGTTACGTGTGGACAGCAAGCCCATGGTAAAGCCCAGCAATGTACACAAGTTGAAAAGGAAAATAACAAGCTTCTATTTGCCCTTTTTTCAAGTGCTACATTGGACATAAATTGCGGTGGATGATTCACTAAGCTTTTGATTTTAATGGGAGGTTGGCTTGCCAAAACTGTTAAAATAGATCTGCCTTGAACCACCATCGTGTTGGGTAGGAGGCAAACACAAATCTTGGTTCTATGAAAGGCAGGCTTGTGAACTAGTTGACAACTCGAAGACAACTCTACCAGTCCTATAAAGCCCCAAATATTAAAAAAGACTCTCGTTTTCCTTTGTTTCATTTCTTTTTTTTTTAAGGAAAAAGTTTACAATAATAACATCAATACACGGAAATGAACCACGTTTAATCTTCATTCCCACATATAGGTAGAATTCATTGCAAATTCCTTTCTTTAATGAAAAATAGAGGAAGATGGTCTGGAATTGGGAAATGGGTATGTCAGGCTTACATCGTTTTTCCAAGTCTATTCAATCTGTATAGTAAGAAAAATTAATAGAGAAGCTAGATTTTATGAAGAAGAATGTGGCATCAGGATTGGAGGCAGATGGATTAATCAACAACATTGGTTATGCAAGTGACACAACCTTGCTTGCTGAAAGTGAGGAGGACTTGAGGTACTTGTTGCAGAGGATCAAGGACTGAAGCCTTCAAAATGGAAATAATGAAGAAAACAGAAAATCCTCAACATTAGGCAAATATGTAGAAAGAAGAATGACATTTTCAGCTTGCTTGGATCTACAATCAACATCCTTGTTGTGAACATGGGGTGGTGCAGGGTAGCACAAGGCTCCAGTGGGTTGTTCACAGGGTCATTATGAGCTATAGCTGACTCGACAGCACCTAACAGTAACAATAGGTGTAACAGAAGGACAGTTCCCCAGCCACTGCCATTCTCAGGACTTCCTGTATGCTCAAGTCCATTGGTGTGACTGTTGTCTGTTTCTAGGACTTTCCAGTCTAGGTGTTCATCTTTCAACACAACAGCAGACAATACTCTGCTGTGATTGAGTTTTTCATTAGCTAATTTCTCAGAAACACATATCCAAGACTTTCTCCCTAGTGTGAATTGGAAGTTATCTTAGTCTAGAAGCTGTGCTGGAAATTGTCTACCATGGATGAGCCTTCTGGTATTTATAGTATTATAACACCACATGCAAGCTATGAGAAAACAATGGAAAATAAATATATGGTGTATATAAACATATACATGCTATATAAAACATATCTAAAGATGTTGTATATAAATATCAAAATACGTTGTATATAAACACACACAAATATAGATAGGATAGATAGATAGATAGATAGATAGATAGATAGATAGATAGATAGATAGATAGATAGAGGGCATAGATGTAGCTGCAGATAGATATAGATGAGATATAGATATACATGGGAGAGACAGAGAGAGATAGAGAAGGATTGGTGCCTTTGAATTGTGGTGTTGAGAAGAGTATTGAATATACCAGGGATTGCTAAAAGATTACACCAATATCTCTTAGAAGAAGTGCAACCAGAGGGCTGCACAGAGGCCCATACTTTGGGCATACTGTCAGGAGGGCCCAGTTCTTGGACAAAGACATCAAACTGGCAAATGAAGAGCGTCAAGCAAAGAGAGGGAGATCCTCAACAAATGAACTGACATAGTGACTACAATGGTTTTAAGCACGAGGATGACTGTGATGATGGCTCAAGACAGGGCAAGGATTAGAACTGCTGTTCACAGGATCAATACAAATCCGAGTCTATTTGATGGCACTTAACAACCACGAGGTACCACAAGGGAGCTCTGGTGACATCGACCAGTGGAAGTTGTGTTGCTAAACCAAAGGTCACACCTGATCTGAAAGCACCAGTGACTCTGATGAGAAAAGACGGGTAATCTCCTCCCTACACAATTCACAGCCTCTAAAACCCAATTGAGGGTCAGCGATAAACTGATTCTGACTGGACGGCAAAGAGTTATTAGGCAACAGAGGAAATGTAATACAAGCAATAAAACTTGTTGTTTTTAGGTGGCCTCAACTTCATTCCCACTAAGAGCGAGCCCATAAACAACAGAATGAAATGCTGCCTAGTCCTATGACATGCTCACAATCGCTGCTTTGTTAGAGCCCAGTGGAATAATCACCGTGTCAATCCTCACACAGGGGCTGGCTCCCTTTTGTTTCACTGACACTCTACCACGCACAACTTCTATAGATGTTCACCCTTCCTAATAATAGCCAACGTTTAGGTGGTAAAG
>NW_006399761.1:11410610-11437307 GCF_000299155.1 Elephantulus edwardii
GGATTGCAGTACACCTTCTTGCTACTAGGCCACCAGAGCTCGCCAGGACCATCCACACTTCTAAGGAGCAATCTGTCTGCACTTCTTGTTCTTCTATTTCTGTAATTGTTATGTACCATTTTAGTAAAAAAAATCTACTCATAGTTGGCCTTCCACCAGGTTTTCAGAAGCAGTAAATAGCACGGTAGGAGACTGCCTATCTTTCTCCCTCGTCTTTCTATTATTGTTACATATCTCTGAGTCAGAAGTGACCCATAGCTGACCTTCCACAAAGTTTTCAGAGGCAGCTAATCACAAGAGAAGAGACAGTCCTTTCTTGTCCCAGGGAGCAGCTGTTGTACTTGAACCACACATCTTTGGGATTGCAGCGTAGCTTCTTGCCACTTGGCCACCTGAGCCCCCTCATTCTTCTACTAGTATATGGTATGTTCAATATATTTTTTATTTCTGCCAGCACTAGTCCAATTTTTCTCTGGTTTTCTATATTCATTTCCTGCTTCCACATGCATATGAGGCAGCTGAAAATTACATGACTTCACGCAAGTGCCCTCAGAGTGGTATCTTTGCTTGCTTTTATAACTGGTTTGCACAACGGAATGCCTTGCTTGACCACTATTCCCTGAGTGTTGCCTGTGAATCCGTGTAAAATAAAGTCCTTGATAACATCAATCATTTATTGTTTATCATGATGGTGCTTCCTGGTCTGCCTGTGTGGGTCCTTCTTTTCTTTCATTGTGGTGTAATCCGTGTGGTTTCGACTTGATGGTACACAGCGCCAACAATCAGTACTGAAATCTGCAGTCTTTGATGTTCATCAGTAAATGTGTAAAATCCTCTTCTCTTTCAGCAAGAACGGTGTCATCTGCACATCACAGGTTGTTAATGACTCTTCCTCCAATCTTAATGCCACGTACTTGATATACTCCAGTTTCTCAGATTATTTTTTTTCAGCGCAAAGACTAAGTAAATATGGTTAAAAGATTCAACCTTTACGCACTCTTTCCAATCCCAAATCATGCAGTATCCATCTTCTTCTCTTTAAATGACTACGTCTTTGTCTATGCATGTTTCCCATGAGCACAATGAAGTATTCTGGAATTCACAGTCTTGGCATATGAGTATCTATGTAAGTAAAAACATTTGCATATTCAATAAAACACAGACAACATTCTTTCTGATGGGCTTTCAGCCATCATGGCCCATTGTCACATCCTCTTCTGACATGACCTTAAATTCCTGGCAGTTTTCTATTATGCTTTACCAGTAAAACCACTATTAAATGATCTTTGGCAAATTTGGTTTTAATTTTGTATCAATTATGTTCAGTAACTGGGGTATTGGGGGGTAGGTGTGTCAGAGACAATAATAATGGCACAGGATAGAGCTGGGTTTAGGGCTGTTGTACATAGGGTCACTATGAGTCATAGGCGACTCGATGGCACATAACAACAACATGTTGTTTGAAAATTTCTATATTCCATGGAATCACCTTTCTAGAAGTGGCACAAACACTGATCCTTTTTCAGTTAGTTGACCAGGTAACAGTGCTTCAAAATTTCTAGACATAGAGGAGGGAGACCTTTCAGCGTTGTATATATATATTTGTTAAAACATTTCACCTGGTTTTCTATCAGCTCCTGAAGACTTGTTTCTCATTAATGTCTTCAGTGTAGCTTGAACCGAAGTTGAACTTACATTGAACTTCAGCATTGTCGATAACTGATTTCTTAATCACAGCTACTTCCTGAAATGTCTGAATACCTACCAATTCTTTTGGGTGTAGTATTCCTTTGATGTTATCTATACCTTTCCTATGTCATTCAATACTTTGTCCGTAGAATCTTTCAATATTGCAATCTGAGGTTCAATTTTTTTTCTTCAATTCTTTCAGCTTGAGAAATGGTAACTGTGCGCTTACTTAACACATTTCCGTATAATACTTTCTACATTGGATTATAGAATTGTCTTTTGAAATCTTCTGTTCAGCAATATTGTTTCATCATTGCCATCATTTATTTTAGCCACCTACAATCAAGAGAAAGTTTCAGAGTCTCTTTTTGACTTTTCATTTCATTTTCATTTTAAAATTCATTTTTTTCTTTCTTTCTTGTCTTTTTTATGACTATATGCTTTCTTCAAGAATGTCTTTGATATCATCTTTGTGTCTTTTCTTCTTGAATTTAGAGCACATTTCAAGAATAGATTTGACAATATTGAACAACAGTGGCTAAAAGCCAGAAAAGTTATTCTGGCTTCCATGGACTTGTTTTTATTTCATTCAGGCTCAGCTTGCACTTCAATATGAGAAATTGGTGGTCTGTTTTATGAGAGATCTCAAGCCTTTTTCCAACTGATGAAAAGTTCTTCAACTGTCTTTCTTCACAGATATAATGTATTCCATTCCTATGTATCCCATCTGTGGAAGTCCACATGTATATTGTCATTTATGTTGTTTAAAAAGATAATTCGCAATATTTGCAATAAATAAATCACTGGTCTTGCCAAATTCTATCATAACATCCTCAACAATATTTTGATCACCAAAGCCATATTTTCTAACCTCTAATTCTTCTTTGTTTCAACGTTAGTGTTACAATTATCAATAATGATTAATGCATCTTTATTGTATATTTGATCAATTTCAGGAATTGGTAAAAATATTCAATTTCTTATCTTTAGCATTATTAAGTGATGTCTGAATTTGAGTAATAGTTGTATTAATGTATCTCCCTTCTATGTGTACTGATATTACCCTATTACTGATATGTACTATATGTTGTTGTTATTGTTGTTGTTGTTATGTGCCGTCCAGACGCTTGCGACTCATAGCAACCCTATGTACAACAGCTCTAACATCTTCCCTGTCCTGTGCCAATTACATTGTCTCTGACACTCCCATCCCGATTATCCCAGTCACTGAATCAATCCACCTCATAGAGGGCCTTCCCCTCCTACGCCGTCCCTCCACCGTCCCAAGCATGATGTCCTTCTCCATGGACCGGTCCCTCCTTATAACATGTCCAAAGTATGTTAGACGGAGCCTCAGAATCCTTGCCTCCAAGGAGCCACCTGGTTTAACCCTTTTCAGGATGAAACTGTTTTCCTAGCAGTCCATGGTACCCTCAATACTCTTCTCCAGCACCACAGCTCAAAGGCATCAATTCTCCTTCTATCCTCCTTGGTCAATGTCCAACTCTCTGATGCATAACAAGGGATTGCAAAGACCATGGACTGTATCAGATGCACCTTAGTCTCCAGAGAGACACCATTGCTCGTCAGCACTCTGGAGAGTTTCCTAACAGTAGATTTTCCCATGGCACTATGCCTTTTAATTTCCTGGCTACTGGTGCCAAGAGTGTTGACTGTGGAGCCAAGCAAACTAAAGCTGTGAACAATCAATCTCTTCACAATCATCCTGATGCTGCCAATTGGTCCAGTGGTGAGAATCTTTGACTTCTTGACATTGAGCCTCAATCCATATTGGAGGCTGCAGTCCTTGACTCTCTGCAACAAGTGCTTCAAGTCCTTCTCAGTTTCAGCAAGTAGGGTTGTGTCATCTGCGTAACACAGATTGTTGATAGATCTTCCACAAATCTTGACCCCACATTCCTCCTCATAGAGCCCATCAGGATAAATGATGAAATATTCTTTTTGTTAATGAATACAATGCCATTCCTTTTCAATTTGACATGCCCAGCATAGCAGCTCTTGTAACTATCTAATTCCAAGTGCCCAGACCAGTCCACCTCAGCTCACTAGTTTCTAGGACATCTATATTAAAGCATTCTACTTCATTTATGATAGTTTAACATTTTTCTAGACTTTGTTTACTCAATGTTCTGATTATTGGTTGGTAATTACATGATTTTTTTTTCTTCTCGAGTCTTGCAAAAGAAGGTCTTGGGAACTTTACTCCATCTTAAAACGGTAAGGACACCTCTACATTAAAGGGGTAACTCTTCCCCTGTTGTATCTTTAAGCATCTTTTCAGCATGAATGGTTTATTCTGTATCACAATATGAGGTGGAGAGTCCATTACTATTCATAAGGTTTTCATTGGCCAATTTTTCTGGAAGTAAATCCCCAGGTCCTTGTTCTGGGTCTGCCTTAGTCCGAAAACTCTGCTGAAACCAGGCTGTCCTGAGTGACCCGGCTGATATTTGAAGTCCTGGTAGTGTAACCTACAGCATAACTGAAACATGCAAGCCACCACAGTGCAACAGACAGACAAAAATCCTGAATGAAACTCTAGCCTTCTGCGAATCTAACTTAACATTTTAAAGCTCAACAATATTTACAGCACAAAAAAAATGAAACTATGCAATTGTTTTATTATGGTTGTACAAAAATTCAATGTGAATTCCATGTAGAAAAAACTACCTGAACTGTTATCATATCCTCTCCATTGTAGAGAAGGACCATATCTTTAATTTTTTTTATAAACTGATTAGTTAGTTAATTTTTAATCAAACAGAATTGTTTAGCATTGGTATCATGTAAGAAGAGAACTCAGGAATATAATTGAATTTATGCAATGATTTCTTCCATGTGAAATTGTACACACTAGACCAACCGGTAGAATAATGAGGAATAGAAAATAATCTGTACATCTCCTCTTTTTTCCCTTTTATTTATTCATTATTATACATTTTCTATACTCCTTCCCTCCCTCTCCCCTAGCCCATACCACACAGCACCCCTTGTTCCAGATTATTCTCAAACATATCTGCATAATCATATATTCTTTTCAGACCACTCCTCCTCTTCTCTGTTACAATGCAGCTTTCATTATCTATCCACCCTTTCCCCATTCCCTCTCCATTCCCCCTGGTCTGTCCTATTTTATAACAACAACTACGCAGCAGCACTGAAAAGCAATGCGCATCTCCTCTTGTGAGACAGATTTTTCCAGAAGAGCCTGTTCCTTTGGGCTCTCTACAATCACGGACAAGGAGCATCATACAATGGTCTCTCCACCCCTGGATCTTTACTGTTGTCACCTCGCCCTGACATGTGATCTGAGTCTGAGAAATTGAAGCAGAAGGAGAGAAGTGGGTCTTTCCTAAGTCATCCACTGAGTATGTTAGGGAGTCTACCTGGTTTGCAAAGCCAAACAGTCAAGCCAACCAAGATAATAGCAGAGAATTCATTTCTACTATTCACTGCTCTGCCCCTTGGTATCTCTTCTCTTCCCTAAGAGAGAAAGGTCACAGCTGTTTACCAGATTGCCAACTTCCTCTCTATGATGATTTTTATTTTTGCCCTCAACTTTAAACCAAGCAACAGAGGAAATAGACCACAAATGGGTTGGCTTAAAGGTGAACCTGAGAGACAAAAAGCACTTAGTGGACAGGAAGAATTTACCCATAAACTCTCTGCCATTATTCACAGCATAATTTTCATACCATTTCACATAGATCCACAGTCACTTATGCAAATGACTAATTCTTTTTAACACAGTCTGGGGTCAAAGCAGAGTATTTTGATTCCTCGTTTTGTCCTAGTCCCCATCAAACCTGAAAAAAACAAGCAAACCTTCACTGACACTGAGTGAATTCTAACAGTGATCCTTCAAAAGCGTTTCTGAAGCAACTGCACTTGCCCAGCTGCAGGCAATGTGCCTGGTGCCACCGAGGTCCTGGCTGCAGCGCTCGCCTCAGCTTCTGGGCGACCCACGGGCAGCAGCGAGGGTCAGATGATGGATTACTTACAGGAGCAGCTCAAACTGCTGGAAGTTCTGGAGTGGATCCACCGTGACTCCTTCACCGTACTCTCTGGGACCCCACTTAGTTCTACCATTAAGTTGGCCTCAGAGGCTGGAGAAAAATGACACAACTGCCCAGATTTCACTCAAGTTTACAGATGGTGAAAAATATCCAGCTGAAGGTTCCCTTTAGGAAATAGTCTCCCAGGAAAATCTAGCAGAGGATGATATACCAGGTATTTTAAAATGATTAGCATCACCAGCAGAAGAAAACCTTGGAATGGTAATGGCCTTTACTTTCATATCAGCTGTTCAAGAAAAAGTAAATGAGATCGTAGCTCAGATATTAATTAGAAGGGATGAAAAAAACAAAACAAAACAAGATGACGCTGAAAAGCAACTCTGTCATGACACTCCAGTTACAACTGTGGATTCCTTAAGTTGGAAAGCCAAGTCTAATGCAGAACTGTTAGAAATTTAAAAAGGAACACATAAAAGAAGGGGAATAAGCAGGAAGAAAGAAATGAACTTGGGAAACAGCTATTTGAAACAGATCCTAGTCTTGATACATCCACTCTCTCTGAGAATGCTGGAAATAACATGGAAGTAGCTGAGACTTTGTTACAAGAAACATGACCAGATGATTGGAGCTGGCGGAGGATGAGGACGAACCAGACTACAATCCTGCCAACTCAGAGAGTGACTTGACCAACTAACGGCCTGTCCCCATCTGTGACGAGGCGTGACTGCAAGGGTATCTGTGGCTGAGGTGAGAAGGCTGAACTTTCCCCTTTTTCCCTAAGAAAAAATACATTTCGAGAGAATAGTCTTCTGATAACTTTTAACATTGAACTTAATAAACTGACCTTAATTTTTTAAAGGTTTTGTTGAGGCCATAAATTATAATGGGAGAGGAGTTTCCCATCTTTCTCCTGCAGAGCTGCTGTGGGCTTCAAACCACCGGAGATGGGCAGCCTTTGGGTCAGCTGTCCAACACTCTGAGGACTGGCCCATGCCAAGCCCCTATCATATCTCAGATGGGATGTTAATATTAATTTGATTAATGAAAAGACTGATTCCTATCTCCATACCTTTTCAACCTATATGCAGAACAGATTATCCTGTAGGCTGGCCTATATGAGAAGTGTGGCATCAGGATTGGTGGAAGAGTCATCAACAACCTGCCTTATGCAGATGACACAACCCTGCTTGCTGAAACTGAGGAGGACCTCATGTACTTGCTGCAGAGGATCAAGGACTACAGCCTTGAATATGAATTAAGGTTCAATTGAGCCTATTTGCTTTTATCCCTCTAAACACAATGCACTACGTCCCCTTTTTCTGCGGATGGGGAGAGGTTTCAATAGAGAGTGTCTTTCCCAGTTGAACTTTCAGACTAGTCTCACATTCGAACCACTTCTTAAGTTTAGACTCTAAATTTAATCCCCAGTGTTGATCCATAAAGTTTGGGAAGATTCCATGATTTATCCCAGGAAAACAAAAAAAGCTGATGGAACAACTTTTCACACATCGGATGGACAATTTTGACTTTCTCAGGACGCAAAGAATGTAAAACTTCTCTTTTAGAAGTTCATATAACACATTACTCTATATTCTTTATTTATTAGAATGGACACTTTATTCAAGCATCTCACCTTTTCTTTCTCTTCTCCTCCTCTCCCTCAAACAATCATCAAGGCATCTACCAGTGACTTCTTCAATCACAGGACACCACACTGCCAAATCCAAAGGCATGTGAAGGAGTGAGTTCTCAGCAGTGCTTCATTTGTCTGTCGGGGGTTGTTCTGCTAATCCAAAGGCTGTGTCCTTCTGACAGTTGAAGTTCATCAAGGCTCTTTGAGAGAAAAGTGGGCAACCTCCTTCTGTGCAACATGCAGCTTCAGAAACTCAACAGAAGGCCATTTACGAGTCAGTTCCCATTCAGTGGCATTGGGTGAGTCAGGGTTCAAAGTCAGGAAATCTATTCTCTGTACACTTGGGGGACTCTTATTAAACTCAACCACAGCTTTGGTGAGAAAAATCTATCACCAAGCTATTTCATGCTTGTCCTAAGAAGTCTGCACCCCTGTGATGGTTACCTGGCTGTAAGAAAGCAGATATTGTTGTTATTAGGTGCCACTGAGTCGAATCTAAACTGTGCCCTATCTCATGCCATCTTCATCGTCTCTGCCACACTTGAGCCCATGTCAGAGTTGCTGTGTTGATCCATCTTGTTGAAAGTCTTCCACTCCTTCATAGATCCTCTACTTTGTTGAGCACGATGCCCTTTTCCAAAGACTAACTCCTCATAACAACTTAATGTATGTGAGACAAACTTCCTCCTTCGTAGGGTGTCAATTATCTTTTCAGCACACAGAATTAACGTTGTTGTTATTATGTACCATCAAATCCACTACAACTTAACGCAACCCTATTACCTCCAGATCTGAATCTTACTCTATCTTGTGCCGTCCAGGTGATCACTGATACGCTGAAGCCCACTGTCACAAGATGATGAAGTATGCGGAGATAACAACCTTGACACATACCTTTCCTCAGGTTAAAAAAAGCAGTGCTTTTTGTTCCAGCTTAACAATTCTTCCTTGCTCTATAATCAAGTTTCCCCAGGAGCACAATGAAATGTTTTGAACTCCTTCACCACGTGGTCTATAATTTGTTACAAACACACATTCAAATGCCTTTGCACAGTCCCTAAAGCACAAGTAAACATGTTTCTTATTTTCTGTACCGCCAGCCTAGACTGATCTGATATCAGCAATGATATTTCTCATTCCGCATCCTCTTCTGAATCTAGTTTGAAATTCTGACAGTTCTTTCATGATGTATTGCTCCAGTGACTTAGAAATGAGCTTCACCGACATTTTACTTGCCTGTGATATTAATGATATTATTCAATAATCCCCATGTTCTTTGTGATCACCTTTCTTTTAAAAAAAAAAAAAGTGGTCACAGACATGGATCTCTTTAAGTCAACCGACCAATTAGCTGTCTTCCAAATTTTCAGAGCTGCATCCATTTGCTGAAACATCGAAATTAGTATTTCATCCATTTCTGCAGCCTTCAGGGCAACTGGTACTTTGTATTTAGTGCCGTTTGTCTCTCCTACCTTCTGAAATGGTTAAGCAATGATCAATGATCAATTCTCCCTGGTACCTTTATGCTGTATATACCTTCCACCTTCTTTTGATATTTCCTTCGTCATTCAGGACGTACTCACTGAATCCCTCAATATTGTAACAATGCTTATCGCCCTCCATCCCAAACCCCTCCTTCAATACTCTTTCCTTTCCATTTTCTCACTCAGGTCTTCGCATATTTCATGATAACAATTTGTCTTCTTGAGTTAACCTTCAAAATCTTCTGTTTGCCTCCCTTATTTTTATCATCTCTGCATTTCACTTTTACTTTTCTCTACATTCTTAATAAAGCTGTAGATTTGAATTTGTCTTTACTTGGGAAGGGATGATATTTCAGCTTCAATGACTAGGTCTATAACTCTTTTTTGAAAAAAACATTATTTTAAAGGTGACTGTAATGAAAATTCACAGAAAAGTTGGATTTCCATTCATTAATTGTTTTACATTTTCCTTCCTCCCCAGTACACTTTTTTAAAAAAAATATTAATTTATTTTTGCACAATTTCCTCCCTCTGACCCCTTCCTAGGTGATAACATTTGCATTTAATTTTAATATTTTTCATGATTGGTTTGCTTCCTTCTTTCCTTCTTCTTAGTGCCTAAATCTGCACTGACAACTTATTCTAAACCCAGAAGAGAACTACTTGAAAGGCATAAAATCAGAATGAGAAAGAAAAGAGGTTGATATTTAGCAAGTGCTGAGACAAACCACATGCTCATAGTTGTGCTGTATCTGTTCTGCCCGCCTTTATTGAGTCCTAGGTCTTGGTTGATACACCATGTACTGTGAGAGCAGCCTGGCCTACCTGGCTTCGGAGTGGTGGGACATTAAGGCCTTGAAAGTTGTTATGGAAAGTGGAAACCTCAGTGATAGCACTTTGGAAGAGCTTTTGTGGGTTTTAAATCTCAAGAAGATATTTTAGGGGAGAAAATGAAAACTCAGTTAATTTGTGTGTGTGCAGTTTGATCAAAAATAACATCTCAAAACATAAGTGTCAGACTTCAGAAGCTCATCATTGACTCAAAATTGTTAAATGTATCAAAATTAGCAATGCTTCCAAAGGGAACAGACTTCAGGAATGACCCAGTGGGGGGGAAATCATTGTTGAATTGTTGGACCTGAAAAGTTCTTAATCACTTCGCAGAAAGTGGCCAGAAAGATATTAAAAGGCAGGAATATTCAGAGTTTGTAAATAAACTAGTAGAAAACTAAAAGGCAAAACAAATTTAAAAACCCCACTTATTTTAAGAGGGAAAAAAAAGGCAGGAATGAGACAACCAGGTACACGTAGCTCAGAATATAGAGAACTGGGGAGTGAGGAGAGCCTTATAAGAATATTGCATTTCAGATTCTCATTAAACTTAATAATAATAAAATAATTTTTTTTAAATGTTGCATTTCATCATTTATTTTGCCTTCTCTTACCCCATCTTTCTTTCATCCCCTCCCTCTGCCCATCAAACTCTGTGACACCAGTGATTTCCTTCTGCCTCCCTGCTCCCTCTCCTTCCCACTTTGGACTTTTATACACATTTTACCAGTTATTCTTCTAGTTTTAACACAATGTATGGGATCGAGTGTATGAAACACAATGTGGATGAATGAAATGTGTGAAACACAATATATATGAATGAAGCAATGTGTATGAATTATGTATGCAAACCAAAATGTTTTAAAAAGTATTACATTTCAGTTGGTCTTTGAGGAGACACACTCAGATCTAAACTACAGGGGTATCATCTGAAATTTCTACACTCAAAGAAGTCAGAAGTGTTCTTGAAGACCTTTGAAAGACTTCCCCCGGGGCACAGCTAGTCCAAACACAATTAAACTGAGCCTGTATAGACATCCACAGGTTAACTGGAGAGGTACCTTAGCCATCTGTCACAAACTCTATGGTCAACAGGATAGTTGTTAAACTTGAAACAAAACAAAACAAACAAACAAACAAAAGAACCAACCAACCAGTAACATGGCAAAGTCCTAAAGGAAAGGTCTTTATTTTCTTTTTTCCTAAACTTTATATTTGCATTTTCAATAAACCCACAAGGAAAAATGGATGGTTAACAATCACATAGAGTGGAATACTTTCAACACCATGCCAGGTCTAAGTCAACAGAGCCATGCTGTAAGTGTTAAAGTCCTCTGGTGGTGCAAAGCATTATTAACAGGCTCAGCCAGTAACTCAAACCAAGACTGGAGGCCTCAATCCATCCAAAGATGTCTCAGCAGAAAGCTTGGGAATCCAGTTCCTAGAAAAAAATCAGCCATGGAAAGCCCTATAGAGCTCAAGTCTATTCTGATACACACAAGGGGTTGTCGCTAGCCACAAACAGATGGCAACTGGCAAAGACATTTACCTAAATAAAAAAGAGAGCAAAGCATGCATGGAAGAAGTATTTCAACACGTCAGGTCCCACGCCTTTGCTCTGTCACTGGCAGCAAGCTCTCATTTGTATCCTTTGCCTTTATTTCCTGACACACAAGGAGAAGGAATATTTGATAAAGCGTCGAAAATGTAGTTGATCAGTCAAGCCTTTCGCCAAGTATTTCAGCTCCAGAATGTTTCTAGCATGTGTTTTGATGTTTCTAAATTACCATATGCTTTTATCGTAAACAGGAACGGCTTCATTTGTTGAATAGCAATGCTACATTATGTAGACTGCGTCTGACATTACACTGAGTTTGAAACGTAAGGGGAGAAATGAATTCTACAATATGTCCAAACTCGAGTTCCCTGCTCGGCGGACAGAAGCTGTTTGCCTTTTAGTTCCTCCAGGGACTGTCCTGTCTCCTCAGGTTCATGCTAATTACCCCTGGGCAAAATCAAAGAGGTGGATAAAAGAGTTTGTTTCAGCCTATGCATATGCATTCATAAATCTGAAATCAAACTCCCCGAGTTGTTAAACGGCAACAGAAACATTGTTGGAATAGAAAATGCCTGGCACGTGTCATTTCAGCTGAGACTACAAACCAGCTTCCTTCAATCGCTTTGAAAACAATCCTTCATGCAACGAAACGCTGGCTGGAGTTATGCGGATAGTGTAGCAGAGGCCGTAATAAACGGCTCCAGCATCCCCCCCCCCCCAAAACCATGTCTGCCTGACAGAGCAATGCACACAAACCCATGCCTGACTTTTATTGGGCAGCCCCGAGTGCACAGTCCTCCAATGAGCCCAGGAGTCAGAACCTGTCAATTACAAAGAAATGCTTGGCAGACTGGATGAATATTTGTGTATAATTATCACAGCAGCCACCAGCAGCAAAGACTCCGGAAGGGTGCACGCAAATGTTAGTGTCCTTTTCCTGCATAAAACACCCATTTGTACGCTGTGTGATATCAGTGCCTAACAGAGGTGATGAGGCACGATGCAGGCAATTTATTTTGCCAGCCACATGTGACTTAAGAGGTTATGCTGCATGGCGACTGTGTTTGCCTACAGCTTCCTTTTCAAAACTCAAGCGTCTCTGCGTGCCTCTGGCCATCCTAGGTCTGCTGCTTCCTTGGGCTCTGCAATCTTTGGGAGTTGTCCTTAAGGCATGTTCCTAAAGAGCTTTGCATGAGCTCTACAGACATGCGGATTTCTAGCGTCCCTTTGCATCATATAAAAATGCAAGAGTTATTCCCCTTCTGATGGCAAGTGGCGGCTTGATGGCATCTGGAGGCAAGAGGGAGCAAGCTCTGGCGGCCTCGTGGTAAGAAGCTGTGCTATAACCCTAAAGGCATGTGGATCGAGTCCACCAGCTGTTCTTCAGGGCAGAAGATGGGCAATCTGAACCTTCTGGAGGGTCTGCTCTGGGCTGGTTCCTGTATCCATAACACAAGAACAACAGTGGAAACATCTTGATAGAAGTCACAGGAAGGTGGAGACCACAGACCTTGAATGCTGGGAAGAACCATCCTTTGAAAGTGTTTGTGGGTATCCTGCTTGTTAGAGAATAAATTTCTGTCTCCTAAAACTAAAAAAAAAAAAAGCAAGAGTTCGAAAAGTTTATCTAGGGCACAAACTCTATGGCATTGTAATTCCCATATTTCCTTCCAATAAAACCTTCAGAGGGGAAATCCCAGCTTGATCACTCTGTGAATGCTTTCTGGATGCCACCAGCAATGCTCTCGCTTTGTTCTCTGTGGCAGTCAAAAGAGGAGCGTAAAAGTAAGTTGGAATGGAAACGCCTTCTCTACAGAGTGATGAGGTTCTCTTCTTGACTCTTATTCTTCTATACGGGATTTTGTGATCATTTTTATGAAGTCTGATACACCTCAGAGTTCTGCATCTGCTCGCCAGAAGATATTACAATACCATTATAACATGATGTTGTTGTTGTTGTTGCTTTGTGTCACTGAGGCACCTGCAACTCATAATGAACCTGTCCATAGACTCTGAACCTGGCCCTGCCCTGAGCCAGTCTCACTGACTCCGACACACCTACTCCCATTTCCCCAGTCAGTGTGTCAATTCATCTCATCCAAGGTCTTCCTCTCCTGTGCTGTCTTTCCACCCTTCCAAGCATGATGTTCTTGTCCAAGGACTGGTCCCTCCTGGCCTTGTGCCTAGAACATATGAGAAGGAGCTTCAAAATTATTGTCTTAAAAGGAGAAATCTGGTTTCACCTCCTCCAAGACAGACGTTGTTATCTTAGCAGCCCATAGTATTTTCAATACTCTTTTCCAGTACCACAACTCAAAGGTATTTATTCTTCATCTGCCATCTTTAGCCATGGGCCAGCTCACTGATGCATAACAAATAATGGTGAAGACCATATCCTGTATCAGGCACACCTTAGTCTCTACACTGAGATCATTGCTCTTTTGCACTTTGGCAAGGTCTCTAACAGCAAACTTCTCCAATACAATGTGTTTTTTTTTAATTTCCTGACTGCTGGTGACAAGAGTGTTGACTATGGAGTTGAGCAAGCTGAAATTTTTAACAATCTCAATCTCTTTTCCATCTATCATGATGCTGCCAATTGGCTTAGTGGTGAGAATCTGGTTTTTTGATGATGAGATTCAATCCATATTGAATACTACAGTCCTTCACCTTCTGCAGCAAGAGCTTCAGGTCCTCCTCAGTTTTCATGAGCAAGGCTGTGTCATCTGCATCACACAGGCTATTGATGAGTCTTCCTCCAATCCTGATGCCACATTCCTCCTTAAAAATTCTAGCCTCCTGAATGATCTGTTCTACATATAGATTGAAAAGATATGGAGATGGGACACATCTCTGATTCACTCCTTTCCTGATTTTGAACTGTAGAGTGTTTCCTTTCTCTGTTCTCATGATTGTTTCATGCTCCAAGTATTGGTTTTGCTTGTGCATAATCTAGTGTTCTGGGATTCCCATTCTACTCAGAGTCAGGCACAGTTTGCTGTGATCCACACAGTCAAATGCCTTTGCATAGTCAATGAAACACAGATAGACATTCCTCTAGTACTCTCAGCTTTCAGCCAAGATCCATCTGACATTAATAATGTCTCTAGTGCCACAATTTATTGTTGTTGTTGTTGTTGATTGCTGTCAAGTCAAGCACGACTCATAGCGACCCTATGAACAAAAGGCCTGAAGCCTTTCTATAACTCCATTTGTCAAAGTTCATAGAGTTTCCGGAGGCAAGTTGTTTAGGAAGCGGATGTCACTCCTGCTTCCAACACAATCTATTATAAATACAATATTATCATAATATGTATGTGGGTGCATACAGAGGTGCCCACACATGCACACACATATCGACACCAGAAGCGGGCTTAATGGGGATGGGACCCTCATTGAGAAGGGACTGGTATTTGTTTTGATGCTTTGCTGTCCACATCCTGAAATGTATACTAACTCAATCTTGGAATTAACTCAGTGCAGTCCAATGGGGTACAAGGAGAGGAGAGAAATAACATGCTGGTCCCTGAGTTCTTTACATGCAGCGTTCCCAATGCCCTCCGCACAGACTTCCAGAGGACACACACTGCATGGTAACTAAGTCAGTCTCAAAGCAAGGACCAAGTCAACAGGTGACATCATCTGCTGAGGAAACAGAGCCACTGGCAACTGCTAGAAGCACATGTCCTGTTCAAACCAGAACTTGCTGTGAATGCATAAAGAAGAATCAGTTCAACTCAGTTCCCTGCCTTCAAGTCAGGGCTGATCACAGCTGGCCCTCCAGCGTGTTTTGAGTAGCTATGAAGCACATGAGAGAAGACTGTCCGTCTTTCTCCCTAAGAGAGGCTAGTGGATGTGACCTCTGGAGAAGCCCCACCTTTGCGTTAGCCGAGGACTACACTTCCAGGGCTCCCTCAAAAGAAGACAGCGCAGTTCTAAGAAACATTAACGACAAAATGACTTTTTTAAAAAAAATTAATTTTAAGGGAGCGCTGGTGGCCTAGTGGCAAGAAGCTGCACTGCAATCCCAGAGGTGCCTGGTGCAAATCCACCAGATGCTCTGCTGGAGAAGGAGGGACAATCTCCTCCTGTACTAGTCAGATCTGATTTGACGGTACATGCACAAAAAATAATTTAAAAAATTTAATTTTAATGAAAGTTTACAGAGACTTAGGGTTTGCAATCATTCATTGTTGCACTTTTCTCCCTACTCACCCCTCCCCCCTAATTCATTCTTCTCCTTGAAAAGAAAAAGAAAAATTCTTTTATTGTTACACAATCCCTCCCCCATAAGTCCACTTTACTGTGCAGCCTTCACTCTGGACTCTGTAATGACAAGAATGACTCTTTTCTAGCCTTTCTTAGTCTTCTTTGTTCTTTTATTCGTCAATCATCTACTCTAAACACAAAGATGCAGAAAGAAAAGGGGAGACAGGGCACACTAGTTGTCTTTTCCTTTTAAGTCTAAGGCTATCCTTACTTAACAGAAAGTTAAGATGGTGTTATTAGGATGCATATGCATTGATAAGTGAAGTGAAGACAGTTGAGTTAGTTTTGTGGCGTGTTTCCACTATTTTGGTAAGAATGCAACACATCTTCAAGCTATCCAATACAAATGTGATCGCAATGATTCTGCAGTGTTCTTTTTTGTAACCACTTTTAATTTTTTTAAAAGTTAATTTTCATGAACGTTTACAGAGATTTTGGATTCCCATACATTCATTGTTGCATTTTTCTCCCTGCCCACCCCTTCCCCCAGTTCGTACTTCTCTTTGAAAAGTAAAAGAAAAAATCTTTCATGGTATAGAACCCCCCCCCCCCGCTTCTGCCCCAAGTACACACTACTATGCAACCCTCATTCTGGACTCTTGTCATCATCATAATAATCAATCATATATTGCTTTCAAGCGGTTCTCTCCCTCACCTGTTTCAATGCAGCAGTATAGATAATTTATCCAATTTTTCGCAGTCTCACCCCAACCCTGATGTCAGTCCTGTTCTACAACAGTGGCACTATGCAGGATTTGTCCTTTTGTGACTGAGATATTTCACTCAGCATAATGTCCTCCAGGGTCACCCATTTTCAGTAATATTGCATGAGTTCCTTGTTTTTCAATACAGCGTAGTATTCCACTGTGTGAATATACCACATCTTCTCTATCCATTCATTTGTTGATGGGCACTTAGGTTGTTTCCAACTCCTTGCTATTGTGAGCAAAGCCTCAATACACAGAGGTGTTCATATATCTGCCTAGGTGTCAGTTATGGTCTCTTTGGGGTATATTCCCAGTAGTGAAATTGCTGGGTCAAATGGTATTTCTATTTGCAACTTTTTGAGAGAGTGTCATACCGCCTTCCATCGTGGTTGCACCATTTTACACTCCCACCAACAGTGAATCATGGATCCAGTTTCTCTGCAACCTCACCAGCATTTGATGTTTGCGATTCTGCAGTGTTCTTATGTTTAAAGCAGGCATTGCACAATCTGGAGGGAAATTTGAAACTTAAACAAGTTTGTTTTCTTTACTTCAAATTACACCAAGTGTTGTTGTTATTATGTGTGACTGAGACAATTATAACTCCTAGAGACCTTATAAACAAAAGACCAAAAAGCTCCACCATTCTCCCCATCATACAGCCGCTTATGTCAGTGATAGTGTCAAGTTATCCAGTTGAGGGTCTTTCCTCTTTTATTGACCCTCTTTTTTCATCACCTCCTTTTTGACCTCCTCCTCCGGGGACTGGCACCTCCCAATGACAACATTTCCAAAGTATATGAGTCAAAATTTCACTAGGTTTGATTCCAAGGGGCAATCTGGTGGTACTTCCTCCAAGAGATATTTACAGTAAGTAATTATAAACAAAAACAAACAAACAAACAAACAAAACAACGACAAAGCTCATGGAGGAAGGAGAAAATGTCATTTAGTGCCTAAAAATACCTACAAATGCCTAAAATTATATATGAGGACACTTGTTTCCTTGCTTTTTTGAACAGAGGGTACCACATTTAATTTCTCACTGGGAAAGCAAAATAACTTTCTACACTCCAGTCGGTTCTGACTCACAGCACTCCTCCTCTGGGTGTAAGAGGAAGCTGTTCATCTTTCCTCCATGAAGCTTTGAGAGTAGGGCCCACGTATTACATAACTGGCCCTGGTCCTACAGATATTTTATACACAATTTCAAAAGATTTTTGGATGCGTGCAAAGGAGGAGAGGTTACACCCCAATAGATACACCGTAATAAATATACTGACATAGATACACGGTAATAGATACACACTGCACATTACAGATATTAATTTCTATTTCACATACATATTATATACAATGTTTGTAATAAAATTAAATATTCTTGTACCTATCATATGGAAATTTCTAGTAAGAGAGGCTCTCAGAAGCACAAGATGATCATCACAGGCAATATCTCCAGACAGAGCCCAATTATTGATAAGATCAAAACTGCAAAGATTCTGGTGTTGAGTTAGCTCTTTTCGCTCATTTTCTTGCCAGCTCTTTACTTGAAGGGTCTCATGAAGTATCCTGTGTCTTAAGACAATCCTTACTCTCATTTAATAAAACAGTTCTTATAATATAGTATAATCAGTAACCAAGAGAAAATGAATTTAAAGACTTATCTGCTAATAAACTGAGATTGTACTTTAATTATCCAGAGCTCTCAAAGCAATAATTGTCTATGCTTCAGCGTGCTACATTGTTTTTTAATGAATGCACATCAAGAAAACATTATATGTATCTAGTTGATTCCATAAAGAAAATGCCATTAATGTGTCTAAATCTGTTCTGGCCCTTATCTAAAATTAATCTCTAATAGAATTTAGAACTCTTAACCTATCTTTACTTTCAGAACCCTGTAAAGATCTCATCAATCACATACTCAGAAATTAACCTTGGGAATTGAAGACGATGAAATTTGGGTCGCGTCTTTGTGAAGGGGTTGACACACCAGCCAGAGTGGAACTATCTTTTCTTATCCTTGTTAATTTTTTATGGGCAAAAGTATAACTAAGGAAAGTGACATTTATGTGGTCTATAAGTTTATATAACAATATCACCCTTGTAACATAGGGATGTCATGTATATTATATGAAATCCTGTCCAATGAAGAAGAGAAGCGGATCGTTAGTAGAAGAAAAATATTTTAGTACAATTTACAACACAAATTAAGTCTATAATCTATTTTAGGCTAGTTACCACACCTTCATTTCTTCTCTTCTCATGGAATGATGCTGCCAAAGATTCTATCTAGCTTTTAAATTGTTTGTTAAAATCAAAGTACTGTACATCAACCCGAGTCAAGCAGTAATGTATGACGTAGCTTTAAAACATGAGTTCACAGACTGAATTTTCAGCTATCATGTAAAATACTTCTGTCAACTTCACAAGTTTCAGAGTTTAACTACCAATGATATCCTTGATCCATAGGACTTATTTACACATGCTCTGGGTACCCTGTTGACAAAGAACTGCATATTTCTAATAAAAACATAAGAATAGAATCTAGTATAACAATAATGTTACATATTTGGGAGAGACAGTTTGAGTGTTTCAAATCTACTTCTTTGGGATTGAATAGAGGTTTTTTTTAATTCCTTTTTCTGAGTTAAGGCCTATCAGTAAACTCATTCTTTGGATTTTTATGTTTATAGTCTCTCTCAGGACGTAGGATGAAAAGAGTCATAAATTAAAACCAAAGGACTTTGGAGGACAGAATCGCTAGGCTCCATCAACATCTGCTTATTTAAACTACATGTCCCACTGAGGATACAAGTGTTTGCTTCCAAAGGGAGGCATGCAATTAAATGTTGAATAAAAGTATGCAAGGATCACAATGTAAGCACTGTCATTCTTTAAAATCTGTATCTGGTGTTTTAAGACCAATTTGTTGAATACTATAGGGTGCAACACTGATCTCAATATATCAGACATTTGCGCTGGGGAAGAAACCCCACTGTGAGTTCTTTTATCTTCCTAACTACTTACAGTTTTACCAGAGCTCAAGAGTCTATACCCAAATGTCTCTAAACAGCATTTGGACATTTAGAAAACAGATTTCCTGGTCCTACCGTAAGCCAAAAGCAATTGCCATGTGTTCTAAGATTCCATTTTGTATTTATGTGGCCATTAACATTTTCATTTAACGATTTCATTTTTGTTCCTCAGTCTGGGAAATGGAATAGCTCTCATTTCTCCTATTCTACCAATGAAGCTGAAAAATAAAAGAACTTTTACTTTTCAAAGAGAAGAGTGAACTGGGCTGGGAGGGATGGGCAGGGAGAAAAGTGTAACAATGAATTAATGGAAATCCAAAGTCTCTGTAAGTTTTCATTAAAGAGGAGAAGGAGGAGGAGGAGGAGGAGGAAAACAACGAGATAAATGTTAACTCACAGATGCTACAAGATAACGCAACCACAAAGTAAGCAATGCTATCCACCAGCTACTTGACACGGGAAAGGTAGGCAATCTCCTTTTCCACAGTTTACAGCTGCTGAAAATCCAATATAAAGTCAACAGCGAGTTAGTGCTGTTTGGGGGGCAATGGGTTGAGAGTTTGCATTTCCAAGGAAAAAGGTAGGAAGTGGTAGATAAGACAATGACATAATACTAAGCAAATCAAATGCATGTCTAATTGTCTCAAATTTCAATTTTTAAAAAGAAAACAAAAATTTCAGGAAACTTTAACATGATGAATGTCTTACAACCAAATTCAAAGTTACTGTTTGTCGATATAATCCAACAAATCATTTTAGAATTTGTTTTGCTTGAGATATCAAGGTAGGTGCTAGGAATACATTAATATCCCAAGATTAGATTAATGATAACCAAGTACTAAAAGTATTAAAGTAATTCTTTAAAGTGTGAAGAATACTGATAAGTGAATGAAGAATAAAAAACGCAAATGCTAGGTGCTATGATTGTGGTTAACAGTGAGGCTGGAGCATTTGTGCACTGCAAATACAATCTTTTTATACAAGAGGGTCTAATTGAATGGGACAGAATTTTACCACAGGCTTGGAATAATTTTTGAAGTATCTCAAAATTACTTCCTCCAATAGTAGAGGGCCATTAAGGGAAAGCAAGACATTCGATAAGGTGGACTGACAAATAATAGTAACACAGGACCTTAATCCCAGTGGACACTGGAAAGGTGACAAAGGATTGGACAAGGTGTTGCACATAAAGTTGCTAAAAATGTCCACAACTCCGCAGTATCTTACAAGAAACAACCAAAAATAGCCAAAATTATTGCAGTTCACTTGCCTTATACAACAATGCATTAAAAAGGCCCTCCAAATGAAGTAGTGATTGATCCCTTACCTCAAAATTGAAATTATTATTGAAAAGTTATTCTTGAAATTGCCTTTTATAATGATGCATTTAAAAGATCCTCCAAATAAAATGGTGATCACTTACATCAAAATCGAAAGCCAACTCTGACTTCCATTTCTGAGTAATTGTGACGAATTCACTTGATGCAACTCTGTAGTAAACTTACTTTAAAAACTAAGACCTCTAATATATTGCATAGAGATCCTTCATATACAATCTTTTGAAAGACTGTATTCTCATATTTATTATTTCCTCAAAGAGGAGTACATACACCTCTGACGGTTGCTTCAAATTCCTCACCTACCCTTCAAGGCCTGCCGCTGCTCAAAACTGACACACCCAAGTGCCTGCCCCCAGCATGGCCAAAATGAAAAAGACTTTGTGGTTCAGCCTCTGTGATCTTTTATATAAATATTGCTTTCACTTGGACAGAAGCAAAGCCCAGGGTAACACTATAATGCTAACCTGACAGATATGTTACAACTCCTGCCAAGACGACACTACATCAGAATCTTGCTTAAGCATGAAAGAAGAGTGCTCCAGGAATTATTGAAGTTGATGAAATGGCCCTCAAAGTGATTCAGCATTGACGTTCCAGCTATTAATTCTTTCTCCATCTTTTTTTTGGTTAGCCTTCTGAAACTGAGGGAGCTCTGGGGGCCTAGTGGGTAATGAGTTGTGATGTCAAGCTGAAGGTAGCTGGTTCGAATCCACCAGCTGCTCCCCTGGAGAAAGATGGGCGAACAATCACCTCTCCTGCAATTTAAAGCCTCAGAAAGTCCACTGGAGGATCATGAGAGGGTTCTGACTCAACGGCAATGACTTTGAGGGTTTTTTCTTTGTTTGTTGGTTGGTTGGTTGTTTTGGTGTTGTGTTTTTTTTGGTTTTTTTTTTTTCTCCTAGTTAACTGAAGCTGAGAATGAGAGAAGAGTTTGTTTTCCATGGAAATATCCATACTGACATCTCTGGGCCCTGAATCTAGTTTTCTGTTTCAAGAGCTGTTTCTGTTTCAAGAGCTTCAGCAAGTTTCCTGATGTCTCATACTCTGTCTTTAAATGGAGAGAATTTCAGTAACTGAGTGTTTGGAGTGAAAAATTGGCAAACCTACGTAAAGCCCTTAGCATGGCTCATAGACAAGGCTCAGTAAACATGAGTGCCTTTATTACTGTCATTCTACCTTGGTCTACTCCATTTTTAACTGTGGAAAAGCTGGTCTGGGGAATTTTATGCTTAAAATAGAATACAATCGTCCACTCTTATTGCTAAAAAGAACCTTAAATAAGGTTTTTGTCAAAGGCTTCCTTCCATGTTATGGTTAAACAAAGTAAAACAGAGTGCAACTTGCCCAAAGTCATGATAGCGTCAAATAAAGAACTGGGGCTCCTACGCTAAGACCACAAATGTCATCATATAAGGAGCTCTAGTGGCAAGGTCAGCTTTGGCGGCCTTATGGCAAGAAAGAGCACTGCAATCCCAAAGCACATGGTTCAAATCCACCAGCTGCTCCATAGAAGAAGGATGGACAATCTCCTCCTGCGTGATTAACTGCTGCTGAAAACCCACCAAAGGGTCAGCTATGGGTCGGTTCTGACTCAACAGTACAAAACAACAACAACAAACATGGCAAAGTCTGAATGAAGTTGTGCTAGTAATTGAAAGACATGCATCACTCTGCTAGTTCAAATCTAACCAATGGCTCTTTGTGGGGAAATGAGCAATCTCCTCTTGTGCAACTTAAAACTCAAAACTCATTTCTTCCAAGTCAAAACAGACTCCGTTGACCTCCAGCAGGCTTTCGGAGGCTGTAAATCACACAAGAGGAAATCTCCCATCCTTCTTCTCAAGTGGTGGATTCACACTGCCACAGAGGTGTGATACTCGCATCAGCAATCCAGTTCCATAGGAATATGGCACCACAACCCTGGAAAACCCATTGGAGGGTCAGCAATGAGTTGGTTCCAATTAAATGGCAATGAGTGATCTCCCCCAATGCTGTCGTTTTGTATAGCGACCCTATGAACAAGTGATCTCAACCTGTCCTAAGCTGTGCCACATTCATCAGTCCATCTTATTTGAGAATCACCTCTTTCACTGACTCTTCAGTCTTCCAAGTGTGATGTACTTTTCCAAGGACTTGCCCCTCATAATAACATGGCCAAAATATATGAGTTGAAACTCTGTCACCCTCACCTCTAAGAGCACTCTGGGTTGCACTGTTTCCAAGACGTACTTGTTTATTCCTTTGGCAGTCCATGGGATATTCAGTACTCTTCTCCAACACCACAGCTCAAAGGCATCGATTCATCTATCATCATTAGTCAAGTTAGTCAGCATCCAACTTTCAGACGCATATCAAGTAATTGAAAAGATCATGGTTTGGACAAGGTGCACCTTAGTCTTCAAACCAGCATCACTGCTCCTTAGCACTCTGGAGAAGTCCTTGACAACATATTTTCCCAAACGCAACACGTCTTTGGATTTCTTGACTGTTGGTACCAAGGTTGTTAATTTGTGGATTCAAGCAAGCTTAAATCATTGACAACTTCAATCTTTTATCCATCTATCAAGGCAATATCTTTTGGTCCAGTGGTGAGAAATAGATCAATGCTGTGGTTGGGATGATGCGAATGAGTGTGTCAGAGACAGCAAGGTTGGCACAGGATAGAGCAGCATTTAGGGCTCTTGTACATAGGGTTGCTATGAGTTGCAAGCAACTCAGTGGCACATACAGCAATAACAATTTCTTGATGTTGAGATAAAATCCTTGTTGAAGGCTACAGTCTTAGATCTTCTGCAGCAAGAGTCTCAAGACCTTTCCACTTTCAGAAAGCAAGGTTATGTCATCTGCATAATGCAGATTGTTGACGAGTCTTCCTCTGATCCTGGTACCACATTCCTCTTTATAGAGTTCAGCTTCTTGAATGATTTACTCAACATAGAAATTGAACAAGTATGAAAAAAGAATACAGCCATGATGTATACCTTTCTTGATTTTAAATTGTGTAGTGTTCCTTTGCTCTGTTTGCACAACAGTCTCTTGGTCTGGGTATAGGTTTTGTATGAACACAATTAAATATTCTGAGACTCCCATTCTTCTCAATGGTAGCCGTAGTTTGTTACAACTTACACAGTCAAATGTCTTTGCATAGTTAATAAAGTATAATTAGACATTCTTGTGATTTTTTTTTCTTTCAATCCTAGTAGTTCTGCATCAGAGAGTTGGACAATGGCTAGGGAGGATAGAAGGAGAACTGACGTTTTTGAGCTGTGGTTCTGGAGAAGAGTATTAAATGTACCATGGACTGCCAAGAAAACAAACAGATTCATCCTAGAGAGGGTTAAACCAGGCTGCTCCTTGGAGGCAAGGATTCTGGGGCTTCGTCTGACATACTTTGGACATGTTATGAGGCAAGACTGGTCCTTGGAGAGGGACATCATGCTGGGTAGAGTAGAGGGACAGCGCAGGAGAGGAAGACCCTCTATGAGGTGGATTGATTCAGAGACGGGGGTAATCGGGATGGGTGTGTCAGAGGCAATGAGATTGGCACAGGACAGAGCACGGTTTAGGGCTGTTGTACATAGGGTCGCTATGAGTCACAAAAGACTCGATGGCACATAACAACAACAACAACAACAATCCTAGTAGTCACCCAAGAGTTAGCCAACTGTAAGTTCTGTCTTAGAAGAACTCTTTCCCCAAGGCATTATCTACATAACCATTCTAACCTGATTTTATAGTTTAAGGACCAAAATGAATAAATTTAAGATCTCAATACAGTTAGACTGACCTCCTTAGAGAACCTTCTGAAATTCTCCCAGTTTTCTCAAGCTAAAATATATTGACTTTATTAAGATATGAATGTATACCCTGGTTTGTGAGCCCTGAGTTAGGCCTTAGTCAGAGTTTCTCAATAGCAACATATGTTTTTCAAAAAGGACACAAAGAAATAGAACTGGATGACTTATACCTTAGTTTTCGCATCCAGGGAATTAGATAAAACACCTACACAACTCATTAACTCTCCAGTTTACCACAGTGACTTAAATGCCTGGAAAAAGATCAGGACAGAGTCTTGTGCTTTAGTCTCACTCAAATATTCATGAATATCGGTATTATTCTTGTCTTCAGAGCCCTTGGAAGTACATCTAATACAGCAGAGCAAATATTAATATTCTTGATAGATACACCTTCATTACAGAGTATAAGCAGGACTCAAGTTGGTAGGTCTGGAAAGACAGAATTTTTACTTCTGAGTAAAAATAACAAGAAGTTCAAAACTACAGTCTTGTAAGAAGAGAATAACTGAGAATATTGAATCTGGTTCAGATCATATTGAGTTACATTATAAGTTAGTGGTAAGGAGTTGCACTGTCAACCCAAAGGTGTGTGGTTCAAATCCACCAGCTTCTCTGTAGAAAGAAAAATATGGACAATCTCCTCCCATGCAACTCACTGCCTCTGAAAATCTGTGAGAAGGTTAGCTATGATTCAGTTCTGACTTGACAATACCTAACTATGTATAATGACTTTTAAATTCAATTGGGATAGACTCAGGGTCATATTTTGATTCTTGTGGACTTGTTTTCATTTTCTTCCACTTCACTTTGACCTTGCACATGAGTCATTTATGGTCTGTTAGTTCTACAGCCATCCCAGATCTTATTTTGATTGCAGAGTCCAACTTCTCCATCAATTGCTTTCCATCTCATTCTTGTGAACTCTATGAGGTGAGGTCCATAAGTATGGTTGCTGCTTATGGTGAGGTATTGTTTGTTTGTTTGTTTCATTCATTTTAAAGAATTCTATCATTTACACCCAGCCTCATTTCTATCACCAATCCCTTCATTTCCAACTACCACTTGGAAAGAATGCTTTATTTCCAACTTTTGTATTCTGGTCATCAATTATTATTAATGTATCTTGGCTACAGGTGTGGCCAATTTCAGACTGCAAAAAAATGGTTGATGTTCTCAATTTCTTCTTTTTTTTAGCTTTAGTGATTGGTGCATATATTGAGAAATGTTGTATCAACAACTTCTTTGTATGTGTATGGATAATCCCATATATTATCACTCACAACGCTGTACTTCATGATATACTTTTACATGTTCCTTTTGCCTATGAGTGAAAGAATTTATCTTCAGCTTAAAAGTATCTCAAGAATATTTTTTTAATTTTATTTTATTAATTTTAAGGAACATTTACAGAGATTTTGGATTTCCATTCAAGAATATTTTTTTTAAAGAGCAATGATGTCAGTTTAAAGACTGTGTTGAGCCAGATCCAAGCTATGGTATTTTCAATTCCTTTTTGTGCATCTGAAAGTTAGACCATAAGTAAGGATGACCGAAGAAAAAAAATGCCTTTGAATGATGGTCTTGGGGAAGAGTATTAAATATTCCATGGACTGAAAAAAAAAATCTGTCTTAGAAGAAGTATGATCAGAGTACTCCTTAGAAGCAAGGATGGTAAAACTTTGTTTTATATACTTTAGTCAAGTCATCCAGAGGGGCCAGTCCTTGGCATAAACATTATACTGGGAAATGTGGAGGGTCAGAGAAAGAGAGAACGTCAATGAGAAGGATGAACTCAATAACTGAAACAAATTTCTCAAGCATGTTAGAGAATATGAGAATGGCACAGGCTATGGCAAGGTTTAGATCTCTGTTCAAAGGGTCGCTACGACTCATAACAGACTCAATGGTACATAACAACAGCAACGATCTATCCAAAATACAAAATTTGAATCCCCATAATAATTTATACTTGGACCTTAGAAAAGTATTTCTTTTGAATAAGAAGTAAAGTGGTTAAGTTTGTACTCATTTGTTATGTATTCAAGGGAGTTGTGTAGCAGAAATGAAAGGAATTCGCTCACATAGAGATGGAAAATTGGCCACAATCTTAGACACGTTAAAGAATTTTTTTACTGACTCAGGTTTAATTAACCTATAATGCCAAAAAATGCCATAGCAATAAGATTTTGGTTTCCTGTAACTAAAGTGTAATTTTATGTTCATCATCATCTTATCTTTTAAATAGAATTAAATCTGTGCTTCAAATACTTGTGAATGGTGTTTATTGTTGTTACTGTGTACTGTTGAGTAGAAC
>NW_006399761.1:11438630-11443306 GCF_000299155.1 Elephantulus edwardii
AAATAAGATAGAAGACAAGAAATCAAATCATGATTGCAATGGGCAAATCTGCTGACAAAGACTTCTTTAAAGTGTTAAAAAGCAAAAATGTCATTTTGAAGACAATGGTGTATCTAATCCATGCCATGATATTATCGACCATCTCATATGCAGGAACCAGCAGGGTAATGAATAAAGAAGATCTAAGAGGTATCAATGGGAGAAGGGTGGATAAGCTCCTTCTGAGTGATTTACCACCTCTGAAAACTCACTGGAGAGCCAGTTACGGGTTGATTCTGACTCAATTGCTCACAGCAACAGCAAGAGAGATGCAAGTCTTGGGATTATGATGTTGACAAAGAATACTGAGCGCATCATAGATGCCAGAAGACCAGACAAATCAATGTTGGTCAAAGGGTCGTCAGAATGCTCTTTAGAAGCCAGAATGAAGAGTCTTTCACCAAGAGAAGCTTGTTCGTGGAGAAGGACAATGTGTTTAGTAAGGCAAAGGAAGACTCCCAACAAGATGTGAAAACTGAGCTCCAACACAGGGGGAAACGTGACACGTCACAGGGCCAGGCAGTGTCTTGTTCTGTTGGACGTAGGGTTGGCCTGAGTGAGAAATGGCTCAAATGAGTGGGAACTCACCTGTCAACAACCCAAATCCAATTTAGGGTGAAACCGTTGAAGTTTATGCTGGTACAAAGTGGGTAAAAACACGGTCTTTGTTCTTTGGATGACAGATGTTACTTATTACGGGAAGTTGCAAGAACTACAAGCCTAACAGAAGAGACCTCATGCATAAAATGACAAACTTTATGAAAGAATCACGGCATGTTCTCTAATACAGATAGATTTTTTTCAGAGCTTTTTTTAAATTTTGTTAGGTGCCTTCCAGTCCGGTATGACTCATGGTGACTCTGTGAACAATGGACCTGAATTCTGTCCTGTCCTACCCTGGGCCATTCTCCCTGTCTCTGATACACTTGAGTCCATTGGTGTAGTCATGGTGTTAATCCAGCTCATTGGGAGTCTTCCTCTCTTTTGCTGGCCCTCTCCCTTTTTGAAGCATGATTTCCTCTCAGCAACATGTTCAAAGTACGGGAGATGAAACTACACCATCCTTGTTGCCCAGGAGCACTCTGGTTGCACCTTTTCCGAGACCTATCTGTTTGGTTTTTATGACAGTCCATGGAATATTCAGTCCTCTTCTCCAACACCACAACGCATCCTTATTCATTATCTAGATTCATATTACCAAGTGTTTTCCATGTACCTTAATTTACACTGTATCATAAAAGTCTTATTTTAAAATGTCTAAAAGTTAATAAATTATTATTAAAAGTCATCTCAGTCCATCAAAAATTAATCTATAAATTCCGCCCCCTCCCTGCACATAATGAATTTATATAATACAGTAAAGGTCAGGGACTCAAATAAAGTGATCGCAATGCTCATTATTTCCAAACAGAATGAAATATCATGCTATTTAATATCCTTTTTATTTCCTCTCCTGTATGCCCTTCCCTTAATTTTGAAAGCAAACAATTAATCCTCTACTCTGCACCAACATGTTTTGATTAACAGGGATTTCATTATAACTTATTAGACAATCCATAGCCCAGTGAATTATATAACTAGAGAGTCAACACAGAGGATTCGAGAAGATTTAATTTGAAAACTTTTCACATGAAGGAGTCATTCTTTTCTTTCCCTGAAGATCTAAATGGCCGATTTCTCAGCCAGATACTTCCTAAGAAAATACATTCATCCTTGTGAATAAAATTACATGAATTTTAAATGATAGCCCCTGGAAGTATATCTATTCTCATTTTCTAAAATGCTGAGGTCATCTCAAAGTGGAAAAATAGAAAGCTGTCCTTAACACTTGAAAAAAAATAATAACAGTATGGAAATAATACTGTTAAAATATAGTTATTAGGGAGAAAATTGTTTCACTTCTCCAAAAGCTATCATTAAAAAAAGAGTTAGCACCTATGTAGTCCTTCATGAAAGAAATTATAATGGATATACAAAGAAAATCTTGATTAAAACAGTATCATTGGTGTTTCTACAATTCACTTTTCTCCTCCTTCTCCACATGAAGATTACAGCCTTATTCAATAGCCTTTTCCTTTCAGCTCTATGTGCCTGGTTTTCATAAAATATTTGAGGCTAATATCATACCAGTAAAATCTATAGTTCTCCAACTCTCAAATTTCAAATAGAAAAACCAGGTACAGGGAGAAGCTAAGTTTTATTCTCTACTATGTTAGAAATAACATATTATTATTTGTTATCTTCTGACCAGTTTGTATCCAAAGAGATCAACTCAACTCCCTGACATTATCAAGTTGATTCCCATTCCTTCCTACCTTCTAAGGGTTTTCTCTAGCCAGGTAGTACTCTTAGGATACTGTGTGAGCACGTCTTCAGTGTTATTCTAATAATGTTGTTTAATGAGTGGGTCCTTACCTGGTGTTACTGTTCACCTATTCGCCTGTATCTATTGTCTGGGTCAAGCCCAGGGGTTGGCTAAATTCCAAGTTCAAAGGCTTATTGAGAGTTATACTTTTGGGGACAGCCCTATCTCTGTTAAACCAACAAATCTGGCCTTTTGTCATACAGATGACTTCAAAAGAAACTATGATAGAACTAAATGTATACTGCATCATGATAACCACAAACACATTTCTAAAAATTCATGGCCAACAAGACAGATCTTTTCCCCTACATTTCCTGTTTCTTGATTGCATGTTCATTTGTTGCATAAAGAGGAGACAAAACTTGAAGGAGGGGGAAAAATTAATTTGAGAAATGTTGGCATACTTATTTTATGAGAAATTTAAGAATAACTACTGTATTCCCTTCCACTGCAGGATCCTGAATAAGAATCCCTATTTTAGGGTGCTAATGAGAAGTGAACGCCCAGGTAAAAGAGAGAGCTGGGTTGACCACTAGCGTCTTGGTCAATGTGCATACACTCAGCAGGGTATTCACGGCTTCCTTTCGGCCTTAAATCTCAGCAGGATTTAGTATGTCTGACCGCTGAATTCAGACAGGCTGCTTTACAACCTATATATTTCCTCTATTTCTCCCTGAACCATTTTCTTATTGCCTGGTTGATGGGTGTAACTATGGAAGCATTTGGCATTCTAACTGAATGCGAAAGAGATGCGATGGCAGCTCTCCCAGCCCTCTTATTTCACAACACAGGAGTGAAACTGGCAAAGCGGAGAACGTCATAATTCAGAGGTGGCAGGCCAGAGGCATGCACAAGTGGCTGGGAGCAGGCAAACCACAGCCGGTTCTGGGCCTCAGCTCAGAGACGGGATTCTCCATCCTGCTGTCCAGAGTGACACCTACTGGTCTCACCAAGTTCAAAGCAGAACCGGGAAGCTTTTCTCTCTTTTTTTCCCTTCAGTACAAGCAGAGAAGTTTGCTGCAAAGATATACAGGAGATTTCAAGAACAGACAGACATACAAGAAGGCTATGTGGTCCAGAGCTTCCTCAGAGGCTGGTTGCAAATCTCCCAGCTTCACAGAACCCAGGCCTTGCTGGAAGAGAAAAGAGATTCAGGACAGCCTCAATGGAGAAAACAAATGGGATGTTGTTTATTTCCTTTCCTTGCTCCTTTTGATAAGACAGCACCTCTCAACGTTCCAATTGTTAGGCTTCCCAACTCCCTAATCTTACCAGAATCGAGAGGTAACAATTTTCAAGTACGCCATAATGAGATGGATCAATTCAAAAGAGCGATTTCTGTATCATTCACATAGCAAAGTGTCTAACTCCTTTTTTAAAAAATTCTTTTTCTTTTTATTGGTCAGCTTATAAAGTTTTTACATACTGTGCTTCACACTCTCCTGTAGTTCACTTCAAAGAGGTCTGGGGCATCAAATTAGCACTGAGTTGACTTTAAAAGCACAGCATAAAAGGATTTTCCAGAGAACTGCCTCCAAATATTTCCTTAACCAACACACCAGTTTCCTTCAAGTTGATTGGGACTCACAGCCATAGGCACTGGAGCGCATCTGGGCTCCATAGGGGTTTTAGATGTTGGCTTTTTAGAAGGAGATCACCAGACGTTTTCCACGGTAGCTCAGGATGAGTTCACATTGTCAACCTACCAGACAGTGAACCAGTGTTTAGCCTTTGATACCAACCAGGAATCTGAATATTATCTTCTTGTTGTTATGTGCCATTGAGTCACCTGTGACTCATAGTGACTCTTATGTACAGCAGTTCTGAAGCCTGCCCTATCCTGAGCCGGGCTTACTGATTCCAGCACACTTACCCCCATTGCCCCAGCTACTGTATCAATCCATCTCATCTGGGGTCTTCCTCTCCTGCGTTGTCCCTCCGTTCTTCTGAGCATTATGTCCTGCTTCAAGGATTGGTCCTGGTTCCTCCTGGCCATGTTCTCAAAGTATGTGAGATGGAGCGTCAAAATCCTAGCCTCCAAGGAGAAGCTTGGTTTCACTCTCTCAAAGATAGAGCTGTTTGTTTTCTTGGAAGTCTGTGGTATGTTCAAGAACCTTCTACAGCACCACAGCTCGAAGGCATCGGTTCTTCTGCTGTCATTCTTAGTCATTGTCCAGCTCCCTGATGCACAGCAAGTAATTGCGAAGGCCATTAGGCACACCTTAGTCTCTAGACTGACATCAGTGCTTTTCAGTACTTTGGATAGGTCCCA
>NW_006399761.1:11443689-11464876 GCF_000299155.1 Elephantulus edwardii
TCTTTTGATCTCCTGACTGTTGGTGCCAAAAGTGTTGATTGTGGAGCCAAGCAAACTGTAATTGTTAACACCTTCAATCTTCTTTCCATCTTTCATGGTGCTGCCAATTGGAATATTAAACAGTTCTCGATGGCTTACTGATAAAAAGTTACACTGCCAACCCAAAGGCATGCAGTTCGAATCCACCAGCTGTTCTGTGGGAGAGAGAGGGGCAGTCTCCTCCTGTGCTATTTACTGCCCCTGAAAACCCACTGGAGGGGCAACTATGAGCCAACTCAACAGTATATAATTCAACCACGTTAAGCAATAATAGCCAAATTCAAGTAATATATTAAATAGGATGAAGGAAGACTAGAGGGATAAGCTGTCATCCCTGCTTCTAAGCACCTGATGGTGATCTAGATAGGAAATTATATATACATTCAAAACTAACACGAGAAATTAATATCAAGTGTCAAAGGTGAGCTCTGTACCATTGTTCCTCCTCTCAGTTCTCTGTTAGGGAACCACTATCTTCCAAAAGTTACCAAACGTTAACACTCATTGGCAGAAATTAGCATTAGCTTCTAAATATAATCTCCTGCTTTTCATAGTTGAGCTTCTTCAAAGACGAGTATAATTCACTTTCTCCATGTTGACCAGCATAGTCTTCTCAAGCCAGGGGATCATGTCTCCGCTCTCACCAATTCAATATAACACAAACTCTTAACTCAGGGGAAAATTACTTTCTTCAGCAAGTCCACTACTACCCTAAAGAAATCAGAGCTGCCACCCAAACAGATGTATGTACATCCATAGTTAGAGCTGTGTGATTCACTATAACAAAGCGATGGAAGTAACCCAAGTGTCCATCAAGAAAAGAATGGATAGAAAAATGATGATAAATTCACGCAATGGAATACTACATACGCAGTGCTGAAATACAAACTAAAATATAGTACACTGCATGGGTAACCCTGGAGGACATTACATTGAGTGAAATATCTCAGTCACAAAAGGACAAATACTGCATAGGACCACTACTGTTATAAAACAGGACTGACATGTTGCTTGGGGGGAAACCGAGAAAAGAGGGGTTAAAAAATCAACACTTCACTGGAACAGATGAAGGCAAGAACTGTTTAAAAGGAAGATATGATTAGGCATTATCTATATGACAATAACTCAGAACAAGAGGTGCATAGCAAGGTGGACTGGGGGATGGGGAGGAGGAAATTATGCAACAATGAATGACTTTTTTTAAGCGAACTGTGGGGGTAGGGAGGGAAAAGTGCAACAATGAATGGATGAAATCTGACTTTTCTGTAAACTTTCATTAAAATCACAATAAAAAGGGGGGGGGGGAATACTTCCTCATTGTGAAACTCTTACTCAGATCAAAAACCTCCTAATTGTGAAATTCAAAGACTGTATTCTTTAGTATGGATTAAGCTTCATAATTTAAAAAATGTTCCCAACTGGAAAAATAAACAGCATCATGATAAATGAAGAAAAAATTGATGCTGGCAAAAATTTCATTTGACATGGATCTCCAATCAACATCCATAAAACATAAGTCACAAAATCAAACAACATATTGCAGTGAGCTCCTTGACTGTCAAGGACTTCTTTAACATGCTAAAGAACAAGGATGCCACTTTAAGAACTAAGGTGTGCCTGATATAAACCATAGTTTTTTTCAACTGCTTCATCTCTCTTGTGCTTGTACTTTTCTTTGACTTTGGCTTCCAAGACACTGTTTCTCCTGAATGGATGTTTTCCATTCTAACTTCTCTGTATGGATAATTCTCAGATCTTTGAACCCAGCATTCCATCTCTACTGTCTTCCAACTGTCAACCAAATATTTTTACTGGATTTTGAGTATACTTTGGATATCCAGAAGAATGAGCAATTATTTCTTAAAAGGAATATAGCCAAAACTCCCCCTAGAAGTAAGAACGGTGAGATTGTGTTTCAAGTTCTCTACAAAGTTATCATTTATAATAAAGTGATTTTGCCCTCTCTTCATTTTTTCTGTCTCCTTGCCCCCCTCCCCTGTCCCTTATGGACTTTCATACACATCTTACCAGTTACCTTTCTAGTTCTTAAACAGTGGTTTTATGTAGTCTTTGTTCTTATGAAACTGAGTTCATTCAGCGGGTGACAGGGAAAGTGGAGGGGAAGGAACAGGAAAGATCCAAGTCAGACCTGAAAAGAAGGGGTTATGGTAGGCACAGATCAACCATGAATGATTTTATAAAACACAATGTATGGAAATGATCATATGGCAAACACAATGTGAATGAAGGAATGTGTGAAGCACAATGTACATGAAAGAGACACAACCTATACGAACCTCATATGCAGACCAATGTAAGATTATTTTAAAAAATGTTATCGGGAAGGATCAATCCCTGGAGGGAAAAACATTATGCTTGTGAGTTGTTGTTGTTGTTGCTGTTATATGCCGTTGAGAAGCCTGCAATGCATAGCGACTGTATGCACAACAGCCCTAAACTCTGCTCTGTCCTGTGCCAATCGCACTGCCTCTAACACACCCATCCTGATTACCCCAGTCACTGAATCAATCCACCTCATAGAGGGTCTTCCCGATGCGCCGTCCCTCCACCCTACCAAGCATGATGTCCTTCTCAAGGACAGGTCCCTCCTCACAACATGTCCAAAGTATGTCAGACGAAGCCCCAGAATCCTTGCCTCCAAGCAGCACCCTCTCCAGGATGAACTTGTTTGTTCTCTTAGTAGTCCCTGGTATAATCAATACTCTTCGCGAGAAGAGATCGGCCCAGTGGCTGCAGCAATGATTCAAAACAGCCGCTTGATTGTCAGGAGGGCTTGGCACCAAGCAGTGTTTTGTTCTGTTGTACAGAGGACAGGCAGCTGAGAATCTACTCCGTTAACACCTAACAATAGCAACCACGCCCACAATCATGCTTCCGTGTGCCATCAAGTCAATTCTAAGGCATAGAGGAGCTCCACGACAGAGTGGGGCTGCCTCCTAGGGTTTCTCAGGCTGTTATTTTTACAAGAAGTAATCTCTGGGTCTTTTATTCAACAATGATGGTGGAGGGTTTTAGCTGTTCCCCTTTTAGTCTGTTGTTAAGCACTTAACCCTTATATACAACACACCATTCATTTAAAATTCCTTGGCAAAGTGTTCGACTTCCCTCTTAACCTTCACTCTGAGTCTATTTCTCCATTGTCATCTCTCATTACTCTTTCCAACACACCTTCAGATGTACATATAGTGCATATTTAATATTTTAAATTTTTTCTATTGGTCAGTATTCATACACATTATATTTTATTCATGGTCATTAGGTTTCACAAATTCCTTCATTCACATTTTTTTATTTCACACAATCATTCCCCAACATTATGAGATGGTTGGGGTATTTTTTTTTTCCTATTTCACTTCTTGTCTTATTTTTATCTCTTTTTTATAAATATTTTTATTTCTTTTTATATAGTAATACATTTAAAGTATGCTCCATTCATATTTATTTTTCCTACTAGTTTATTTACATAATTCTAATACAAATTCAAACAAATTCTTTCAATTTCCCTCACCCCTCACACTGTACAACCCAATGATTAATCCCCTCTTCCCCTGTACATCCACATCCTTCTGCTTCCAGCCTCTCCCACCCCTCCTGGGTCTTTATACTCATTCTACAATAAGGGTCTTATACACTATTTATCATTGTGGGACTGTGTTCACTCAGCATAATGCTTTCCAATACCTCACAAGTTGGGTAATAATTCGCAAAGCTATTGCTCCTGTGTGCTGCATAGTATTCCATTGTGTGAATGTACCATAATTTCTCAATCATTCGTTTGTGGTTGGACATTTGGGCTGTTTCCATGTGTCCAAATATTCTTATCTCTCTCTTTTTTAAAAAAAAAAAGTTGTCATTAAGGTTACATAATGCTGTTTTCTCTTTTATCTCATGTTCACGAACACTGCTTTTTAGTTGGCCATGTTTGGTTGGTTTGTTTTGTAGTTTGTTTGGTTGGTTGGTTTTTGGTGTGTTGGTTTTGTTTTGTTTTGTTTTGTTTTTTCTTTCTCTCCCTCCCTATCCTCATCCTCCTACCCACTCCCCTTGCCTCTTTGGACATTTCTCTTACTAGTTATCATTCTATTTTTCTAATAATGGACTTAGATAGTTTTTGTCCTTAGGAAACTGTGTTAGTTCACTCAACATAATGCTCTCTCTAGCCTCTCCTCATTATGTAGGAGTTTTTTAAAATCATTGCTCCTGAGTGCTACATAGTATTCTATCACCTGAAGGTACTGCAATTTCTCAATCCAGACATATGTTAATAGACATCTGGGCTGTTTCCACACTCTTGTCATTGTGAACAACACTGGTATGAACACTGGTGTACAAATTTCCATTTGTGTCTCAGTTCTATTTTCTAAGGGTATATTGCCTATTTTATCACTGCTGCTATTAAGAGCTACCGAGTCAGAATCAACTCATAGCTGACTCTTTAGTGAGTTTTCAGAGGTAAATTGTATGGGAGGCGATTAGCCATCTTTCTTCTCCAGAGCAGTTGATGGATTTGAACTGCCTGCATTCGTGTTGGCAGCACAGCTCGTTATCCACTATGCTACAAGAGTTTCCAGCTGAATTCTTCAAAGCTCCCCAAATATAAGTAGTGATTCAAACACAGAAGTAAAATACTATTTTACTTAAAAATTAGCCAAGTTTTAAAGGTCAAATAGTGGAAGTTACATCTCCAAAAGGACAGAGGTCTCTCCTTGAAAGGAATTATGGAGGAGAGGTCTCTTACTAGTGACCTGAGGCTCTATTTATGGCCTCATGCTCTGGGCTGGACTTAGAGCTGGAGTCTGGGCCAATGAGACAATGAAATGCTATGGAGAGTTCAGAGATTAGTGGGTGGGGCTCTGATGTCATTTATGCACCCAAAGTTTCCACTGCTGCTGACATCACTCTTGAACCCAAAGCACTCGTTCTATGTATATTGGTGTCGGCTTCCTAGCTCTGATGTAACTTTGTTGTTGTTGTTATTGTTATGTACTGTCAAGTCGCCTATAACTCATAGCTACCCTATGCACAACAGCCCTAAACTCTGCCCTATCCTGTGCCAATCTCACCATCTCCAACACACCTGTCCCCATTAACCCAGTCACTGAATCAATCCATCTCATCGAGGTCTTCCTCTCTTGTGCTGTCCCTCCACCCTCCCAAGCATGATGTCTCTCTCCAAGGTCTGCTCCCTCCTTGCAAAATGTCCAAAATATGTCAGACAGAGCTTCAGAATCCTTGCCTCCAAGGAGTAGCCCTGCTTCACCCTCTCCAGGACAAACCTGTTTGTTTTCCTCCAACACCACAGCTCAAAGGCATCAATTCTCCTTCCATCCTCCCTAGTCATTGTTCAGCTCTCTGACACATAGCAAGTGATTGCAAAGACCATGGCATGTATCAGGTGCACCTTAGTCTCCAGACTAATTTTATCTTCTCTATATCACAGGCTTTAATTCTAACATTTTGAGACTCCATCTCACATACTTTGGGCATGTAGCCAGGAGGGACTAGTCTTTGGAGAAGGCTATCATGCTTGGAAGGGTCCAGGGACAGCCTGAGAGAGGAAGACCCTGGAAGATATGGTTTGACAGAATAAATGGAGTAATAAGGGTAGGTGTGTCAGAGATAGTGAGGTTGGCTCAGGACAGAGCGGGATTCAGAGCTATTGTGCACAGGGTTGTTAAGAGTCTTAATTGACTTGATGACTTGAGGGCACATAACAAAAATAACAATGCTAACATTCCTCCCTGGAAAATAGGGCATTTCAAAGTAATTCACTAAGAGTAGTTGAGCAGCATTGTTTTTTAATTTATTTTAATGAACGTTTACAGAGACTTTTTGGATTTCCATTCATTCATCTTTTCTCCCTGCCCACTCCTGGAGGGAGACTGAGAAAGAGGGGATAAATAAAGGATACTGCATTGAAACAGATGAAGGAGAGCACTGTGATTAGATATTATTGCAGCACTGAGCAGCATTTTAATAAGAAAGAATCTAAGAGGCTTATGTGGAAGGAGGAGTGGCATCCACTTCCGCAATAGCTTGCCTCCAGAAACCCTATGAACCTCGAGAGAGGATGAAAGGCACCCAAGAGTCGAGGACTCTCCTTCATAGGGTCGCTATGAGTTGCCTGCGACTCCACGGCACTTAACAACAACAACAACAAGAGGCTTATAAAAATCATAAGAATGGCAGCCTAGAGACATAGAAAGCTAAAGCATCAAGCAGAATGTGTACCAAGTCATGCTATTTGAAGTTTAGGGTTGTAGAAAACCAGGTTGATGCATCAATCGTAAGCTATAGAAGATGGAACATGGACCAGAACATGGACCACAGAAGATTTCCAACAGTTCCATTTATGATCATCACACGGCGCTGGTCATTGGGCCAGAAAAAAGAAAAAAAAAAAAAACAACACTCTTGTTTTCAAAGGGCCCATTGTATTCTCAAAATAGACATCAAACCGAAATCAATAGTCTAAAAGAAGCCTCTCTATGTAGTTGTATTAAGTAATAGGGATATTTTCAATCCCCATTTAATTTAGTAAATAAATTCTCACGAGGAGGTAACGAATAAAGTGGGTTGTCTTCCAGCCAGCAATACAAAAATAAAACAACCAGAAATCGCAGGCCAAACAGAAGCGTCACAAGAAAATCATAGCTCAAATGTGATGCAAATCAGGTGTCATAGGATTTGGGGTACTTGAAAGCATGTACCAGAGGTGGTGAGGATGACACAGGATAGGACAGGATCCAGATCTGCTATTCACAGGGTGGCTATGAGCCATACTTGACTCAACAGCACCTAACAACAACAACATAATCACACAGGTAGCTCTGGGCGTCTAGACTCTCAGAAGCTTCATTGCTAAAACATTGGTAACACCTCTTACGTAGATGGTATCACGGCTCTGAAGGAGCAAGATGACTAATCTTCTTTCTTTGATTTACAGCCTTGGAAACTGGAAGCCCAATGGAGAGTTGGCTATGAGCTGGTTACAACTTGACAGCAGTAAGTTTTAATTTTCATGTTATGTAAGAAAAACAACTGTGCTTCAACTGATAGAACATTCTCCCTTGAACAAGGACAAGCTTAGTCCTTGTTAAAACAATTGGAATGCCAAGAAATAAGATTTTGTATCACTTTCTATGCACCACACATTGTATTGAGGATTGAGGATTTTAGAAGAACTCACTTGATGTTTATAACAATATTATGAAGGACTGTCTGGTATTTCTGGATCTCACCAGTTGTCTACCTTTGACCGGGTGCTGTCTTCCCTTATTTCCATCTCTTCTTTTAGTGGGAAATATTTGAGTTTCTCTGAAATGTTTCTGTCTTACTCGGGTTCCAACTTCGGCAAGTTTCATGGCATTCTTATGATCACCTTGCAATTTATTGTATTAGGGCCCAGAGAATGAAAATAATTGGTCTAAAAATTACACAAGTCAGACAGTGATGGGCAGAGGAAGACTTTGAAGGCAGGTGGTGCCAGGTAGTGCAATTACAGGGCCTCTGCTACCTGCTACAACTGCATTATTTCCTGTCTTTTGAGAGCAAAGCAAGCACAGAAAACACAACTATGGAAACAGGCGAAAGTATGGATGGTCCAAACCTTGACAGTGTCAAACTGAGCGAGCAGAGAGAATACAGAAGGATGCAGAGGTTGAAGCATGAGATGAAGTGCTTACTTCATCTTACAAATGATTCCCCAGATTGATGGACTATGAAAAGGAATTTTAAGTACATAGATTATAATGGAAAGCACCAAAAGATTTTTTTTCTTAAAAAAAAGGTAACTTTAAAAATGAGGAGAGAAGTGAAAAAAATATGGACATTGGGTTCTGAATTGCATCTCCTCCACAAAAGATAGCCAGCAGCTGTTCAACCAAAACATTTAACGAGTTGCTGCCAAGTTGAAGAGTCAACTCCTAGCGATGTTCTAGCATGCTCTCAGAAGTCAACAAGTGCTCAGGAGGGGGCTGCCCTCTCTCTCCAAAGGAGTTGCGGCTGGATTTGAACTGGTCTCTGACTCTCTGACTCACTCACACTCTCTCTCTCTCTCTTTCTGTCTCTCTCTGTCTCTGTGTGTCTCTCTGTGTGTCTGTCTCTCTCTGTCCATGTGTGTGTCTCTCTCTTTCTTTCTCCTACAGTTGAGGGGAAATGAAAGTAAAAGTCCTGTTGCCCTAGAGTTGACTCCATCCAACTCAGAGCAAACCTACAGGGCAACTAAGTTCTCTAGAATCTCTCATTCTTCAGAAAAGTAGACATTCTGATGAACTCAGCAGTGTGAAGAGTTCTTAAGAGTAAAATTCCATTTGTCTGTGAGCTCTATCCTTATGGAAAATTCAAATATCATTCTAGCATTGTCTATTTCAGATTTGAAGTGCAAGGCCACTTTCAAAACTCCACACTCTTTGGGCACATTACTAGAAGGAGCTGTGCCTCAGACAGGGACATGATGCTTGGAAAAGCGGAGGGTGGGCAAACAAGAGGAAGACCTCCAACCAGGTGGATTGATGTGCTAACTGCCGCAGTGGGCTCTAGTGTGTCAGGACGTGTGAGGACAGCACAGGATAGGACAGGGTTCAGATCCACTGTTCACAGGGTCGCTGTGAGTTGGACTTGATGGCATCTATCAACAATAACCTTACAATAAAAAGCTCATGTGGCTCACACATAGATTTTCAGTACTATCAGGTCCTTTCCACAGTGGTCATGCTTAGATTGAAAGGGTACAGCTTCTATTAGTAACTTCACCAATAACATAATTTAAGAAACACATTCTTAAAGAAATCTGCATTAACTGCCAGAACACAGACTTTTCAGGAGATATAATGGATTTTATAGCTGCTGAAGAGCTCAATAAGTTGCTGAGTGCAATCACCTTTAGGCAGATGAAATGCCGTTACTGCAATATTACTGATAGATCAAATGAGACCCAGGGAGGGGGAGGGACTTCCTCCAGGCTGTAGGCACATCAGGAAAGGAATGGAGAGCTTTCCATGAAGGGAAGTCCCTCTGGGCTCCAGCACTCTGGACTTGCTGGGGAATGAACAACAAGAGGCATGCCACGACCCCAAACTCAGACTCTTACTCATTATGTTCTGAGAGAGGGTCACCAGCATGAATACATGGAACTCATTCCTCCCCGCTTAGGTTTCCAACACAGCTTCTGCGTGAGTCTTTAGAGATTCCCTGATTCCCATTGGCTTTCTACTCTGGGAAGCCCCCAATTTCTCTTGAAAAGCCTGTGGCGGAAAACGGATCTCTTGTCAAACCACCTCACCAGAAAACCTGAGGATCAATATTCTTCCAATATTTTCAATAGTTTCCTGTTCACACTGATGTAGCTTGTCACTATTTGGAATAGATTCCAAATCTATGTGGAATAGATTCATTCATATTCTTTCTTCCTTCCTCCCTTGCTTTCTCTCTCTCTCTCTCTCCCCTCCTCACCTTCTCCTTCTCCCTCCCTCCGTCTCCCTCCTTTTCCCTCTCCCTCTCTCCTTCTCCCTATCCTTCCTCCCTCTCTGTCTCTGTATCTCTGTCTCCCTCCCTCTCTCCCCGCTACCTACAGTTGGGGGGGTGGAGGGGGAATAAAAGTAAAAACCCTGTTATCCTAGAGTTGACTCCATTCAACTCAGAACAAACCTACAGGGCAAGTAGGACAAGGTAGGTCTCAGGAAAAGGTAGGACAGCCCCAGATGTTCCCCAAGGCTATTGATCTACTGAAGCAGGCCACTACCTCTTTCACCAGCTGAGCAACTAGTGGGTCCAAACTGTCGACTGGCATCTGAGTGTTTTACCACACCCCACTGTGTGATTTACATGTCAACACACTATATACATTGATTTGCTCATTGAATGAGCACCAGAATGCCACCCCATGGCTGTAAAGCCCTACTGCTCCATAAGGGAACCTTGACAGACTGTGTGAAACCTCCTTCAGCTACCTCAGAAACCAAAGATGGTTATCTGCTTTTGAAAGGTCACAGTCACTGAACATCTTTGGGAGAAGTTCTACTCAGCCAACACTGGGTCACTGTGGGTCAGAATCAACTCAAGAGCCATTGGTTTGCTCACTGGTTGTTTGGTTGAGTATCAGGGCCCGAGGCCCGCAGGCCCAAGGGCCAAATTTATTAATTTTCAAATTAATATTCCTTGAATGACACAGCAATCTTTTTTCTATTTGCTGAACTTAACAACTTGATGTTGCTGTGATGCTGCACACTGTTCCATAGTCTGGTCAGATACCATAATGGTTACTCATTATGTACAGTGTTTTGATGAACTTCTAGATTGATTCATGTTGGGAAGCAGGAGTGGCATCCAGTTCCTAAACTAGGTGCCTCTGGAAATTCTACAAACTCTCTAAACTCTTTAAAAGTACAGAAATGATGGTAGTTATAGAACAGAGTTCTGTACAGAAACTATGTTAGTCATAGAACGGAGTTTGGGTCTTTTGTGCAAAACTTACTCTCAGTTGTATTCTACTTGACTACACTTAACCACTGATAAGAAACTAGTGCTGTTATATCTGGAGGCACACTCTTCCACTTTGCACATCACTCTTTGTCAATGTGCAGTATGAAGGAACCTGGGTTGTGGTGATGCTGAACCTTGTACCATTGGGGTATCAAATACCAGAGTGGCTTTCCAATGTGGACTATGTTTGGTGGAGCTCCCAGTTGTAAAACAGGTTTAAAAGCAGGAGTGGCATCCACTTCCTAAACCGCATGCCTCTGGAAACTCTATGAACTTGGTGAAATGATGACAATTATGGAAGGGCATTAGGTCTTTTGTTCATAGAGTCACTATGAGTCATGCTTGACTTGATGGCAAGCAACAACAACAACAACATACCAACCTCAAAAGATTCTGACTCTTTAAACAAAATCTCTAAGGCTTCATTCCAAAGCAGACGGTGGCACACTCTCTTTACCACCTCTTTCCACCTGTTTTTATCCTGTATCTTTTGGGCTATGTAAACACTCACATCATCAATGTCATAAGCCCATGCTCCAGTCACAGCATCAGGCTTGGATCCAGTGACCAGATACTCGAGGGCAGTATTTACTGTGTGATTTACATGTCAGAGCACTGTGCACATTTCCTCACTCACAGAAGGACTATCTTGTAGGTAAACACTGTGCAGGTCCTAGGAGCTCTGGTGGTTGACTGGATAACAGCGGAGGCTATTAACCAAAAGGCTGGCTCAAAGCCACCCATCACCGCACAAGAGAAAGGTGGGTATTCAAGCCCAGTGAAGATTTACTGGCTCAGAAATGCAAAGAAATGAGTCAGGATACACCTGGCAACGGTTGGTGAGTGGTGAGTATGTAAACCATGGGTTGTCATTGGTTTTGTTGTGTGCCATCAAGTCAGACTCTACCCTAATTGAGAATAAGTAAGAGACACATTCCCTGAAGGCAAGCATCTCGCAGTTGTGAGTGGCAGGCGAAAGTGAGAGTCCTAAGTTGTTCAGAAATAATGTATAATTGTCATCCTACCGTTCTGTGATTGCTATGGGCCTGGGCTCAGTAGGTGTGAAAAAATGCTACAGCCAGCAAGAAGAAAGCAGTATTAATGCCATCTGACATGCGAACCGGGTTGCAAAGGATCACCAGCTGAGAGGTAAAGAAATGGTCAAGAGACAAGTCTGGGGGAAAAGTCAGGTCAAAGAGGGAGAGTATTATTATTATTTATTATTAATTATCATCATCATCATCATTATGACTTAAGCCACTTGGCAAAGGTAGAAGATGGCACTGCTCACGAGAGCTCAGGCAGCTACGAGACAAGCTAAGGGTTACACCTGAGTCAACATGGCTGCTTCTGAGAACTGTCACCCTTGAATAAATCAGCCCTACCTGGCTCCCATCTCATTTTCTTTTTTTTTTCCAGGCATAAAAATTCATTTTAAAAAAGACATTGGGAAGCCAGTCCTGAAGCTGCAGAAACAGAGTGTCTGCATCCCCTGCTGAAAAAAAAAAACCAAAAAACACCACACACAAAAAAAAAACCAAAAACCCACCCCCTCTCCTTTAGAGGAGCTGCCGAAGCTAAGAAAACAAATAAAAGTTGTTCTGAGAGAAGAAGCAATTAAATTTTTGTCAAACATGACAGGAAGCCGAGAACTGAAGTAGACAGAGTCCTGTCTATCTCTGGCTCACCAGACAGGGAGGAGAGCAGCGTGTCTTTGATGGCCGACTTTATTTTAAAGGTGCTAACTGACATTTTGAAAGGATGTAAAAACACAGAGTGGAGAGAGCTCTCCCAGACCCTGCTGTCTGGACTGTGGAAGCTCAAAAAATGCCCAAAATGCCCCCGGGGTTTTCATTTTTTCCCCCTGTCTGAAGCAAACAGGAGATAAAGTGGGCAGAGAAAGGGAGAGAGAGAAAACAAGCCCCTATCTTAAAGCAGCCACACGAACCCATGCTTTGCATTTAAGCAAAACGTGTAAAGAGAAAGCCATTGCTGGCTCCTGAAGGAGCTTTGCAGAAGGCAGCCTCAGAGCGTGGAGGGCACAGAGGAGCACTCATCACCCAAAAGCCCATCCCTAGCAGCCCGCATGCATTTATAAAGAAATCAGCCACTGCTGCGTTCATCCCAGCCCCTGGTGAACTCATGCCTGCCATCGCCCAGTGTTGCACCATGGGGTTTCCACTGGCTAACGAACGTGTTGTAAGTAGATTGCTAGGCCCTTCTTTAAGGTACCTCTAAGTGGCCTTGAACCACTAACCCTTGGTGGTTAGCAGCTATATGTGCACCCCTGAAACAAAAGAACAATTGAAAAAGTCAAACATGCTGCCATAAAGCCCAGTTCCAGCCATAGGGAGGTTTCCAAGGCTCCAGTCTTTACGGGGTAGACTGACCATCTTCCTCCCATGTAACAGCTGGTAGAGGCAAGCGGCTGACTTTGCAGTTTGCAGCCTCCCTGGAACCACTGGCCATTTCATTAGCAGGAGAGCGTGTTTGCTATTTACACCACTGAGGCACTCCTACTGTTGTAGAGGACCCTATGCAAACAGCAGGACAGACAAAACTATTCAGCTCTAAGGTCACCAGTGGCTGAAGTTCTGAAAAAGCTTGTCCAGATCATCCCCTGCTGCCACCCCTAGCCCATATGGATGCCTATAGGTAAGAACCACACACACACACACACACACACACACACACACATATACACACCACTGTACAGTTCTAGTGTCCCTGCTGTCAACGAAATCATAGCCATGTGTCCACTGCCCCTGGACTCTCCCAACACTTTTCATCTCATCTGTGAGGTTTACATCTAAATATTTTAAGCATTTTCATCAGGCTTCTGACTTGTCAAGAACTAAATTTGCACTTCTGATACAGGCCATGGTCTTTGTAGTTACTTGCTATGCAGGACAATGACTAGGGATGATAGAAGAAGAGTTGATGCCTTTGAGCTGTGGTGCTGAAGAAGAGTGTTGAATATACCATGGACTGCTAGGAGAACAAACAGGTTTGTCCTGGAGAGGGTGAAGCCAGGTTGCTCTTTGGAGGCAAGGATTCTGAAGCTTCGTCTGACATACTTTGGACACGTTGCATGGAGGGACCAGACCTTGGGGAGGGACGTCATGCTTGGAAGGTTGGAGGAACAGAGAAAGAGAGGGAGACCATCGATGAGATGGATTAATTCAGTGACTGAGGTAATGCGGGCAAGTGTGTCAGACAGTAAAGTTGGCACAGGATAGAGCAGATTTCAAGACTACTATACAAAGGGTCACTATAAGTCACAAGTGACTCAATGGCACATAACAACAAAACAGCAATAACATCTGTATAGCCATTGGTGGTGGTTGTTATATGCCATCAAGTCTCCTGAGACTCATAGCGACTCTTTGTAAAATAGCCCTAAACCCTGCTCTATCCCTTGCCAATCTTACTGTGTCTGAGTCACCTACCTCCATTACCCCAGTCACTGAATCAATCCATCTCATTGAGGATCAGGTGCACCTTATTCTACAGACTGACACCATTGCTCTTCAGTACTCTGGAGAGGTCCCTGACAGCTGACTTTCCCAATGGAATTTGTCTCTTTGTTTCCTGATAAGACTCTATTTGTTAAATGAAACACACACACACACACACACACACACACACACACTCTGACCATTTAGGATTCATTTTAAAGACCAATGTATGCTCAATCCAAGCCAGGCTAGTTTCAATTGCCTAGCTGGCATCTGGAAGGTGAACAATGCATGAGGAAGACAAAAGGAGAGTCCGTGCTTCTGAATAGTGATTTGGAAGAAGAGTTTCAAACATTCCATGGACTGTCCACAGAACAAACAAGCATGGTTTTGAGGAAGTTGAACCGGAGTGCTCTGTAGAGGCAAAGATGCTGAAACCTCATCTCACGTACGTTGTGCATGATGCCAAGCAGCGCTGGTCCTTGGTAAAAGACACCATGGTGGGAACAGTGGAAGGACAGAGGAAGCGAGGAAGACCCTCAACAAGATGGACTGACAAAGTGACCCAGTGACTGGAACAGAGGGCGTGCACACAGCAGAGATCTTGATGGTGGCACAAGACAGGGCAGGGTCCCAATCATCTGTTCACAGGATTGTTCTGAGTCATCAAAAACTCTAACAAAACCTAATAAAACAATCACAAATTTAGGGTTCGTATCAGTCTTGGAGGGAAGAAACCAGAATGGTAAGGTTGTCAATGAGTATATGATTCAACTGAATGGTGTTATTTCTGGTTCTGGTGACATCCTATGTTTCATACTGGTCTGTAACAGAAGAGTTAGCAGTTCGAATCCACCAGCTGCTCCTTAGGAGATAAATGAGGCAGTCCCCTGTCTTAATCAGTTACAACCTTTGAAACTCAGTGGAGGGCTGCCACGAGCTGCAATCAACTCAATAACAATGGAGTTCTTTGGGGTTGGTACGGACTCCAACTTCTTTAAGCCCAAGGTAAACAAATATGGAAAAGGAAGAGTGGGAAAAATAAAAAAATAACCTGAGGACCCACTCCATCCTTCCTGCCTTTCTTAAATTTTCAACTCCTCTGCACAACCAACTCACCTTCAAGGGGTTTTCTATGCACTATGATCAGTGCTTCCACCACAAAGTGTTTAACCAAGTTCCTGATGTGTTAGCCCCAACGTCACAGGTGCAGATACAAAGTGCCCCCTAGGGTCTTCAGAAAATCACCCTCCCTATCTTTTAAGTGACTCTGGGTAGGTTGAAACCACCAATATGTTAGCTAATAGCCAAACACTTTACTGTGTGCACTTCTCAGAACCCCACTAAGTTATAACCCTGGGCAGAATTCTCTTAGAGGATACACAATGGAAGACAGCACAGAGCTAAAATGCCAACAACTTCACAAGATGCTTTAGAAAAAAAGAAGAAGAAGAAGAAGAAGAAGAAGAAGAAGAAGAAAAAACACCACAGAAACACATCAGCAAAAGAGTAGAGTTATAAGAGGGGTCTGAAGAGGGAGACCAGGCATATAAGGTATCAGGCCAACTCGACCCACGTAGGTAAGTTCCAAGGCTGCAGAGGGCACAGACAGTGCATGTGAAATAGCGGCGAAGGCAAGGACTAAAGAGTAAGTAGTAGCACGAGGACCAAGCACAGGACCAAAGTTACCTCCTCCCTAAGCCACTGTGAGCTCCGTACGTCTCCAAAGACTGGACTCGGTGGAATATATGTATTCAGAGTGTGGGCCAAAGCTGCTGACAGAATGCTGTTACCAGAGTAAGGGAATAAAGGAACCAGATTAGACCACAGTCCTGAACTAGTCGCTTGCGAGTCGATTTCAAAGCATGATCACGCATGTGCGTCAGAGCAGAAGAGCATTGCATGAGGTTTTCAGTGGCCAACTTTGCAGTACTCTACCACAAGGTCTTTTTTTTCTGATGTACCTCAGGGTCAGAACCTTCCTTGAAATTCTTACCTCACACCTAGCCCTACCCAGAGACTCTCCAGAACCTTCAAGAATCCTGTTGTGACTGTGATGATTCAAACAAGCACGTATTTAACAATATACTGAAACAGCTCAGCTTCTCCCTGGCAAAATTTCAAAAGGACAATGTGGAAAAAAAAGAAGAGGGATCATGAGAAAATGGAGGTCTTTATTTCTTAAGTGAAGATTATACATGCAAAGCTCAAGGAAAGCAAATATTTCTCTGGGCAAATTAAAAAAAAAATCCCTCCCAATTCTTTTCAGAAACGCAATTTAACCAGAGAGAAAATCTCCCTAATTTTCAGAAAGAATGAGAGAGGAGACCAGTCCCTTAAATGCTTGTTAACACATTATGCTTTAAGATAGAGATCTGGCCAAATATCTTTTGCATGTCTATTTTGTTAAGACATGTTACAGGTGAGAGAAACAACGAATCATTTAAAAAAATATCTTTTAAAAGGAATCCTTTTTAAAATGTTACATATGAGTAACAGTAACCTAAACACCTCGAGATGGTTCTAAAGGAAAATGAAATGAAAGAAAAGCATCTGCTTACAATCCCTTTGCTATTTCTTGTTGGAGACTAGCTTCAGAAGGCAGCAGCAGAACCTCTCTCCCTTCCTACTCGTTAGCAAGCCACAGAGAAAGGTTTTCCACACCATTTCAGCACTTTACAAAAAGCCCAGTTGCAGCAGGTCTCTGCAGAAGAGGTCACACACTCCTGGGTTCAAGATATAAAGCAGACAGACTCACGTCAATAGGCGCATCAAATTAGTTTGCTGGTTATTGAGTGGAGAGGACATGTCTGTGCCCCAGTCCCTGACCTGCTGCCTCAGCCTCATAGCTCAAGTCCGAGATCCATCCATAGCAAAGACTAGCTCCATTAGAAAAAGGCTCAGTGACTCAGATTGGCCATCTGTTTATTTTCATTTTCTGAAGATTAAAAAAACAAACGTGAAAGAAGAGACCAGCATGTTTTCAATATAAACTGAATTTTCATATGCTGCAAGGAGTTTTTAGCTTATATTTTGCAAACTTTTTTCTTGAAGTTCCATCTGACGTACTTTGGGCATGTTGCAAGGAGGGACCAGTCCTTGGAGAGGGATATCATGCTTGGAAGGGTGGAGGGACGGAGAAAGAGAAGAAGACCCTAGAAGAGATGGATTGGCTCAGTGACTGGGATAATGGGAGCAGGTGTGTCCAAGACAATGAAAATAGCCCAGGACAGAGCAAGGTTCAGAGCTGCTTTACATTGGGTCCCTATGAGTTGCAAGTGACTCAATGGCACATAACAATATAACAACCACATATATCATATCAATATCTGCATAAATGCTATTTATAAAAATACACAAATAATTAATGCTAGGAGTATGACTTACAATGAGATACTACTTTATGAAACATTTTCTCTTTAGCTATAGAAAGGCTTTAGATTTATGATGATAAGAGTAATTTCATCTAAGAAAGCAGACAGTGCATTTTTAAAAAATCTTGAAAATGAAAAGTGTGGCAAATAGTCATAGTTTCATTTGACTTAATGGGAATTGATTAAGGAAAGCACTCATAATAGTCTTTAAAATGAGGATTTAATATTTTAGAAAGTTATAACAAGTTGCTTGACTCTTGATATGGAAATAATATAAGATTATTTCAAAGAGTTTGAAAAACAGAAGATAAAGTTGGTTGATTTAGGGTTAGGGTTAGAGTCAGTGAGGACATTATGAAGAAGTTAACATTAATTGGCCAGATAAGAAAGAATAGAATGCCCATTTTTATTAAAACATAACAATCAAACTGTGAATAAGATTGTTCCCCTTTTCCAGAGGATAAATGTTGGATCGGAGAGATTAAAGGAGTATATGTTAATAAGCATATACAAGAAAAGAAATTAATTTCTGACTAGTCATAAAATCTGGTGGCATAATAGTAAGAATCTGTGCTACAATCCCAAAGGCACACGGTTCAAATCCACCAGGTGCTCCGCAGGAAGACAGGCAACCTCATCTTAAGCAATTATTGCCTCTTAAAACCCGCTGGAGGATCAGCTATGAGTCGGTTCTGATTCAATGACACACAACACGTCACAAAATCTAAGATGTTTGATTTACCCAAATGCTATGCCCTTGTTTAGTCATCTACAGAATAAATGACACATTCTGCGCCATGCCAAAGAAGTCTGACATACCGTGTTCATACTTAGAAACCTGAATTTAGCATCTCCAATAAAGACGCTAAAAATAAAATCTATTCTAAAATGCCCCTTCTTTCCCTCTCCCGACTGTCTATCCTTCGAAATTGTATCTCTTTCTCTTCTAAAAAACAATTTCAAGTGATTAAGATTGGCCTGCAATTATATTTTCTCTTATGCAAGGATTGCCACTGACAAAACTAACCTAATCTGGGACTTTGTTAAATAACTAAATCCAAATAGGGTCACTTAGGTGGAAGTGAGTGATTTTATCCTCTCATCAAATCAAATATGGAGGATTCACTTTTGCTAAAATTACCTCTGTGGGTTTCCCCCTTTGTATGATGAAGGTCACTGAGCTGATTAAAGTGTACGTGGCAATAATGGGATCCTCGACAGATGTAATCTGAAATGATCAAAAGTTGAGAGCAAAGAAGGGGCTTAAATGGTTCAATGGCGATAATATATTTGAAAAGACTGCAGCCTCTGTGCTGAATGCTTATTCTTCCAAGCAGAGAGTTTTATGAGAACAGAGCAGCTGGGTGTTAACCTTGGTAACCATGAAAAAATTTTTTTAGATTTTATATATATAAAAAAAATCCTGAATATATCTAAATGACATCACATGTATATATATTAAAATATATATATTCTAAAACATTTTTCATGGGGTATATAGAAGAATCGGTGACTCTGAGCAGAGGTGCTGACGAGTACTGAATGTCCCACCGACTGGACTGTCGGCAGGACCCCCTGTCTGTCTGAGAGGAAGTGCGACCAGGGTGCCCCTGAGAGTCAAGGATGGAGAAGCACCGTGGTCTCTGCTCATGCCGCCAGGAGGAGGCAGTCGTTTGGAAAAGGCACTATGCTGGGAAAGGCAGAGGGTCAATGAAAGAAAGGAAGACGTCATCAAGATGGACAGACAGACAGACCCAGGACCTAAACAATGGGCTGGAGCACAACTGTGAGGATGGTGCCAGGCAGGACAAAGCTTCAGTCTGTGGTTCACAGGGTCACTGTGAGTCAAAGCCGCTGGGACAACACTGGTAACAATAATGAGAGGCACAAACATTGGTCGACAACGAACAAACTAAAACTGTACTTGAACTCTGCTTCCCAGGCCGGTTCAAGCTGTGACTCTTCCACTTTCTTCCACTGCACCTCTGAGTAGGATCAAAGTACGAAACTTTGGGCTCGTGTTTGAGAGCTTCAGCCTTTGTGCCACTCAAGACCGCTTACACCAGCTGAAGCCCAGAGAAGAGGAAAAGAGATGTGGCACTCACCTGTCACTCTACATGAGCTTGAACCCTTGGACAAGTGCGTCTAAGAGCTATTGTCATGGCAGGAGTCCGGAATGAAGGCTGCACAGTGGAGTGAACTTAAGGGAAGGGATTGTATAACAATGAAAGAATTTGTCTTTTACTTTTCAAAGAGAAGAGCAAATTGGGGGAGAGAGAGGTGGACAGGGAGAAAAGCACAACAATGAATGAATGGAAATCCAAAGTCTCTGAAAATGTTCATTAAAATTAATAACAAAAAACAACCAAAAAAAAAGAATACATAGTATGAATCCAATAGATCTCTACTTCATTATTTTTCTTTGCTTCATTGGCATCAGGCAGAGTCTCATATATTCAGGACACTTAATATAACATCTACTGTTGTTACCATCACATATTAGAACATGTACTGGCTGCATTACATTCAAATCAAAGTTCCCTTCATTCACCCCAAATGTCTTGTCATAGCAACAATAAGATAGGAAAGAGGTACAAACAATTATGGAATTGCTCTGACCAAGTTCAGATCAATAACTCTGAGAGAGTAGACTTCTAGGTCTCATTAAATAGGGAAAACAATAACAATTTTTTTTCAAAGAAATCTTATGGAAACAGATGAGAGACCCAAACCTTCAAGGACAGAAATTCTGTCAACTTGTCTATGTCTGAAGAAGTCAATGATGTCACAAGGTTCACCACATTTAAATGAAAATGACAAAGAAGATAAAGGCTGCTTTGAATTATTTTCCAAACTATTGAGGTGCATTTTATGAATGGAGTTTAAAATAGACTTCCAGCTGTTTGCTTTTTGGACAATCCATGTGGGCTATTACAGGAAGGCCTACCCTATGGGGTAAATAGGCTGGAAAATATAGCCAGAAATGCACAACCAGGAGAGGATGACATAAATGAATGGGGCCTTCTAGAGATTAAGTCTCTGGGTACATGAAAAAAAATTTTTTTTCCAGTCAGAACTTTCTCGTTCTTCCTTGAGAGGCCTCTGGACCTCTTTGGGAAATCATCCCCCTGACAGTGCTGCTCTCCTCAAGGCCCCACCACCAATGGTTCCTCCGGAGAACAGTAGGCACTCTCTCCTGTGCCATTACAGCCTGGGAAGGCCAGTGGAGGGTCAGTTATGAAGTGAGTGTCGACTATGTGGCTGTGAGATTCGTGTTTTTCTGTTGTTGCTAAATGTCATCCAGTCGGAATGGACTTAGTGCTGACCCTCCGGCAGGTTTTCAGAGCCTGTGAATTTCACAGGAGGAAAGCGTGCCTCTTTCTCCTGCAGAGTGCCTGTGGATTTGAACTGTATGCCTTTGGTTTGGCGACGCAGCCTCTTACCACGAAGCCACCTGATGTCCCTTTTGAGTTGTTATACAGATGAGGAAAGAACTTCTAAAACTGCCTTTAAATTTTCACAGCAGGAAAATTCTAATTCCCCTTCCTTAACATTTGCTACATAATCCATTCTCCAGCACACAAGAATCCAGTGGGTACAACATTCATGACTCTTCCTTTAAAATTTACCTTCGTGGGTCAGAGTGGGAAAAAATGTCCGAATTAAAACACATACATTCAAAATGCTTGAGGTCAGTTACTTAATAGGTAGAAATAAAGAATTAAAGGTGAAATATGAGGAAGAAGGTCTATAGAACAGAAGGCAGACAGGATAGGCCCAGCCACATTTTTTTTATTATTTGTTGTTGTTGTTGTT
>NW_006399761.1:11466381-11477952 GCF_000299155.1 Elephantulus edwardii
TTTATCATATATACCTTTTAAACAGTTCTCTCTCATCTGTTTCAAGGTAGTATATCTCATTTATCCCATCTTTCTCAGTCTCCCCATCAACCCCTATGTCTGTCCCATTTTACAACAGTGGCACTATGCAGTATCTGTCCTTTTGTGACTGAGATACTTCATTCAGCCTTGCCAAATTTAATGTTACTGATGTTGCTTAATTTCATCCCTCAAAAAGCCACAACAGCACCTAAAGGGCCCTGAGAGCAGAGCCGTCATGTGAGGACCGTGGGCTGGTGTACATGGGTTCACCTGCCATGAGCCAGAACTGACTCTAAGACCTGGGGAAGCAAAACCAGCTTAGATCAGCAACCAATTAGAAGCCTTCCAGACAGCATGCCTGTGCTTTCAGGGAGAAAATTCTAATGCTCTAGCCAACTGCTATAACCAGAAAAGGAGTCTGGTGTAGGGAGGAAATTGAGGCACTCAAATGAAATTCTATTTCAAAATGTTCTCCAGTAAGGAGCAGACAAGGTCTCCTGAACAACTGTCAGGAGCTGACAACGGTATAAGAAAAGCTTAAGAACAGAGTGTAGAAAAACCATTAGGGGATTAGGAAGATGAAGAGCAGCAAAGCAGAGATGTGCCAAGAGCTTTGTTACACACAAAGTGAGAATAAAGTTTTATCAGGCTACACTGTCTCTGTGGTTTCTTGCTGCCCGAGCAGAGCATGGCGGTCCTCGTGCACAAGTAATCGCAAGCAGTTTGTGGTGTCGTGTGCTTCTTTTGGGTTTGTGTTTGATATGTGGTACTGCTCTCCCCGCCCCCAAGCTTGGAAGCAGGAGTGGCATCCACTTCCAAAAAGGCTTGCCCCCAGAAACTCTATGAACAGTGCTCAGGCCTTCTGTTCATAGGTTCACTATGAGTCCTCTACGAATCGGTGGCACCTAACAACAATAACAACAACAACATAGAGAGAGCTACACTGGCCTAGTAGACAGAAAGTTATGCTACCAAGCCCAAGGTGGGTGATTTTAACCTGCAGCCCTCAGGCCTGGTTCAAATTGGTTTTTTGCCAAATATTCTTCTAGGTGGTATAGCACTAGTCTGTGCATTGCTGTACAGAGGTAACTCGTGTTTGCTGTGAAGCTCAACACTGTGACACTGATGTGCCAAATATGATAATGGTGACCGATGGTGGACAACATTTGGTGCAGCTTCCTGATTAAAACAAGCCTGGAAGCAGGAGCGACATCCACTTCCGAAATAGCTTGCCTCCAGAAACTCTATGAACAGTGCTCAGGCCTTCTGTTCGTAGGGTCGCTATGAGTCGTCTACAACTTGAATGCACCTAACAACAACAACAACAACACCACTCATAACCCATGAGGAGCTTTGGTGGCTTAGTGGCAAGAAGCCAAAAAGCACACAGTCCAAGGCCATCAGCTGCTCCATGGGAGAAGGCTGGGCAACCTCCTCCCATGCAATTAACTGCCTCTGAAAACCCAGTAGGGGCTCAGCTATGAGTCAGTTCTGACTCGAGGGTACAAAACAACAATGTAACCCTTTACAAAGTCAGTAACGGGTTGGACCTGACTCACTGGCAAACAGTAACAACATCACAACACTCACAAGACTTGTGAGTTCTTATTCTAGGAAAAGTAAAGGGTTAGTTAGAGAGAAGAAGATTCTCAATGAGATGGATGGACACATACCTACTAGAATGAACCTGAGCATAACAGAGGTCATGAGACGGCACAGGACAGAGTGAGGTTCAGATCTTTTGTTCAGAGGGTCACTGTGAGTCATCTTTGAGTCAATGGTGCCTAAAACCATTTCCTACTGTACCAACAAAGAGCAGCTCTTAGGAAAAAGAGATGCATAATATTGAGAGAGAGAGTTTCATTCTGAAACCGAAACTTTTAAAGAGCTCATTTATAATCTGTAGAGGATGGTAGAATATGGAGGTATGTCTCACGTTAATAGGAAATAGACATGAATTCAAATTCACACCTTATTTCTGAATATGAAAAGGAAATCTACTGAAAGATAAGAGGGATTGTGCAGGGGGGGAAAAATTACCCCCAGAAGAAGTCACTAATATATTATTTCTGATTTGGAGGGTTTTTTAGGATCTGATATTTTATCTTTTTAAAGTCCATCTGGAAAAGTTTCTTTGCTTTGCAAAATTAATGTTTGGATGATAAAAAAAAAAAAGTAAATCAAGCCATTAAATTTAGTCCCAGTGACGGGACAGAAATGAAAGCAGAGACCCTCATCTTTGGCATTTGTGAAAATGAAGAGATTGGAATCTTACCTCTATAATGTGGAATCTGCAAAGGTCCCACCCAGTCTCATGCTTTGTGGATTGACGATATAAAGCAATTACTTTGGAGAAGAGCATCAGGAAGGAGAACGAGGGGCTGGCAAGTAAAGGGCTGAATTTTGAACACATACTGTTTTCTGTTGTTTTAAAGATAGGAGAAAATCTTGCATGGTCTGTGACCATAAAGAGGTTCAATGAAGGAAATGAACCACATGATGGAAAAAACAGAGAGGATTCTAAATGTCAGCACAAATGACAGCAGTTGTGCAGGTCCCAAGAGTATCAATGGGGGTCAACAGGGGCTCTTGCCTCTCACCCTTCTCAGCTCACATTAATTAACATCCATCCACCCTGGAGTGGTCAGCAGATGCTGCCAGGCTTCTCCCTATGCCCCCAGGGGCCACAGTCTTGGTTGAGAACCAGCAGTCCTCCCAATAAAAGCTGATTTCACATACTTACTCCCCAGAAAGCATTTCTCAACTACCATGTGCCGATATATCCAGATAAAAGGGGCTAATGGAATGATCATTGTTCAAGCTTTTTCCAGCAGGAGTCAGCAATGGAAGGAGGGGTCTCCATGGATCAAGGTGTTTATGTTTATAATAAGCGATGGAGGAGGGAATACTCCTGGCATTTGAGTATTTTCAGCTCCAATCTTGGAACTCCACATCAATACTACTGGATGACCTAGCTCACGCCAGAGTCCTCTCAGAAGCCCACGTGGCACCGTGTGCTGTTTCTCTCAGTCCAGCTCTTTGCTGAATCTCCAAGAGGAATATGGAATTGTGATCTTCACATTCTCCTCAGCTCTCATTTCCTTAGTCTTTAGACCTTGACCTAACACTGCCCCATTTTGATGGCCCAAATGCACCCATTTTTCCAACTTATTGACTCAACTTCTCCCACTGGACTATCTCTTCTACGTGCCCCATGAGTGTCGAAGTTCCTGGAATCCCAGATAAATAAAGGAGACTTCCACAGCACAGACACACACTAGGACCACGCATGAACTTTCCAGTTAAGGGAGCACCTCTCTCAAGTGGAGAAGGGCTTATATTTACTTAAGTATTGCTGCAATCCTCCACAGGAATCGTAAATCACTGCCACTCTCTCCAGTCTAATTGCTGCTGGCTTAACTGGTGGTGATTTTATCTCCCACATACCAGCTTCTCTTGGGACATGCTGGGTGGCGCAAAGGGTTACTGTGGTCAGCTTCTGACTGAAAGTCTGGTGTTCTAGTCTACCCAGAGGGGCCTCAAAACAAAGCCCTGGGAATCTGCATTCCAAACACCAGCCACTGGGGCTGCTATCCAGTTTGGGAAACTGTGTGGAGCAGTTGAATTCTACAAAGAGCACTTCCATAACGTGATTGCTGTCGTGTAATAGCCCAGGCATGGAGCGTCTGGAGTCTTCGAAGAAGATGTGAACAGGGACATTCCCAGTGGAACACAATCAATAGTGCACTACACTGGGAAAAATCAGCTTTGAAGAACCTCTCCAAAGTGCTGAGGAGCAAGGATGCTAGTTTAAAGACTATGGAAAAGAAAATATGAGACGTGGATTACATTGGGTGTAATTTGAATGACTGAAAAAAAAATAAAGGAAAAGAATATTAAATCTTTAAGAATCTACAAAGGCTGCATGGAGACAACCGTATCTGACCTTTACCAACTTCACAAACGAGAACTGTCCCCACTAAGAACATCAAAAAACACAAAATCAATTGCAATGAAATTTTGGGATTCATCAGGATCCTATCCCCCTACAAATCAGTAACCTTGTCATCTGACCTGTTAATTCTGGGTTCACCAGACCATTTAACCACTAAGTCAAGAGTAACCTCCAGCCTGTTGCCTGACCCATGAATTTTTGGATTTACAAGCCCCCACAATTGTGTAAGCAATTTTCTTAAAATAAATACATAATTTTATGTGTGTGTGTGTGTGTGTGTGTGTGTGTAAAACAAAAACCACAACAAAAAACATGAGCCACTGAAAACTCTGTGGAGTCAAGTTCTGCTGTGGCATGAGTTGAAATCCGTAAGTTAGTCTATGCCTTAGAATCAACTCAAAGAACACTGGCTTTTTTGTCTGTTTGCTTTCTTTGACAGTATCCGTTCTAATGGACTAATTGCTACTAAAGCATCACTCATCATCAAATATCAGCATTGCCAAAAATTGCAATCTCATCACTCTCTTCATTTCTCCTTCTCCTCTTCTCATCCTCCTCCTCCTTCCTCTTCTTCCTCTTCCTCCTTCTTCTCTCTTTCTTTCTCTCTCTCTCTCTCTATCTCTATCTCTATCTCTATCTCTCCTGTTAATTTACAACTCAGAACTATCAGAACTAATCTTTTGCTGGGTTTCCCAAGATCATCAATTAAATGAGAAGAAACTTCCCATCCCATCTTCTTCCCTTGCAGCTGCTGGTAGGTTGAACCATAAGAGACTTGGCTTTTAGGCATAAAGATACAACTCCTTAGGCACTACACAGAGGGAGCTCTGGTGGCCTATTGGCAAGAAGCTGCGCTGCTAGCCTGAAAGTATGTGGTTCGAGGCCACTAGCTGCGCCGTGGGAAGTGGATAGGCAATCTCCTCCCATGCGATTACCTGCCTCTGAAAACCCATCAGAGGGTCAGCTATGAGTCGATTCCAGCCAACTCTATGTTGCACAACAACAGGCACTATGAGGGGAGCTCTGGTGGCCTAGTGGTAAGAAGCTGCACTACAATCCCCAACAGCATGCAGTTAGAATCCAGCAGTTGTTCAGCAGGAGAACAATGGGTGATTCCTCCCGTGTAATTTACTGCTTCTGAAAGAGTTGGTTCCAACTGGACAGCACACAACAACAAAAACAACAGGATGCACCAGGCTACCAGAGTTCCCTTCCTCATCCGTGTATTTTAGGTGCCACAAAGTTGACTGCAACTCATAGTGACCCTCTGAGCAACAGATCAAAAACGTGCCCTATCCTGTGCTGTCCTCACGATCTCAGCCAAGTTCAAGATTATTGTTACAGTCACTATGTCAATCCATTTCTTTGAGGATTGTCCTCGCCTTCACTGACCCTCCATCTTTCCCGGCATGATACCTCCCTTCCTCCAAGGATGGGCCCTTCCTCATAGCATGTCCATTCATGTCTCTAAGAAGCATTCTGGTTGCACTTCCTTCAAGATAGACTTCATTTACAAAATCATTGCTCCTGCGTGCTGCATAGTATTCTACTGTGTGAATGTACAATAACTTCTCAATCCATTCATTTATGGTTGGACATCTGGGCTATTTCCATGTTGTTGTAATGGTGAATAATGCTGCTATGAACATTGGTGTACAAATCTCTGTTTATGCCTTAGTTCTCATTTTCTCCGGGTATATTCCAAGCAGTGGAATAGCTGGGTCATACGGAATTTCTATGTTTAGCTTTGTGAGGAAACATTAAACTGCCTCCCAGAATGGTTGTACCATTTCACAATCCCACCAACAATGTATAAGAGTTCCTTTCTTGCCACATCCTCTCTAACATGTAGTGCTTCCCACCCTGTTAAACTTTGTCACTGTCACTGACTGAAGAGCATTATGCTGAGTGAGCTAACTCAGTCCAATAAGGACAAATATTGTACAAAACCATCACTGTAGAATGAGTATAATGATCCAAGGGAGTAGGGTGGAAGCAAAGGGATGAGGAAGTGCAGAGGGAGGGGGTAATTAATCATGGGGTTGTACAATTTGATGGGTGGGGGGTGAGGGAAATGTGAAGAATCTGTCTGGAAAACAATGTATTTGAATTTTGTAAATAAACAGGATAGACTTCTTTGTTCTTTTGGTAGCTTATGGGATATTTAGAACTCTTTGCCAACACCATAATTCAAAGACATCAGTTTTTCTTAAGTCATGTTTATTTGTTTCCCAATATCATCCATACTCTTCCTAAAATCAAGTCTCTACTGTGACACAGATGTGTCAGATGCGTTAATGGTTGGCTACCCAATGCGGACAGAGAGTGAGTGGAGCTCCCGGATTGAACAAGCGTGGAAGGAGGAGTGGCATCCACTTCCATAATAGCTTGCCTCCAGAAACCCTATGAACCTGGAGAGAGGATGAAAGGCACCCAAGCGTCAAGGACTCTCCTTCATAGGGTCACTATGAGTTGCCTGCAACTCGGCGGCACTTAACAACAATAACAACAACAACTTTGATGCTAGTTGCCATGTTTTTGTACCTGTTCAAACATTCCTCCCATAATACTTCACTCCTTCTCTGCATCTTCCATTTCTCTCAAATCTTTCCCACCAGTATTTAGAAGTTGCAACATTTCCTGAGAAAAACCAAACTGTCTCGTATCCTAAAGCTCTTGCCAAAGCTCTGGAGGCCAAAGGCACATAGTTCGAGGCCACCAGCTGCTCCGCGGGAGAAGGTTGGGCAATCTCCTTCCATGCAATTAGCTGCCTCTGAAAACCCACTGGACGATCAACTATGGGTCGGTTCCGACTCAACAACAAACTCATAGAAAAGTAGCAGACTCAGGACCAAAGCTCTTGCCAGCTTTGCAAATAATTAATAATAAACTCTTGCTCCCTATACACCGTGTCCACTTAACTCCCTCCATGTTCCTCTATAGTGCTTATTACACCATGTTATTGGGGGAGTTGTTGTTGTTGTTGATTGTTGTTGAGTAGAGCATGACTCATAGCAACTCTATGAACAAAGGGCCTGAAGCCTTTCTAAAGTTCATAGAGTTTTCAGAGGTGTGTTATTTGGGGAGTATATTTCTTTCTTCATCATCTGTCTATATGATGAAAGGCAAGGCACAAAGAAATGGTACAACGAGAAATCTCTTTTTTAAAAAAATCAGAACAAAACCCCAATCCAAACCCCACTCGCAAGGAGTCTGTTCTGAATTACAGTGGCCATGCAGAATGAAGGGGAACTGTCTGTATGATTTCTCAAGATTGCAAATCATGATGAAAACAGACCGCCATGGAAACACCCTTTCTCTGTGGAGCAGCTGGCAATTTTAAATTACTCATATTTTTTTCTGATTAGCAATTGAATGCTTTAACTATTGTGCTGCCAGTGAAACTTAAAGAAAAATGTACCATTCTTCCCTAGATTCTCTTTAACTAGTTTCTAGTATAAGAAAAATGATACACAAGTATAAATAACTGTGTGTTTAATATATAACCATGTGCCCATCTCATTCTCATTGACATTGATTTGAAATAGACTCAAAGCTGACCTGCCAGTGGGTTTCTGAGGTTGTAATTCACATGGCAGGAAATGTCTCATCTTTCTCCCTCACAGATATAGGTGGATTCGAACTACAAGAGCTGTACAGCCTTTGGATTTGCAGCTCAATTCCTTACGTTCTAGGCTACCAGAGCTCTCTATGTACATACATGTGTGTAATACACGTATGTATGCATATGGTGAAGGATCTATGCTAGAAAGATACAAAACTAAAGCTAATTAGACGTGTAAACACAGGAGAAAGCATGGATAGTGGTAGAGAGTCAAGGAACAGTATGAAATGGCAATTTACCCTTGAAGTATATAGAGAAAGTTTAGATATATGAAATATATACATTTCTGTGTGGTAGGACTGTCATTTTTGTCCCATTCAATGCAGCTAGTGCCTAGACCAGTGCTGAGAACATAAAAGGCACTCAATTAATATGGATGGATGGACCTTTCATGAAATCAGCATAACAAAATTCTCCCATGACAAACTATGAAACAAAGCTCTTCTTTCTTCATCTCTACTTCTAAAGAATCAATGATTATCTTCCTTGTTGCTTGTTATTGTTATTGATTGCCTTCGAGTCGAGCACGACTCATAGTGACCCTATGAAACAAAGACCTGAAGCCTTTCTATAACTATCATCATTTCTCAAAGTTCATAGAGTTTCTGAAGGTGTATGGTTTAGAAAGTGGATGCCACTCCTTGTGCCATTAGGGTGTCAAATGCTGTAACAGCTACCCTTCTTTCTTACCTGTAGTATGAAAATGTCAACAAATAAACCCTTTTCTGGATACTTAATTCTTCTAAACACCATCCATAATGTGGGTGTTTCCTCTACCCCTCAATTCACACTATCTTTTTAAAAATTATTATCATTAATTTTAATGAAAACTTACAGAGATTTTGGATTTCCATTCATTTCAATGCACACTCTCAGTCCGTCCTAATTTTGTCACACATCAAAACCCACATATGTATTAAGGCTCTTCATTCTTCAGCCATCCTTGTATGATGGTATATTCATAAATAACATCAGAGCCCATTCCCAGTCATACTAGTCAACAATGAGAGATGAAGATTCCGAATCCTATGGGCAATAGAGAGGGCACTTCTCTTCTAAGACTACATTAATTATCACATGCATGTTGTATAAAAACATAGTATCTCCATTTATGTTCACAAGAACAATGACTTCCAGACTTTGTAAATACTCATTAACTGTAAACTACAGAAGATTTATCTTCCAATTTTAAGACTCTGGTGGTCAAACAACAGCATTCCAGACAGCCAAGGTGCAGGTTAAGTAGGTAGGTGAAGGAAAGAAGGAACATTGATAACACTGATTCACTGTCTCCCCGCTATTAAGTCACTTCTGGCATACAGCGAGCCTCTGCTGAGTTTCAAATCGCACAAGAGGAGATTGGTCAACCTCCCATGGAGCTACTGTTGGATTTGAACCACCAGAGAGGTGCTGTTAGGGGTTAGCAATGCAACTCCCTACAGACTACGCCACCAGAGCTATGCGATATCTAAATAAAAACATAAAATACATGCAATCTAACAAAACCCTGTAAATTGTTTCTAAAATATACTGTAACTAGTCTATTGTCTAATTGTTGTTAAATGCAGTCAAGTTGTAGGCATCTCACAGCGAACCTATGAACTTTCTTCCTTTCTCCAAGTTCATAGGGTTTCCGGAGGCAAGCTATTTTGGAAGTGGATGCCACTCCTGCTTCCAAGCTTGGTTAATCGGGGAACTCCTCCAAACACTGCCCACCATGGGTAACCATTCTCACATTTGGCACATCAGTATCACAGCCACCATGAGTTATGAGTTACATCTGTACAGCAATTCGACAGAGTAGTGTGATACCACCCGCATTTATGAGTAACAATTTTAATGAGTCAAAACAAACCTCAGGCACTGTTCTACAACAATTTATCTCCATTATGAAGCCGAATGCTTCAACTTATTTCCTTCTCCAACAGGATGTACCCACGGTCTCATGATAACTCACAGCTACTAGTTATTTATGCTACTTGGTACTCTTGAAAAGCACAATAGAGACAATATTCTCTATACTAAATATATTTATTTAAGCGCTGCTGTTGTGGAGTTAATCTTATTTCAGTTGATAAGATCCTTGATTTGAAGGGGAAAAGTAACATTTAAATATTTACAGTGTGATTATTCCAATCATCCAAGGAAATATTTCTGTTAAGAGGAAACGGTAAGAAATGCCACACTGGTAGCTTCAAGGTGGTAATAGTCAATGCTCACTGTTATGCTTGAATTTACTGCCAGGTCTCAGTCATTTGGAGACCTGATTAAAACTATAAATAGAAAGCCACTATCTGGCACTTTAATCAAAATATTCCTTTTAATACTACCTTATAGCTTCTAAAATCAAAAGGCCCCTAATAAGAAAAAAAGCAATCTGGGAAGATAATTTACCAAAGGAAAACTACTTGGCCTCCATTCTGCACCAAAGATGTTTACTCTCCAAAGCTGTTAATGTTAAAGCACTTAAATTAGAATTGTGTAAATTTGATAACGATGAAGTGTCACCTTCAGCTATGAGAAAGCTCACACACCTTTTTTTGTTTGTTTATGTACCAAATCAATCTAACAGTGATTGTTACATAATCAATATATTTTCTTCTAAATCCCTATGTTCAGAAAACTTGTGCTGGCGAACTAGGGACTCCTTTAGTTCAGCCTTTTACAGGACATTGTAAGGAGGTTGGTGATGCACCATTTATACAAAGAATGAAAGTCAGGCAGACAGAAAGCCTTCTTAAAGCACCCCGAGACATAGTTACATTTCTCAACATTGACTGAATAGTTCTCTCTTGTGCCTCCTTTTTCCAGAACAAGCAAATAAACAAAACAAGAAAACGCTCCTAAATCTCAAAACTTAAAGAGTGCAGAAATTATGAGGATGGCACCAGATAGGGCAAAGTTTCCAATCTGCTGCTCACAGAGTCGCGATGAATGTTACTCAGCTCAGCTGGCTCCTACCAACACTAACATGCCTCATTTCTGTTGAAAAAAAAAAAAAAATAGCAGCCGGATTAAAAGTAGATGATCAAATGCAGCACATTAAAAATGCTAAGATTCCAAGTGAACTACAATTGGAGGAGGACAGAGAAAACGCCTGCATAATGAGTGGAAAGCCGTTTACACCACGCCATCACTCACCATGGAGTATTTATATATGTTACTTACATTTCCAAATGTCTTCGGTCTATTTGTTTTCATTAAGGCAGGAGGTGAGTTGATTTTCCTAGACCAAGAGAAAAACAAAAATCAGCCCTGCAACTGTTTATAAGGAGCAACAGCTACCCAGTTGGAAATTAAGACAACTTTTCCTTCTCAACATGAGTTACCAAACCACATCCAATCCAGATTAACCAGCTTGGCATTCCGTTAACAACTTTTAGAAAACAAAGGGAAGTGAAATGCTAGTGACCAACCAGAGTAAAGGGCAAAGATAGATGACTGACTGTGCTAGAGAAAGAAATGTTGCAAATGAGACGGAATCTATGCACATTTTCAGTTTGTGATGATCCCAACATCTACTGTTTCTAACTCAGTAAACCGGACTCTGGTGCTAAGGAATTCTGCTGCCAAGCCAGACGTCCATGGCTTGAATCCACCAGCTTCTCCAGAGGAAAAAGATCTCTTCTTGTTCTACTTACCACCTCTGCAAACCCACTGAAGCGTCAGTTCCAACTTCATGCACGGTACACAACAGCAATTCTAATTTAGTAGTTAATTCTCTTCTTCTAATACATATGTTGTTGTTATATACTGTCCAGGCACTTGCAACTCCCAGCGGCTCTATGCACAACAGCTCTGAACCTTGCTTTTTCTTGAGCCAATTTCATCATCTCTGACACACCTAACCCCATTACGCCAGTCACTGAATCAACCCGTCTCATCGAGGGTCTTCCTCTCCTGCGCTGTCCCTCCACTCTCCCAAGCATAATGTCCCCCTCCCAGCACTGGTCCCTCCTTACAACATGTC
>NW_006399761.1:11478694-11484479 GCF_000299155.1 Elephantulus edwardii
TGGAAGTTAGAGATGAAATCCAAGGGAACTAAGAAGTAAAAGTGGAATCAAACTCCTGCGCTAAGTCAATGAGCCAAGCAATGCTCTAACATGTGGCAGAGAGACAACAGGTTGCAGAATAGACCTTCACTGCAGTTCCTTGAAGTTTCCTGACTTCTAGTGTGGTCATGGTCAGGAATCTATCAAGACTGGCCCTTTAATTATCCAATATCTGTCTCGGACAGTGGGCCAAAGATTTCTGGGGGACTGCACATCTTTTCCTCCACTTCCTACACACTGTCACCTAAACCCTTCTCTGTACTCTCCTAGGAACTTCTCTCTGTTTTAATAGATACCACTGTTGCCACTGCAGCTACCATACGGGCTTAGAATAGTCTCCCACATAAAGAAGTCATAAGCCAGGAATAGAACAAGTGAGTCCTTGTGAGGCAGGTAGATAAACACACTTCCTCTTGTCTTCTTTAACCCGGATAGTCTCAACTCTCACCGGCAGCTTTTCAACAACACAGTTTGCCCTATCTTGTGCCAAATACCTGGAAGTCACACCCATTCTCATGCCTATTTTTCCTTGTCATGTGCTCCCCCTGAGTCCCAGGTGTCTCTTAGCTCCATCTCGGTTGGGTATGTTGTGAGTTATTTGTTAAAAGGAGCTCTGAGGGCTTAATGGTAAGGAACTGTGATATCAATCCAAAAGTAAACAGTTCAAATCCACCCTCTGCTCCATGGGAGCAAAATGGGTATTCTCTTCCCATGAGATTTACTGCCTCTGAAAATGCACAAAAGTTAAAGTACGGATCAACTTCAAATCAGTGGTACTCAGCTATAACACAACAGCCATCTTCGAAAAAGGACATCATGCTTGGAAAAACAGAGAGTCAATGAAGGAAACAAAGACTCTCGATGAGAGGGATTGGACTGGTAATTGCAGCAATGGGTTGAAGAATACCAGATATGATGAGGCTGGTACTTGATAAGACAGGGTTCAGATTTATTGCTTATAGGGTTGTACTCGACTTGAAAGTACCTGACAACAACAATTTAAAGTTGCATTTACAGTGACAGCACATTCCTTCTCATAGGATGTTTGACTGCTATCCAAAAGTATTAATAAAGAGCTTCCATTTCCCCTCAGAAAGCTCTGAAAGGTGCAGCTGCATTTGCTTCCTACTTTAATATTGAGCATTAGAGTTGCATCTACCTGTCATATTTTCCTGGAACTAAAGGCCTCCTGAGCTCTCGTGGTAGAATTCTTAGCAAGTTACATGGCTAATCCACAGGTTGACCCAAAGGCCACACTTCTCCTGTGGTTCACTTCCACTGGCAGTTCCTTGCAAGAAAGACAGGCAGACTCCACCTCTTAGAACAATGGAAAGCCAGAGAAAGGTGAGCTGAAGAGTTTTCTTTTTGTTTTTCCTCTACGTCCTGTCTTCAGTCTGGAGTTCTATCTCTGAATTTTGAGACACTCAGTCAAAGGTCTATTCTAAGCTCTTTATCCAAATTTCCTGTGTTTGAGGGTCCAGGTGAAAACCAATTATTTACATGGAGATACACTACTTCCAAGGTGACAATCAAACCCAATTACATTAAACTCCAAGTTAAGTCAACTACTGTGAAGAAGGCAGATGTATGAAGAGCCACTAGCATTAGCATCTTCTAACAGCTTTCTAGAGAACGACTTTCTTATGACACAATTAACAACTATGTTTGTTGTCTTTCCAGAAGACAACAACTCCAGAGGGATAAACCGTGAAACACATTCACATAACATAATAATAATGCTTTAAGCTTATACATAAATAATAGAGTTGAATAAGTGTATACTCTTAAAACAGAAAACTTACTGCCCTCATGTCAGAAGCAAACTGTAGCAGGTTTCTGAGTCTGTTTTGGGGGCGTGAGGAGTTAAAAATGCCTAAGATGTGTGTGCTCTTGAGTATGATAATTCCCCTGAAATAAAGCTAACCAATTTCTTTTTAAAATAGATAAACAATTAGGTAATCAATTTGGCTGCAGGATTTACCATAAACCATAAGGGGAGATATCTTCAACTCATTGATAGCAAATTAAAATACAGAAGGGAGTAAGTTCATGAGAAGATAATTCAGGGTTATTGCAAAAGATAGTATTTCATCTATCCTGAAACTCAAAGACCTTTATAGTAAAAAAATAGTCAAGAATCAAACACTTGGAAATAAGCCCTAGGGTGCCAAATAGGTTTCCTCACAAGAACAAACATGCAATGGAAGGAATCCAGACTCAAAGTCTTGCAATAATATGTTGGAGATAACACAGAGAGTTGTATTCTTAATCCAAAGGTGATGTGTCCCTGGTGGTTTGAATCCACCGTGGCTCTATGGAAGGAAAAGGGGCAATTCTCTTCTTTGTGATTTATCATCTTGGAAACCCAGTGAAGGGGCACCTCTGAGTCAATTCTAATTCCAGAGCAATGAGAAAAATTATATTTAAGCTTATTCTTCCTCACATGCCCAGAATACAACAAGTCTCAAAGACAGATGTCTGTGAGCTCCATTCAGGGCATAGGCATAGGCCTTGTTTAGCTGGTTGATTATGAGTTTACAGACAGTTCAAGAAGGATGACAAAAAGACATATTGGTGCCTGTGACAAGTCGATGCTCTCTGGGGGTTTTGTGTTGGTTCATGAGTGGAAGCAGTTGTTACTGGTGTCTGGGGTAGCATGAAATCATTACGTGCAAAAGAACTCTCAGAACTTGTTGATTCTGAGTCATAATATTAGAGGCAGAATTGAGTAAGTCAGTTATGAGCCTGGGTGGAAAACATGTTTAAAGCAGGTACCAATGGGAGAAGAAAGTTCTGAAAAAGCAAGTTAAGAGTTAGAAGGCAAAGGTCAAACGACCTTTGGGCAAGACCCCGCCCTACCCAATCAGAGGCAGGAAACCAATAACATTAAAACAAAATACCCCAGGATCTTGACATGCATCATAGAAGGTGCCCTGGGAAGCAGCCCGATTTGTATTATACACACAAGAGTGATGTCAAAAACAACAGCCCAAAATCACCCATCAAATTCTGAACTTTCCATGACATCGCTTTGGCCCAGAACCAAGTCAGGGAGCACGTCAAGATACTGAGAGCAAGCCAACAATATTAAGCCACATCACAGGTGGCAAAGGGTCTTTTCTCCACTTTGCTTTCAGAGAAAGGACCTATCTCGCCCTTTGGGATGTTGCATTGCTTTCACCTCCGTTCCTGTCTCCTTGTCTTTCTCCTTAGCTGTGAACTCTAAGAAGGACTTCGCCAACGCTGGGGTTATTTTGAGACGCACAAGCAACCGAAGAAAGGCTGGACCAGACAGACCTACAGCAGGCAATTCATAACCGACCACCGTTTATTTGTTTTGCACACAGTTCAATTCTTTGTCCGGCCAAGGGAGGCTGACCCACGGCATTCACCATTCAGTTACAATCACATGAAAAGAGTTTCTATGTTAAGTCAACTGGAGAGAAAGAGATTGAACCTGGAGTGAAATCCCCAGTGTTTCAGCTTATTAAAGCAACTTCCTTTTAACTATACTTATAGGTAAGTGTTTGACTATTGTTCTTGTTGTTGTTGTTAAGTGTCATCAAGTCATAGAGAACTCATAGTGACCCTCTAAATGAAAGACCTGAGCACTGTTCATTCAGTTTCCCGAGGCAAGTCATTTCGGAAGTGGATGCCACTCCTGCTTCCAAGCTTGTTTTAATCGGGAGGCTCCACCTAACACTGTCCACGATGGGTAACCATTATCACATTTGACACATCAGTGTCACAGTGTTTAGCATCACAGCAACCACGAGTTACCTCTGGACAGCAATACACAGACCAGTGCTATACCACCGTTTGACTATTAGATGAAGATATTACTTCAGACACACCCAGAGGCACCTCAGCAGACAGACTGGGGCTCTGTTTCTGCACGACTGTACCCATGAGAGCTGTGTGGAGAAGTTCCACTCTGTCTTGCTGGAGATCTCATGAGTCAGAACAGACTCACAAACAACCAGCACCAGCTGTATTTTCTTTGAAAGATGCTATTAATGCTGCCTTAAATGATAATTAGTCAGGCACATCTGTCAGAGCCCAGACTGCCCTGCCAGCCATTATGTGGATCAGATAGTCTAGACAGAACTAGTAAATCAGGCCTTCTGACGTGTTTGCCATAAAAAAAAAATTAAATTATACTCTTTGCAATTAATTTCTCCATACTCCCTGACCAGAATTCATGGTAGGCAAAATCTGACTTTTATTAATGGTGCTCCATTCACCTGCAACTTCATTAATAATGGGGAAAAGTTAGAATCTTGACTCTCCGTAGATAAGAGCAGTTTCTGTTGTAAAAATGAATAAAATAAAGCAATATCCCATGAGGTGGATGGTAAAGACAGAGGGGGTGGGGAGTGGCGGGGAAAACATAATAAAAGGGGGGGGGAAGGAATTTGAGATGCTAAAAGATGTGAAATACTTGTTTTGTAGAAAATTAGACATTATTGAAAGACACGGGAGAAAACAATTTAAAAATAGAAAGCTTTATCATTTTTATGGATAGAAAGATTCAACATCACAAAGATATCAATTCTCCCCCAAATTATCAAATCAATAAGGCCAATGCAACTGCAAACAAAATATCACTACATTATAATTAAATTTGACAAGCTACTTTTAAAATTTACTGAGAATAATAAGATGCCAGCAACAGAAAATATAGTTCTGAAGCAAATCAAAGCAGAGTGATCTGCCCAAATAATATCAAGATTTATTATAAAACAATGAGAATGGTAGTATTGTGAGTAAAAAAAAATCTATAAAAACAAAACATATCAGAAAGGAGTGCCTCTATGTTTCCCATTTACACAAATGATATCCTGAGGTTTATCTACGTTCACAAAACCTTGCTTGCTGAAACCAAGGAGGACCTGAAGCACTTGCTGCAGAAGGTCAAGGATTGTGGTCTTCAATATGGATCGAAGCTCATCATCAAGACAAAGATTCTCACCACTGGGCCAACTGCCGCCATGATAGATGGAGAAGAGATTGAAGCTTGCTCAGCTCCACAATCAACACTCTTGGCACTAGCAGTCAGGAAATCAAAAGACGAATTGCACTGGGAAAATCTGCTGTCAGGAACCTTTCCAGAGTACTGAGAAGCAATGATTATCAGTCTAGAGACTAAGGTGTGCCTGATCCAGTCCATGGCCTTTGTAATTACTTGCTATGTATGGCAGAAGAACTGATGCCTTTGAGTTATGGTGCTGGAGAAGAGTCTTGAACATACCATGCACCACCAAGAAAACTAATAGGTCTGTCTTGGAGAGAGTGAAACAAAGTTTCTCCTTGGAAGCTAGGATTTTGAAGCTCCATCTCATATACTTTGGGCATATGGCCAGGAGGGACCAATCCATGGAGAAGAACATCATGTTTGGAAGGGTGAAAGGATAGAGCAGCAGAGGAAGACCTCAGATGAGATGGATTGATGCAGTAACTGGAGCAATGGAAATAGGTCTGAGTCAGTGAGACTGGCTCAGGACAGGGCCGACTTCAGAGCTGTTGTACATGGGGTCGCTATGAGTTGCAGGTGATTCAACAGCACACCAAAAAAACAACCCAGACTTACTTCTTGTTGCTGTAGTTGTTAGGTGCTGTCAAGTCACCTACGATTCATAGCAACCCTGTGTACAACAGCCCTAAACCCTGCTCTATCCTGTGCCAAAATATTGTCTCTGACACACCTATCCCCATTACCGCAGTCACTGAATCAATCCATCTTATC
>NW_006399761.1:11487845-11509975 GCF_000299155.1 Elephantulus edwardii
GGGATTCCCATTCTTCTCAGAGTCAGCCATAGTTTGTTATGATCTACACAGTCAAATGCCTTTGCATAGTCAATGAAACACAGATAGACATTCCTCTGGGATTCCCTGCTTTCAGCCAAGACCCATCTAACATCAGCTATAATATCTCTAGGTTTTTTTTAAACTTTACTAGTTATCCTTCTATTTTTATAATAATGGTTATGCAGTGTTTGTCTTTATGAAACTGAGTTAGTTCACTCAGCATAATGCTTTTCACCCTCTCCAAGTTATGCAGTAATTTTTTAAATAGTTGCTCCTGAGTGCTGCATAGTATTCCATTGTGCGGATATGCCACAAGTTCTCAATCTATTGAGTTGAAGTTAGACATTTGGGCTGTTTCCATGTTCTTGTGATTGTGAATAATGCTGCTATAAACACTGGTGTATAAACCACCATTTGTGTCCTTTTCATAATGCAGAATGTTGATGAGTCTTCCTCTTAGTCCTAGTGTACGTCTTGTTTGCTATTGAGTGCTACAACTTATAGAAATCCTAGTACAACAGCTCTGAACTCTTCCCTGTACTGAGCCAGTCTCAATGTCTCTGACATGTCTACCCCCATTTCCCCAGTTACTCTGTCAATCCATCTCATTCAGGGTCTTTCTCTCTTGCACTGTCCCTCCACCCTCCCAAGCATGATGTCATAACCATTATCACATGGAGCATGAGTAAAAACAAGGCTTGGGCCTTGTTACCTGTGCTATTGATAGTGTCAAGACAACTCTGTGGATTATTAAAAATTAAGGATAATCATATGAAGAATGAGAAAATTCCAGAACATTATATTGTATTTCTGTGGAAGCTACATATAGAGCAGAAGATAATCTTTTAAAGAGAATGAAGGCAGAAGGCATGCCACCTGGTTTAAAATCAGGACAGATACGTATCAGGGTGGTATCCTTCCATCGTATTTACTCCATGTGGATGTTGAACAAATAATCCAAAACCTGACCATATGAAGAAGGGTGCAGATGGGAGTAGGACTCATTAACAACTTATAGAATGAAGATGACACAATCTAGCATGCTGAAAAAATTGGACATGAAGCATTTACTAACGACATTTAAAGACTAGAACTTTGAGTATGGATTAGACTAAATATAACTAAAATATAAGCAAAACAAAAAAAGTTCTCACAATTTAAAGACTGCAGATGGTAGTAAGAATTGAGGTCTCATTGACAGAGGAGTGACCTCTTCCACGATCACATTTTCAACTCTTCAAATAAACTAAGCCCAAGGCTCATCTTCAGGAAGCTCTGGTGGCCTAGTGGCAAGAAGCTGCACTGCCATTTCAAAGGATGTGGTTCTAATCCACCCGCTGCTTTACAGGAGAAGGATGGTCAATCTCCTCCCATTCGATTACTGCCTCTGAAAACCTGCCGGAGGGTCAGCTATGATTCATTTTCTCTTACAGCACAAATCAAAGTACATTTGACACATCCTTAGACACTTTTAATATGAGATAATATATTGGGGACTTTTTTATGTTTTATTCATTAATGTTGGTTATATGTTTTCCAGAATTTAAAAGAACATTTGGTAAGATTAGGGAAGGCCACCAACTGGTGACCTAGTGGATAAGAAGTTGCACTGCCAACCTAAAGGCAGGTGGTTTGAATCCACCTGTCTCCTCCTCAGCAGAGAGACAGATGAACAGTCTCCTCCAGTGCAATGTGCAGCCTCTGAAAACCCACTGGAAAATCAGCTCTGAGTGAGTTCCGACTAGACAGCGATGACATGAGTTTGTTGACTCTAGTAACTTCTCAGTTTCTAACTCCTCAGTTCTTATATTGCTGAAATTTCTCTTAGTTGCCAATAACAGAACCTTCACCTCAAAGAAGCATAAGCTTGCTCTTAAGTAGAAGTAACAATTAAAAAGCCTAGCTCTTTTTCTAGAGTTTCAAAAAGTCACATAAATGTGACCTCTCTCAATTTTCACTGTTCTCTGCTTTCATCTCATTCTTGGGCTCTTTGCAGGGACGAAATAGCTATTTTTGAGGGGACAGCATAAACTCCATTAATCCCAGAAGCAGAAGTGGGCCATAAAAATTCTTAGTTTTAGAAGCAGGCATTAAAAGCAGAATTAACTCGAAGGCACCGGGAAGTCTTAAGGGGCAAAAGTCTTATCAGATTAAAAGTAACCAATTAACTGAAGTTACGTGACACAGAGAGGGCAGAGGTGGGCAAAATAAGCCCACCAATTAGAAGACAAACCGCATGACTGATTTCCCGGCCCACCAACCATATTCCCAATCTCCCTACCCCAAACAGAAGCACCTGGGAAGGCCTTAAAAACAATTGCGCTCGGGAAATCGGGGCTCTCTCTCCCCATCTTTCCACTGAGGGAGAAGGCCCCACATGTGGAGAATTAAATGCGCTTTTTGTTTTTTCCATATGTGTAAGAGCTCCTTTCAGGCAGTGCTTTTGTGAGCACAACATTTTTATCTCCTCATCCCCATCCAGTCATGATGGCTGCATGGACATAATGTTCTGATGGCCCACATCTTAGGTTTGCACCCTCTCCTTAGCCAAGAAAGAGGTATATAAAGTTCTCCAGAGGAAAATGAGGTCTTAATAGTGAGAGAGGCATGAGTGGAATGTGCTGCATTAACAAACACTAGCTGTCCACTGCAAGAGAAATCCGTGCAACCCTCAGGGAAAAGAGATAAAGATAGCTGGGGTGCATCTTGCCATATGCAAATTCAAGAGTAACATAAAGAATTGTTTAGTAACAATGTCACTTCAAAGATTAAAATGCACCTGATTCAAGTCATGTTTTTTCCAATCATCTGCTGGGCATCTGAGAGCTGGACAGTAAGGAAGGATGACAGAAGAATTGATGCTTTTGAGCTGTGGTGTTGGAGAAGAGTGCAGAATATCTCATGGACTGCTGAAAGAACAAATGGGTATGTCTTAGAGAAGTGCAGTGAGAGTAGAGTACTCCTTGAAGGCAAGGATGGTTAAACTTCGTCTTAAATAATGTGTACATGTTGTTAGTAAGGTTATTTCCAGGAAAAGGGATATCATGCTCGGAAAGGTAGAGGATCAGCCAAAGAGAGGAAAGACTCTTGGCAAGATGGATTGATACAGTGACTGCAGCAATGGTCTCAAGTGCATCAGGGATGTTAAGGATGGCACAAGATAGGACAGGGTACAGAGCTGTTGTCCATAGAGTCACTATGAGTGATGCATGACTCAATGGTACCAAACAACAACACCCACAACCTGCATTATATATAAACTTTAAAATAACAACACATGCTTAGACTGGTGCAAAGTTTTCGAGATAACGCCTATCAATCTTAGCAAATCTGGATAGGGCAAACCAAAGCCTTTTCCTGGGCCTTACCACTAAGTTGTTGTTTGTGATGTTTTAGTGAAGATGCAGAAAAGGAGCTTAATCTCGGAATTTTGAGCTTGAAAAACAAAAATGGATAAGCCCACATTAAGCATAATGTTCCCTCTCTTGGGTTTGTTGTCTGCTTTTTTACATTAAAAATTTATGTGTGGTTCCTAAGAGAGCTACAGTAATTAGAGATGAAAAATCTTTACTTTTCAATGATTCCTAGCCTCCCATCTCTGTAGGATTTTATAGGAAACAGCTTTGACATATCATCAGCTGTAAATTACTTTAATGACTTCCCTACCACATTTAACTCCTACCTATGAAACTTATTTAATTTGCGCACCTCCTGAACACATAGACATCAATACCATTCAGAGATCGAGAAGAATCCCATTTGCCATAGTGCTTAAGGAAAATGAAATTCATCTATAAAAAATATTAGTCTTTTGAACACTCATCTCTGTATAATCTGATGTATTATGTGGCATCAATAGCATTTCCAATTTAGCAGTACTTTTCATGTGGTTAAGTGCTGCTGAGTCTCTAAGGAGGACAGAAGAAAAGGCCAAATGGTCCTGCAACATCTTCACAAGTATTGCCTTGCTTGAATCTGTTGTTATGGCCACTGTGTTGATCAGTATGGTTGAGGATCTTCCTGGTTTTTGCTGACTTTATTTCACCAACCATGATATCTTCCTCCAGGGACTTTCTCTCCCAATAACACGCTCTAAGTATGTGAGACAAAGTCTCATCAATCTTGTTTCTAAGGAGCATTCTGGGTACACATCTTACTAGACAAATTTGTCCCTCTGACAGCAGGTGGTCTAGTCAATACTCTTTGTCACAGTTATAATGGAAAGATACAGTTCTTCAATCTTCCCAATTCATTCTCCAGTCTGCACATGCACAGGAAACAAATGAACTTGGTTTCAGTTAGGCGCACCTCAAGCTTTAAGGTGACGTCTTTGCTCTTTAGCACTTTAAAGAGATCCGAGGTGGAAGATTGTCTTTTATAATATGTCCTTTCATTTGTTAACAGCTGCTTCTACAGGTACTAATTGTGGATTCTAGTAAAATTAAATTCTTTGCAATTTCATTCATTTCTCACTTGAACATGAGAATGCTTTTATCATGAGAACTGTGAATGCGAGTAAAATGAAACCCTTCACCATCTCAATCATTTCTCATTTTAGTATGAGAATGTCCAATTAGGAAAATATTAATAATGTGAGATGAGGATATTGTTGAAAAGTCATACATGCTAAAGTGTTCCAAATCTTCCTCATTTTGTCCATGAATTTACTCCTGATGCTCTACCACTCTACATACGGTCTAACTGCTGGTATTATTTTCTCAAGATTCTGATTGACTAGATACAGTGAAAGGATAAAACAGACACATAACTATGCTGCTTTTAAAGTATACAGGGGCTCCTTGCTCCATTGGAAAAGCTGCTTTAAGATAAAGACTGATGTTTTCAATGACTTCCTTTTACGTGGACTTAACATTCAACACCCGTGGAAGTTGTTATTGGCCATCAAGTTGGAATTGACTTGTAGCTGACCCTCCAGTGGGTTTTCAGAGACTATAAATCACACAGAACATTTTTCCTCTTTCTCCCAACGAGCACCTGGTGGATTTGAACTGTTCACTTTGGGGTTGACAGCGCAACTCCTTACCACTAAGCCGCCAGAGATCCTTATGGAAGCAGCAGTCAGATTGGACAAATTGGTTGTCAAAGAACCCTTGGAAGAGTGGAGGGACAACACAGGAGAGGAACACCCTGAATGAGATGAATTGACACAGTATCTAGAGTAATGGGGTAGATGTATCAGAAAGAGTGAGACTGGTTCAGGATAGGACAGAGTTCAGAGACAGTGTGTCACTATAAGGTCACTATAATTCACAGATGACTTGATGGCACATGACAGCAACAACATATCATGAACTGCCAAAAGAAGAAATAAACCTATCTTGGAAGAAGAGGAGACAAAGTGTTCCTAGAGGCTATAATGGTGAGACTTTATCTCACAACTTTTGGTATACTGTCAGAAAGGGCAAGTCCTTAGAAAACAAAATCACATTCAGAAAAGTAGATCAGCAAAGGAAAGGAAGGGCCTCAAAGAAATGAACTGACAAAGTGATTGAAACTTCAAAACAATTGGGATTAAATGGTGCAGGACTTCACTCTGCTGCCCATAGCATCGTGATGATGTAGTGAATACAGTGAATACTCAACAGCACGTAGCAACAATCTACCAACAACAGCTTGGGGCATAGAGTGTCATCACCAAGTGTCTAGAAGACAGAGCTGAAGACCAGGACCAGGGTAACCACCTAGTAACAAAAGGATGTGGCCAACACCCAGAGTCCAGAGGGCACAGGTCATTGCCCAGTCCTCAGAGATCAGTGGATCTTTTTCAAGCTATGAGAGCTAATGTAATTTGTTCTACAAGGTTTACACATGGTTAGTGCCTTTAATCACTTTACTAACTCCAAGTGCATCCATTTGTAATGGAAACATCAACACATTCCATGACTGTATTTAGAAAGGGGAAACTTGTACAAAAGTGCATACACAGTCACAGATGAAGGGGATTTTTTTTTTCCCAGAACAGGACATACCTAAAGGCTCACAAATATTTTAATTATATAATAAATATTTTAATTATATACTCCAGATGAAATTTTTGAAGCTGGAGTTAATGTGGTCCATTCACTACTCATCAACAACAACTACTTCAAAATTACAGCTATAGACATTCCATGTAAAAATCAGTGGTGGTGGTGGTGAGGTATCACCAAGATGTGTGTGACTCATAGCGACGCTATGAACAGATCTGCACCCTGTCCTATCCTGAACCATTCTTATCATCTCTGACACACTTGATCTCATCACTGCAGTCACTATGTTAGTCTATCTCGCTGAGAGTCTTCCTCTTTTTGCTGAACCTAGTAGGAAAGATAGACAAATTAATAGGTAGGTAGGTAGGTAGGTAGCCAGGAAGATAGATCAATGTGTGTGTGGGTATCAGCTCTTATTAAAAAGAATCAATACACCAATGTTCATAGCAGCATTATTCAACCATCGCAAGAACATGGAAACAGCCCAAATGTCCAACCACAAACGAATGGATTGAAAAATTATGGGACACACAATGGAATACTATGCAACACGCAAGAGCAATAACTTTGTAAATTATTACCTAACTTGGGAGGGACTGGAAAGCATTATGCTGAGTGAACTAACTCAATCTCATAAGGATAAATAGTGTATAAAACCATTATTATAGAATGAGTATAAGGATCCAGGAGAGGTGGGAGAGGCTGGAAGCAGAGGGATGTGGATGTGCAGGGGGAAGAGAGGATTAATCATTGGGTTGTACAATTTGATGGGAGGGTGAAGGAAATTGAAGGAATTTGTTCAAATTTGTATTTGAATTTTGTAAATAAACTAGTAGAAAAATTTAAAAGCTCAAAAAATATTGTTAAATTTTAAAAAATAAGCCCAAATATATCCAATTCACAATATAAACTCAATAGGCTACTACAAATTTTCTCAGAGGTTTATTAACCTCCTTTTTTTCATTTTTATGGTAATCATTTAAGCACCTTTCTATTAAACTTTCTCAAAAGAAGGATCTGTCTTTTAGTGGGAAATCTGTATTTCATCATAAGATGAAGCACAATGTCTTCAACATATTCTGCCCTACAGAAGTTTCCTTTTATCATGAATACTTAACCAGTAGAAGAGATAAGATGAGATTCCAAAAGAAAATATATTTCAGGCATGAGAGACCAAAGCTATACTAGGCTGAAAAGAATGAAAAATGAAATCTCCAGTTCCCTTGCAGAGGAGGGTATAATTTGCAAATGCTTGGCTAGCACTGAACTTGTCTTCCAGAGTCTGCTAACGTAGAAAGAAGAGTGAACTTATGTATCAGAAGGGAAATTGGCTGGCTCCAAGTTTAAGCAAACATTTAAAACCTGAGGCACTCCGCAATGTCTTGATTATCTGGATAACACACCTTTTAATCTCAAATAGAATCTTATGTGTTTCATAGCAAAGTATTTCCCATGTATCACGTTCATAATTCATTTTTCTTTATTCTCAGTTGATTGCATACATCGTGTTTCATTCATCTACACTGTACTTTTTTTTAAACTTTTTTTTTATTGTATTATTTTTACATGTACCGTCAAATCAGATCTGACTGGTACAGGAGGAGATTGCCCCCTCCTCCAGCAGAGCATCTGGTGGATTTGAACCGTGTACCTTTGGAATTGCAGTGTAGCGTCTTGCCACTAGGCCACCAGAGCTCCCTTTACACTGTACTTTTAAAGACCCGGCACCTAGGGTATCAGTAATATTTGTAAATAGTTCAGCTGAGAAAAGTCTAGTTTTCATTATAACTGGTTGTTATCTGCAACCTCTACGGCAGTGGCTCTTGGCAATTTGGGAGCTGTTCTTTTGAGAACTGGACAAAAGTAATACAGCATGTTGCTTAAAAACTACACATACAGGACTATTACAAATCCTTCCACGTTCATTCACGTTCCACACTACTTAGCACTGAGTCAATTCTAACTCATGGTAGTCCTCGCATGACGGAGAACACCTGTGCTCCAAAGGTTTTCAATAGCTCATTTGTAAGAAATGCAGCGCCAGGCCTTCCTTCCTAGCCACTTCCAGGTGGGCTGAAGCACCAGTCTTTCAGTTAGCAGGCAAACAGGCTCTTATTTGCCCCATTCAGGAACTCCTCATAGCCTGTAGACCTCCATTAACTACTTTTCACTGTCAAATGAGTTCAAAAAGTCCATCTCTTCCTCAGTTCTTGTCTATCGAAGAATCACTCTAAGAAATGAAGACACAATGGAAGTTTGAGGAAAATTCAAGCAGAATGTGTTACCAAGAAAGAAACTTTTTCATTATATGGAGAAAAGGAGAAAGAATAGAATGAGAATGATGTCTTCTCTCTCTCTCTCTCTTCTCCAAGATTCAATCCTTCACTCAGGGTCTGAATTCATTAAAAAGAAAAGGATCCCCGTGTTCATTGCAAGAGGAGCAGTCAGATAGCTCTTGTCAACTAAGACTCTGTCAACAATAGATTGAGAGTGTACCTAGGGTACTCATCGGGTGTAAGTGAATATCTGAGGTTAAGCCATGAAGTTACTGAAATAGCAGACAGGGAGTCTTTTTTTCTTTTATTATTATTACTGCTTTTCATTTTAATGGAAGTTTACAGAGACTTTGGATTTCCATTCATTCACTGTTGCACTCTTCTCCCTGCCCACCCCTCCTCCCTAGTTTGCTCTACTCTTTGAAACAGTAAAAGAAAAATTCTTTCATAGTTAAACAATCCCTCCCCAAGTCCACTCCACTGTCCAGCCTTCTTTCTGGACTCCCAGACTTCATAACATGCCTTGACCTACTCAATGATGAGGGTATCTGGCAAATTTTCAAGTCAAGCACTGTACAAGACAAACATTTGTTTCCTCACAATTGACGCAATTTATGAGAGGATGTAGTGCCTATATAGTCCGAATTCCTGAGGACACATATTCTATACTAGTATAAGTAGTTTGGAAGAATGGTATTTCTTGAGAAAAGTGCAACAATGAATGAATGGAAATCCAAAGTCTCTGTAAACTTTCATTAAAATTAATAAAAAATATGATTAAAAAAGGAAACACTTTTGAAGATCACCTAACTTGCAGACAAAAATTTATAGGGCCGGGTTCAGATCCGTTGTTCATAAAGTTGCTATGAGTCATACTCGACTTGACGGCACCTAACAACAACAACATTTAGACTTGTATAATAATTGAAATAAAAAGCATGTAATTGAGAATTACATGTGTGTGTTACTTAGGAGTGCTTCCTCCCTTTAAGGTAGTGAAGGAATGTTTAGCGTGCACCTGGTAGAACTGTCAAGTACCATCTTCCCTGGGAAAGACCATAGGTAGTCCACAGAGAAGCTTGCCGTAAACTAATTAGGTTTCCCAGTTTCTCTTTTGCCTTGACTCATGTAGAAATTAATGTAGGGAAAATCTGAAAGGTATAGCACAGCTGGGAATCTGGCTAGGAAATTGCTCTGCACCAGGGATCAACCCTCTAGAAGCCTCCTGGGTGTACCAAGCAGAGAGTGAAAGTCCTTGCAAATCTCTGTGCCCTTGACGGTGAATAGTCAACAGGGTGACTGTGTCTATCTATGGTGGGAGGGTGGGAATTCTGCTGAATAGGGAGCTATTTTTAGATCTATTCATTGGCCTTTCTTTCGATACATTGCAGTTTTACCTCATATACTAGAGCATTGTTTCCAAGGCGGCACTGATTAATGTTCCCCCTTGATAAATAGAATAGAAACAAGGGACCTTCCGGATGAACTTCAATCTACTTTTAGCCACTTTCAGGACAGAAGCGAGCCCCCCGCTTATAAACGGCAGCCCTATGAATGAGTGTGTGTGCCCCTGCGGACTTCAACAGAGCGACTGCGGAGACAGACGAGAGCAAAAGCAGGCAGCTTGAGATGAAAGTGATTTTTCCGTGGTTTATTTCATTTCTATACCATGAGTGAATCTCAGATAAAATTGAATCTTTTTCCATATGTGCTAGTAGAGAGAAAGACAAGAAAGAGAGCAGAAATGTAATTTTAAGGGAAATGGTTTTTATTAAACAGCAACCAAATTTCATGCACCATTCAAATTGTACTCACTACCTCAAAAAGTTAGAGCCTTCATAGTGCAGTGCATTACATACTGGGCCTGAGGGCCAAAGGACCAGAGGTTCAAATCCACTAGAAGGGCAAAGATAGGAAGTGCCTGTATCTGTCTGTCTGTCTGTCTGTCTGTCTCTCCCCCTTCCTCCCTCTCACTCCCTCCCTCTCTCTCCCCTCCTTTCCTCCCACTCTCCTTCCTTCTCTCTCCCCTCCCTTTCTCCCTCTCTCTCTCCTTCTCCCTCCCTCTTTGCCTCACTCCCTCTCTCTCTCTCCCTCTGCATTTTCCTGTCCCTCTCCCTCTCCCTCTCCCTCTAGATTTACAGCCTTACAACCCCAATGGCAGTTAAGATTGTCCTAAGTCAGAACCAACTTAACAGTAGTCCATTTGTTTGGGGTTTTTTTTTTTCTTTTTCTATTTGTTGGTTTTTCTTCCTGGAACTTCATGGGATCTTCTTGTGACGCCCTACTGAATGAAGACATTTCTTCACATAGATGGGAAATTGAGTTGAATTAAGCAACTGACTGAACATTGCTGTCAGCTGCTGTCCTGTCACGCCCTGACTCACTGTGGCCCCGTAAGAAACAAAATCAGACTACTGTGGTTCCTTAGTTGTCTCTGGCTGATTTTTTTGCTACCATATCACGATGGTTTTCACCCTCATCTATTTCAGTCTGGAAGATCCGCTACAATCTGTTCAGCATCATAGCAAAGCACAAGCCTTCAGTGGCAGATGGGTTGTGGCCAAGAATGAAATGAAGGAACCCAGCATGGAAAGTGAGTGTAAGACCACTGTGGGCCCATAATTGTCTATACAATCTTGTTGTTGTTGTTGTTGTTGCTGTTGACTGTCTTTGAGTCAAGCACGACTCACTGCAACTCTATGAACAAAAGACCTAATGCCTTTCCACAACTATCAATGTTTCTCCAAGTTCATAGTTTCCAGAGGCATGTGGTTTAGAAAGCTGATGCCACTCCTGCTTCCAAACCTGTTTTACAGCTGGGAGCTCCACCAAATACTTTCCACAAAAAAAAAAAAAAATACAATTTAGGTTATTTCTTTTTAAGGCAAGAATAAAAGCAGGAAACAAGAATACTCATTAAGACTGCTTCTAATAGGTCAATAACTTTGAAAAATCATGTATGAACTCAGACTATTACTACCTGAGTCTCAGAAGGATAGTGATATAAGAGAATTAAAACTATGTTTACCATGTGGCATCAAAGTTTTAAAATTCAATTACTATTAAGATATTGAGCTCTGGTGGCCTAGTGGCAAGGAGCTGTGCTGCAGTCTCAAAGGCACGCAGTTCAAGGCCACCAGCTGCTTCATGGGAGAAGGATGGGCAATCTCCTCCTGTGCGATTAACTAACTACCTCTGAAAACCTGTTGGAAGGTCCGCTCCATAGCTTCATAGTCAGTCAGGGTTAGAGTTAGGGTTAGATATTAAGATATTAGTAAAATACAGATTTTAATTTAAAAACAAGATTAAAATGTACACTGATCTCTAGTTATCTCAAGAGGGTGTTTCTTACAGGGCTTTTGTAGGTCAAAAGGAGGAAGTGTAGCCAGTCAGTCGCACAGTTTTTTGAGCATCTCACAACAAAATGTTTTTGGTTTTTTTGTTTGTTTGTTTTTAAGGTTTTATTGTGATTTCAGTGAAAGTTTACAAGACAGATGAATATTCCATTCAACCATTCATACATATTTTTTTTATGACATCAATCACAATCCCACCCTTCTCACTATCTCCCTGCGGTTCTCAGTTATCCTTCCATTCTCTCCCTTTCTACCATTACAACTTTATCCCTAGGTAAATGCTGCCCTTCTGATCTTTTGTGATTGATTTCAAAGCAACTCTCTTAATATCAGGATGCATTGTTTGCTGCAAGAGGCATCACAGCAAAATTTAAAAGAGAATCATTATCTAACTCCTAAAGGTATTCTCTACTATCCTAAAATCTAACTGAGAAAAAGGGAACATGTGGAAATAATAAGCTAACGTCAGATCAATACATCCAGAAGTGGATTCGATCATCATATATAAAAATATGGATTGATTCCCAGTAAAAGAGTTGCTCTAAATCTCCAAAAGAAGAGGGAACAGCAGACAGTGCCTGGGTGTAATGAATAGTAGCCATCACTACAGATTTGTTGGAGGAAATTCTTTCCCCACGAAGCATAAGAAGGAATCTCAGCTCTTCAATCACCACTCCAAGATACTGCCAGATAGGCTTCAACATTAGAGCAGGATCGCATTTCCTTTGCTGCGCCAAGTGATAAGTGTATTTCTTCATAAAGGTGGCGAAGAAGAAAGAAATTGAAGTAGAAAGAAAAGTCAGGGATCTCAAGATGCTCAAGTCAAGTCAATTATTTATTTTCTGATGCTTCAGGGGAAAAAAATATTTATGGCCATTCTTTCCCATCTGTCATTAGTTATCTACTGCTGTGTAACAAATGACCCCAAAACTTAGCAGGTTAAAATAACACTATTATCAAAAACAGCCAAGAATCCAAAAGGATCTTCCTGCATATAGAATTGTAGCTGCTACTTTAGACAAAAGAAGACACAAGGGTAGAGTCATTGGAAATATCTCAAACACAAACAAACTGCAGAACCAAATGAAGTTCTAGGCTTGAAGGCAAACACTCCAGCATCACGGAGCTTTAGGGCAATTGGCACAAGAGAGTTTATTAAGATAATGTTCTACATCTCACTTTGCTGGGGGTGTTAAAAGAGTTAAGAAAACTAAGAACTCAGGGGAGGAATTAGTCCAAAAGGTTACATGTCCCCGTGATCAGAAGAACTAGATGATTTCAGGCTACTGTTACTGTTACTTTGGCTGGGTCTGAGACAGAGCAAGTACAAAACACAGAACAGATAATTAAGTTCACCAAGTTCAAGCCCATGGCTGTTGGCCAGCCTCACTCTCTCCCTGTTGATGAGAAGCTTCTGTTTCTTACCACATGGGCCTGGTACACACCAAGGCAGTCTACTTTTCCACAACATAAGAGATCTAAGAAATAAAGAGTTGGCAACCAGCATGGAAGTGATGATGTTTCATGATGTAATCTTGGAAGTAAATCATTATCACACCTGTGTGATATTCACAAAGACCAGCCTTCACACAATGTGGGAGGGGGCCAACAAGGAGATGGCTATCAGGAGGAGGGCCACTGGGGACAATCCTGAAACTGACCACCAGGTATATCATCTGCATCATCTAATTTACAACAAGCTGTCCAGAAATCAGCATTGGCTAAACACAGGAGCGCTACAGTTCAGTTAAAGGAATCTGGGCACACAGTAACTAATTGTGAATAAGCCAACTTCATTTTGTTCTTGAGGCAAATGTATTTCCTTTATCTAGTTCTGAAGTCTACATAACCACATTGGCTAAATTGCTTGGTCTTCTCCAACCAATTTCCAACCCAAATTCACTGACCACGCAATGTAGTGAGAAAGACAAGACATAATTTCTTTAAAAGTAGGAGACTTTTTGTGGTTGTTGATTGCCTTTGACTCAATCACGACTCATAGCGACCCTATGAATAAAAGGCTTGAAGCCCCTCTACAACTATCAACATTTATCAAAGTTCATAGAGTTTCTGAAGGCATGTTGTTTAGAAAGTGGATACCATGGAGATGACTAAAGATATAACGACTTAAACTAAGGCTGTTTTATTATGGAAAACTGGCAAAGAAAAGAAACCCTTCTTAGAATAATTAGAAGTGATACATGATTAGACATTATATGTATGGCAACATCCCAGAATAAGAGGTACATTGCAAAGAGGACTATGGGAATGAGGGGGGAGGGAGCTAATTGTACAAATGAATGAATGAATTAATTAATTAATTAAACGAAATTTTTTTGTTAACTGGGGGGAGGGAAGAGGGGATAAAATATGCCACAATGAATGAATGAAAATCTAAATTTTTCTGTAAACTTTCATGAAAATACAAATTACAAAAAAATAAAATGAAAAATTTTATTAAAAAATAAAAATGAAATTTGTACCATTGGGGGGAAAAAGTGATGTGATAAAAAAAGTGTATTACAATAATCAAAGTGTGTTCAAAAAGAAAAGGTGCCGTCCATAGCAGGCTGCATCTGTCTTTTTTTCTGACCAAAAGGATAGGTGCTTTAGACCAGGAACAACCATTCAGTTCTTATTTGGCACTCAAATTGGCATTAGGTACGCTGATTCCCAGAGAAGAAATTATTTCCCTTCTTCCTAGATGACAATTTTAATGTTTAATATAAAACACTGTATATCAGGACCTGTACCAGGGACCTTGTGGGTAATAAATATCTTCTATACCTCCTTCCCTGAACATTCTGACGGCACTTCCTACGGGATCTATCCCTGCCCCTTGAGTTACAAGTCACCAAAAGTGAGTTGCTTACTGATGTCAGAGTCTTATAGTGAGGACAAGAGAGCAGTGAATGAGGGAAATCTCCAATAATTAATGAACTCAGCTTTAATTATTTTAATGATTTCTATTATAAAGATGTGAGTTTTCTTACTTACTGGTGCATCAACTTGTTATAAAAAAAATAAAAAGATTTAATGGAATGTATCCGAATTTACAAAATACAACAAACATTGTATCAACTCATAGTGGAAAAAAAAACCAGTTTAAGACAACAAGACTAAGGGGAATAAAATTGAGCAAGGAACGAAGTTGCTGCAGACAGACAGCAAATTCAGCTCTAAACCGCCCAGAAGCTTGCAAACCAGCAATGGGAAATGTGATGGTTACAATTCAGCTCCCAGGGCTCCCCTGAGGATCCCCATGAAAAGGACATTTGTGTTGTAACTAAATCAAAGGCATTTGTTCAACAAACATATTAATAGTTGAGCAGCACACTATTCCATAAACTGCCTTGATTAGGGTTCTGTCACAATGATATACATGTGTAGCAGAGGATGCATACACAACAGGACCACAAATGTAGCAGAGACTGTCCAAGTCCCATTTCTTCTTGGATACACAGAAACTTTACATTTCCTATTTCTCCTTGAAGTTAGCCTTGGTTCACATGACTTGGGTTCTAGCCAATGGAAAGTAGTATAAGCTCTAAGTCTCAGCATAACTGTTCTTACCTGGTAACTCATGCTTTCTTTTTCACTCACTGTAGCCTTGCAGGTTCATATGTAAGACGGTAATATCTAAACAATGGAGGTTATAGCGTTAGCTCAGAGTAATGTGTTCAAAGACAGTCCTCAGTCTGCATTAGATGATGACATGTGAAAGAAATCCAGCCTTCGTTGTTACTTTCCCAGAGTAAAACAATAAATGGTCTCAATACTGGATTTAAATCGCATTTCTCTATCACTACTATAAATCAATGATGATTTTTAGTACTAACGCTGTTGCTGTTGTTGTTATGTATCTCCAAGTTGGAACCGAGCAGTCTATGGCCCAATAGTGGAGTTTTAGAGGCTATAAATTGCACAAGAGGAAAGTGATCATCTTTCTCCCACAGAGCATCTGAAGGATTCAAACCCTATGCCTTTGGGATGGCAGCACAACTCTGTATCACTGTCTTGAATAGTTTAAAATATCTACAAGAAGTTGTAGACCTTAAATATTTCAGACAGCCTTCCCCTGAATGTTGTTTTGCTCAACAGAGTATGAATAAGCCATTAGAGATGATCAAATAGTAACAGTATAATAATAAACAGAGAATAATAATAAACAGACACCAAAACATGCCCCACGTCATCCTAAGCCCTGTAGATAGATGAGCTCCTTTAATTCTTACTATTTTCCAACAGATACAGGCGAGACAGTAGAGGAGAAACAAGCTCCGTAACTTTTTCAAAGCCAACAGGATTGGCACCAGAATTTGATTGAGAGATTCAGAGCCCATGTGGACTCCTCAGCCTCTAAATTATACTTCATTTCCTACATAATAATAGGATTGATATTGTGCTTCCTGAGAAGTCACTAAGCACTCATGGCTGTCTGACTTTCGAAGGACCTCAAAGCACATGCCAACTGAAAAAAGACACAGAGAGGCTGGCAGTCTTGTGGCATAGATGAAAGCCTTAACGAATCACTATTCATACTTCAACACTACCTCACTTCAAAAGAATTACCCTAGATTATAATGAGGAGGAGTCCTCACATTCAGTAGTTAAAGCACTTGGCTATCAACAAAAATATCCACCAGAGAAATATGTAGCAGAGAGTTTTCATAAAGACTAACATCTGGGAACGCTGGTTTGTTGTTGTCATGTGTTACTTGTGGTTGTAGTTGATTGCTGTATAGTCAATTGCAATTCACAGCAACCCTCTGAACAATAGATCTGAACTGGCCTGCCCCTATGCCGTCCTGACCATCTCCAACAGGCTTGAGCTACTGTCGCCGTGTTCTGCATCTGCCTCTCCTGTACTGATCCTCTACTATCCCAAGCGCTTCTCTGAGGACTGGCCCTTCTAGGGAAGTTCTATTCTGTCCTAGGTCACTGTAAGTCAAAATAAACTCAATCCTAGTGGGAATTTTTAAAGGTTGTTTGGTTGGGTTTTAGGTTGGAGCCAAGGTTCTCATTTGAAAGGAGTTTCCATTATAATCCAATGGCATAATTCTCTACTGTTGTTGTTATGTACCACAGAGTTGGAATCAACCCATAGCTGAAACTCCAATGGGTTTTCAGAAGCAGTTAATGGCATGGGAGGAGAATTGCCCATATTTTTCCCACAGGGCAGCTGGTGGTCTTGAACCATGTGCCTTCAGGATTGCAGCACAGCTTCTTGTCACTAGGCTAAATATCCTACTATACTGGTAAAATAGTTCTTGTAATTTATTTTTAAAGTCTTATCATGTTAAATAGGAGATAGATAGATAGATAGATAGATAGATAGATAGATAGATAGATAGATAGATAGAGATGTAGATATATATAATCATTAATATATCAATCATTAACATATATATTAGTTTAAATTTTAACCTTAAGGATATTGAACTAAAACTATTCATTCCCAAAAGCTATTTTGCCAGTGTAATTTAAAAAAACAAAAAAATAAATTTCCATTTCTTGGCCATACTAACTCTATTACCTACTTTCTTATGCGATCCAATCATTGACTATAAACGGCATTATAAAAGAAAATCTGTTATCACACATTAGGCTCTGTGGTTAGTTCTGCTTGTTATAATTAATCCTGTGGAAAACAAATTTAACCTTCCTGATAATTCAAATATGTCTTCTGTTAACTCATACTGCTTTCTGTGGAAATGAATAATAATGAGTTTTCTGGTATCACACAAAATTCCCTTTATCAACCTCATGTATATGATGATGATGGGGTAGATCCGGAAAGCAAGTTTTACATTTCTAAAACTAACTCCTTCTTCTACAGAAAACGTAACCCATGCCCGATCAAGCCAAATAACTTATGCAGATGACAAAACCCTGCTTGCTGAAACTGAGGAGGACCTGAAATGCTTGCTGCAGAGGGTCAAGGACTGCAACTTTCAGTATGGATTGAAGCTCAATGCCAAGAAGACAAAGATTCTCACCACTGGACCAACTGGCAGCATCAGGATGGATGGTGAAAAGATTGAGATTGTTCACAGCTTCAGTTTGCTTCGCTCCACAGTCAGCATTCTTGGCACCAGTAGCCAGGAAACAAAAAAACATATTGCGATGGGAAAGTCTGCTGTTAGGGACCTCTCCAGGGTACTGAAGAGCAATGGTGTCTCTCTGGAGACTAAGGTGCGTCAAATACAGGCTATGATCTTTGCAATCACTTGTTATTCATCAGAGAGTTGGACAATGACTAAGGAGGATAGAAGGAGAATTGATGCCTTTGAGCTGTGGTGCTGGAGAAGAGTATTGAATGTACCATGGACTGCCAAGAAAACAAACAGATTCATCCTGGAGAGGGTTAAACCAGGCTGCTCCTTGGAGGTAAGGATTCTGGGACTTCATCTGACATACTCTGGACATGTTGTAAGGAGGGACAGGTCCTTGGAGAGGGACATCATGCTTGGGAGGGTGGAGGGACGGCGCAGGAGGGGCAGACCCTCTATGAGATGGATTGATTCCGTGACTGGGGTAATCGGGATGGGTGTGTCAGAGGCAGTGAGATTGGCACGGGATAGAGCAGGGCTTAGGGCTGTTGTATATAGGGTCGCTATGAGTCGCAAGCGGCTCGATGGCACATAACAACAACAAGAAGCTCCCGTAACGAGCTAGTGAGAGAAGTGGAATTCAGAATTAACTGCCCTGTTGATCTGTGTCTATTATTACTCTGTCTTTTCAAGTTCCCATTTGATCTTTCCTGTTCTCTCACCTCCCCAGCTGCCCACTAAACTCAGCTTAGTAGTTAATTTTATAAAACACAATGTATACCAATGATTTTATGAAACACAATGTGCACTGAAGAAACACAATATATACAAATTTGGTATACAAATCAATATAAGATATAAAAGAAAAAAAGTTTCTAGGGGCAGACTGACTCATCATTCTTCTACAGAACTATTCGTGGATCCCGACTCTCTATGCTTGGTCAGTAGTCCAGAATTTAGCCCACTGTGCCACCCAAACTCTCAATTTTTGAGCTCAATCCACTTCGTAGCAACCTTCCATCAGCTTTCTGATACTGTAAATCTTTACAGAAGAGAACTGTTCTTTTTTCCCGGAGATAGGTGATGGACTTGAACTGCTGACTTTTCTGTTTACAATCTAATATGTGCTGCATCATGTTATCAGGGAATAAAAGTATTCATAGTTTTAAAAAACCTCATTGTCCTGGCCTTTTCCTCCATGACATCCATACCATCACACTGCCCCATAAGTAATTCCGGAGCAAATTTAGACACTGAGCCTGCAAAGTATCCACAGCCAAGATGCAATGGAAAAGCACGTCATTATTTTTATATTACACTAGTACATTACTCTCACATATTTATAATAAGAAAGTCAATTGAAGCATCTTCAACTGATACAGAAAACTTTAGTTATCAAAATAAAAATTGCGGCGAGCTCTGGTGGCCTAGTGGCAAGAAGCTGCACTGCAATCTCAGAGGTGCACACTTCGAATCCACCAGATGCTCTTCTGGAGAAGGAGGGACAATCTCCTCCTGTACCAGTCAGATCTGATTTGATGGTACACACACAGAAAAATAATGAAATAAAATAAAAATTTTAAAAAAATTGCATTGTTGTTTGCCATTGAACGTGCTCCAATTCATAGGAGCTCTGGTAGCCTAGCGGTAAGGAGTTGCACTGACAACCTAAAGGTACACAGTTCAAATGCACCAGCTGCTCCACAGGGGAAAGGTGGGTGGACCACCTCCTCCCATGTGATTAACTGCCTCTTAAAACACAGGGTAGGGTCAGCTATGAGTTGGTTCCAACCCGGCAACAGACAATAACAACTATGCGGCCACACGTTCAATAGAACAAAAGGCTGGTGTAGCTTGAGTTTTCTTCAAGATCATTGTGCATTTCATGTGTGATTCAATTTCAGAAGTTTGTAGAAACCATCAATTTCTTCCTGCTTAGCTTTAGTGACTGGAGCATTCATCACCAATCACATAGCTGTTGTTGGGTGCACTAAAGTCCACTGCAATTCCCAGTGAACTGATGAAGAGCAGATCTGCACCCTGCCCTATCCTGTATCAATCCTCACAATGTGTTCGAACACTTTCACTCTTTGACTGCATCAGTCTAACTTCTGGACGGTCTTCTTCTCATTCTCAGACCCTCCATCCTTCCCAGCAAGATGTGTTTCTCCAGGAACTGGTCCACAAAGTATGTGAGACAAAGAGGCACCATCCTTGCTTTTTAGGCGTTTCCCAGATGAACTTCCTCCTCCAAGTTGTTTGTTCTTTCGGCAGTGAGTGGCATTTCAGTGCTCTTCTCCAGCATCATAATTCAAAGGCATTAAGTCATCATCTGTCATCCTTATTCACTGTCCTACTTTCAGATGCATCGGAAGTATACAAAAACCCCATAGTTTGAATCAGGTGCATCTTACTCTTTAAATTGACACCCTGACTCTTTAGGACTTTAAAGAGGTCCTTGATAGCCAATTTTTAATATCGTTGCTGTTGAGCACTTTGGATAAGTCCTTCACAGCAGTGTTTACTAATGCAACATGTCCTTGATTTCTTGACCGTTCCCATCTCTTTCTGTTACCGCTGAGTATTAACTGTGAATCCAAGGAAAATAAAAGAGTTGACAACTTCAATTTTCCCCCCCCCTCCATCTATTATGTTTCCTATAAGCCTACTGGTGAGGATTTTTATTTTCTTGATACTGAGCTGTAATCCATAATGAAGGTTATGGCATTTGATCTTCTGAAGCAAGTGCTTCAAGTCTTCACTTAGGACAAACAAGCTTGTATTATGTGCATCACTCAAGTTGTTTAGGAAACCTTCTCCAATCCTGATTCCACATTCTTCTTCATATAGTTCAACTCCTCCAACTATCTGCTTAGCATATAGAATTAATAGGTATGGAGAAAGGATATAACCCTCACACGCATCTTTGCTGATTTTAAACTATACAGTGTTCCCTTGCTCTGTTCAGAAAATTGCTTCTTTGGCCTATGTGTATTTTCCACATGAGTACAATGAATGTTCTGGGATTCCCATTCTTCTCAAAGTCAATTTATTATGATCCACAAAGTCAAATGCCTTTACAATATCAATACAACACAAGTGAACATTTTTCTGATATTCTCTACTTTCAGCCAAGATGCATTTGACATCAGCAATGATTTGTTCCACAAACGCTTCTGAATCCTGCTTGAATTTCTGGCAGTTCCCTGTCAACGTGCTGTTGCAATGGATTATTTTCCCCCCCCTCTTTTTTTTTTTAAATAATTGTCAGCAATATTTTATTTGCATAGTACATTCATAATATTGCTTGATAATTTCCACATTCTGTTGGAGCATCCTTTTTTTTTTTTTTGGAATGGGAACAAATAAATATTCTCTTCAAGTACTGGTTGCATGTTCTTAACCTGATCAAATATGTAATTATTATGTATTTGCCAGCAAGAAGCTTGAAGAACGTTCCTCATTTGGAGCTATCTTCTTGTTGTTGTTGTTGAAGGCTGTTCAGTTGGGCAGAACTCATAGTGACCCCATGAACAAAAGCTATCAACATTTATCAAAGTTCATAGAGTTTCTGGAGGCACGCTGTTTACGAAGTGGATGCTACCCCTGGAGCTATCTTATCTGTCACTAAATTGCCCAAAATTGTCAACACAGCCTCAATGGGCTTCTTTTCCACCTACAGATACTCCCAACACTTCAACAGTCTAGCAGTTTTGACAGCCAATAAGAGTCTCAAATCTAAGATTGAAAAACCTCTTTGTAAAGCAATGACAGGTAAAAAAAAAAACAAAAACAAAAACAAACCATTAACCCTTCTGTTTCTGATTTTAAAGAAATAGCCCAAGAAAGTAGGGATTTCCTCCAGTTCAGCCACTTTCTCTCACCCCTCTCCACCCTGTTGATTCTGTTTAATTACTCTCTAACTATGGTCACATCTTACCTATCTAAAGCAAAATATTCACCCATGAAAGTCTTCTCTGACTACAAAGGCTTATTTTCCTTCCTTCTAAAACTAAGCTTCTAGAAAGTACCATATATCTCAACTTACAGGTCTAGACTTGCCTCAACTACAAAATGGCTTGTACAACGACAAATTCTTTAATGTTGCCTCAATTACCAAGCCCTTTAGACATCTTATGCTATCTCTTGGCAGTATTTGAAATTCTTCAGATACAGAGTTTTCTTTGAGGATAACTGACACTTTCACTTTTAGTGCATCCTGGCACCCTCATAGCCTTCTCAGTTAGTTTCGTAGTTCACTATTTATGAGTAGCAATTAAGCCATATAATTCTGGAAACAAACCACTTATGTTTGAACCCCCCTCTATTACTGGCCAGCTCCATTACCCTGGATAAGTGACTTATTCAATAGTCTATCTTCTTATCTAAAAGTAAATTATAATAGGTTGTTGTTGTTGTTATGTGCCATCGAGT